>NC_085841.1:89856709-90483793 GCF_035594765.1 Anolis carolinensis
TTTTGTTTTTGCTGCCTCACGGCCTTAGTGATCATGTTTCCCACGATGCACCGCATCCCTCTTCTCTCGCGGCTGTCGTTCTTTACCCCTTTCTGCGTTTTGGCACAGAAGCCTCCTTTGGGGCGGCCACTCTTTCTTCCTGTCTAGGAAGCGTGCCGGCCCACGGTGGCCGGCCTAGTATTTCAATATGTGGGCCTTTTCGCCTGTGGCTTTTTCTTTCTTTTCTTTTCTTTTGTTTTTGCTGCCTCACGGCCTTAGTGGTCGTGTTTCCCACGATGCACCGCATCCCTCTTCTCTCGCGGCTGTCGTTCTTTACCCCTTTCTGCGTTTTTGCACAGAAGCCTCCTTTGGGGCGGCCACTCTTTCTTCCTGTCTAGGAAGCGTGCCGGCCCACGGTGGCCGGCCTAGTATTTTAAAGTGTGGGCCTTTTCGCCTGTGCGTTTATCTTTCTTTTCTTTTCTTTTGTGTTTGCTGCCTCACGGCCTTAGTGGTCGTGTTTCCCACGATGCACCGCATCCCTCTTCTCTCGCGGCTGTCGTTCTTTACCCCTTTCTGCGTTTTTGCACAGAAGCCTCCTTTGGGGCGGCCACTCTTTCTTCCTGTCTGGGAAGCGTGCCGGCCAACGGTGGCCGGCCTAGTATTTTAACGTGTGGGCCTTTTCGCCTGTGGGTTTATCTTTCTTTTCTTTTCTTTTTTTTTTGCTGCCTCTCGGCCTTCGTGGTCGTGTTTCCCACGATGCACCGCATCCCTCTTCTCTCACGGCTGTCGTTCTTTACCCCTTTCTGCGTTTTTGCACAGAAGCCTCCTTTGGGGCGGCCACTCTTTCTTCCTGTCTGGGAAGCGTGCCGGCCAACGGTGGACGGCCTAGTATTTCAATGTGCGGGCCTTGCTGCCTGTGGGTTTATCTTTCTTTTCTTTTCTTTTCTTTTGTTTTTGCTGCCTCACGGCCTTAGTGGTCGTGTTTCCCATGATGCACCGCATCCCTCTTCTCTCGCGGCTGTCGTTCTTTACCCCTTTCTGCGTTTTTGCACAGAAGCCTCCTTTGGGGCGGCCACTCTTTCTTCCTGTCTAGGAAGCGTGCCGGCCCACGGTGGCCGGCCTAGTATTTTAAAGTGTGGGCCTTTTCGCCTGTGGGTTTATCTTTCTTTTCTTTTCTTTTGTTTTTGCTGCCTCACGGCCTTAGTGGTCGTGTTTCCCACGATGCACCGCATCCCTCTTCTCTCGCGGCTGTCGTTCTTTACCCCTTTCTGCGTTTTTGCACAGAAGCCTCCTTTGGGGCGGCCACTCTTTCTTCCTGTCTGGGAAGCGTGCCGGCCAACGGTGGCTGGCCTAGTATTTCAATGTGCGGGCCTTGCTGCCTGTGGGTTTATCTTTCTTTTCTTTTCTTTTGTTTTTGCTGCCTCACGGCCTTAGTGGTCATGTTTCCCACGATGCACCGCATCCCTCTTCTCTCACGGCTGTTTTTCCGCACCCCTTTCTGCGTTTTTGCACAGAAGCCTCCTTTAGGGTGGCCACTCTTTCTTCCTCTCTGGGAAGCGTGCCGGCCAACTGTGGCCGGCCTATTTCAATGTGTGGGACTTGCCGGCTGTGGCTTTTTCTTTCTTTTCTTTTCTTTTGATTTTGCTGCCTGTCGGCCTACGGGGTCGTGTTTCCCACGTTGCACCGCATCTCTCTTCTCTTGCGGCTGTCGTTCCGCACCCCTTTGGGCAATTTTGCACAGATCCTTCCTTTGGGACGGGGTCCTCTGGTTTTTTTTTTCTCTCTCTCTGTACGGGATGCATGCCGGCCAACTGTCGGGTCTTTGATGCTGAGATAGACATAGGGGTTCGGATCCCCACGGGGAGTTTTTCTTTCTTTTTGCTCCAATGTTTCCCACTACCCCTGCCAGTGCTTTTAATGGATCCCAACCCTCATGTGTATCTCAGCAGCTGAGCCCCCGCCCTACTGCTTTAGGGAAAGGGGCAGGGGTGTGGGATCCATGCCCCCATGTCTATTTCCGCAGTTTAAGCCCACGCCCTGCTGCTTTGGGGAAAGGGGCAGGGGTGGGAGACGGGCCACGGTGGACGGCTCCCCAGGGGAGTGGGATCCAAGCCCCCATTTTGCCATCAGGCAATAAATCAAACCAACATCGCAGAAATCTTACATTTCTTGGGAGGGGGAGGGGCTTGACCACTGGGGTATAATGGCCTCCAATATGGATGCCTGGGGAAAGTCATTGCGCATTGTGGCAGGCAGCAAAATGTGTCTCTTGGCCAATGACCCCCAATGCCCTAAAATTTTGACAGATTTACGGGCACTGAAACAATGTTACACAAGTAGAAGAAGGACTTTCACAGTGATGGAACCCCTATTGAATGAACAGGAAATAACAATTCAAAAGCAGGAACAGATTTGTTGCAATTGGTAAAGTATTTCTATATGAACTATAAAATTGCGCAATAAATCTTAGGAAAGGGCAAACGCTCTGCAATTTAGCGAACAAACAGGGTGGATTGTGTTCTCCCACTGTACCAAATTTGATCAGTTTAGCTGAAAAAATGAGAGCAGGAGAGCCCCCGAACTCCCCCCCTCCCGGGGCTGTTTTTGGGCGACTGCGCATGCGCGTCCGCCATTAACGAATTAATTTTGAAGATAATGAATTTTCGTTAATTTCGAATTTTTGGGAGGGCGGAATTCGGAAATGCCTTCAGAAACGAAATGCTGACCCCCTCTAGTTTTGAAACGAGTTTAGAATCAAATTTTTCATGGATCGATCAAGCCTATCGCATACATATACACACATATGTACAACTGCTGAACACGCATACTTCTGTGCAAAGAAAATGTGAAATATATCAAGTGGTTTTGTACACTTGCAAATATCTTATTTTAAAAAACTATATATACATTTTCTTGATTTTATACAGGTTCCTGAATGCGTGTAACTGTTACATGGGATCTGCAAGAATTAGACATTTAAATATGGTTTTAGTAGGTATTTATTTGATATTATTGATTTTAAACTGTTATTAGAACCAACTTGAGTTCTAAGAAAATATAAATATAAAAGAAAACATTGTATGCTTTTCAGCATTTGCATAATTGTAAGGCCATTTTCTCAAATCATTTTTTTCTTTTGAAGGTCTCTGCAAGATTGTGGCTGATAAAACACCTTATGCTAACGTTGAAGAAATTGTGAAAAGTGTTTTGATTGCACCAACACAGCAGCCTTGCTTCTATTGCTCTAAAGAGTTACAGACAGAAAACTTGACCATCAAACCAGGCGAGATGATCAGATTCAGCTCTGTGGAAAACAGTAAGGAGATCTTGACTATACATTGTGGAGTCATAAGGGATTCCCAAATGCATGCCTTTCTACTGCCACTTTCACAAGAAGGTGAATTCTATGAATGTGAAGATAACCGGATTTATACCCTGAATGAAATTGCTCAATGGAAAATCCCCAAGAGCAGAAGCCGGCATGTGACATTCACTAACACCTGTGATACTGGGGATTCCACCACTTTCCCTCATGTGGATTTTGGTGACCTGATGCCAATTTATGAAGTACAAGCAGTGATGAAATGTAAGTCCATGAATATCATTATTAAGTATTTCTGTCTGCATTCAGAAGTGACAGAAGTAGATGTCCAAATTCTAAGATTCTAAACATGTGACTGTTGTAGACAGATTACTCATTCCCAATCATGTGCCAGTCTTTTAAAAAATGGCAGTCATTTTGGATTCATACATAAGTCATATTGGAGTCATAGGTCATTGCTTGAGCCATCACAGCTGCAGCTTTGGGGAGCAACTATAGCTCACGAGTAGATGACATGTGTTGCATATAAATGACAGAGTTTGGGAAAGTACTTTAAAAAAGAATGAATACAGTGACACATTGAAATCTATGGGTAACAGAACATGAATAACAGAACAGGATGATGCTTTGGGATGATGCCACTCCCTAGCTGTGCATGGCTTCCAAATATCATATTTATTATTCCTAAAAGTATTTTCTGAAGATCTGGTATGTGGCCTCAGGCGCAGTTCACTGTGGATGAATTGAAAGTTGATCAGATAGTTGTTAAGGGGAAAGACTTATTCTTGTGTCTCTAATGAGTTCCTACTAGTGAGTTACCATATGGAGTAAGAATTCACTTTATATTCATCTGGATAACTGGTGTTGACATGGTACAAAAGTGGGAAATATTATTTGAATACATAGGATTGCATATCTGTTGTTTACTGTTATACAATACTTGAATCAAAAACTAGTTCATCCATTATAAACACTAGATGTAAGCCTGTTTTGGTAGCCAAAATCCAATATTATATTTCTATATCCATCAATGTGCATCTTGCGTTGGGAGTGTCTCTCTCCTATTGCAGTGCTTCCAAAACACAATTCCAAAAGCCCACAAAATCTGGTTTTCCTAGCCCATCAATTCATAGGTGGCTGCAAAAGGGAGGAAGGGTATCCAATGATGGCATAAGCAGCTTCCAGCAAAAGTGCACCATTGTGTCCTGGCTTTAAACTACCACTTCAGACTGAAGTTGAGATAATAATAATAATAATAATAATAATAATAATAATAATAATAATAATAATAAAAATCAGCTTTATTTAAATCCCCCCTCTCTCCGAAGGGCTGAATGCTTCTACATAAACACTCTCCACACAGGAAAATGAAGAGAGGTGCTTGATAGACTTAAGACAGATCTTGAAAATGACAGTTCTGTGTTGTATTGATTTAGCGTTAAATATGTTTTCAGTGGAAGCAGCAAATGGAACATTTCCCTCTACTTTTCCTTAACCTTTATCCAAATGGGGACAAATCCTTTGTGAGCATATAATAAAAGGTATCTATTTCTATACATTCATTTTATATAATATTTGAAATAAGTGTAGGTAGGATTTTTAGTGTATGTATTTCAATAAGTTCTGGGGAGGTTTCAAGTGGCTGTCTCTTGCCTTCAGAAAGAGTCTCATCCTGCCAAACGCTCGTTCTTTTTATATGTGCATGTTCCTCCATGTAACCTGTTCCCACCCTCCCTGCCCTTTTGTATTTTTATGTATATACTATAAGCTGCAGGGAGTGATATAAGTATATCTCACAAAATATGAGATTTGCTTTCCTGTGGAAACAAGAGGTCGCTATGGAGATGTAGCTAAAGATTTAAAAAATGAAGAAAGGAATCATTATTTGGTATAAATGTATATGGCAACTCACATCTATGTTCATACTTACAAAATATTCTCCTATTACAAAATTGGATTATAAGTGATTGTTGATTGGAAGGCCCAAATGCACTGACAGCATTGGGATCCTATCTGATTTCGGAAGCTAAGCAGGATCAAACTGCTTTGCAATATATTGTTTGATAGTTCTGGTTTCTAAGTCACATTTCAGTAGTTTTTCTAATCTCTATGCATTCAACATATAAATTGCAGTGAATATTCTCCAAATATCTTCTGCAGAATTCTATAAGCAAATTACTTTATGAACAGTGAACAATGGATTTCTACACCTTCTTTGAAGCACTATTAGTATGAAATGGCAGTATCAGACACAGCATACATTCTATTATGAATAAAATAGTTACTGCTAAGGAATCCAATCGATGTTTACTTATATGCACATTAGCAGCATTGAATCAAGTACAGCTTATCAAAAATATGTGTTTGCTACAACTATTTATTTTTTAGCAGTCCCAATTACCTTGCTTCAAAAATCATCACTAATATAATCATGCAATTCTATACATGTGTATGGAACACACACACACACACACACACACAGTGACTTGAGAGCATTTTCCCTTTGATAAACACTATTTGCAAGTTAGGCAAAGGTAAAAGTTTCACCGTGACATTAAGTCCAGTCGTGACTGACTCTGGGGGTTGGTGCTCATCTCCATTTCTAAGCCATTGTCCGTAGACACCTCCAAGGTCATGTGGCCGGCATGACTGCATGGATCTCCGTTACCTTCCCTCCAGAGCGGTACCTATTGATCTATTCACATTTGCATGTTTTCGAACCGCTAGGTTGGCAGGAGCTGGGGCTAACAGCGGGCACTCATTCTGCTCCCAGGATTTGAACCTGGGACCTTTTGATCCGCAAATTCAGCAGCTCAGCGCTTTAACACACTGTACCACCAGGGGCCCCCATTTGTAAGTTGCTATAGCCATATTCCCAGTATTACAAGCCCATGTGCACTGGCTTCTCCTGTTCCTTGTCAAAGGATGTTCCTGTAAAGAGGAACCCATTTTTTTAGAACCACCATGAGTTGGAGAGGCTTTAAGATTCTTCTGAACTGTCACCTTCCTCATGTAAAGGTGATAGAAATAATAGCAGGCTAGACAGGACTGAAAAAACTCAATCTTCTCACATGTTGTCTATACTCAGATTTTAAACAAATAATTAAGTTTTTCTCTCACCTGTCATTACCTGCTCTGCAGTGACCTGCTTTAACAAGTTATTGTAAGGATTAAGTAAATAACGTACATATGTTATTTTGAATACTTGGGCAAACCCATTCTACAGAGAGGATGGAGACAAAGCAAAGAAACCATGTGGCAAAATGGAAAAGAGAGTAGAAATGTTTTGTTTTTTTACTTTCTTCTTTTCCATTTCCACCCTATGCATTTTCTCACTGGATGAAATGGGAGGGAATAAAATTACTCTGGTGTTGTTGGGTGCCTTCAAGTCATTTCCAACTTTTGGAAACCCTAAGGTAAATGAATCACCATTTCTGTGTCCTGCTTCTGATTTTTAAAAAGATGAAAAGATGGCATAATGCAGTGGTTCTCAACCTGTGGGTCCTCAGGTGTTTTGGTCTACAACTCCCAGAAATCCCAGCCAGTTTACCAGCTGTTAGGATTTCTGCCAACCTAGCAGTCTGAAAACATGCAAATGTGAGCAGATCAATAAGTACTGGTCCAGCAGGAAGGTAACGACGCTCCATGCAGACATGCTGGCCACATGACCTAGGAGGCATCTATGGACAAAACCTGCTCTTCAACTTAGAAATGGAGATGAGCACCACCCCTCAGCGTCGGACATGACTAGACTTAATGTCAGGAAAACCTTTACCTCACCTAGGATTTCTGGGAGCTGAAGGCCAAAACATCAGGGGACCCACAGGTTGAGAACCACTGCTCTAAAGTAAGTAAATGTCTTTTTCAGCAATCTTCCCATGTTTAAACATATCTACAGGAAGCATTTCTATTTTTATATAATATTCCTTGATTCTATATTATACGTATTATGCCTTCTTATAGTAATTATTAGTCTAAATATTATACTCTTTCTTTTCTATTCCAGTTCAAAAAGAGATAGTTCACTTCCTTTCTGATTTAGATGTTGAAGTTAAAGACGTAACAGACTGCTACAATATTAACAGTTTCCTTCAACCATTATCAGTAGAAGATATTTTGGAAAGGACAAGTGATGACTTTCCTATTGTTGTTGCAGTGAGTGAAAGTTCCATTGAAAACACACAGTCATGTGATTTGTTGCGCCCTGGCAGAGAAGTAATAATTTACAAAATGTGTCAGGAAAGAAGGATCTTAGCATCCGAGCACAAGGAAGCATCCTGTAAAAGACACTTTTTAATTCCTACCAGCTACAAAGGGAAGTTTAAAAGAAAGCCCCGGAAATTTCCAACTGCATATGACTTAGAAATAGCACGGGATATGAAGGAAAAGCTTCACGTATTGGCTACCAAAGCGTTTGTGTCTCTCAATGAAGATCTGTGTTCTGTTTCTGTTGGAGATGAGTTTCTAATTCCACAGCTCCGGACAAATGAAACAAGTCATCTGCAAAAGAAGATAGTAGAGGAGGCTTTGGTCTGCGAACAAATATTGTTGCTAAATAAAACCCACAAAAGCGTACTTCTTCCAATGTGCTTGGAAGGAGGCTTTGTTGAACTTGTCCACGATAAAAGACAGTATGACTTGTCAGAACTTTGCAAAGATTTCTCCCTTCCATTTAATGTTAAAGTATCAATAAGAGATCTTTCAATCCAGGAGGATATTTTGGCAGATATACCATGTCTTCAGCTTGAAGAAGAAATCATAGAATCTTTCCTATTAATCAGCACACTCAACAATCCCACAGAAATATGGGAAATCCCTACACATCGATTAAATGTGTCATTCCAGTTGTTGAGAAACCATATAGAAAATACTTTGATTTTCCCAGTAAAGTCTGTTGTGGAAGAGATTACAGAAGAACAATATTGCATGATAAGAAAATATGAGAACAGAACCACAATTCCTCCACCCAGACCTCCTAAAACCCACACTTCAGAAGAACCAAAGTCATCTTTCCTTCCTGTTTCGGCACAGAGTGTTCATGTCACACCACGATCTCAGAAGGTAAGAAAAATGAGGCCTCTTTGTTATATCCATAGACAGCTATTGCTTCCTATAACCCTGTACTGTTTACTGAAATCCCGGGGTTTTGTCTGCAGGCCAAACGTATGTTCTATTGCTGAACTATGACCTTTTCCATGACATGAATGCAGTTCATTTATGGTGTTAATATTATGTAATCTATATAATTAAATCAAGTGACAATGCATATTATAGTGTTACAGAATATTACAGAACATTGTGAGTGTAGTATTGTATAGAGTTTTGGATTTGCATTGATAATGAATATGAAATGCATTTGGGAATATTTTAATTGGCAATCCAGGCCCAGCTTGTAAATATTTTTAAAGCATAAATGCTCTTAACAATTTCCCTCCCGGTTTTAGTTGTTAAAATTTTCTTAGTGTTTTATAATGAAAAGTTTTAGTATTTGTGTTGAATCACATCTATATTTCCAACAAGAGCTCACTATTACAGGGTAATATTCTGAGAAGAACCATGAAATTAGAAGAAAATTAAATCTTTGGATGTAGACAATTATTAATTTGAAAAGTGGTAACTGAATGTGGAAGTTAATAGCAAAAAGAAAGTAAGTACAGTAGAGTCTCACTTATCCAACACTCGCTTATCCAACGTTCTGGATTATCCAACGCATTTTTGTAGTCAATGTTTTCAATACATCATGATATTTTGGAGCTAAATTCATAAATACAGTAATTACTACATAGCATTACTGTGTATTGAACTACTTTTTATGTCAAATTTATTGTATAACATGATGTTTTGGTGTTTAATTTGTAAAATCATAACCTAATTTGATGTTTCAGCTTATCTATACTGGACAGTTTAGTCCAGTGTAAATGCTTCCTAGAGCAACTCTGGATCTTGTACACTTGTGTAGAATCTGGGGTCATTGTTCAGACAACCTGGAAGCACTTCCATTTCAATGAGGTTGTGTACATTTCACTTGATCCCATGTCTGAACATCTGTCACTATTCCTAGCTGGATGTGGAGATTCATCCACATTCCTGACCATAATGGGCACCTCTACTGACATCAGAATGAGACACCTGAATCACCAGAAAGAAGGGGAGATTGACAACTTTCTTGATGGTTGTACAGGCATATCATTTTGAGATCAGCAGAGTGCATGCAATAGCCAGGAGATTGGATGAAGTGCCATGCCTGGCTAGGAGCAGCGGTGGTGACACAGGCAGGATTTATCCCCTTGCCTTGTGCTGGGTTGTGACACTAGTGTCCAGTCTGAATAGTGGATCCAGACTGCCTGGTAGCTGCAGGATACTCTGAAACATCCAGAAAACTCTGGGTATCCATCACTGTTTCTGATAACATCTGGAACCGAATCAATGACATTGTGGGGAAATTAAATATTGTGTCTCATATCTTTTAGTCCATAATTATTTGTCTAGAGCTTGAGCATATTATGCAAAATGTGCAGTGAGTATTTGTTACCTGGTTATTTTTTGAAAGATGATGAAGCAACGATCCATTTCCAAAGTAAAATATGAAGGTGTACCAAGCAGTTTTCTATTTATTCCTTTGTTATTTTTAAGGATTTCATCAAGTTATGCTAGGAATGTTCAGAAGTGTTCAGAAGAGAGTTCAGTCTAACCCCATTTCGTAATAAAATAGAGCTTTCCCCTACCTTTTAATCACACTGTTTAGGGCACTCAGGAGCTGGAGCTAACAGCGGCCGCTCCCGGGGTTTGAACCTGGGACCTTTCGGTCTGCAAGTTCAGCAGCTCAGCGCTTTAACGCAATTCGCCACCGGGGCTCTATAAGGATTGGCTTACCATCCAAATATTGCTATACTACAGTTCCCATGGTAATATGGCTCTACTACTAAGACTGATGAGTGTTAAAGTCCACTGATATCTGGGAGACGTTCCACATTTCCCATATCTTTTGTCCTTGATATGCTAGTTTCTTTTCTTTTTTCTTTTCTTTTTTTAAAAAAACCTAATTTAAATTAAAAATGCAATTAAAGAATACGGAAAATAATTACCACAAAACAACAAAAGAAGAAAAACTGTCACTGAAAAGGAAGATCAAAGTTAAAAAAAATTACACAATTCTGGTAACAAAATTTAAGGAGAAAAAACACCATTCCAGCCACTGGAATTTTCTAAGTGCAGAAAACATTTGACATGTGAAATCTTTACTTTGTCCTTTCCTTCCTTGGGTAGAATAGAAATAATAATAGAAACACTAATCTTTTATTTTCAAGTGAAACTTGTATTGACCTTCCGATATGATTAGCATGCAGTCTTTTAACACAATAAATCAAAGCCATTGCGGGAGTGCAGTGTTTTCCCTGGGTGTAAATGAAGCAATTAAAGTTTGCTTTGACACAACAAGAGAGTTCACTAACAGTGACATTATTTTGAAATTCAACATGTTTACCAGTGGTGAAGATGAGTGCTTCATAAATCCCTTTCTTAATTATCTGCTTTCGAATCTGTGTATTCTAAGGGGTGCCTGCTTTCAGGAATCATGCCTCAATTTCATTAAAATTAAAGTTTGTTTACAAGCATATCGCTGAAACAAGATGCAGTATGTTTTTCTCTGTCAGTGCTTCATTGTTGAGATGTATCCACCACGTTACAATTAACAGAAAATGAGATATACACCGTTTAGTGTTTGGTCTTAAAAATGTAAATAATATATCCAAAATATCAACCACAGTCCTATGGTAGAACATAATATTCTCAGTCTCAGTAAAAGTTAAAGGGTTTTAAGTAGTACATTTTTAGAAATGTTGAAGGCTTGGTTGGGAAGAAGAATTTATGGATTTTGAGGTGGAGAAATGACATTTTCAGGAGAAATAAAAAAAATGTACATTACAATTCTTTGCAGACTGAAAACATAAAATGGGTTATATAGAGTCAGTCTTCCTTATTCACAGCTTCTGCATCCATGGATTCCACAATCTGCAACCTGAAAGTACGTTTTAAAAATTCTAAAAAGCAACCCTTGATTTTGCCATTTTATACAAGGGACATAGTTTTACTATCTCATTGTATATCATGGGACTTGAGCATTCACAGATTTTAGTACCTGTGGGTTGAAGGTGGAGACTGGAACTAAACACCTTGGGATAACTGTACATTATACAATTTTGCTTGACATACAGTTTTCAAGTTTTGGTATATGGTACAGTTCAATAAAAAATAATGAGACTCTGGTTCATATTTTTGAAATATTTGTTTCTCATTATACATAAAAGTAGAAGACCCTGAACTGTAAGGATCCTGTTTGATTTTGCAGCTTTTACACAATCTTTAGCTTTCTCTGCCAAAAAGTGCTGGTGCCCCACCAAAGATCAACTCCCAGGATTCATAGCATTGAGCCATGGCAGCTAAAGTAGTGTCAAGCTGCATTATTTCTACAGTGTAAATGTACCTGTTGTATTCTATGAAACTGACGGCAAAAGTGTAATGTAGAAATGGGTATTATGGCTTTCTAGATATTGTTAGATTGTAAAAATATTTGAACCATTCTAAATTGTCCGCCCTTGGTGCAAGCAATATCCTCTGTATTACATAATGTCCAATAACACTGGAATCTGAAAAGCAGGGATGCATTAAGGAGAGCATGGGCTTTGCATTGGGGCAGTATTTCTCACTCAGAGGCTTTGAGACTATCTACTGCTTTTTTCTCTTAAAATTCTCATGAAGCAGTAGCAGCCAGGAGGAAAAATAGCTTAGTGGTGAAATAATAAGTGTTTTCAAAAGTATACAAGGCAGACCTTGTACAGGTTTGCCCTACCTGTTTGGGTCATGATGGGTTATGTTTTTTTAAAGGGATTAGATAAAAAAAATGCCTGTGAATAAAAGTTACTGGGGAGCAGCAAAAGCTGACAGTTCTGCCCTCCTTTGTGTTTTGCTCTTGGGCTTCGCATAAGGCATTTTTGTTGCCACGAAGGGAAACTGAATGCTGTACAAGAGAGGTCTTTGATCTGAGCCAGGGGGGCTTTTCTTGTTTTCTTCTTTTTAGGTTGAAGCTACAGCTATACTGCCACAACCCTTTGCTCGCATCTTAGCAGATCAAGTTTAGGAACAGGATCAAACTGTCAACCTGTTTGCACAGCAATGGCAACTAAAGCCAGTCCTATGATTATACTGTCTGTTTATACGGAAAATGTTTTCTTGGTTTAAGTGAACAGGAAAAGAAAAGAGGTAGCAATCATTCTTCTGGGCAGTGATGCACTTTGGATTGTCCTCCAACCTTTCCCTTGCCGCACAAAATAAAAAACAGACATAAAATAATGCCATGTATCTCCTCAACATTATCCTTTCTGCTTTTTAAGAGAAATGACAATAACAAAGCAACAGCTCAAAGGGAGGCTTCTTTTAACAGATGTGAGAGCTGCCCAACTACCATTTCATTATACCTCTGAAATGTGAGAACTCCAAAGAATTCAGCAGAGTCAGATTATCTCTCCCTGTTTTTAATCTTAAAAGAGATTGGATTGTCAATGGATTTGTACAGTGGTCTCAGAGCTCTGCTCAATGATGAGCACATCATTTTTTTCCCTTTTAAGCACACACCCCATGCCTATTTAACTGAAGCGAGAGTTTGACATCCACACAGAAAGAAAAGAGATTCCCCTCTGAGTTATTTTGAGAATCTAAGTGGGAATTAAGCGGTGCTGATGTCATATGGCAACTGTCTGCACACCAATGAATTGAACTTCCAAGGAGTCTATAGAAATGGCTAAAATCACAGCTAGTATTTGAAATCAGGCTGAACAAAATGTAGTGCCAGTCTATGACAAAGGTAACCACAACGATGCTGACAGAAAGCAATCGCTGAAATAATTACTCCATGAAAACAGGATAAGAAAATGCAGTTGCACTCACTTGAGTACATGGAGTTTCTGTGTTTGTTTCCCATTAAGTGTTGCTGTTGAAGTTACTAGAAAAATTACAGACCCTGTTATTGTCTCATAATGCTAACAAAATGAATAACAGTATTGTGCAGTCATGTGCACAGTTAGGCAGCCAAAATGAATTGCAGGAACATAGGTTCGAGGCATTTAATTTGCCAGTACTTTATTTCAATTTACTAATGCTACTGCTGCTGCTGCTGTTGCTGTTTGTATATATGTACCCTGTTTCCCCTAAAATAAGACATCCCCAGAAAATAAGACCTAGCTGAATTGCTGAATTGCTAAATATAAGGCCTTCCCCAAAAGTAAGACCTAACAAAGTTTTTGTTTGGAAGCATGCCCACCAAACAGAACACCAGAGCATGCAGGATCGGTAAATGTACATACCATAAAGTGTTGTACATGGAAATATTGGTAGTAACAAGAAATTCTTGATAGGATTCACAGTTTGTCTGGTTATGCTGGTTTATGATGACAACTACTGTACAGTATATAATAAATGTTCATTTTTTTGTTCAACAATAAATGTGAATTCTTCTTCATGGAAAAATAAGACATCCCCTGAAAATAAGACCTAGAGCATCTTTGGGAGCAAAAAATTAATATAAGGCACTGTCTTATTTTCGGGGAAACACGGTATGTGTGTCTTTTTAATGCAGTGGTTCTCACATACTAAAGAATTCAGTTAAGGGACTTTTTGAGAAACATATGAGCTTTTAACACACTGGTAATTTAATTATAATCTTAGTTCTGTTTTTTGAGAACAGTTTTTTGGGTGAAAGAGCTATCACTGTGGCATTTGACATTGACTGAAGGCAGGGGTGGGAACTACCCCAGTTCTGGTACTCTTCAAAATTAGCCATCTTTTATCCATAACGTGTTGCCTTCTTATTCCCTCAGGACTTTATTGCACAAGGGAGGCAAACTGGCATTGCACAACGGAGGCACACTCCATGATGTGACGCCATGCACATCCTCCTACCAGTTTGCCTCCTCCCCATGATTAACCCATCCCCACTATTGATGGGCGAAATCATGGCATACCAGCTTCATGCAATAAAGGCCCATATTTCCATCTTTTTAAAAACCCATTTTTTAAAAGAAGCCAAGATAGGAAGCAAAATATGTAGCCACTATTTTGATCAAATGGCAGTGAGCGGGTTTCATGCACACATTCTATAATTTCATTCCTTTTCGGCAAATGTTTCTAGAACAGATAATGTGTTGCACAAGTACCAAAGTTAGGAGGACTGGGTGTGAGAGGAATGGATGAGGTGGAGTTGCAAAATGGTGGAAGCTCTGGGAACAAATCTTCTGTATAGGCCAGTGGTTCTCAACCTGTGGGTCTCCAGGTGTTTTGGCTTACAACTCCTAGAAAACAGTTTACCAGCTGTTAGGATTGCTGGGAATTGAAGGCCAAAACATCTGGAAACCCACAGGTTGAGAACTACTGGTAGGGTTTGGAGAATGCCCCTTCTGCAGAAGTATTTGAAAGAGAAAGAGGAGGAGGAGCACAATAGGATCCTTGTTCTGCTTTGAGAAGATAGACGCAGGAAGAGATTGCAAATTAGCGCAACCTTGTAGCAAAGGAACTCAGCAGCATAATGGCAACTGTTCTAGCTGTAAATGAACTATGCTATAGCATATTTTGAATTTTAATCCCAGAATGTCCAGTGTGCATGTGTACTAGCATAATATGTGTACTAGTTATCTCTTGAATAAAAATTAAAAAGGTATCAGTGAAAATTTGTGGAAGGCAATTTCTGAAATGATTTATAACAGGGAGAGGAAAAAGGGGGCCAAGAGTGAGGGAAAGGTGAGATTTTCAAGGAAGAGCTTAAATGCAAAAACATGAATATAAAGATGAAATCCAAAGAAAAAGAATGGGAAAGTCTCAATACCTCCAGATACTTTTTCCCTTTCTTGAAAACCCATATGTCATACCATGTGAAGTTAGGTGCTAAATATAGCTGCTTGAGACTGTACATTCCACTATTTTGCAAACATAAAGCTAATAATACAGCCCAGGGATGGGAAGTCCGGTTGCTCCTGACACGAAAAAAAAAAAAAAAGCCCAGGGATGGGAAGTCACCTTTTAATAGCTGCTAGAGTTAGCGACTGGTATAAACAATATGTGATGGTTAGACCTTTTTGTTGAGTCTATTAATTTTGATCTTTTGGTGTAACCTTTAATTTTCTTTTTTTGCACATAATGTAATTTTGTCATTCTTTGTAGTTGTTTTTGGAATTGATTGTGAAATATTCATTACAGTTATACAATTGCTGCTGCTGCTGCTGTTGTGTGCCTTCAAGTAATTTCCATTTTATTATGATCCCGTTTTAGAATTTTCTTGAGGTTTGCCTTCCTCTGAGGCCATAAGCCTTGCCGAAGCCCATCTCCTAGGTTTCCATGGCTGAACAAAAATTTGAACCCTAGTCCCCAGATTTGTATTTCAGTGATCAAACTACTAAAGCACATAGTCTCTTGTTTACACCATAGCAATCTATCATATTTTACAATCATTCAATTTTGGTTATATAGATGTTACAGCTTCTTTTCTTGAACTCCTTCAAGTGAGAAGGCTCCCTTTTTATTTTTCTTTCTGGTATTTAGAGATAAGCCTCAGTGCCAGCTTTTAGGCATAGACACAGCTGCAGTCATATTAAGTAACATGTTGGCAAATTTAGAGACACCTGTTGAAAATGTTCAGACAGTGATAAAGAACAAAGATTTTTTTTTTTTTTTTACAAAAACCAGACCTGACAGGAACAACTAAAAATCTTAATCGTTTGAGCTGGCCTGTTTACAATTAAAAACATTGGCTGAAATGCTACACATAGCTACAAAGCCCACCCTTCAAGTGTTGTATCCATGCCATGGTGCAGGTCCCCCCCCCCTTGAAAATTTTCAGTTTTTAAAAAAAACCTGGTTTACCCTAACTGATGAACCAAATCCCCATGAGTGTCCACTGAAGCTTATCTGTCTTGAGTGTCCACGGAAGTTTATCGATGGAGCCTGATTTCTAAATTGTTTTGCGTTATGGATCTACTCTTCATGATCTACTCTAAGAAAAGTTTCAACCCCCCCCCCCCCCATTTTTTCTGGCTCCAGGTGACCTCCTTACAGTCTATCAAATGACAGAAATATAGCAGAACATTTATCTTCTGATCTACTCCCCAATGAAGTGGAAATGACCAGAGGAACTGTGTTGCTAGAAAGATGGACTGGGGATGGATTTTAATCATTGCACAGTTAGTAAATAATTCTAATTATGCAAGAATGAAAAAAGGGGCTCCAATAACTTATGTTGGACTTATACTAATGCACTGACTAACATAATGCTACCTGTTATCTTTAAATGTGTGCACATCTTACTGTTTTGTTATGAATCACAAAATGTTTACAGTTTTAATGGGAGTCATGCAAACAATCAGATGTGGGGCAAGAAGTCAAAAGTCAGATGATCTTTAGAAGCCTATATTCATTGCTTTGTATCAAAATCAAAGACATTGAGGCTTCCCTTTCCAAACCCACATACCTGTGTCTGAGCAGTCAATGGAACACCTACCTCGTCAGATCCAATTATGCTGTGAGTTGGATCCACAGAGAAGTTTGCTAGAAATTAACAGGTAATGTTTCAGATCCATTATGATTAAGGCTTTCTCACTTGTGATTCAACAGCAAAAAACCTTGCATGTTATTTGTCAATAACTTAATACCTTGGCATTTTCTTTTGTCACAGATTTCTGGCTTTCATTCTTAATCAGTCTGAATAGCTTTCTCAGCCTATAAGCTTGCTTTTTCTTCCCCCACCCCGCCACTCCATTTTTGTGGAGAAGACAGGGCTTCCTGTCACAGGAAACCTTTTCAGTTGAAGCAGGCGACCTTAAATGGAAGATGGTTCTGAATTTACTTAAACTGTCATTGCCTCAGAGCAAGTTATTTATTTTACTGCTACAGTTATCTTCTGCCAGTCATCTTCTGTGTTACAAATCATGAAATATGACTTGCAAGCAGGCTTTTAGGCAGAGAGATGCTTGCTGCCATAGTCAGGACAAGAGGCCAGGTAAGAAGAACGATCCCCTGAATCCTTGGCTGTCTTGGAAGATGACAAGCCTCATTCTAAAAGTACCAAGTAGAATTTTCTATGAAATCCCCTACTTCCTACTGACAAGGAAGGAAATGGTCTCATGGTTGCAGTCAAGAGAGCAAACAGTACAGTAGAGTCTCACTTATCCAACACTCGCTTATCCAACAATCTGGATTATCCAACGCATTTTTGTAGTCAATGTTTTCAATACATCATGATATTTTGGTGCTAAATTCGTAAATACAGTAATTACTACGTAGCATTACTGCATATTGAACTACTTTTTCTGCCAAATTTGTTGTTAAACATGATGTTTTGGTGCTTAATTTGTAAAATCATAACCTAATTTTATGCTTTTCCTTAATGCCTCCTTATTATCCAACATATTCGCTTATCCAACGTTCTGCCGGCCCGTTTATGTTGGATAAGTGAGACTCTACTGTATTTAAATCTCTTGTTTGCTGCTAATGAATGGGGGATCTTGCCATCCTGGTTCACAATGCCACATCTTACACTTTTTTGGCTTTGTCTTATGTGACAACTCCATTGTTTCCATCCGCAGTGGTTCCCAACCCATGGGCTGTGGCCCACTGTTAGGCCGTGAGACCTAAAACAAGGGCTGTGAGACACGGGGGGGAAATTGGTGCCGGGGATGCGTGCCATCATTGGAGGAGAGTGAGAGAGAGGAGATGAAGTGAAGGAAGAAGACGCCAGCGTGTTGCCCTCGCCAGCACTTTCTTGGTCTTGGGAGAAGACTCACCCGGCGGCAATTTTATGCAATGCAATTTTCTGAATCAGCACCTCAGATAATCAAACCGAATCTAATGTTAACCAAAAACTGATTCGTAACACTTTTGGTACTAATGATGGAGAGTAGTCCCTGGTCAAAGTTATTTTCTGGTCAAAAAAAGATTGGAAACCACTGCATTGAGGAACCATCTAAAGATTCCAGAGAGACTCCAGAGGGATCTTTCACAAGGTTCTAGAAATATTTTCCACAGAAGTAAGAGCAGAAGAAACCTCCAAAGTTGCCTTCATCCAGAACCTGCTTCTTTGCATTATTTGGGCTTTTTTTTTTTACATGAAGCCTCTTTACTGTCAGTCTCCTTAGATTGGTCAGGAGTAGTTTTATTTAAAACAAAAGCTTGTTGTGTTTCTACAATATCTTTTCTGTTTGTTTTTTAATAATTATGTTTGTTTTATCTGACTCCCACCACCCCTTTTATTGTTGGAGTCTCTTTTGAGTTAACCACTCGCTATTAAATCCTTTAGCCTCATAAATCCTGTGTAGATAGTGCTGGGAAGGGCTTTCCCCCCAAATCAGTAAACCCAGGTATTGCTCTCATCTGCTATGACAACAGCAAAGACAGTCTGCACAGCTGTTTCTACTGAGTGTCAGCTGTTTCTTCTTTTAGAAGGAACTTCATTGATACTAATCCTGGGCCTCCTAACCTGCCCAGCCATACCATTTAATAAAATGAAAAGGAAAGCCAGCTTATTCAAACAACAAAATGCTTTAGACCAGTTTTGGCAGCATGGTACAGTCAATAAATGTGTGGAGAGGTTGAGTGGTGTCACTGTCCACATCCCATAGATTCCATGAACAGATACTATGCATCCTTGTATGCCCTAAGGCTCCTGTAACTCTTAGCCTTTGTTTAATGCAGTCTTGGCAAATAGCTTCATAAGGAATTTTTTTGCTGGTTTTGTCTGGAATCAGGATTGAGACACATTCAGTAAAACTTTTGAACAGACTCTAAGTATTGTGTGTACAAATTATTTGTGCATGGATACATTTTGTAGATTCTTGTCTATGGGATGTGTTAAACATGCAAGGGCTGTTGATCGGGCCAGTAGATTATCATGATTTCATTTGATTCAGTGGTTCTGCTCTAGTTGATCAGGACATCCATAGAGATACCAAGGTGCTCATTTATAAAGCCATTGTCCTCCCAACCCTGCTATATGCCTGCAAAATGTGAACTGTCTACAGATGTCACACTCAACTCCTGCAGTGATTCCATCAGCATTGTCTCTGAAAAATCCTGCAAATCTCTTGGGAAGACAGGTGGACAAATGTCAACATGCTGGAAGAAGCAAAGACCACCAGCATTGAAGCGATGCTCCTATGCCATCAATTCCGCGGGCCACGTTGTCCAAATGCCTGGTCACCGTCTCCCAAAACAGTTACTCTACTCCAAACTCAAGAATGGGAAACGTAATGTTGGTGGGCAGAAAAAGAGATTTAAAGATGGGCTTAAAGTCAACCTTAAAAACTGTGGCATAGACATGGAGAACTGGGAAGCCCTGGCCCTTGAGTGCTCTAACTGGAGGTCAGCTTTGACCAACAGTGCTGTAAAATTCATAGAGGCACAAACGGAGGGCTTAAGGGAGAAACGTGCCAAGAGGAAGGCACGTCAAGCCAACCCTGACCGGGATTGCCTTCATGACTTCATTGCGGGAGAATATGCGGGTCAAGAATAGGTCTCTTCAGCCACCTATGGACCCACCCCCAAAACCCCACAATTGGAGGACCATCATCCTCGATCTACGAGGCATTGCCTAAGTAAGTAAATAAATAAGTCTAGTTGTGTCTAACAATTAGATTTAGACCATACTAATCCACCTCTCTACACTTCACTGTGTATTAGGAAGGCTATTTGGGCAGAGAAGTACTGACTGGCAAAAGGAGCAATTATACAACATTGTTTCTCAGATGACCAGGGGTTTTAACCCTGATTTCCTGTATTCTCTCTGTCCAGTCCTATCATGCAAACCCACTGCACTGTATGTAGTTTAAAAGTGACTCACAGGAGCCCAACAGTCATGGTATACATAATCTTCAATGAATTGATAGACAAAATGCAACACACATTTTTTAAAAAATACAACTATAAAGAAGAATAAAATTTAGGGGAACAGTACATCCCAACCAGTACTCATACGCATTCAGCTGTCTAAAGTGATATGCATAGAGTTCAGGTAATCTTCTACTTATGAGGAATCAGGGCTACAGTACCACATCTAGAGGCTTAAGAACCTGGGATTCTTATATCTGAATGTACAAGAGTTGTTTTTGTAAAGAAAGTATACAGAGTGGGCTCTTTTTCCTTCAGTTCCTCAACATGAGTAATGTGTCCTTTGAATTTTCTGGTGACACATATTAGATGCATTTACTCTTAGGATCTCAACTGCTTTTTTCATGCAACATGCACTATGTACAAGAGATGAAAGAATAACATAATCCTTTGATGATGAACCTGCAATGTTAGAAAGTTGGAGTTTTATAGTTCTTCAGCATGTTGCTTTCATCATCTTTTTATTTTGTCTTGATCATATAATGGGGTCATATAGCATCCCACTATAAACAGTTTCAGTTTAAATTTTTCTTTGATTTTTTTATTTTTAGAATAAGGCTTCTTGTTTTTGTTGTCTTCTTGTTCAGATTTATTATAATAATAGTTCTTTTTGTGCCAGCATACAAGTCATTGAACAGTTGTGTTCCAAATTCTGAGCCTCTTTCTGTTATTGGTTGCTTTGTTTCTCATCTGTACTTTACTGTTTGACTGCTTGAATCTGTACTTTACTATCCACAGATAGTATATTATTTCCTGATAATGTTCCAGGTTTCAGTTCTGAGCTCTTCTGGAGTTCATCTGTCATTTATTTCTAACAATTCCTAATTAAAACATCTGTGCTCCCTTTACTTGCATTTTGTAACTTCAGATTTTAATTTCAAATACTTCCTCATCAGCAGCTGCATGCTATTTCATTTTGAGTACATGTGGATCATTACACACAGCACTATTCATACTTGCCCTTTGTTCTAGCCCAGTAATTTGTTGAGTGCCTGGAAATGCCTTGAGAGTGTCATCTTCCAGCACAATTGTTTGTTTCATTTTTTATCATTTTATCATAGGACTTCTATGGTAAAAGATATTAATAAATGATTTACCAGTTCCTCTTTTGGTGTGGTACCAACAGTACTTCCACTCACTGCAATGACATGTGTAATCTATCTTATCAGAAAAGGCATGTCTGATTTGGGAGACACCAGCATTACCAATAACAGCATAGGTATACCCTCTTGCTTTGTGGGGAGGGGGGCAGGGCGGGGAGCACAATCCCACCATCATGGAAAGATTGTATGGGGAGTTCAGAAGGAAGAAAATAGCCTTCTATACTAGCAATTATCCATTTCTTCCCCATTCCTTGTAGCATAGCAATGAAATTCAAGGAAACCTTTTCTCTTGTTCACACTGCCATCCCAGGCATTTTTGATGAGGATGTATGAGGTGTCTTCTTGGTGGTTGCTCCCAGACTGTAGAACTCCCTCCCACAGGAGACTATAGATCTTGTCATATGAAAGTTTTCCTCCATTTCTGCCCATTCCTGCCCACTTAAGAGATAGACTCCCACGGAGTCCATCAAACCAACGCAGGACCTCTTCTTGTGGCTTCTTGTGGGACTCCATTTCAGCAGTGTGTGGAAACAGGAGGATTTTGAAAACATGCAGAAATGAAGTTCATTTCTTTCCCTGTGGACAGAAAGGCATAAATGATTATTTTTCCTTGTGCTAGAAAGTGGTGGATTTATCTGATTTCTTTTTGGGTTCAGTGTGGGTGTTCATATGAACTTATGCTCCTTCTGTTTCCATTAGTGGTTTCTAGACAGTGTGGGTCCCACTGAAAAAAATGTTTTAAAAAGTGTGCATATCTTCCTTAGGGTAGAAAGTGAGACTTCAGGGGAATGACCTCATGGAAAGTAGTGTCTCAAAAAGGATGCCTATTTTAAAAAGTATGCTGGTATCCTTGAAATGGTTGAGCTAGATAGGAGAGGGGGAGATCCTGTGTGATGGGGGTGAGTAAATTCTCAGTCTTCTTTAAAGAACAAACCCCATGAAATGCTACACAAAGAAGATGATTCCACCCTGTCCCCCATCAGTGGGATGAAGTCCTAGGTGACATCTTCTCAGCTCCCTCTCCACTGGCAGGTAAAGTAATTTTTATTTAGACTGATGATCTCTGACTGTTAACTGATTGTTACAGAAGGAGTTTTAATCGGGGGGTGATTATGCTGTACTTTTATCCTCATTGCCTTGTTTTAAATGTTTTACAACTGTTTTACATTCATGTTAATTTAAGTAGAAAGGGCTATTTAATTGTTTTTTTAAAAAAAACAATATAATATTTTAACTGTACAGTATTATTGTTTCAATCTATGTTTTGAATTGCCTTGGGTCCTGTGCTGATAAACAATTGAAGCCTATACAGAAGTGTGAATGAATACACTGTGCAGCTGGGTCAAGATTAGGTTCTGATAGTTTTGGAGGAAATCCAGGGCCCATCCACACAGTACCTTTATCCCAGGAGCTCCACGTTCAAAATGAAGGGTGGCCAAATGAAAACATGGGAAGATTTACTACAAAGCACTAAAAACACAAGATTTTCAGTTGTGGGAATATCCTGGTTCTGGTCAAAAAATGTGGATATTCGAATCTCTGTATGTCCCAACACTCCGAAAATACTGGATATTTTATGTTGGCAAGAGAAACTTTGTCTTCCACACATTTAACTAGGTTTGTGACAAACAAACAAAGGTTTTGCCATGTAATAAACTTTCCCCATGTTTTTATGATAAAACCACTGGGGAACAGACATGCATAACCCAGGAACAGCACCCTGTAGTTTCCAGTCACTAGTACACGGCCAAACGTGTCTGCACAGATTCAGCCTCTATAACCCAGGAATGGAACTTATACAATGATTCGCATATTCACATATTCGCATCTTAAGTTTTTTAAAAAACAAACCTGCTGAAGTTTCTGGCAGATGTCCTGTGGTGATCATCTTGGGGGCTGCAAAATCCCAGGACAAAACAGCAGAAATCCAAGGACCAACAGATCTGTATCTGGACCTCTTCTCAGGTCCCAGGTTTTTTTTTTTTTTTTTTTGCCTCTGACTAAAATCTGCGATTTAGTGCTATCTGGAACCACCCTCAGATTGCATCAGAGAGCATCTAACCTGGTCTGAAAGGGCCCACCTTTCTTTGTACTTCAGACAAATCAGAAATATATCCTTCCAAAATGCTTATTTGGCCCAGTGCTTTGAATCTATATTTCTAGAGATTACCAGGTGCAGAACTCTACATTACAGAACCATTTACAGCATCTTCTTCAAGATCTCTCTTCCAAGTGTTTTTCCCCCTCATTGGTACTCTTCTGTATCGCTTCCGGGCATCCTTTTCATTTTGCTATTCAAATTAACTTGAGTTTGTCAAATGTCTTGAGACTGTTAACTGTATCAGTTAACATTATCTTAATGTTCATTTAAGCCTGTTCCAGTCACATTCATTCTATTATCAGCTCTTTTTACATCTGTTATTAATTCCCTACAGGAAACTTGCATCACTTTGATTTTGTGCTGACAGTTCTCTTATACCCAGCATCTGGGCAGCTACAGTCCATCTTGCCTCTGCTGTATTACATTTCAAAAAATGTCTTTGTAAACTTCACAGACATCTACCTGTTCTCCCTTATGAACTGGCTAAGGCATATTTATATTTATTTCTCTGGGCTGCTCTGTGCCATTGTGACTTACTAACACTGCTTGCTTTCTGCTGCATTGGTTTATTTACACTTTTTTTGCCTTCAGGTGAACTCCATATTATGGTGACTGTCAGAGGGCTTCCATGGCAAAATGTATTCAGAGAAAGTTTGTTGTTGCTTAGGTTGAGGGTCAGGCTTGCCGAGTGAATATCTATGGCTGTATGGGGATTTGAACCCTGGTTCAAACCACACATCACATGCCTGCTCTCCCTTATTCATTTACAATAAATAAGGAAATTAGAGTGCCCATGTGATATAGTAGTTTTGACTTATTTAGAATATCCAGGTTAATAAACCAATACTGGCAACTGGGCAATGAAATATCCAGGGCTGATAAAAGGGCTCCCAAAGCAGAACCACCCAGCTGGTTTTCTTTTGAAAATGGCTCATCACAGGACCCTGAAGACAAGACTTAGGTAAGTGAGGGGGTCAGGTAGAATGTATCATTCTAAGAAAGCTGCAAGGGTAGCTAAAATTAGAAAATGAACTTGCTCTTCAGAGAAATGTCTTATATCAGATGGCTTTCTTCTTTGTGACAGCTATTTGGTTCATAATATTGCTGTGGCTGCTGGGCAGCTGCTCCTGTCATTCATTTTGTCAGGAAGATTGCCAGTTTATGACCCACAATACCTGATGGATATCTCTGCAATGGGAGTTAATGGTTATGAAATAGCATATATCTCACTTGAATGTTTTCAGTTGGAAGATGGCATCAGAAACTGAATGACAGGTCTTCTTGTTTCTTAAGGGCTAACCAATTTCTTATGGCATAGGTAGTCCTGGAATGGCAGGTATCTGATCTACTAGACTCTTGCCCAAAAAGGCCTATGTGTTAGTTTTTAATGTTCAAGAAGATCTGTTGTTGTTGCTGCTGCTGTTTGCTAACTCTTACCAACATACTACACCTTACCTTTTGATGTGATGTTGTGTCTGCAGAGATAGTGCAAGAGAAAAACACGATAGAGTGATTACAAAACTCATGGTAAGGAATGACATACTTTTAGTATGAGGTGGACAAATTGTGACTTGCAGCACACATACAGTCCCCATGTTATTTTTATACTCTTCGATGTCCCCTCTCCCCTGTGCTGGGAGAAAATTGAAAAAAAAAATGAACTCCTGGATGTCTCTATGAGCAAAGATTTTAATAGAGAATAGGCTGTTACTGCCATCCACCTTGAGCTTCCAGAACTCAAAAGAAACCTGAATTGGCTTCTTTTATTTCTAGATTTGGTTTTACAATTTTGTTTTGTTTACATTTTTTGAAGTCTCTGGAAATGTTTGTATTGTCTCTATGAAATACTTAGTTTCTTTTATCTCTCTATTTTATTGAATATGAGTGAGGAACCTTTTTTCTTTCAAGGCTCATTTGCATATTTTAACATTTCCAAACCATACAAAATTATCAACTTACAAATTAGCAGGTGAGTGGAAGGAAGGGGACCTTGGCCATTGGAGAGTGAGGGGTCCAGGGGAGGAAAGCCACACTCGAACCACAGAAGGGCTTGGGAATCCAGATGGGCCAAATCACCAAGTTTGTAGTCTTGGAAACCCCAGCAACTTCTCAGGCAGTATTGCAACATGAATGGAGGGGTTGAAAGGCAGCATGGCCACCAGACAGGGAGGGAGTGGAGAGCATCTGTTCAGGCCACAGGGCTTCCTCTGAACCAACTGGCAGGCAATGGAGAGATGAGGCAGAGAGGCAGTCTGGCAGGTCAACTGCTCTCTGGAGCTGACCAAGGTCTGTGCCATCCAGAGAAGGGGTGGGGAGCAGCAGTCACAAACACCAAATTATTTTTGTCGACTATATATGGCCCATGAGCCAGATGTTCCCCACCTTTGTAATAGAAAATTACACTAAGTGGGTTTCAAACAACCTTTCTTTTTTAAAAAAATACCAACTATTTGTGTACTTTAATTGATATGTATAAGGTATCAAACTTGACCCACCCAACTTTCACACCTCTGCTTTAATAGAATATGCCATATCATTACAAAACTGAGGGAAGCCTTGGGAATCTCTAGAGCTCTTAACTGGACAAATGTGCCAAAGAAAAACAAAACCAGGTAATATTGGGGTGGAACTCGTTGATGCAGGGCTTTGATTATGGCAGGGAGGAATCACTCCAGGTTTTAGTCCATAATTTAAATCACTATCCAAAATCTGGTCCATAACCTGCAAACAGATCAGTGTTTTGAATAGCGCCTTTAAAGCTCTGATAGAAATCTGGGTTATATTCGCCTTTCCATTGGCCTGAAAGATAGGAGCCCCATTGGTGCACAAGTGGGTAGCTTTTACTGCAGTTCTTCTGAATCTACTGCTAAAAATGCATATAAAAGGTACACATTCATTGCTAGAGAGAGTGCCTATATTTTCAGATGGCACTTATCAGGGAAGCTGTAAATGACCTCCAAATGGCATGAAAATTATCTCTTAGCTTCTAGGCAAATCCTAAGCAGTAAAATACTTCCTGCCACAGAAGTCAGAAGATCCTCTTTGAAACAGCAGGGGATTGTAAAGATGTATAAAACGTAGTTTGGATGTTCCTTTAAAACTAGGTATAAAAGACTCCACCGCAGCCCACCTTTTGGATGAAAGACTCTGCCTGTCAGAAATGCACAAGGGAGGTATTAAAACAAAGAGGAATACATGTGTCTTAGTACTGGAAAGAAATTGTGCATTCAACAGGAAAATGATTGAACTAGTACAAGTGAGTATAACTGAGAGGAGGGAAAAGGGCAGGCTTGTTATGTTGTTCTCAGAGACTGAGGAAAAAGTAAAGACCTTGGGTGATGTATTTGTTGTGGCACAAAAAAATCTGTACTTGATGACATGATGATGGACCAGGAACTATTCAGAACTTGGAAGTAACTATTCGGGAACAACTAGGGCTTTTTATAATTAATTCACTTTACTCAATAGAAAAAGTACTGTAACCAAATAAAGAATAAGATTTTGTGGTATAACTGTAACTCTTAATTGTTTTGTTTTATAGTTGCAGCTTTTTTGACACAGAAAAAGCTACTTACAAGGCAAAATAAATATGTTGTTGAAGTCTTTCATGGCCGGGATCACAGGGTTGTTGTATGTCTTTCGGGCTGTGTGGCCATGTTCCAGAAGCATTCTCTCCTGACGTTTCGCCCACATCTATGGCAGGCATCCTCAGAGGTTGTGAGGTATGGATAAACTAAGTAAGGGAAGGAAAGAATAGATATATCTGTGTAGAGTCCGGGGTGTGGCAAGAGTCCTTTGTCACTGGGAGCCAGCATTAATGTTTCAGTTAATCACCCTAATCAGCATTTTTGTCTCTTGCCTGGGGGCATCCTTTGTCAGTCAAGCCCTCATTGTGTTGGTTCCCATCTACTGTTTTGATTTTGGAGTTTTGTAATACTGGTAGCCAGATTTTGTTCATTTTCATGGTTTCTTCCTTTCTGTTGAAATTGTCCACATGCTTGTGGATTTCAATGGCTTCTCTGTGTAGTCTGACATGATAGTTGTTGGAATGGTCCAGCATTTTTGTGTTCTCAAATAATATCCTGTGTCCAGGCTGGTTCATCAAATGCTCTGCTATGGCTGATTTCTCTGGTTGAATTAGTCTGCAGTGTCTTTCATGTTCTTTGATTCTTGTTTGGGCGCTGCGTTTGGTGGTCCCTATGTAGACTTGTCCACAGCTGCATGGTATCCGGTAGACTCCTGCAGAAGAGAGAGGATCCCTCTTGTCCTTCGCTGACCGTAGCATTTGTTGGATTTTCTTTGTGGGTCTGTAGATAGTTTGTAGGTTGTGCTTCTTCATCAATTTGCCTATGCGGTCAGTAGTTCCCTTGATGTATGGTAAGAACACCTTTCCTCTGGGTGGATCTTTGTCTTGACTCTCATGGCTTGTTCTTGGCCTTGCAGCTCTTCTGATGTCTGTGGTGGAGTATCCATTGGCCTGTAGTGACCAGTTTAGGTGGTTGAGTTCACCTTGGAGGAGGTGAGGTTCACAGATTCTTTATGCACGGTCTGTCAGGGCTTTGATTGTGCTCCTTTTTTGACTTGGGTGATGGTTGGAGTTTTTATGAAGGTATCTATCTGTGTGTGTAGGTTTTCTGTAAACTGTGTGGCCCAATTGTTGATTGGGTTTGCGGATGACCAGAACATCTAGAAATGGCAGTTTTCCTTCCTTTTCTTTTTCCATGGTGAATTGGATATTTGGGTGGATGCTGTTAAGATGGTCCAGGAACTTGCTGAGTTCTTCCTCTCCATGGCTCCGAATTGTGAAGGTGTCATCTACGTATCTGAACCAAACAGTTGGCTTTTTGGGTGCTGTTTCTAGGGCCTGTTTTTCAAAGTATTCCATATAGAAATTTGCTACTACTGGGCTGAGAGGGCTCCCCATGGCCACTCCATCCTTCTGTTCATAGAATTAGTATTACAAAACTCCAAAATCAAAACAGTAGGTGGGAACCAAAACTCTGAGGGCTTGACTGACAAAGGATGCCCCCAGGCAAGAGACAAAAACATCTCCAATGCTCATTAGGGTGATTAACTGAAACATTAATGCTGGCTCCCAGTGACAAAGGACTCTTGCCACACCCCGGACTCTACACAGATATATCTATTCTTTCCTTCCCTTACTTAGTTTATCCATACCTCACAACCTCTGAGGATGCCTGCCATAGATGTGGGTGAAACGTCAGGAGAGAATGCTTCTGGAACATGGCCACACAGCCCGAAAGACATACAACAACCCAAAATGATTATGTCCAAATTTTGTGCAGCTAAGTCCCAAATTGTGACTAGATTTCAAAATCTGTATGGTTTTCAAAGACTTTCCTTTGGCAGGAAGAAAAATGCTAAAATTATTTGTTTCCTCCTTGAAGAAGAAAATTAGAGAAATATATTCCTGTAGGCCAATAGCTTGTAGCAAACACATTATTTTTGAAAAAGTAACTAAAAGTGACTACAAAAATACCTTTCATAAAAACAATTATGGCAGTAAGCAAGTCTTAGGGGCCATCTACATGGACCACAAAACCAGAAGCTGGTCAAAAGCATTGCTGTTTCATACTAGCCCCAGATTCTGCCATGGTGTTTTCACCACTTCCTTCTGAACCATGGCAACAGTAGGAGCAAAGTCCTGATAATTCACTCAGGTTGAACCTTTATCATTTTTGCTGCCACAGTGACAGCCAGGGAGATGCAGATAACTCTTGGCTGTTGCTGGGCATCTTTACCAATGTCAGAAAAGGAAGCTCCAGAGCATTTCTCAACTTTTCCTAATGCATAAGAAGCTCATAGGGGAGAAAAACTATTCTGCATGTTTCAAATCATGCCTACCTGAGACATCTTGTGCCTTGAGGGAAAGGAAAAAATGTCTTCTCTCTTCTGTTTCATTTTACACCAACACTTTTGACCAAGACAGTTGAGGCATTGGCCTAATTTTTGGGGCCTAGGGCAGTCTGCTTGTAAATCCAGCTCTGTTTTCAACCATTTTGCATCTGCTTTAAACCACTTTCTACTGTTTGAGTCAGCTGCCTCGATCAGCCATATGATAGAGCCAGCCCTGTTGCAAGCAGAAGGGTGTTATCAGCTAGATTAATAGGCAATAGCACTATCTGAAACAGGTGATGAGGTGTGTCAAGAGACATCAGCAGGAATGATAGTGATATATATTTTGTACACATAAATAGTAACCTGCTAACAAACAAATTAATTCAATTATTTTTTACATTAAGTTTGGCAATAAACAAAACTGAATAATAGTTAAAAGGGAGTTTAAAGAAATAAATTAACAGGCACAATAAAGAAGAATGTTTTAGAAGGGGGAAGGGAGAAGAAGACAAGTAATATGAAACAAGACAGAAAACACAAGACAGTGATTCAGGAAGATAAGACTATTAGATTTAATAGAAGATAATAATATTCATCTCTTTGATATGGAGGATATATCGAACTTGTAAAGCTTTAGTATTGGGTAACAGAAACCGAGAATTGGCTGTAACACAATAAAATGTTATATAATGTTTTCCCCTTGTCCTCTATGTTGTTTTCCTCCCTCTCATCAATTTACTAGATATTTGTTAAATTTAATAAAAGACTAATAAAAATTACATACCAAAGAAAAGAGACATCAGCAAGATTGCTACCATTTTAATATTGGCTAGGAAAGAGTAGTGATGTTTGTACATGGTGAGATTTTCACTCTTCATGATGACTGTCATCTCCTGTCAAGACAGGTTTAGCAAGGCTTTGAAGCAGCACAAAGACGACCTCAGCAGAGATGACCAAAGGATGCACTACAAAAATGATAGTCTTATCATGCCATCTTCAGTGTCCTGAAACTTTATGTGCTCAGCCTCTGTGAGTTTACGTGCATTGTGTCTGACTCTTCAGCTAGCTTATCTCCACCTCCCTGCTCATGATTAGATTTGATATTTTTAATTTAGGAAAGCAAATAGTAATTTCTATCTGGCTTTGTGGTTTTACAAACTGAACCATCAAAATCTGCCATTAACATATTTATCACATTTCTATCCACAGGAGAGTGAAGAAGGCATTTCAGGAATTAAATGATAAGATAGTTGTTGTTGCTCCCTTGTACATAATTTGCTTATGAGATTATTTCAAACTTTGTATTCTTACTAAAATGTTGGATTTCTTGGGGGAGGGAGAGATAAAATTAATCAAAAAATTAGAGACAGAATTAAGCAATAGTAATTAATAGAAATAATTGTAGAACAGCTTTGAAGGAAGCCATTTAGGGAATTAATCTAAGATGACTACTGTTGCCAACATTAAAGAAAAGAGGAGAGTAGATAAGTCAATAAGTTCAAGAAAATACAGTCTGTCCTCTATACTCACAGATTCTGTATCCATAGATTTCATCATTCATTGTTCCAAAAATAAAATTCCAAAAATAAATCTTGATTTTGCCATCCTTTCTAAAAGATATCATTTTACTATACAATAGTATATAATGGAACTTGAGCCTTCATGAATTTTGATATGTGGGATGCTGGCATAGAATCAAACTAGGGCTGTGCAAAGGTTTGGAGAGCCGTTTTCTAATTTGGATATTTGTATTATTCTTAAACATGAATCACCAAATTCCTAATAGGAAAGAAACCCTTCTGAAGTATTAGGACTCAAAACAAAAACCTCTGAAAGGTTTCATAGAGATTAGTAAAGATTTGTTGTTTCAGAGCATTTTTTTAATGGAAGATACTCCATGGTTCGTAATTGTCTGAGGTGGAATGGGGTGAGGGGTATGTGTCAGATGATTGTCCAGGGTAACTGCATGCTGTTTTTTTCCTTGTCAGCCAGTCAGAAGAACCAAGAAAATCACAACGCTCTCTGCAAAGCTGGTGGTCTCCTCACAAGCAGAATTCTGGGAAATACAGTTTAGAGTGTGGCCTTTTGAATACTCTGCTACAGAGGTCCTCACCTTCCCAAACTACATTGCCCAAAATTCTACTTACGCCAGAAGAACCCACATTAAAGCCCCAGTATGATAAGACTGAAAGACGTGTATGCCCGTTCTGTGGTTTGTTAAAACTTAAACTAGTAGCTTTTTGATAATTCTGTTTCTTTCTGTCCCTCCATATCCAGTCTATAATCTTCCTCTATTGAAGTTATCCAACCCCAACCTTGTACTTTCCAAATTCCCAAACACCCTCCCCAGTGAATGCTCTGCCCCCACACCCAGCAAGTCAGACCTGAAAGACACTACTTACCAGCCTGCTTCCTCTGACACAGTGGTTCTCAACCTGTGAGTCCCCATGTGTTTTGGCCTACAACTAGTTTACCAGCTGTTAGGATTTCTGGGAGTTGGCCGAAACATCTGGAGACCCACAAGTTGAAAACTACTGCTCTGATACGACCAGTATTTCACTATACAATTATGCTTATTGTTTATAAGTCTCATTGATAAGCCACCTTGAGTCCCCTTCGGGGTAGAGAAAGGCGAGGTATAAATAGGGTAAATAAATAAATAAATTGATATGAAAGTGATTTAGGTTAATCAAATGTGCTTAAATTGAAAAAAAATATTTAAAATCAGTTTGAGGAAATACATCTTGTAGTTTTTTTTAAAAAAATTTCATTGAAAATTTTTTCAATTACCTCTAAATCAAACTCTACTAGATACACAGAATGCCCGTATTTTTATAATCAGCTTGTTTTGCAGAGGTCTTTCTGTTGCCTTCCACATGTATTGGCCATGCTGTCTGAAGATGAAGAGATACAGTCATATTCATGTGAAGGGCAGTTAGTTGGGGAAGCTATATTATCAAATTATGCTCCATCTGTGTCAATCCTACTCAATATGACTCATGCTAGATCAGTGGTTCTCAACTTGGGGTCTCCAGATGTTTTTGGCCTTCAACTCCCAGAAATCCTAACAGCTGGTAAACTGGCTGGGATTTTGGGAGTTGTAGGCCAAAAACATCTGGGGACCCTAGGTTGAGAACCATTGTGGTAGATTGATATATTTGTTGTGGCATATATTTGTCGTGGTCAGCCTATTGCTAGGTTTGCTGCCAGATATCTTTATACAGCAACAGCAACAGCAACAGCAACAGCAACAACAACAACAACAACAACAACAACTATTATTATTATTATTATTATTATTATTATTATTATTATTATTATACAGTTGCAACTGGCACACAAGTTTTTACTCCTGGCCACTGCTGACATCTGAGCTTCAAGCATCAGCGCTGAGTCCAGGAGGACCCCCAGACTGCGGACCTGTGTCCTCAAGAAGAGTGTAACCCCATTGAGCACAGGTTGCTACCCTATACCCCGATCAGCCTTGCGACTGACCAGGAGAACCTCTGTATTGTCTGGATTAAGTCTCAGCTTGTTGGCCCTCATCCAGTCCATCACAGCTGCCAGACACTGGTCCAGGACCCGGGAAGCTTCCTTGGAATTAGGTGGAAAAGAGTAGTTGAGTTGAGGAGTGCAGGGACTGTTTCTTTAAAATAAGTCTCAAAATTGCTCTTTTTAAACTGGATGGTCATTGTCCCTGCTCCAGTGAGACTTTTATAATCCTTGAGAACCACTCAGCAAATCCACTGCTGGTAGGTTTGATAATCCAGGAAGGGCAAGGGTCTAAAGCGCACGTGGTTGTTCTTGCAACTCCAAGAATCCTGTCCACGTCATCAGGCTGAACAAGCTGAAACAAATCCATCAAAATGGAGAAAGCCTTTCTGGCTGCCCGCATCACCATGGAGTAGGCCTTAAGTGAGGCTCTAGCCCATGTTTGGTCAGATGCTTTCTGAGTCTTCCACCAGTAGCACTCTAGCTTCAGTCTCGTCTGCTTCATTAGCGCCAACTCCCTAGTGAACCAAGGAGCTGAACTGGTTCTGTGGGATGATAGGGGACATTCAGAGATGATTGTGTCCACCACCCTGGCAACCTCAGAGTTATAGAGGTCAACCTGGGCTTCAACAGGATCGTCTGCTGCCATGACAGGAAACTCCCCAAGAGGAATCCATCTGGATCCTGGGGAAGACCATCTTGATGGGTCCCCACTCCTGCAGAGGTTAGAGGTTGTAGTTAGTCTAAAGCTGATCAGGTGATTGCTGGACCACAACAACGAGAAATTGAAGTTCCTCCATCCTGACATTTCCATCCTCATCCTCAATAAAAAAAAACCAGGTTGAGAGTGTATCCAGCTACATGGGTGGGCCTAGATATCATTTGGGACAGTCCCATGGTTGTCATGGTGGCCATGAAGTCCTGAGCCACACTAAACAGAGTAGACTCAGCATGGACATTGAAGTCCCCCAGCACAACAATCCACTGGGACTCCAATGCCAGGCCAGAGATCATCCCTGCCAGCTCAAGTAGGAAGACTGTTGTGCAACGAGTGAGACAGTGCTGTCATTAGCAATGCAGTGGTCCAGAAGACTCAAGGATGGGTAGCTGCATTTTTTACTTTTTATTTATTTGTTATTTTCTCCAAGACTTTCTTTCCAAAAGAAATATAGCTAGGAAACAAGGATAAGAGAAGGGGAAGCAAGAGCAAGTGGGCTTCATACTTCTGTTAAAAGTGGATCCTAGATTTGAAAAAAGAAGACAAAAGTGGGGCCCAGTCAGTTCTATGACTTGGTGGCTTTATGATGCAATGTTTATTTTGTAGTCTTTGGGCATATATAAATGATGCATATTGGTTCTAAAAGGTTGTATGCTTCTTTGGCACTTGTTGTACATGCTGAGCATATTTGTCTTCCTGTCTGTATTATGAACTATTGATGAACAATTTAAAAAAGATTTTATCAGAACTGACCATTTGTTTTTCTGTCAATATAACTCTAGGCAAGTGACTGCAATGGTGGAATAATCTATTGCTCTCAATGATGCTGTGTGTTATTAATGGGCAACATAAAGTGAAATGAACTGGGGCTTGAATTTTTCTTGGCTTATTATGCAGTAAGAGATACATACATGTTTATAGTTCCTGCTCCAACCCCCCCCCCCCAATAATTTCCAGTTAATGATTTTAATGAACCAGTTGGATTACTCTATTGCTTAGCAAAGCATGGGAAGAATTAGACAGGAAGGAATTCAAACACACAATTTTTTTTAGGAAAACTGCTTCTAAAATGTGCATTATTATGCAGGCATTTGCTCTTTGTGAGAAGGTTCTGAAACAGTCCTTCAATAAAAGAGAGATGCTGCTTTTCTGATCTGTTTCTCTCTTGAGGTTGCTATTTTCTAAAACTTGTATTTCCCCCCTAGAGATATCCACCATCTTTTTTTTCAAGTTCATGAATTAGTTCAGATGGCCATTCTGACCATTCACATGACCATTCATTTCCCCCCATTGTGGTTTTCTCATGTTAAAATAATATAGTAGATATTAGTTCATTTTGCATGGGTTTGAATACATGTAGCATCACTGAAGGATATGACAGCAGGTCATACACTCCATGCTTCTGGGTAATATGCAGAGGGGGAAGGCATCAGTAGCTGATGTGAGTGACAGTTTGCAAATTTTCCCTTGGGAGATATGTGATAATTCCTCAACTTTTACATTACCATAGAATGGGTATCAGGAAAATGTGGCACTGCATATTTTCTTTTTCAGTTTTTCCCCACTTTATGAAGCTGATGCATCAACACTATCAATATAGATAAAACTTCATAATAATAATAATAATAACAACAACAACTACTACTACTACTACTACTTTATTTTTATGCCCCCCCACCATCTCCCTGAAGGGACTTAGGGCAGCTTACATGCGGGACCAAGCCCAAAGCATACAACAAGATTAGAAACTAAAATACAGTTGAAGCATAGTAACATATAACAACATATAATAGACTAATTAAACAATTAAAACAGCAGGGTATAAAACATCATTAAAATGTATCAAAACCAAACCTCAAAAACCAGGAATATGGTGGGGATAATCAGAACTAGAGAGGTCTGGGCATAGGCTTGTGCAAAAATCAGATTATAGGGTCAGGGCTGGGGGGTAAAGTGCTGATCACAATCTATCAATCAGTTAGGACTGGATGACGTTCATGAGCAGGGCCTAACCATTATGAAATGCACACTGGAACACCTAGGTTTTCAAATCCTTGTGAAAGGCAGACAGAGTGGGGCTAGCCCAATCTCTCTGAGGAGGGAGTTCCAAAGCTGGGGGAACACCACCGAAAAGGCCCTCTTCCTCGTCCCCATCAGCCGACGGAGGAAGGCCTTCCCCAGCAGATCTTAGGGCTGACACTGGTTCATAAGGGAAAATGCGGTTGTGACGATAATAATAGGGCAAAGATAGGCAATCTGCAACCTTTAGGCCTCATGTAAAAACACACAGAAACACAGATGTTCATAGTCCCAGGGTTAGTTTCAGGCAAGAGCTTTATCACAAGGTCCCAACATTCTACTGCATTCACTGACTTTAGCAAGAGTTTCAGATGATGTTGTGCACTCATAACCTTCTTGTGATTTTCCAGTACTATTTCCATCTTTAGTCTTCCTGTGAACATCCATGAAGGAACAAAGTCAGAATAGTTGTTCTGTATCTTCCAATTGCTAGTGCAAGGAGCTCTCTCTCTAGAAATGTCAGTACAACCTGCAGAGGTAAGGCTATAATTTATAGAAGAAGGCAGTTTCATTAAAGGGGACTGTTACAGTTCTATTAAAATAAAGTGAGCCAGACACTTGATTATCAGTTAATCAGTGTCATTTCTCTTTATAAGTAAAGAGAGCAAGGAAGAGTGGCTACAAAAATGCTAAACATGGTGCAGTTCTGTATCAGTCAGCCAGCAAAATGGGTAATAAAACATGTAGGGCATATTTCTCATTATCAAAGAAAACATGCTCAAGTAGCTTGAGTGATTCTACTTACCATTTGCTCTTTGTATTATAAGAATAAAAGATAGTTAACCTTACAAAGAAAAAAATAGATATAAAAGCCTGGGAACAGAGAGACTATTTAGTTTATTTTCTCTTACTTTATCCTTACTTTGTGCTACAGAACATTGACTGACACTGACTTTTTAGTGGCTCATCAATTCACTTTGATCTACAAGTAAGAAAGAACTTGAAGAGTGTGTCCTCCTAAATTTCTAATGCGATGAGGGGAATTGTCATTTGAGTTTGAAGCATGACACTTAGCCACCCACCTTCTCTCACCAATACAGAAAGAAATAATTCATGGACTTACTTTATGTGTAATGGTTCTATCTAGATGAAGCCATCACATATGCTGACAATCATTTGATAATCACAAAGAAAACGTCTCCAAATAAATAAAACAATATATTTTTAGAACTCTTTCAGAGCCTTCATTCATTATTTGCTGGTTTAGCTAAGGCAGTGGTTCTCAACCTGTGGGTCCCCAGGTGTTTTGGCTTACAACTCCCAGAAATCCCAGCCAGTTTACCAGCAGTTAGGATGTCTGGGAGTTGAAGCTGAAAACATCTGGAGACCCACAGGTTGAGAACCACTGAGCACAGGGTTCTTTTCTTTAGGGCAAGCAGGATATTGCCATTATTTACATCAGAGGAGATTCACCTGCCCTGAAGTAATAAAAATTAAAACAGTCATGCTCATTCTTTAAGTGTTTTGGACTTCAGTTCCCACAATTCCTAACAGCTGGTAAGATGGCTGAAATTTCTGGGAGAAGTTCAAATAACTGAAGGACCAAAGTTTGGGAACCACTGATTTAGAAGAAGGGTGCACAACTCTCAAAGCATTGACCCTAGGGCAGTGGTTCTCAACCTGGGGTCCCCAGATGTTTTTGGCCTTCAACTCCCAGAAATCCCAGCCAATTTACCAGCTGTTAAGATTTCTGGAAATTGAAGGCCAAAAACATCTGGGGACCCCAAGTTGAGAACTACTACCCTAGGGCCATGGGGAAGTTTTACTTCTCTTGAGACAAAGCAGCCTCCCCAGTCCAAAATAGAATTGCCTCTATGCCTCCTAAGAGGTGTTGGGGATGTTGAGGGAATTTCTTTTCAAATGTTATTTCAAAAAGTTACAGATGGCCTCAAGGTATACTGCCCACAGCCTGAACTTCACCCACTCCTGATCTAGATGAATAATCACCCACGTGAAGCTCCACTTCATGCATAAGCTTCACCTTTCACATCTTTCTGTCCTTTCAAAGTCCACTCTTTGGGACTTTGTCTTTATACACTGCTTCACCTTTTCCCATCTAAAACTGTATACTCTGGTCTTTTTGAAGACATTTTCTTTGCTTATCTAGAACTAGGCTGGCAGCTGTTACCCAAAGGATATTTCCTTCAACTGCCCCAAACTGTGGAATAACCTGCCAGATTTGATGGCTGAATACACTGTCCAAGTTTAAAATAGCACTGAAGACCAGTTTCTTCTGACTTGTTTACCCAGATTACTTTAAAATTATGAATTTTAAAGTTTGCATTGATAGTTTTAATATGTATCATGTATCATTTTATATGCTCTTTTAACTTTGTAATGTTGTTCTGCCTCAATCCATTGGCAGAGACAGGTATGCAACAACAACAACATCATCATCATCAACAACAACAACAACAATGCCATCATGATGTAGCATTTAGTGCAGGCCTGCACAATCTGTGGCCATCCGGGTGTTTGTATTTTAGCTCCCGGAATTCCCAATAATTGGACAAACTGGCTAGGGCTTCTGGGAGTTAGAGGTCGAAACATCTGTAAAGCCACAGGTTGTGCAGTCTTGGTTTAGAGCAATGGACTATGGTTCTGGAGACCAGGATTCACTTCCCCTTTCAGCCATGAAAACCCACTGGGTGACCTTCAGCAAGTCACACAGGACCTCATCCCATAAGGGGGGGGGGAGGTGAAAGCAGAGGGAACCATCTTCATTTGCTTTGTGTTTTGTGCCTTTCCATATTGTTTACAAATTGATAATTGCTGTCTCCCTCGTCAAACATGTTACTCTTGCTGTTTTAACAGCAATCACCTGCTCCATTTGTGAAATACAACTGAGACATCTGAGGACAGTTGCCATTACACCTTAAAGTACCTGTCTTTCCTCGCTTCCAAGAAAATTGAGAGATCTGTAGTTGATAGCTACTGACTCTAAAAATGCCCATATCCAGGCACTTTAAGAAACAGAGTTCCATGGGCAACCCTTGGAAGTAGTCTTGTGTTGTTTTATGGCCTCTGTGGGTCCCCATTTTTCAAGTGCCTAGAAATGGAGAAAAGCCTACATGTGATGAGGTCTATAGTCTTACCCTCAAAAGTCTCCATGATAGAGTTGCTGTGGGGGCACCATAAGTGTTAAACTCTTTGTTTTTGCTATTCTTGCTGTTGTATTTGTCGATTGATGAATTTAAGTGTTTTCTACCAAGAAAGTTAAGTTTATTCATATGCAGAACTAGTCGATGTGCATCTAAGCGTCCAGCATATATCACTGGACCTGACCAATTAGGTGTGGGTTAACTAACTCCTTGCTAATCAAAGCCACTTTCCTTTGATCATGTCATGTTTAAAATCTCTTTGATAACCACAGGGGCATTGGCCTGTGATATGCAGAGCAGTTTCCTACAAGCCAGAGAGTTTTCAAATAATGTTAGGTCATACTTCCATGTTTAGCAGAGAGCTAAAATGGAGAGCTTGCAGAATGAAGCTAATTTGCCAGATTATAGTACATTCACAGTGGTTTTCTCATACTATTATAAATATCAGCCAGTAATTATGAAGGGGAAATAGATGATTCCTTAGGGAGCCATGGGCAACTATTTTCTTTTTAGAAGTGCTTTTGAATGTTTGTGGTATTCTATTAAAATGGAAAGAGTACGAAGTTTGATTTAAAAAAGAGCTCCTTAAAGTCTCAGAGTTTTCATTTATCACATGGATAGAATAGTACTCCATTTGGCAGATTACTTAAATACATGGAGTGGGTAGTGAATGGCAAATGTAGTCAGTAGGGTGAGAAAAACTCAGAGATCATTAACAAACATTAGTTGGATAATAGGGCAGACATTCTGTCATTGATGATGTGATGTCTCATGGGCCATGTAGTCCCCTTCCTAGTATTATTGTGGCAGACGAAGAGGAAAACTTGGGTTTCCCACCGTTTCAGCCAGAATTGGAGCCCCTGCACCTGCAAGATGTTTGCCCACAAGAAGTCAGCCAAACAAGCCTTGAGCAGAAATCTCCCCCGTTCTCTCGCCGGGATAATTATAATCAAGATAGAGGCGCTAGGGAGGCGAATCGCCAAAGCGCCAGAATCGCTGCCAGACAATTAGCTGATTAAGCCTGTTTCCCTTGGGAAATCTTAAGGAGTCATGCATCTGGACACAGTATGGGTTTCGCTTCTTGTTCCCCAGGGAAAGTGTTCCTTGGCGGGAAAACAAGATCCTATATAGGTGTTTACCCGCAAGGGAATTCTTGCGGAGTCAATTCGTCAGCTTCAGGAGTGAGATCGTGTGTGGACTACGCTACTCCAGTTCTTTGTTCCCAGGACCTTGCCACGGACCTTGTTCTAGTTCCAAGCCTGCCTTGTCCCCGGATCTTGCCACGGACCTCGTTCTTGCTTCCTTCCTCTTGTTGCCTCGTATCAAGTCTTGTTTGCCAAGAATCTAGTTTGCTTCCAGCCTTGTTGTCAAGCTCCATTGGACTAAAGGACCCGGTCATTTCCCCACACTTTGCTTGGCAAAGTGTGTGTTTCGGTTATTGGATTATAACTTTGGACTCTAATATCACATATTGGACATTGTTTTCCTGGACTATATTTGACCTTTCCTGAAAGGTCTACTTCTGAACTATATTCTTCACTTGTTTTTATTGACTTTATATATTCCTTTAATAAAGATATTAGATAGAATCTGGCCTCTGCGCATGGTTATTGGTGCTCTGTAGCCTGGGTCCTGACAGTTTGACTCCGCCAACCTAAGCACCAATTAACCTTATGCCAGGATGTCTACAGGAACCGGGGCGGAAGCCCAACCACTCAGCTACACCATTTCCAAGGATGAATTAGACAGAATCCGTGATACACTCCATACGCAGGAGGGAGAAATACGAGGCTTGAAGGAACACGGAGCCCGTCTCCCTGCCCTAGCGCTACCAACCAAGTTTTCTGGAGAAGCCTCCAAGGTTCATGTTTTCCGTCGCCAATGCCAGGCGTACATAGAAGCCCGTCAAGCCGAGTTTCCCCAAGAAGACGTCAAGGTGGCGTGGATTTACAGTCTCCTAGAAGGGCCAGCGGCCAATTGGGCGACGGCGCTATTTGATGCGGGCTCCATGCACCTAAGTTCTGCGCAAAACTTCCTGAATCACCTCAAGGCGACATGGGGGATCGAGGACAATGTAGAGGCGGCCGGCCACAAACTCCGGCGCCTTTTCCAAGGGGACAGGCCGTTGTCCCAGTACATAGCCGATTTCCGAGTGCTGGCCCAAAACACCGGTTGGAATGATATAGCCCTCAGAGGACAGTTTCGTGAGGGTCTCAACATCGAGATGCAGGAAGAAATCTCCAAGGTGGAGCCTCCAAACTCTCTTGAGAGACTTATTGACCAATATTTACGAGCCGAAGTCCTGCTTGCCAACAAAAAACAGTGGCTCCGAGGCCAGAGTGGAAGAGCAGGAGTAAAACCTCCCGCTCCCGCCAGTATTCAGCCACGTCCAGTGTGGAGACCCCCACCACCAGCCCCATACCCCAGAGGAAGCGAGGAGGAGCCGATGCAGTTGGGCAATGTGCGTCCCAGATTAGATGTTGCCGAGAAGGCCCGCCGCCAACGTTTAAACCTTTGTTGGTACTGCGGGAACGGGGGCCACTTCGCCAGAGAATGTCCAGCCAAGAGAAAGCCCGCCGCTCGCTTGGCGGCGGCGTCCTCCGCGGAGACGGAGACGGCCGAGGCGGCTGGCGCAAAGCCGGCGGGGGAAGCCAGCGACCGGGCGTAGAGAGGCTCGCCAACCCGGTCAAGAACCCCAATCAAGAGCCGCAAACCGGGGTCCTATTTCTCCTAGTGGTCACGTTGTGGTCAGCGAAAAAAGGACCCGTCATGATCCATGCCATGATAGACTCAGGAGCAACAAACAATTTCATCGACAGAGAGTATGCCGACTCTCTGGGATTACAATATCACGATTTCAAGAATGCCCGGGTGGTGCAGGCTATCGATGGCCGCCCTCTAAAGACGGGTCCAGTAAGTCAATGGACTGAACCCACCAGGATGTGGGTAAGGGAACACCTGGAAGAGATTTCCTTCTTTGTTACCGAGGTGCCCCACTTCCCTGTGATTTTGGGAATTCCATGGCTGACGCTCCACGACCCAAACATCTCCTGGACCAACAGAGAACTACAGTTTGCTTCGAAATATTGCCAAAACCATTGTCTAGTAGCCAAGGTCTGCCATGCCACAGACGCTGAGCCCATCATCACCTTACCCAAGAAATATTCAGACTTTTGTGATGTTTTCAATGAAAAGGAAGCCGAGAAACTACCCCCACATAGACCATATGACTGTGCCATTGACTTGGTGGAGGGGGCCCCGATCCCGCGAGGACACCTCTACTCCCTGACTGAACCAGAGCAAGAAGCTCTCAGGGAGTTCATAGAGTCAAACCTTCATCAGACCCTCTCAATCCCCAGCTGCCTTCCCGGTGATGTTTGTGAAAAAGAAGTCCGGGGACCTACGCTTGGTTGTGGACTATAGAGCATTGAACAATATCACGAAGCAGAACCGCTATCCCCTGCCTTTGATCTCGGACCTATTAGACTGGCTTCGAGGGGCCAAGGTTTACACCAAGCTGGATCTTCGAGGGGCTTACAATCTAGTTCGCATCAGGGAGGGGGACGAGTGGAAAACCGCCTTCCAGACTAAATTCGGATTATTCGAGTCCCTGGTCATGAATTTCGGTTTATCCGGAGCTCCCTCAACGTTCCAGCACTTTGTCAATGATATTTTCCAGGATTATCTAGATCGGTTCTTGATCATATACTTGGACGATTTTTTGGTGTTTTCTAGATCACAATCGGAGCATGAGAAACACGTCAGAATGGTGTTACAACGATTGCGGGATCATGGACTATATGCCAAGTTGGAAAAATGCGCTTTTGATCTACAAGAGGTAGATTTCCTGGGATACCGTGTCTCGCCACAAGGGCTCTCCATGGACCCGGCAAAGGTTTCAGCGGTATTGGAATGGCGGGCGCCAACCGACAAGAAAGAAGTGCAACGTTTCTTGGGGTTCGCGAACTACTACCGCAAGTTCATTCCAGACTTTGCCCGCTGGTCTGACCCAATCACCAGCTGCATCCGTGGAAAACAGCCTTTCCGCTGGACGGAGCAAGCAGAGGAAGGGTTCCAGCAACTAAAGAAGTTATTCACGTCCCAGCCAATTCTACAGCACCCTGATCCTAAAACCCCTTTTATTGTGCAGGCTGACGCCTCCGATGTGGCAATTGGGGCTGTACTCATGCAACCAGTGGGAGAACATCTTCATCCTTGTGCCTTTTACTCCCGTCAACTAACAGCCCCAGAGAGAAATTACACTATTTGGGAGAAGGAACTTTTGGCCATAAAGGCAGCCATTGAAAATTGGAGACATTGGTTAGAAGGGGCCAAATTTCCCATTGAGGTTCATACTGACCATCGTAATTTGGAACATCTAAGAACTGCCCGCAAGTTAAATCAGAGGCAGCAGCGCTGGGCTTTATTTTTTGAGCGTTTTGACTTCCAGATCCACTATGTAACCCCAGCTCAGACCAAGCAAGCAGATGCTCTATCACGGAAACCAGAGTATGCTGCAGGGAGCAGAGAGACCTTCGAATCCCAATTGCTACAGCCCGAAAACTTTGCCACGCTCACAGTGGGAAACACCGAATCCACTGCAGTTGAACCAACTTCCTCTACTCCAGGACCCCTTTGTGCTCAAGAAATTAGAGCCAGTCAGCAGGCGGATGCCTGGGCTCAAGATCAAATTCGCCAAGGACTACGTTTCCCTTTCTCACTTAAGGATGGGCTACTTTGCTACAGAAATCATGTCTACATCCCTCCAGGACCAGGCAGAGAAAAGGCACTTCACCTATGTCATGACTGCAAGCCAGCAGGGCATTTTGGGCTATTTAAAACCATGCATTTGATCCTATGGGATTTCTGGTGGCCCAAGATCCGCAAGGATGTGGAGAAATATGTCAATACCTGCCCGGTATGCCAGCGTTCCAAGAAAAGAAGGGAGAAGCCCTCAGGGCTACTGCATCCCCTTCCTACTCCATCTCGTCCATGGGAGATAATTTCTGCGGATTTTATCACCGACCTACCACCCTCCCTTGGATATACCACGATCCTAGTGGTGGTGGACCTTTTCACCAAATTGGCCCACTTCATTCCTTGTGATGGCCTTCCCACGGCCAAACAGACTGCAGATTTATTCCTTCAGCATATTTTCCGGTTACATGGATTGCCCAAGAGTTTGGTCACTGACCGTGGATCTCAATTCACCTCCCGATTCTGGAAGGCACTACAGAAACTATTGGGCATAGACTCTCGTTTATCCTCAGCTCACTATCCCCAAACGGATGGGCAAACGGAGCGTACCAATGCCACTTTGGAACAATACCTTCGCTGTTATGTAAACTATCAACAGGACAATTGGGCTTCCCTATTACCTCTGTCAGAGTTTGCCTACAACAACGGTGTCCAGGCTTCAACCAAGGAAACCCCGTTCTTTGCAAACTATGGATTCCATCCACGTTTCTTTCCTCCTGTCATTGAAACCTCAGAAGTCCCTGCAGCGGAGGACTGGCTGCAGGAACTCACAGCGGTGCAACAACTATTGCTCCAGCAACTGGACCAAGCCAAGGAGGACTATAAACGCCACGCTGACAGTCATCGCCAATCGGGCCCTGAAATCAAGGTAGGAGATCGGGTTCTGCTGTCCACTCGCTTTTTGCCCTCCCACCGTCCCTGCCGGAAGCTAGATGCCCATTTCATTGGTCCCTATCCAGTGGTGGCACAACTTAACCCCGTGACTTTCAAACTCCAACTTCCGCGCTCTATGCGCATTCATCCAGTGTTTCATCGCTCCCTGCTCCTTCCGGCGGATGGTGTCCGCCCCGATGCAGACCGGCCGGCCCCCACTCCTGTTTTGGTGGATGGGGAGGAGGAATTCGAGGTTCAGGACATTTTGGATTCTCGCTTCCACCGCCGCCGCCTTCAGTATCTCATTGACTGGGTGGGTTTTGGCCCCGAAGAACGCTCTTGGGAAGACGCTTCCACAGTCCATGCCCCCGATTTAGTCCGTCGCTTCCATCAGGCCTACCCTGCCAAGCCGCGGCTCCGCACCTCGGGAAGAGGGCCCATTTTGGAGAGGGGCCTTGAGGAGGGGGATAGTGTGATGTCTCATGGGCCATGTAGTCCCCTTCCTAGTATTATTGTGGCAGACGAAGAGGAAAACTTGGGTTTCCCACCGTTTCAGCCAGAATTGGAGCCCCTGCACCTGCAAGATGTTTGCCCACAAGAAGTCAGCCAAACAAGCCTTGAGCAGAAATCTCCCCCGTTCTCTCGCCAGGATAATTATAATCGAGATAGAGGCGCTAGGGAGGCGAATCGCCGAAGCGCCAGAATCGCTGCCGGACAATTAGCTGATTAAGCCTGTTTCCCTTGGGAAATCTTAAGGAGTCATGCATCTGGACACAGTATGGGTTTCGCTTCTTGTTCCCCAGGGAAAGTGTTCCTTGGCGGGAAAACAAGATCCTATATAGGTGTTTACCCGCAAGGAAATCCTTGCGGAGTCAATTCGTCAGCTTCAGGAGTGAGATCGTGTGTGGACTACGCTACTCCATTTCTTTGTTCCCAGGACCTTGCCACGGACCTTGTTCTAGTTCCAAGCCTGCCTTGTCCCCGGATCTTGCCACGGACCTCGTTCTTGCTTCTTTCCTCTTGTTGCCTCGTATCAAGTCTTGTTTGCCAAGAATCTAGTTTGCTTCCAGCCTTGTTGTCAAGCTCCATTGGACTAAAGGACCCGGTCATTTCCCCACACTTTGCTTGGCAAAGTGTGTGTTTCGGTTATTGGATTATAACTTTGGACTCTAATATCACATATTGGACATTGTTTTCCTGGACTATATTTGACCTTTCCTGAAAGGTCTACTTCTGAACTATATTCTTCACTTGTTTTTATTGACTTTATATATTCCTTTAATAAAGATATTAGATAGAATCTGGCCTCTGCGCATGGTTATTGGTGCTCTGTAGCCTGGGTCCTGACAGATGAGCTGCTAAAACTTACATACATATGGTTTATTAGCCATGATGATTTGTTTCACATGGGAGAATGAGTAGGTGCATAAACTCCCAATGTTGTTGATGCCATTTTGTCCCATTATAGCAGTGGTTCTCAACCTGTGGATCCCTAGGTGTTATGACCTACAACTCCCAGCCAGTTTACCAGTTGTTAGGATTTCTGGGAATTGATGGCCAAGACATCTGGGGACCCGCAGGCTGAGAATCACTGCATTATAGTATTGTCAGAGCAAACATGGTTGGCATCTGGGTCTGCATCACGGATTGGTCTATATCTCTTTTTTAAAAAAACACACAACAAAACATGGCCAGCCTATCACCTGAAACAGGGAAATGTGTTTTTTCATATCTCATCTAATCAGAATTAATTCAGTTTTCTTAGATTCCCTCACCACAGCTTCCCAGTTCAGCCCAGTTATTGTAGCTTTTGCATGCAAACAGGCCAGCTATCAACAAGGTAAAATAAACTAACTTAATTCATAAAATCTATGTTTTTTGTACTCTTTAGTTATAACCCTTTACTTCTTATACCTTCTACTCACACAGGATTGGGATGATGTTTCATAATTTATCGGCTATTTGATCTACCAGTGTTCAGAGACAAACTTGAATCTAGTTAATAATTTTGTCCTGGTGTTATGCAGACTTCCATATTTTCAAGTTTTCAGCAGAAGACAGGAGGAGAAGGAGAGAAAAAAATAACCCCCTCCTAGATTGGATCTTTTTATGACAACTCTTTGCCTGCAGTGAATTTTTACTGTTGAGTTATGGACCCCAGAAATAAAGAGTTTAAAATGGAATATCTTGGCTGTGCAAATTTTCAAATGAGCATTAAACAGAAAAGAGGGACATCTAGTGGTTTCCTTTACATTGCCACAAAGATAATGTATTTTGTCAAACAAAGAATAAAGTGGCGCCTCCATCTGTTTATCTTTGCACATAACAAAGCAAACAACTTAAGTACATGTTTTTAAAAATTACAATGACAGTGTAATTTATCATTTATGTGTTTCTTAAACAGAGTATGCAAAAATCAAATTTTTGCAGATATGGGGAATTAAAACTGTCTTCGAAAAATTGCAGTAAAATATTGATCATAAAACAGATTATAATATATAGCTGTTAAAACCCACAACAGAAAGTGAAAGGTATAATTAAAAGGGCCATATCTTTCCCTGGAACTCAAGTGCATAGTAAAAGAGGTTCAGCTAGGAAGTATAGCACAGGTCATAAGAAGCTTGAGCAAATATAATAGTCATGCAGTAAGAGGGAAAAGACTCCTATAGCTTTTAAAAGAATAGATAGAGAATAGGAATGGAGAGGACTAATTTTCTTCCCACAAAGAAACAAAAAGTAACTTTAAAAAACTTCTTTCTTTCTTCTGTTGTAAATGAAGTCATCGGAAACTGTGCTGTTTTCAAACACAGTATTAAATCATTAAACACTAACAGAAACAGAATAGGATTCTGTTCACCCAATGCTAAGTACGATGAAAGAAAAAGAAAAAGTGAATTATTCTGCTATTATAGATCCAACTGCATACACTATTAGTAATAACTACAGATTACATTGCTGAAGTTCTAATTCCTCAAAAAGTCAACAAACAACAACAACAACAACAACAACAACAACAACAACAACTTTATTTTTGTACCCTGCCGCTATCTCCCCAAAGGGATTCCGGGCGGCTTACATGGGGCAAAGCCCAACAACACAGTTAAAATGAAATTACATAAAAATCCAATTCACATAATAGTTTCCAATTTTTCAGAAAATCTGCCTTATTCTTTGTTTTTTAAGGAATAGAAGGAATATAAGAAGATGAAGATGAGGCAGATATAGAATCTGCCTTATTCTTTAGAGCCCCCATTACTTTGTAAATTTGGGCTCTCTCAGCAACCTTATCAATCGTCAGTGCTTTAATATATTTCCAACTTTGAGCAAATGATATTCTTGCTGCTGTTGTCATATATCAATGGAGTGATCTATATTTATTGTCCAATTCTTTAAAGTGGAAAAAATAGTCTTCCTTATCTTGACATTCCCAAATCAATTTTTTGACATTTCAACAGCTTTTTTTTTTTTTTGACATTTTCAACAGCTTATATACCAACTTATACAGGCTTTCTTTTAAATTACTGTCCAAAAAGAAAATATTATTTTCTGTGATGAAAACATTTTCTGTACAAAACAACTATGTATATTTAGTGTAGACTGAATCCTGAACTATGAGAATTCTCATCCATCCAGGATTCGTCTCACCAGTGTTTCTTGATTCTCAAGAATCATGTTTTTTCAAATATTTCCAAAATTATTTCCATCTCTAGTAGCAGTAAATGGTTGGTCTTGGGGACAAAGTGATGTAAACAGAGGAGTACTCGATGGATCTGTATTTCAATCACTGATTTCTAACTTATTTGTTTATGATTTGGAGTTAGTGCTGAATGGTGAAGTGATCATGTTTGTTAATGATAGCTAATTAATGAGGATAGTTTAAACAGATAAACAAACAATGTTGCAAATACTAAGTTATTGCAAACTAACAGAATGTGCACTAAAATGAAAAGGAGTAATGTGCATTGGCGCAACCCATCCAAACAATTCACTGATGCTGTCTGAGCGCTTAGTGATTCCGAGAAAGAGAGAGACAGATAGATTTTGGCTGATAATTCTATGGAAATATTGACACATTTCATGGTTGTTATGGGAGAACCAGGTAAATTTCATGTTCAAAATAGGAAATGGCATATTTATTATGTATTCTGATATCTTACAAGTTTCTACAAGATTATGTTTCTGGTCAGGTAATGAAAAATGTATCACATTGAACTTTATATTTATATCATGACAACCACAGCCAAAAAAATGTTCTTTATTTCCATCCCTGCTCTTCCCCAGCATAGCCTAACTATGCTTGCTGAACTCTTGAATGAACAAAGTAAGAGATGTACCCTGCAGCACATCATTTTCTTTTTGTACTAATGTGGCTCGAATGTGTTGTCACAACATAGTTGCTTTCTATGAGATTATCACTTTGGACTTTTGTTGAACCTTCTCTTTAGGCATGACTAATAGGCACTCAGCACTGAAAATATTCATGCACATTTTATTGTACAGTCCAGGTTCTCCAGGAAAATAAAACTAAAGTACGACTGCTGTCTTGCATGCTAATAAGCCTACATGAGGATTCCTTTTATTGTCAATGGCCACACTGATGACTTTTAGTTACATATATTTTTATTTTCACACTGTCCAATGGACTCAAAAGTGAAGGCTTGATATCCTCAGTCAGAAGCCATGCATTGGAAGGGATGCACCCTGTCATTGCCTACAATGTTTCATAGTACCCTTGAGAGCTATTGTGTACAATGTATATGAAAAAATGCAACTTTGATGACAGGTCAAGCGGAAAGCCATTTTATATAAACTGAGGAACAACGGAAAAATAATTACTTTTTTCAGAATGAAACAAGGCAGTAGTGGCTTGCTGTTGTGTTGTTTATATTTCTATCTAAATTTTTAGTTATCATCAAGCTTTTCTAACACTATATTTTAAAGACATGTGGACTTCATTTGTAGGAGTCATGCAGGTAGGCTATATTTCAGAGGAAGGAATGACAAAAACAATTTCCGAGTATTCCTTGTCTAAGAAAACCATATGAAAAATATCAGGTTACCATCAATCAACAGGTGACTCGAAGACACAAAGATACAGGCATCTAATTAATAGTAAACAGATGCTTTGGGCAAAAGCATAGAAGCTTAGCAAGATCTTTTGTCTTTTTGATTAAAAAAACATAACTTTTTGTCTGACACAATTACACTTATTTTAAGGCATATGTAATAAACAGCTGCTTCTAGTTCAGATGCAGCCCACAGGTGACAAGTTCCTTCTGCTGTTTTTTGCAATTAGCAATCAGCAAGAAGGAAAAAGAAACAATTGAAAGCCTGTGACTTTGTGGCATGGTATTGAGATCTGCTCTGAAGAACAAGTAACTGTTGTACTGAGCTATGTTTTAAGCAAGAATGAGCTTTGAGCCGTACATTTGTTTGAAGAATATCCAAATGGATAAGAATTACACCTGACACTGTCACTTTTGCTTGGCCCTACTCTCTGCCTTTAGTTCCAAAGAACCACTCTGATTTCCTCTTTGAGGGAGAGATGGCGGGATATAAAAGTGAATAAATCCATAAATAAATAAACCATCCACTAAACCATCCTTAATCTGGAATTCAGCCTCTTGTTTGCAGAAGGGTTCATGCCTCTCTTTTAAGGAATGGAGCAGACAAGATGTGTCTTCTCCTAGGTGTTCAGGTGTCTCTCTGGAGTATGAATTGTACAATCCTTAAGTTTTATGCAGCCTTTTGGGTGAGTGGGAAATGCTGCCTTTTGGACTCTCACTGAGCCCCCCATCCTCAAATAAGTTTTGGCCCAAAAAGCAACTTAAAAACAACAACAACAACAACAACAACAACAACCCAGATGCTTTAAATTCCCCACAAGTTTCCTTTCTGCAACATGAGAAGGGTCCCCCAAAACAGCAAGAACCCATCCTCCAGACATCCGTGAAGACAGACAGAGTAAAATAACATCACGTTTGGTTGCTCAAAAATGGCAGTTGTAATGTCATACTGTGTAACTCACCATAGCGTGGAGACTCTGGTGGCGCAGTGGGTTAAACTGCTGAGCTGCTGAACTTGCTGACCAAAAGGTTGGTGGTTCGAATCCAGGGAATGGGGTGAGCCCCCACTGTTAGCTCCAGCTTCTGCCATTCTAGCAGTTCGAAAACATGCAAATGCGAATAGATCAATAGGTACCGCTCTGGCGGGAAAGTACCGGTTCTCCATGCAGTCATGCCCGCCATATGACCTTGGAGGTGTCTACGGACAATGCCGGCTCTTTGGCTTACAAATGGAGATGAGCACCAACCCCCAGAGTCAGTCAAGGGGAAAACTACCTCTTAACTCACCATAGCACCAGGGAACATCCAAATCAGATGGTACAACCCTCTATGCTCTGGATCATGTTTGTCATTGTTATAGATACAGACCTGATATGTCTGTAAATTCTTTTAGTCAGGTTATGTCTGACTCTTCAGAAATATGCATTGTGCATATTGGGTTGGGTTTTATCAAAGTGATCAATTCTGAGACAAAATTTTAGAATAAGAAAATAAGATAATTACAAAAATTTACAACAAATTATTGGAGTGGTCAACAGAACAGGAATCAATAAAAAAGTGTATGATCAGATGGGCAGAAAATTTAAGAAGACTATAATGTTGGCAGAATGGGAAGCTATCTGGACCAAAAAATTAAAATATACTTATGCAATGGACCTGAAAGAAAACTGGCTAAAAATGTTCCACCGCTGGTACATCACACCAAAGAAATTAAATCAAATGTATAAGAATACTGCAAAAAACTGTTGGAAATGTGAGGACCAAGAGGGAAGTTATTTTCATATGTGGTGGACATGTAAAATTACGAAAATCTATTGGGAGAAGGTCCATAAAATTTGTCAGGAAATCCTTAAAATCGATTTCCCCAGAAAAGCGGAGTACTATCTTCTGGGGATAACAGACCAGAATATCCATTTAGAGCCTAATGATGATAAAATATTTACCTATCTAACGACTGCCGCCAGAATCTGTTTTGCCAAAAGATGGAAGCAAAAAGAACTACCGAACACGGAGGAATGGCTACAGAAAGTGAGAGAAATAAAAGATATGGACAATCTAACTTTTTTATTAAAGAGAAATACAGGAACCCCGATAAAATACACAGACTGGAGCAAAGTAGAAGAATATGAAAGGAAAAGTAAATGAAGAATCAATCTGAACGAGTAGAAGACTAACCTGTGACACAGCCAACAGAAAGGCTTTCATCCTTTTTATTTTTGAATGATTGCCTTTATTACGAAAGTGACTGAGGCTGATCTATAATAGTTTTGTATATATAGATCACCCTCTTTTTTATGATTAGAGAATGGGAAATGCAAAGGCAAAGATGGAAGTCCTTTTTTTTTTGGTATTTTTGGTTGGTCTTTTTAAAAAGTTTTTAAACTTCTCCTCTACTATCTTAATCTTAATTTCTGCACTTTCTATATCAAAAATGTTCTCACTCTTTCATTGTATTATACTATTTCTTAATACATATATATATAATAAAAAAGAAATATGCATTGTGCTAAGCAAATGACTTTATCACAGGTGTATTTCATCAAAATCTCTTGAGATGTTGGCATTTCTGGCATGAAAATGACAGTCTGGTCTTCCAGTTGTATAGGCACTGCACTATGTCTGCTGAATTATACAACCCCTTTAGCAGTCTTTTCTCTTTTGTCTATGTTCTGAATACTTCTCTGGTTTTGCTTTATGGTTTTTGAAAACATTCAGGAGCAAAAATTATGCCCAAAGCTATGCTGATTAAATATCTCTCCTAGCATTTCTAATCAAGCTCTGGGTTTTTCCCCCTCCAGACTGAGAACAAATGATGCGTCTTTCTAAAAGTGATCATGCATTGCTGTATCAGGACTGCCAGATTTCTATCTGAAACCAGTGCAAACAATCTATCAGTGTACTAACTTGGCATCTTACATTTTGATATGCAGTAGCTTAATGGATACTGGATTCATTGATGATGGGTGACAGTTAATGAAAAGATCTTTGCAATTGCTATCCTGAGTTTTTGAAAACTCCAAAGAGCTCTCCAATATCTCTTTAAAGACTGCCATTAAAGGTTTATGATCTGTGTCTTTTAGCATGGGTAACTATAATAAATGTACTTCAAAAGTGGTAATGCAATGTCCAGTAGTGATTATTCCAATAAATGGGCCATTCTCTTCACTAAAGTAGTTTGCAGCCATATAACAATGTAACTCTTCTCTCTGGGATTGTGCAACTACATCAAACTGTTCCATTTCTGTCTCCTAACTTACTTTTCTTCAAAGTAATATATTGGCTCTTATGCCCTCCCTGCACAAAACCCATTCCATAATCTTCTGAATCTGCCTATTTTTTAAAATGTTATATCAACTGCAGATATTTCTCTTTTTAAATAGATCTTGTTAGCATTCTGGAATCTTCCCAATATTTTAACTAGAAGTCAATAAATAGGCATTGTATTGTTGATTTAATGGTTACAACTTGACTTTGTAAAGAATATAAACTAATTAACCTTCAAATGTGTATATGTGTGAAGTTGGGTTTACTAGAAATTTTGTCAAATGAAATGTGGATTGACATGGTGGAAACTATTGCTGCAGTAAGCTTTTTCTTTAACTACCTTGTGGCTTCAGCAAGTCTGGGATGTGCCATATCAGCTGTGTTTAGATGAAATGCTAATGTTATGATTAATAGCATGGCTTTCCCCTGGGCTCACACATTCTCTCTCTCCTCCTGTTATTTGGCTGCAATTGTGATATCTGAAGCTTATACTTTAGTTTTCCAGTGAAACAGTTTAGTAGCTTAATCAAAACTCTATAAACTGTGGTTGATAATATAGTTGAGACAAGCCAACTTCATCAACTATGGTTAGCTGGATTCTTATGACATTGCAAATTTCACTTATGACATAGGGACATAGCAAAGGCTTATCTAGTTGAGCATTCTGTTCATGTAGTAGTCAATAGAGGTGTGTGAAGTGGCTAAAATCCAATTGGTAATTCGTTTAGGAGATTAAGATGGTCCCCACTTCGTTTCATAAAGATTTGGAGTGGTTCCGTTCCAATTAGTAAACCGAATCTCCAAAGCTTTGTAATTGTTTCATTAAGATTTGTTCCATTAGCAGCAATGGGGAAAATTTTGAGGCTCATCATTTTCTTGGCTATCAAGATGACACTTGGCACACTTGTAGGTGACATTTACAACTTTAAGCCTGCCAAGTTTCAGAGTGTTTTGGTCATCTATGGTTTGGATATGACAAGAGGTATCCCCTTAAATAGCGGCACAGTGAAACAACATGAGCAGGGCAGCAAGCCTGCCAAGTTTCAGAAGAATCAGTCTATCCACACTGCACTCCAGTCTATCCACTGATTTTAAATATATATTTTTTCAATTAAAGCACATGTGATTAACCTAAATCACTTTCATATTAATGAGACTTATAAGAAGTAAACACACACAGTAAACTGATAAAAAAGGATTTAAGAATTGTGGGGAACTAAAGGCTGTAAAATTTGGGGAGGGAGTATGCAAATTTGGAAAATATCAGTTTGGGGCTGGATAATTTCAACAGACGTAGGTTATAGACTGGATATGAAGGGACAGAAAGAAATAGAACTAGTTTAAGTTTTAACAAACACACAGAATGGACAACACATGTATTTCTCTCTCAAATGCATAAGTGAAAATCTATACAGTTAGATTGTGCTGCAGAGGGGCAAGGTAAATGAATTTTAGGGTTAAGCTGTGATTATATAGAAATATGTTCATATGCTATAACATTATAGTACTATTAGCCTTCTTTATATGCAGCATCTCTCAGCCTGTTAGTACAACTTAACATGTATAAGTACAACTATTAATTCTGCGAACAATTGTGTTGACTCTGAGCATGCAAACAGTGATGAACTTTTGAATAATGTATTACGTTATATGTTTTCAAAGATCTTTTGGTTTATTATTACTGTTGCAGAACAAATCCAGGAGTCTGCTGGCTTGGTTTAATATTACTGATGCAGTATGTAAGTTTAACATAACTCTCAAAGGATATCTATCCTTAAGGGAGGTGACTAATTGAAAGGAGAGAGAGACTAGCTAAGCATAAATTAGGAAAAATGTCTTCATGGAAATTTTAGAATTTTTAAAAACACCCTTCCCCATTTCTATATGCATTACAGTCTGCCTTTATCAAGGTAAGCAGTGATCTGGGTTTTCAATGAAAACATTGGGGAACCTACTATACGCCTTTATCCCAAAATATTTACAAGTAAAATCTACTGTTTGTATGATCAAACATTTTGGATATTTGATTTTAAAAAGTATAATAGAGATATTGGAAGCCAGGATGATGTGGTGGTTTCAGGGTTGGACCGGGACTCTGAGAGGTTAGAATTCAGCCATAGCCACCTTACTGGGTGACTTTGGACAAGTCACATTCTCTCAGCCTTGAAGGAATGTAAAGAGGCAGAGATTGGCAAATCTTTGAATAAGTCTTTCCACTATGTAAGCTGAAAGTGACTTGGAAGCACATAATGGCAAGCAATAGGGATATCACTTAGATGAGTAGAAATACTGTATTCCAAATTAGTACCTTTGAGTAATTAGTTAGAACATGTCACTTGCATTGCCAAAATAGGAGGAAGAAAAAGAGAAGGAGAAGAATGAACCCACAGTGCCTTGTGGCAAATTAGTTGCTTCTCACCAATCACTATATCAAAGTGCTAGATCCCGGCATCATGGAACCAAAAAGACCATTTTTTTTAAAAGACATAGAAGTTTATCAGCATTTTGTTATTTTATTGCTCAAATATGGTAAATGTATAGATATTGTTGTGAGCAAACACATACAAACACAAATAATAATGCCATTATTGATTAAGAATTTTAGTAAGTCCTGAGTGTTACTGGTAAGAACCTGCTGTGATGAGGTGAAATGGAGGATTAGAACATACATAATTTTGCTACCAGTGTGTCAAAAGTTGTCAAATGAATAATCTAGGGTTGATCAAGTCAGTAGGAGATTACTGCAAGATGTCTACAGGATGATATAGAGATGGAAAGGTGGACAGTTCAATAATAAGCCATAATTATGAAAAGAAATTGGTATCTTTCTGGTGGTAAGTGTTTTAGTCCCTAAAAAATGTACTGTCTTCCATTGGTTGATGCTCTGTTTGTCTGCATCTACTCTCTCTTTCTCTTAGACTTGTGCATATAGATATGATGTGAACACTTTCCAGATATTGTCTGTAGCTTCCAGTAAAATGTTCTGTCATAATCTTCTCCTGTTCTGTATCATCTCATCAGTTCTTGAGCTACTTACCATCAACAGAAATCTTATCTTCATAGATTTGTGTTTTTTTCTTCTGCAGATGCTAGAGGGGCATAAAATGTAAAGCTACTACTATTGATTTAAAGTGCTTTGGCACAAATCTTTCATTGTGGAGTTCTTTATTGTACTGCAGCTCTGTAGGATAAATGGCCACAAATCCCAACCATTTTATGTTATGCATGCTTACTGATTTTCTTCGCAATTCTGTTTCATTTTTTTCTTTAATGAACTTCATTCAGTTGGACTAAATTCTGAATTGCAGCCCTAATTAATTACTTTCTAATAATTACATTAATTTAATTACCTAAACTTTCTTTTAAGGTCAATAATTTATGAAAGATGGCTTACTCTTAAATATTGCAATTCTAAATGTTATTTTCTATGCCTAATGCCTTTGAGAATCACCAGAAGTCAGCATATTACTTGAAGGCACACATACACATACTTAGCTGGTAGAGACTTCAAAAGGCTAAAGATTTGCCTTGACTGATAACGTTATCACAGTATTTGCAGAAATTTTTTACAGCTGAGAATTTTCCCACTTGGTATGTCTATTAAATAAAGTTTTGTTTGTAGGTAACTTAAGGACAATTCAAAATGAGAAATTGGCCACATGTTATGGTGATTACTGCAGAGAGGGAGAAGCGATCTAAAAGAGCAAAACAAATTTAAAGCAGAAGAGGGCAATGTTGGCTTTGAAGGTTTAACTCTTGTTCTCAGTGATACAGAATAGGGATTCCCAAAAGATGGATCAATCTGCTTGTGAAAAGCTTGTATGTACATCATAATACTGTGATTCAGGAATATGACAGCTAGTGTATGGAAGAATCTCTTCAATCAGAAGATCAGCATATACCTGACAACAGTAGAATTGCAGATTATTTATTTATTTATTTATTTATTTATTTATTTATTTGCAGTATTTATATTCCGCCCTTCTCACCCCGAAGGGGACTCAGGGTGGATCACATTATACACACATAGGGCAAACATTCAATGCCCATAAACACATCAAATAGAGACTGAGACAGACAGACGCAGAGGCAATTTAACCTTCTTTTTGAGGGGATGTTCGATTCTGGCCACAGGGGGGAGCAGCTGCTTCATCATCCACTCTGATGGCACTTCCTCATTCCAGGTCGTAAATTAGTTAAACCTGCCTCCCCACTTTTATAAGTGGTACCTTATTTCCTACTTGATAGATGCAACTATCTTTCGGGTTGCTAGGTCAGCAACGAGCAGGGGCTATTTTTTATTTTTAATTGACGGGTGCTCACCCCGCCACGGGCTGGCCTCGAACTCATGACCTCATGGTCAGAGTGATTTATTGCAGCTGCTCAACAGCCTGCGCCACAGCCCGGCCCCACTGGCATTATTATTATCAGTTATAGTCAAACATTCAAACATAGAATCATAGAATCATAGAATAGTAGAGTTGGAAGAGACCACATGGGCCATCTAGTCCAACCCCCTGCTAAGAAGCAGGAAATCGCATTCAAAGCACCCCCGACAGATGGCCATCCAGCCTCTGCTTAAAAGCCTCCAAGGAAGGAGCCTCCACCACGGCCCTGGGGAGAGAGAGCCACTGTCGAACAGCTCTCACAGTGAGGAAGTTCTTCCTGATGTTCAGGTGGAATCTCCTTTCCTGTAGTTTGAAGCCATTGTTCCGTGTCCTAGTCTGCAGGGCAGCAGAAAACAAGCTTGCTCCCTCTTCCCTATGACTTCCCTTCACGTATTTGTACATGGCTATCATGTCTCCTCTCAGCCTTCTCTTCTGCAGGCTAAACATGCCCAGCTCTTTAAGCCGCTCCTCATAGGGCTTGTTCTCCAGACCCTTAATCATTTTAGTCGCCCTCCTCTGGACGCTTTCCAGCTTGTCAACATCTCCCTTCAACTGTGGTGCCCAAAATTGGACACAGTATTCCAGGTGTGGTCTGACCAAGGCAGAATAGAGGGGGAGCATAACTTCCCTGGATCTAGACGCTATTCCCCTATTGATGCAGGCCAGAATCCCATTGGCTTTTTTAGCAGCCGCATCACATTGTTGGCTCATGTTTAACTTGTTGTCCACGAGGACTCCAAGGTCTTTTTCGCACACACTGCTGTCAAGCCAGGTGTCCCCCATTCTGTATCTTTGATTTCCATTTTTTCTGCCAAAGTGAAGTATCTTGCATTTGTCCCTGTTGAACTTCATTTTGTTAGTTTTGGCCCATCTCTCTAGTCTGTCAAGATCGTTTTGAATTCTGCTCCTGTCTTCTGGAGTGTTAGCTATCCCTCCCAGTTTTGTGTCGTCTGCAAACTTGATGATCGTGCCTTCTAACCCTTCGTCTAAGTCGTTAATAAAGATGTTGAACAGAACCGGGCCCAGGACGGAGCCCTGCGGCACTCCACTTGTCACTTCTTTCCATGATGAAGACGACGCATTGGTGAGCACCCTTTGGGTTCGTTCGCTTAGCCAATTACAGATCCACCTAACCGTAGTTTTGTCTAGCCCACATTTTACTAGTTTGTTTGCCAGAAGGTCGTGGGGGACTTTGTCGAAGGCCTTACTGAAATCCAGGTACGCTACATCCACAGCATTCCCTGTATCGACCCAACTCGTAACTCTATCGAAAAAAGAGATCAGATTAGTCTGGCATAACTTGTTTTTGGTAAATCCGTGTTGACTATTAGCAATGACCGCATTTGTTTCTAAGTGTTTGCAGACCACTTCCATAATGATCTTTTCCAGAATTTTGCCTGGTATTGATGTGAGGCTGACCGGACGGTAATTGTTTGGGTCGTTCTTTTTTCCCTTCTTGAAGATAGGGACCACATTCGCCCTCCTCCAATCTGCTGGGACTTCTCCCGTTCTCCAAGAACTCTCGAAGATAATTGCCAGTGGTTCTGAAATAACATCCGCTAGTTCCTTCAGTACTCTTGGGTGTAGCTGATCTGGCCCTGGGGACTTGAATTCGTTTAGAGAGGCCAAGTGTTCCTGGACAACTTGTTTCCCTATTTGGGGTTGGATTTCCCCCAATCCTTCGTCCATTCCATGTTGCTGAGGTTGAAGATGGCTTTCTTTTTCTGAGAAGACCGAGGCAAAGAAGGCATTACGTAGTTCTGCCTTTTCCCTGTCCCCTGTCGCCATCACCTCATCTTCTCCTTGCAATGGCCCTATCGCCTCCTTTTTCTTCCTTTTTCTACCAACGTAAGCAAAAAACCTTTTTTGTTGTTTTTTATGTCCCTGGCAAGCCTGAGCTCATTTTGCACTTTAGCCTTGCGAACCTTTTCCCTACAGGTGTTGGCTATACGTTTGAATTCTTCTTTGGTGATTTCTCCCCTTTTCCACTTCTTATGCATGTCACTTTTGAGCTTTAGCTCAGTTAGAAGTTCTTTGGACATCCATTCTGGCTTCTTTGCACTTGTCTTATTTTTCTTCTTTGTTGGCACTGTTTGCATTTGCGCCTTGAGTATTTCACTTTTGAAAAACTCCCATCCATCCTTAACTCCCTTGTTTTTTAATATCGGCGTCCATGGAATGCCGCTCAGTAATTCCTTCATTTTTTGGAAGTCAGCTCTCTTAAAGTCCAGAATGCGTGTTTGACTTGTCTTAGTTTCAGCATTCCTTTGTATTGCAAACTGCAGGAGCACATGGTCACTTGCCCCTAAGGATCCAACCACTTCAACTGTATTGACCAGGTCTTCCACATTTGTTAAGATTAGATCAAGAGTTGCTGATCCCCTTGTTGCCTCTTCTACCTTCTGGACCATAAAATTATCTGCAAGGCAAGTGAGGAATTTGTTGGACTTTGTACTCTTGGCTGAGTTTGTTTTCCAGCAGATATCGGGATAATTGAAATCGCCCATGACTACTATATCTCTTCTTTGTGCCTGTTTGGTCAGCTGTTGACAGAAGGCTTCATCAAGTCCTTCATCCTGACTCGGAGGTCTGTAGTAGACACCCACGACAAGATCTTTTTGAGTCCCGGTTCCCTTGATTCTTATCCAGATGCTTTCAAGCTGGTTTCCCGGATTACGGTCTTGCATTTCTTCTGCAACGTAATTGTTTTTGACATATAAAGCTACTCCCCCTCCTCCCCCCTTTGTTCTATTTCTGTGAAAGAGGTTATAGCCCTCAACGGTTAAATTCCAGTGATGGGAGTCATCCCACCAGGTTTCAGTGATGCCTATGACATCGTATGTGTGGTGCTGTGCTAGGAGTTGGAGTTCGTCTTGCTTATTTCCCATGCTCTGAGCATTAGTGTAAAGACATGTAAGCCCCTGTGACCTCCCCTCGAACTGTTTATTTGGGATTATTGTGCTCTCTGTACTTGGTCCTTGCTGTGTTTGTGCAGCCCTCCGTTTAGCCTTTCAGCGGTTCCCTGTGGTCGTGGGTAATATAGTGTTCGCCAGGCTGTTGTTCCCCTCCCCCAGTGGATCTAGTTTAAAGTGCGCCTGATGAGGTTTGTGAGTCTGTGTGCAAAAAGATATTTTCCTACTTGTGTGAGATGCACCCCATCGCTTGCCAGTAGTCAATCCTCTTGGAAGAGTAGACCATGGTCAAGGAAGCCAAAATGCTCCTCTTGACACCATTTTCTGAGCCAGTTATTGACCTGTACTATTTTTCCGGCCCTTGTAGAGCCGTGTCCTACAACAGGGAGGAGGGATGAAAAGATCACATGTACATTATACAGTTTTAGCTTTGTTCCCAGAGCTCATTTCTATGTTCAATAAGTAAAGCATGGATAGGAAACTCTGTAAATTTGGTGTGGGGGGGAGGGCTTTTTTCCTTTGTAACCCTGGGGTCACACAAAACTCCTGCTTAGTTTTGTTTTGTTTTGTTGTTATTTTTAAGGTTTAGGGAATCTGGAAACAATTTGAAAGGAAAATCTCTAAGACTTCCCGGAGAAAAAAAAATTCCTTGTTTTTTTTACCAGCAACAGGAAGTCAGGGACTGCAAAGATACATAGGGCCACATGCAGTCCCAGGGCTTCCCTTTGCCCATCCCAGAGTTGAAGTGGCCATGCATATGCCAATCAGTGGAATGGTACCATTCAGGTGTATAGGAGACATAATTAGGATTAAACCCAGCTTCTTATTCAGATGTTTTCCTTTGATGATTAATGTTTATCTGAATAGTATACACTTGCATAATGAGGAGCTGGATGTGGTTGTAGAACCACACCTCTGGCACTTGTTTGCCTGTGAGATGGTTTATCCATTAGGAACACTGGGGCCAAGACAACCAAACGAGTAGATGACTTCAAGGATCAGTAAATGTTAATTGATTAGACCATCACATTTTTCAAGATAACAGTGTTATGACTTCTGTGCTGTTTCCATTGCTTTTTGTGATGTGTGTTTGTGTTTGCACATATGTATCCATGCATCTGCCTTGCACATCTCATTCTTTGTCTCTATCTTTCTTTGTGCATTTATGCAGCATGCACATCCATATCTGATCCTATACCATGTTTTTGGCTATCATGAGAAGGCAGTAATTGCAAAATACTGTCAGTCAGCCCTCCATATTCGATAGGGTATTGGTGCAGGACTCTCATGAAAATGAAAAACCGCAAATAAAGAAACTGCTTCTTTTTAAAAAAACTGAGAGAATACTTTTCTAAGAATTTTAAAATTTACCAACATGAGTCTGTAGCTGACTTCCACTGGAAACTGAACACAGACTCATATGGGAGAATCTTGAGATTACTATGGAGATGTTCTCTCTATAGATCTCTAGGTTCTCTAGCCTGACCATCAGTCACACAGGGGAACCTGAAGATTCCTAGAGAGCACCTTTTAGTCAACTCTGCAAAAAATGAAGTCCACAAAAGTCAAAACTGCAAATGTGGAGGGACAACTGGGGTGTGTGTGTTCTTAATGTTAGTTTTCACTGCTAGAGCTGATTGAAGGATTATCTGCTCTATGTGTCAAAACAACTTTGCTGACTTTGGATATGCATCCTAACCTGGGGACGTTTGACTCAATATGCTATTCTGCCCCAGTCAGGAAAAGATATTGGGTCACTCCCTACATGTGTGTGTGTATGTGTGTATACATCTCACATCTACCAGATAAGACTTACTTAAGCTGTCAAACATACACTAGTGATAAAGCTGCTGCTATAAACTCTATCATGATTATTCTTTGCCTAAGAAAATGCTATGATTGACCTCCTGACAAAGATAAGTCAATCAAACCCATCATAAATAATGTAAAATGTAACCATTGTTCTTCCTACATTCTTTGCTGAAAATATAATGCTTTTACTAACTGTGTGGATAAATTCTGCTGTCTGGTGTCAATTTCAGAGTCTCTCTGGAGATGCCACCAAAAAATGGCTCTCAGACCAAGACACTCCACCTTCGGAATTACAACTCAAACGTCAAAGTGATCTGGAGAAGCAGCAGAATGAGAAGGATTTAGCTGAAATACATACATTACCAAAAGGTAAGATGATATAAGCCAATTGAACTTAGGAATCATTCTGTATACTCATGTAGGGCCAACCTGAATACCCATAAGACACCAGATCCTGTCTGATCTTGAAAACTAACTAGGATCAAGCCTAAGTAGTATTTGGAAGATAGATAATCAGGGAAAAATAGAGAAAGGCAATGGAAAATCACATCTAAGTTAAAAATCAACAGTCAGCTTGAAGACACATACTTTAGGTCTCACATATGTGCAATCTCCCTTCCACATTTAAACATGATCTAAATTGTTACCAATGAATTAATATTTTTAACAAAAACAACAACCCTCATTTATTCTTCACTCATATATCCATCACAAGGTAAATACTTCTAAGCATTCAGTAGCAGTTTTGCGTTTAACTCTGTTTTTAAAACAATGTAATATTCAGTGTTATTAAGCCCTAGAATTGCCAGATCAAGAACATCCCAGGCAAAAAGCTCAGGGCCAAAACATAAGACTTAGGACTGACATCTAAGCCCTCATCACATGGATGTTTCTCCTGTGTTCTCTGTTGCACCCCTAGACTGCAGAGAACCTCAAACCACACTGGAGTCCCAGACTATGAGCAAAGCAAGTTGTTTAATTGAAAAATATATGTAAGAAGAAGCAAATCAAAGTTCAAAGTAAGGAAATAGCAAAGAATGAGAAAGAACTTAAAAGGCTACCAGACAATCAATTAATCCAAAAAAGACTAGAATCTCTCAAAAAAGATAAACATCACCTAGATCGACAATCTGAATTAGGACTTTGTAAAATTGTTATTAGAAGAAATAGACATTGGCTTTCAATTCAAAAATGCAATAGAGGCAATATATGACAAACAAAAAGCAACAATTAAGGTGAATGGAATTAGATCAGCAAATCTGGACATAAATAAAGGAACACGTCAAGGATGTCCTCTTTCCCCTTTGATATTCATATTGGCATTAGAAATCCTCCTTAGAAGTATAAGAGAAGATACGTCAATTAAAGGTCTGAAAATTACCTCTCAAGAATATAAATTAAGGGCTTTCGCCGATGATGTGATATGCATAGTGGAAGACTCCAGAAAAAAATATAGAAAACTGGATCGAAAAAATTAAAGAATTTGGGAAACTTGTGGGCTTTAAATTAAATAAAAAAAACTACAATTTTGACAAAAAATATGACCAAAGAGAAACATGAGGAATTACAAAAGATAACGGGAATACAAATTGTATCCAAGTTTAAATACTTGGGCATATGGCTCACAGCAAGAAATGTACACCTGCTGAAAAATAATTATGAAAACAAATGGAAAGATATAAAAAAAGATCCAGAAAAGTGGAGATACCTCAAACTCTCTTTATTGGGGAGAATAGCAGCTATAAAAATGTCTATTTTACCAAAAATATTGTATATATTTCAAAATCTCCCTATTATAAGAAATGTCAAAATTTTCAAGGCATGGAATAAAGACCTACTCAGATTTATTTGGAATGGGAAAAAAACCCCAGAATAAAATATACAGTACTGATGGATTTGAGAATTAGGGGAGGATTCGGTCTTCCAAATTTAAAGAATTGCCAGCACAGAAGAAGGGAGTCCTGTTGCCCTACCTCCAGCCCTACTACCTTGCTACTCTGGGGTAAGGAGGAAAAGAAGAGGGTGGAGGAAGGCCTTTAAAACACCTGCTTTTGGACACTTCTTACTGCTACCACCTGCTGCTTGCCAGCACAGAAGAAGGGAGTCCTGTTGCCCTACCTCCAGCCCTACTACCTTGCTACTCTGGGGTAAGGAGGAAAAGAAGAGGGTGGAGGAAGGCCTTTAAAACACCTGCTTTTGGACACTTCTTGCTGCTACCACCTGCTGCTTGCCGGCATAGAAGGGAGTCCTGTTGCCCTACCTCCAGCCCTGCTACCTTGCTACTCTGGGGTAAGGAGGAAAAGAAGAGGGTGGAGGAAGGCCTTTAAAACACCTGCTTTTGGACACTTCTTGCTGCTACCACCTGCTGCTTGCCAGCATAGAAGAAGGGAGTCCTGTTGCCCTACCTCCAGCCCTACTATCTTGCTACTCTGGGGTAAGGAGGAAAAGAAGAGGGTGGAGGAAGGCCTTTAAAACACCTGCTTTTGGACACTTCTTGCTGCTACCACCTGCTGCTTGCCAGCTGTTGCCCTACCTCCAGCCCTACTACCTTGCTACAGGAATCCAGTGCTATGGTGACCAGCCTAAGTCGGATGTCGGTTAGAAGGGAGGGTGTTCAGAATGATGGGGGGGAGTTGTCCAGCCGAGGAGCCCCCATTGAAGTAATTCTGAGGCGGGGGAGATACGGGAAAGGGAGACCAAAACAAATTCGGACTAGGGAACTAATTCGGCCTAAAGCAAGATTTTTGGTAGAATTAAAACAGTCTCCTGATACGATAAAGTTGGATGCCCAAGTCGGTGGATCCTCTGGATTAAGGGTGGTGCTGCTGAACGCCAGGTCTATCAACGGAAAATCGGCTATTATCCAGGATTTGGTCTTGGTCAGCCTTGGTCGCCTTAGTCGATGATCTTCACCGGGAACTGGACAAGGGGAGTGTGTCCTTGCTGGTTCTGCTGGACCTCTCAGTGGCCGTCAATACCATTGACCACGGTATCCTTCTGGGCCGACTCGCCGGGTTGGGCATTGGAGGCACTGTTCTGCAGTGGCTCCGGTCCTTCCTGGAGAGACGATCCCAGATGGTGTCACTGGGGGACACCTGCTCGGCTCCACAGCCATTGTCCTGTGGGGTCCCACAGGGGTCGATATTGTCCCCCATGTTGTTTAACATCTACATGAAGCCGCTGGGAGAGATCATCCGGAGTTTCAGGGTAAGATGTCATCTGTACGCAGTAGGCTTGATCGATCCATGAAAAATTTGATTCTAAACTCGTTTCAAAACTAGAGGGGGCAGTTTTTCGTTTTTGTTGCTATTTACGAATTTGGCCCCCAAAATTTTTCGAAATTAACGAAAATTCGTTATTTTCGAAATTAATTCGTTAATGGCGGACGCGCATGCACGGTCGCCCCAAAACAGCCCCGGGGGGGGGGGGTCGGGGGCTCTCCTGCTCTCATTTTTTCAGCTATACTGATCAAATTTGGTACAGTGGGAGAACAAAATCCACCCTGCTTGTTTGCTAAATTGCAGAGCGTTTGCCCTTTCCTAAGATTTATTGCACAATTTTATAGTTTACTGTGCCCGGCCACGCGTTGCTGTGGTGTATGGGAATTCTTTGTTAGGTAGGTGGAATAACAGTGAATAATAGCTTTGTAGCCTGAAAGCCTGGCCATTTTCTTATGGGAATCCTTGTTTGGTGAGGTGGAATAGAAAGGAATAGGCTTGCTGCTTGGAAGGTTAGGTAGTTGCCTTTTAGGGGGGTAGAATTGTAATGAATAGCCTCGGTGGTTCAAAGCCTGGGTGCTTGCTATCTAGGGGAAATCTTTGGTTGGTCAGATTCAGAGTAGTATCACTGTTTCAAAGCCTGGTCGCCTTTTTCGAAGGTTAATCTTTTATTGGTCTGGTTGAATTGCACTGAATATCCTTGCAGCTCAAAAGTCTGGCTGTATTTATTATTTTGTATTATATATATTACTACTAAATATAGAAAGCACGGCACATTGCCTGTTGTTGGTTTTGGCCTTTTTTTGGTGTTGTGATGTGTGATTGTGTTGTAACATACTGGAGGCAAGAAAAGAAAAGAAAGAAAAAGCCACAGCCGGCAAGGCCCGCATGTTGAAATATTGCACAGGGGGGCCAGCCACCGTTGGCCGGCACGCTTCCCGAAAAGGAAGAAAGAGTGGCCGCCCCCAAGGAGGCTTCCGTGCCAAATCGCACAAAGGGGTAAGAACGACAGCCGAGAGAGAAGAGAGATGCGGTGCACCGCGGGAAACACGACCACGTAGGCCGTGAGGCAGCAAAAACAAAACAAAAGAAAGATACACCCACAGGCGGCAAGGCCCGCACCTTGAAATATTGCCCAGGGGGGCCGGCCAACGTTGGCCGGCACGCTTCCCGAAAAGGAAGAAAGAGAGGCCGCCCCCAAGGAGGCTTCCGTGCCAAATCGCACAAAGGGTTAAAGAACGACAGCCGAGAGAGAAGAGAGATGTGGTGCACCGCGGGAAACACGACCACGTAGGCCGTGAGGCAGCAAAAACAAAACAAAAGAAAGATACACCCACAGGCGACGACGCCCGCACCTTGAAATATTGCCCAGGGGGGCCAGCCAACGTTGGCCGGCACGCTTCCCGAAAAGGAAGAAAGAGAGGCCGCCCCCAAGGAGGCTTCCGTGCCAAATCGCACAAAGGGTTAAAGAACGACAGCCGAGAGAGAAGAGAGATGCGGTGCACCGCGGGAAACACGACCACGTAGGCCGTGAGGCAGCAAAAACAAAACAAAAGAAAGATACACCCACAGGCGACGACGCCCGCACCTTAAAATACTGCTCAGGGGGGCCGGCCACCGTTGACCGGCACGCTTCCCGAAAAGGAAGAAAGAGTGGCCCACAACTTAAAATACTAGGCCGGCCACCTTTGGCCGGCACGCTTCCCAGAGGGAAAAAGAGTGGACCACACATTGAAATACTGTCCACTGAGGGCCGGCCACCGTTGGCCGGCACGCTTCCCAGAGGGAAAAAGAGTGGCCCACAACTTAAAATACTGTCCACTGAGGGCCGGCCACCTTTGGCCGGCACGCTTCCCACAGAGGGATAAAGAGTGGCCCACAACTTAAAATACTAGGCCGGCCACCTTTGGCCGGCACGCTTCCCACAGAGGGAAAAAGAGTGTCCCACACATTTAAATACTGCGCACTGAGGGCCGGCCGGCCACCGTTGGCCGGCACGCTTCCCGAAAAGGAAGAAAGAGTGGCCGCCCCCAAGGAGGCTTCCGTGCCAAATCGCACAAAGGGGTATAGAACGACAGCCGAGAGAGAAGAGAGATGCGGTGCACCGCGGGAAACACGACCACGTTGGCCGTGAGGCAGCAAAAACAAAACGAAAGAAAGATACACCCACAGGCGGCAAGGCCCGCACCTTGAAATACTGCCCAGGGGGGCCGGCCACCGTTGGCCGGCACGCTTCCCAGAGACAGAGAGAGAAGTAAAATACCTGGAAATGTGGGCGCAAGCCCCTCAGACGTGTCTTCTGAACGTCTGCTAGTGAACTGTGGGCCCAAGCCCCACTGACCAGGGGGGCCGGCCACCGTTGGCCGGCCCCACGCCCACCACTGAACCCACATGGGGAAGGGCGTGTATTCTTCACGTCTGATAGTGAACTGTGGGCCCAAGCCCCACTGACCAGGGGGGCCGGCCACCGTTGGCCGGCCCCACGCCCACCACTGAACCCACATGGGGAAGGGCGTGTATTCTTCACGTCTGATAGTGAACTGTGGGCCCAAGCCCCACTGACCAGGGGGGCCGGCCACCGTTGGCCGGCCCCACGCCCACCACTGAACCCACATGGGGAAGGGCGTGTATTCTTCACGTCTGATAGTGAACTGTGGGCCCAAGCCCCACTGACTAATGTGTCAACCAGACCATAGCAACACAGTCTGTAGCCGACACAAAGGCACACTCCATGACAGCAAACCGTCAGCGGCCCTGGCCGCACCCTTCCCGGGAGGACACAAGCTAGCTGGCATTCCACAGGGAAATCGTGGACATCATGACATCAATAATGATTGTTCTAATACCACAGTAAGATCTTAATTGTTATTACCCGGGACATCTTCCCGGAGGGACTCTGAGCAGCTTCCATGGGGCGTGGCCGTCAGCAATACAATGTGAACAATTAAACCCCAAAATTTTATATTTGTCAAAGGAAATGTTGCATCAATAACACATAAAATAAGAAAGCTGTCACAGCATTACCTGCTTAAAAAACAGAGGTGTAAAAACAGGGCTCTGTGGCCGAGGGCTGAATAATTGCACATAGATGAGGTAGTTTGAGAGTTAAAAATCAATAAAGTGCAAAATACTCTTTGCCTGGAAACCAGTTCTTCATCTGCCAGCGATCCACCCCACAGTCCTCGAAGGCTTTTCGGAACTGGAATGTTTTACGGCTCTGATGTCAGGTTTATGTTTCTATGGCGTTGAACTAGAGGGAAGACTTGTGTGTGTGTCTGGTGTTATTACAGGTAAATGACCAAAGCTGGGTTGAGAAGGAAGCCAAAGGGAACCACAGAGATGTATAACTGTCAACAGCATGGATTGGATGAGGAGGGTTTGACAGACCTTTACTTTATTCTTGCAACATCTCACTGTAGGTGTGGACTGTGGTCTGCAAGTTAGTAGAGGTTTTGCAGAGCTGTGTCCACACTACACAAAAAAAGAAAAGAGACTTCATGCAAAAATTGGAGGACCGCATACTGGCATTGTCATCGCAATGCCGTAGTCCAGAAACCTGCAGATGTCAGAGCTTGACCATTAGGAAGGCAGAGCGTGGGAAAAAACGGCACTTTTAAAAAGAATTCCTTTTTGAAAAACAAGACAGTGCCTGGGAGTGTTAGAAGAGCCAACTGGTCCATCCTCCATGTTTTATTGCCCGTCCGATTCAAGGAGGTAGTGATCTTACAGGCATAGCATCAGGATGGCATGGACTTGAAGGAAGTGACGCCGTTGATGTCCTACAGGAATTTCTTTTCTGAATCTGTCCGAGAGTTCTCCATAGATAGTTGAAGACTACAAGTCTTACTTCAGAGTGTAAGACTTTCTGCGGTGAGATTCCACCCTCTTCTATCGTCCTACCAATAAACAGAACCAGCGCCCAAGGGTCACTAGCAGCCGCAAAGGCACACGCCCTGACAGGCAAAGGGCACCGTCCTCGGGCGCGGACAGAGGGCGAGGGGAACCTTAGGCGTCTGTCCCTCGGCAACAGCGTCGACAACCGCCTCACAAGGTGATGGGACAGTGGAAGAAGAAAATTTAGAAAAGTGGTGGACAAGGCCGAGGTGTCCCGCTTTCAGCGGTGCAGTGATTCCACCCTCTTCTATCGTCGCTGCCAACAAGGCAGCAAGAAGCACTTCCGTAGCCAGAGGACATGCGCCCAGAGGTCACTATCAGCCGCAAAGGCACACGCCCTGACGGGCAAACGCCACCGCCCGCGTGCGTGGCAGGAGGGAAAGGGGGACCAAAGGCGGCCGTCCCGCGGCCACAGCGTCGAGTACCACTGCCTTTAAAGGCGTTTGGAAAGTGGAAGAAGAAAATGTTTAAAAGAGGTGGACAAGGCCGAGGTGTCCTGCTGCGGTGCGGTGATTACACCCTCTTCTATTGTCCCTGCCAACAAGCCAGCAAATTGAAGTTCCCACGCCACAGAACCTGCGCCCAGAGGTCACTATCAGCTGCAAAGGCACACGCCCTGACGGGCAAACGGCACCGCCCGCGTGCGCGGCAGGAGGGAAAAGGGGACCAAAGGCGGCCGTTCCGCAGTAACAGCGTCAATCACAGCCTTTCAGGGTGATGGGACCCAAGGTTTACATTCTGAGAAAATAGTCCAAATTTAATGGTGTTCCACTGTCTTTGACGATTCGACCCTCTGAGTTATACCAACAAGCCAGCAAAATGTGGTTCGCACTCGACGGAACCTGCGCCCAGAGGTCACTATCAGCCGCAAAGGCACACGCCCTGACGGGCAAACGCCACCGCCCGCGTGCGCGGCAGGAGGGAAAGGGGGACCAAAGGCGGCCGTACCGCGGCCACTGCATCGACCCTAACTGCTCAAGCCGATGGGACAGTGAAAGATGAAACTTTAGAGAAGTGCTGGCCAGTGGCCAAAGTCTAGGTGTTGTATTAATCCCCGTGGCAAAACGCGTCCTCAAACGTTCAGAAGGACAGATATATCAAAAAAAAAATGACTCTGGCGTATTCCTTCACCTTAAATGAATATCCGAAGTATCCTCATCAAATATATCACTGCTCTTTCTGTACAGGAACTCTTAGGATCTGGAGAAGTCCAAAAATTCATGGCTCATGAGGGAAGTAATGTTTGAACCCAAAAAAATTAAAAAAATTGAATTGAACGAAATCCGTAATGAACCCAAAGAGGATGCATATCCTACCTAGGATTTCATGGAGTAATTTCTTACCAAAAATCCTTCTACCTCTAGAGCGTCACTATTGAGGGAGAGAAAAAACTTTGTGACTTCAGACTACAGAGATGGACCAAAAGTAACTTTATTAAGTTCTACAGGGACATATGAAAGAAACTTCACTTTGTTAAACATAATGTAAATCCAAGCGACATTTCTTTGGACGCCTACCTTCACAGCAGTGTGTGAGAAAACTGTCTGTGAGTCCTCGTGGACAACAACATAACAATGAGCCTACTATGGTTTGTGGCAGATCAAATATCCAATGGGCTTTAGGCATGCATAAACTGGGGAATATCGTCGTCTAGATCCAAGGCAGTCCTGTTCCCACTCTACTCTGCCGTGGTCAGACCGCACCTGGAATAATATGTCCAACTTTGCGCAACGCAGATAAATGGAGATGCGTTCAAGCTTGAAAGTGTATAGAGGATTCCGACTACAATGAAAAAGGGTCTGATCAAGCAGTATGAGTACAGGCTTTATTAGCTGGTAATCATTGTTTGGCCTGCAGAAGAGAAGGCTGAGAGGAGAAATGTTAGCAATGTACAAATATGTGAGGGGTAGTCATAGGGAGGAGGAAGCAAGCTTATTTTCTGCTGACCAGAAGACAACAGGACGGAGCAGTGTGTTCCAACAAGTGGAATGGTGATTCCACCGGAACATCAGGAAGAACTTCCTGACTGTGAAGAGTGTTCTGGAGTGGAACTGTCTCCCCCGGACTGTGTTGGGGCCTCCTTCTTTTGAAGCTTTTTAGCATAGGCTCGATGGCCATCTGTCGGGAATGCTTTGAATGAAACTTCCTGCGTGTCTGTTGGGGGAGAACTCGATGGCCCATGAGTTCTATTCCAACTCTACTTTTCTATGGTTCCATGATTCAATGATTCGGGAAACGGCGCCTTGTGATTGATGAACCCGAAAACAACAGTGGGCAACGGTGAGTGATGATAAAGACGAGAAAGGAAGGAAAAAGAGAGAGGAAAGCATTGTAGGTTAGAGGAGAGAGTTGTTTGACAGAGTCCAAAGGGGCAACCCCACCCCTGGCCACCCACCAAATTAGCCAAAGTTACTCTGAAGCAGAGCTGATTAAAGGAGAACTATTGTTCTAAGAGCCGTCGGTGTCAAAATCCAAATCTGGGAAATTCAACACGGGAAGGTTGGCCTTCAGGAAAACCAGTTTCTCAACTGTTTGCGGGTCCAGCAAGCTGCGGTGGGGCGTGACTACATCTCCCGCTAGGCTGAAGACCCTTTCGCTCTGCACGCTCGTGGGAGGACAGCTGAGGAACTGGCGGGCTACGTGTGACAGGTCCGGCCACATGTGTTCGCGTGAAGCCCAATAGGCCAATGGATCACAAGAGATTATCTCAGGAGGCTCCTCAAAGTACCTGTTGACCGAGCATTCGGCCGAGTCTACCTTTTGAGCAGAAGCCAGCAAAGAGGATTCTTCAGAGCAGGCTAGTATGGCCACCGTCTCTGCAAAAAATACGTTTCCTGGTCGCTGCTGGAGATCCGTATCCCTTCGGCAAACACCTCCCGGCTCCGCGGGACTTTCTGTCTCGCCATTAGCGCTAGTGCTGGGGGTTACAGGCATTTCCAGAAGAGGGGCCGCTGTGGCCGTTTCCTCCACCCTGGCAGCAAAGACCTCCCTTACAAGGTTAACTAGTTGGGCCTTCCACACGGTAAAGTCTTTTGGGCAGACGTTGTACTTTAGCCGGGGATCACACAAGGCCGCCAGCATATGGACTTTGCTGGAATGAAGTGGCTCTAGGCGTTTCCGTACAGCAAAGGACAACCTCCTCACCACCTCCTGGGCCGGTGGTGTCAGCGGTCCAGCCAGGGAGTCCATTGTTCGACCGGCCCCAAGCCTTTCTAGGTGCCTCCTTAACCTCAAGACCATGGGCACTGCCTGGCTAAGAAGGGCTTTAGAGTCCGAAAGGGTGTCAGTGGCATGTTTGAATGGCTTTAGTATGTCTACTAGCTGGGAGATGGTGTCCCACTCTTGCTTATTTGGAACAAGTTTGCTAACTGGCGCAACCAAAGTGAGCGAGATGCCGTGTACCGCCTTCTGCTGCTCGACCATGCGTTCAAGCATTTTAAAGGTTGAATTCCACCGAGTTGAGACGTCCTGGAGCAGCTTGTGCTGCGGGAGGCCTTCAAGGCTCTGCCTCTCTCTCAGCTGCCGGGCTGCCTTGATGCTCCTGTGGAAGTAGCCCGCAATCTTTCTACAGCGCTCGATCAGCAGGGAGATGTTTGCGTTGCTGGCTGGCTGCTCTTCTGGGCTCTTTAAACCTTCCTTGACGGTATTGTGAAGCATGTGGGCCATGCAGGACACATTCTGAAACCCGGCACTTTCAACCGCTTTGATCATATTTTTCCCAGCGTCAGTCACCATAAAGCCCCTCCTCATTTCTTCTGGCCTATACTGCATCCACTCCCCCATAATGTATTGCAGAGAGCTGCAGATGGTCTCTGCCTTGTGATCTCGATCAACAACCTCCAACGCGAGGAGTGCCCAACGATGGGATGTATCCATACTGCCTTCCTTCTCCCACCAATGTGCTGTGAGAGAGAGGTAGGAATGGCCTCCTCCCAAGCTTGACCAAATGTCAGAGGTAAAATGGATGTGTCCTCCCATGGCGCTACGCAACATCTGTGAAATGCGTTCCTTACAGCCCTCGTACAAGCCGGGAATTACTTTTCTGGAAAAGGTGTGACGGGAGGGGATTTTGTATCGGGGGCACAGTCGTTTCATAAGGCGTACTAAGCCTTCTTGTTCTACCAGGCGGAAGGGATGGTGATCAAGGGCAATCATCTCTCCCACAGTTTGGGTTATCTGCTGGGGTGTGAGTAATGTTTCCCCCGTTTTCTTTCTGGGTAATGGAATGGCCCAATCCTCCAAGGTGGACTGTGTCTGCCTTCCACCATCTTCACCAGGAGAACTATGTGTGCTAATGCTGCCACTGGAAGGGCTTGCAGTTCCCCCTCGTACCGATACGGAGGGATGGTGTCGCTTCAAGTGAGAACTCAACCCCGAGGTCGAAAGATGTCTCAGGTCTCTGCCTCTGCTGATATTTGTCCCACAGTGCCTACAAACAGCCAAGGTAGCACTCTGAGAGTGCACATGGAAATGGTCCCAAATATAAGACCTAGGCCTCCCCACAGCCACTGTGGGGACGCCCACTGAGATAGGAGTCGTGGGCACCCTTTCGTCAGCTTGAGAAATTTTTTGTTTGGATAGTACAACCTCCTCTACCTCCTCCTCACTGTCAGTAGCGGGTGGAGGGGTGGGGTTATCCTCACTATCCACCACCTGTAGTTCCAGGACGGCTAAACCTGTATGTTCCATTGATCGTCCTGTGGTCTCAGCTCTATAAGACAACTGGCTCGGTGTGGAGGGCTGTGTACTTTCTGCATGCGAACAGCCAGCTTCTTCATCAAGTCCACCCACTCCCATAGTTCGGCGTTCCAGACAGATGGGACCCACCCTTACTTTTTTGGCCCCCCACAGTGTCCTGGCTGTGCCTTTACCACTATCAGGACTTGCTCCCCCAGACCCGCGTACAGCTGAACGTTTCATGACAGCAGGAGTGTTTTCAGGAGACAGATGGGGGGATGGAAAGGTGTCGTGGAAGTGTTGAAAAATATTTCTTGTTTCTTGATTGGCAACGTGTTATGTTATTAAGGGTATCTTAAGTGCCGCAAAACCGTCTCTATGTATTTTTTAGCTAATTTTATTTTTTTACAAGGGGATACCTGTACTTTCTAGTTCTGCCAAGGAGTAAAGGGAGCTGCAGTTGTTTTTGGCAAAGTTGGCTTTTGAAACACACAGAAAGCGACCCTTTCACGGAGAGACCGCCCTATTTGAGCAATGAGAGGCCAAAATTGGGTCCCTTTTCCCCCAAAAAGGATTTTTGGAGTTCTACCAAGGAATAATGGGAGCTGCAGTTGTTTTTGGCAAAGTTGGCTTTTGAAACACACAGAAAGCGACCCTTTCACGGAGAGACCGCCCTATTTGAGCAATGAGAGGCCAAAATTGGGTCCCTTTTTCCCCAAAAAGGATTTTTGGAGTTCTACCAAGGAATAATGGGAGCTGCAGTTGTTTTTGGCAAAGTTGGCTTTTGAAACACAGAGAAACGACCCTTTCACGGAGAGACCGCCCTATTTGAGCAATGAGAGGCCAAAAGTGGGTCCCTTTTTCCCCAAAAAGGATTTTTGGAGTTCTACCAAGGAATAATGGGAGCTGCAGTTGTTTTTGGCAAAGTTGGCTTTTGAAACACACAGAAAGCGACCCTTTCACGGAGAGACCGCCCTATTTGAGCAATGAGAGGCCAAAATTGGGTCCCTTTTTCCCCAAAAAGGATTTTTGGAGTTCTACCAAGGAATAATGGGAGCTGCAGTTGTTTTTGGCAAAGTTGGCTTTTGAAACACACAGAAAGCGACCCTTTCACGGAGAGACCGCCCTATTTGAGCAATGAGAGGCCAAAAGTGGGTCCCTTTTTCCCCAAAAAGGATTTTTGGAGTTCTACCAAGGAATAATGGGAGCTGCAGTTGTTTTTGGCAAAGTTGGCTTTTGAAACACACAGACAGCGACCCTTTCACGGAGAGACCGCCCTATTTGAGCAATGAGAGGCCAAAAGTGGGTCCCTTTTTCCCCAAAAAGGATTTTTGGAGTTCTACCAAGGAATAATGGGAGCTGCAGTTGTTTTTGGCAAAGTTGGCTTTTGAAACACACAGAAAGCGACCCTTTCACTGAGAGACTGCCCTATTTGAGCAATGAGAGGCCAAAAGTGGGTCCCTTTTTCCCAAAAAGGATTTTTGGAGTTCTACCAAGGAATAATGGGAGCTGCAGTTGTTTTTGGCAAAGTTGGCTTTTGAAACACACAGAAAGCGACCCTTTCACAGAGAGACCGCCCTATTTGAGCAATGAGAGGCCAAAAGTGGGTCCCTTTTTCCCCAAAAAGGATTTTTGGAGTTCTACCAAGGAATAATGGGAGCTGCAGTTGTTTTTGGCAAAGTTGGCTTTTGAAACACACAGAAACGACCCTTTCACGGAGAGACCGCCCTATTTGAGCAATGAGAGGCCAAAAGTGGGTCCCTTTTTCCCCAAAAAGGATTTTTGGAGTTCTACCAAGGAATAATGGGAGCTGCAGTTGTTTTTGGCAAAGTTGGCTTTTGAAACACACAGAAAGTGACCCTTTCACGGAGAGACCGCCCTATTTGAGCAATGAGAGGCCAAAATTGGGTCCCTTTTTCCCCAAAAAGGATTTTTGGAGTTCTAGCAAGGAATAATGGGAGCTGCAGTTGTTTTTGGCAAAGTTGGCTTTTGAAACACACAGAAAGCGACCCTTTCACGGAGAGACCGCCCTATTTGAGCAATGAGAGGCCAAAAGTGGGTCCCTTTTTTCCCAAAAAGGAGTTTTTGAGTTCTACCAAGCACTAATGGGAGCTGCAGTTGTTTCTGGCAAAGTTGGCTTTTTATTCAGAGACCCTGGCACGGAGAAAAACAGCCCTGCATGAGGCAAGAAATCACCATTGCTGGCCGTGTGGGAAAATTGCAAACGCCAATTTCGTGAGGAAAAAAACACCCACAGGCCCTTTGCAAAAAATTATAAAACCAACACCCAACACCCAACAGTTTACCCACACCTCCAAAACTCACCCACCCAAAATTTTCTCCCGGTCTTCAGCCTAGCTCAGCACTAGAAAACAGCCAAGGAGGCTGTGACGCAGCAAAGTTAACTGCCTGCCTGCCTACCCAAACTCCCTTCCACCCTCTTCAGAAGCCCGGTGCGAATGAGCCACGAGGCTGAGTGCAGCCTCTTTTCATTCAGGACGTCCTACCAGCCCCTCCCCCTGGTTTAACGTGCTCTCTGATTGGCCACAAGGTGCCAACAACACGCTAGGTTGCCCCAGTGCCATTAAACAAGTTTGGGTGATTTGCAAAAGCATTTTTTAAAAACGAAAAAAAAGGCGCCATAACGGAAAACGGCCAATCGCGGTTCGAAACCGCGATATCCAGGCGTGTGCACAACCAAGGTTCAATATTGCTTCAAAACTAACGAAAATAACGAATCAATAACGGTAAACGGGGAAAACGAATTATTTGAGCAAGCCTAGTACGCAGATGATGTCCAGCTCTGTCACTCCTTCCCACCTGTCACTAAGGAGGCTGTCCAGGTCCTGAACCGGTGTCTGGCCACTGTGTCGGACTGGATGGGGGCCAATAAATTGAAATTGAATCCAGACAAGACGGAGGTCCTCCTGGTTAGTCGCAAGGCTGAACAGGGAATAGGGTTACAGCCTGTGTTGGACGGGGTCGCACTCCCCCTAAAGATGCAGGTTCACAGTCTGGGGGTGATCCTGGACTCATTGCTGAGCCTGGAGCCTCAGGTTTCAGCGGTGGCTGGGAGAGCCTTCGCACAACTCCGCCTCGTGCGCCAGCTGCACCCATTCCTTGGGAGGTCTGACTTGGCCACGGTGGTCCACGCTCTGGTCACATCCTGGCTGGATTACTGCAACGCACTCTACGTGGGGCTGCCTTTGAAGACGGCCCGGAAGCTCCAGCTGGTGCAGCGGCCAGAAGCCAGGTTAATAACGGGAGCGGCTTACAGGGAGCGTACAACCCCCCTGCTAAGCCAGCTCCACTGGCTGCCAATATGCTACCGAGCCCAATTCAAAGTGCTGGTTTTGACCTACAAAGCCCTAAACGGTTCTGGTCCTGCCTATCTATCTAAACGTATCTCCTCCTATGAGCCCGTTAGAACCTTAAGATCTTCCGGGGAGGCCCTGCTCTCGATCGCACTTGCTTCGCAGGTGCGGCTGGTGGGGACGAGGGACAGGGCCTTCTGGTGGCGGCTCTTCGGCTGTGGAACTCCCTCCCCAGCGATATCCGGCAAACCCCATCCCTCCTGGGATTTAGAAGAAAACTAAAAACTTGGCTCTGCGCCCAGGCATTCAGCGAATAAGCTCATTGGCTGATGTAATCAGGTCGCAAATCTGTAATTGTAGCAGTATTGAATGACTGAGGATGGTGCAATATCGCTGCCTTACAGCGTTTTAATTTTTGTATAATTTTATCATGTTTTAATTGTTTTGTTTTATAGTATATTTGTTGCTGGCCCTCGTGGCAGAATGTAAGCCGCTCTGAGTCCCCTCGGGGAGAAGGGAAGGGTATAAATGCATGTAATAAATAAATAAATTATTTTGAAGCATGTTCATTAACATGGGTTAAAGATTTGATAACTTTAAAGAAAGAAAAAATACTCATATTGGAAGGTCACGACCTGCGGGTGGGATGGCACTCCTACCTATGGCACAGTAGAGCTAAAATAGAAAAAAAATTCAGAAATCATTTTGTCAGATCTGCATTATTAAGAGTATGGGAAAGATATAACTCATACTTTTACACTAAAACTCCCTTATGGGTGTCGCCCTTAGAAGCAACTCAAAGAAGACTATTGGGCTGGAGGAGATGGCCCACCTACAAAGAGATACTAATTAAGAGAAATGATATACTACAACTGAGGTCGCAAGAGGAACTAGCAAACAAGTATAAGAACTTTACATGGCTACAATACCAGCAATTACAAGAAATATATAATAAAGATAAAAAGAATGGATTCAATGAAAAAGGCGACTTTTGATAAAATTAGAGAAAAAAAGAGATAACCAGAATATATAATAAACTCTTAGAATGGTCAACAGAGACGGAACTCATAAAGAATTGCATGATTAAATGGTCTGCGAACATTGGAAGAAATATAAAACTCAAGGAATGGGAAGAAATTTGGAACATAAAACTAAACTATACCTATGCATCTGACTTAAAAGAAAACTGGCTAAAAATGATGCATAGGTGGTACATGACCCCCAAAAAGATTGGTATTATGTATAAACATTTGGAAAACAAATGCTGGAAATGCCATCAGCATGAAGGCAGCTTTTACCACATGTGGTGGTCCTGCAAACAAGCAACAAAATATTGGAGTATGATTCATGAAACATCCCAGAAGATCCTAAAAATAAAATTTGAAAAGAAACCAGAGTTTTACCTATTAGGCATGACAAATCCAGACATGAATTTAAACAAAAACCAGGACATCTTATTCACATACCTTACAACAGCGGCTAGAATGGTTTATGCCAAAATATGGAGACATAAAGAAACCCCATCAAAGGAACAATGGCTGGAAAAAGTATCAGAAATAAAAGATATGGATAAATTAACTTTCTTATTAAAGAAAGTCACAGGTAAATAAATAAGACTAACGGATTGGAAATACTATGAAGACTATATGCAAGGACTAAACTGTGATAGGTAACAAAGAGTATTAAAAGAGAAAAAATGAAGAACAGAAGTAGATCAAACAAAAGAATTCCATTTGGAATAGAGAAGAAATAGATTTAAAGAAGAGAAAATATTCGTGAAGTTAAACATTACCCTCCCCCCTCTCTTTTTTTTCTTTTCCTTCGATTTTTTTAAATTCCCCCCCCCTCTGTCTCCCCCTCTTTTTCCTTCTTTTCCTACTTTACTATACAAAGTATTGTTCCCCCACTTTTACTGTATTGTTTTTTGAAAATTGTAAATAATTTTTTCTAAAAAAAAGTTAAAAGTAAATGAAACAAGTTTTTATTCCATCAGGTACTTGAGAGAACTGAACACTATTGGACCAATTTGTACTATACTCAGTAGAAAAGTTGATGATATGAACTGTGTGGTCCTTCAAATGCTCCTGAACCACAATGTTAACTATGTTGGCTAAGACTTATGGGAGCTGTGGTCAACAATATCTAATTTGCACACATTTCCCTAGGTATTGGCCAGAGTGACAGAAGAGCTCATCTGCCCAGACAGGCGTGGAGAACCAGCAGGGGGGACAGGGTTGAATTATATAACTTGTTTCAAACTTGTTTTCTTAGAATCATAGAATCATAGAATAGTAGAGTTGGAAGAGACCTCATGGGCCATCCAGTCCAACCCCCTGCCAAGAAGCAGGAAATCTCATTCAAAGCACCCCCGACAGATGGCCATCCAGCCTCTGCTTAAAAGCCTCCAAGGAAGGAGCCTCCACCACGGCCCCGGGGAGAGAGTTCCACTGTCGAACAGCCCTCACAGTGAGGAAGTTCTTCCTGATGTTCAGGTGGAATCTCCTTTCCTGTAGTTTGAAGCCATTGTTCCGTGTCCTAGTCTGCAGGGCAGCAGAAAACAAGCCTGCTCCCTCCTCCCTATGACTTCTTGTCAGAGAAACTTGTTGCTAAAGTATTAATACACAGAGGTGTCATGTTTTGTCTCATCTCAGTTCTCCTGTGGCTGCTGCCTTTCAGAAGCTGGCCTTACTTATAAATCTGCCTTTGTCTCCTGATGTTTGTTGCTCTAGACTCCTGACTTCTGCTTAGCAGATTCTGCACCTGAAACTGCTTCTTGCTGACTTTGGCTCCCCCGACCTTGTCCTCCACTTGGTATATGAACTTCCCTTGGCCCTTCCAACAGAGCTCTTGCCAATCTGAACTTGCAGAACCTTAACACTTTTATGAACTACCTTCCTGAGTAGTATCAGAACTGTGTATCTGAAGAGCTCCATAGAACATTACAAAACTGGACAACCTGCAGTAGAAGGTCACCTAGGCTGAACACAGCACGGGTGCACTACAAGAAGATTCTGCACTAGTCGAGTGTATGTCTATGAACATTATCCCACCTTAACTTTCCCCTGTTTTCTTACCATCTTCGTACACTGGGAAAATGAAGTCCCATGGAGGCTATCCCATGACGCACAGCCACATCTAGTGGCTGGCTGTGGGAATCTATCATGAAGATGGTAAGAAGACTCCATTTTCGGGAGTCAGGTGATTGAAGAAAGTGGCAGGAAGTGGAGGAAAACTGAAAGAAGACAGGAAAACATTGTGGGATGGCTGGCCATCTTCAAAGACAGATCTTGCTGGGGTAGGAGAGGGTCCTCACTTTTCAGGATGCTTCCACTTTTCTCTGCTTCCGCCCCCCCCCCTTTCCTCCCACCCATGGGATAATATCGTAAGTGTCCACATGTGGGAGGAAAGTCAACATTGTGACTTTCATGTCACAATGTTGATATGTGTACAGGCTTCAACTGGATTGTTGGTTGAGGTCCTGATAAATTTAAAAATCAATGCTGATTGTAAGCATACTTCTTAATCATCCCAAGTTTTGTACAGAGTATCTTCTTGGCTGTTAATTCATCAAAAGATAAGCAGCTAAATCTTATTTCTTTCACAATAAGATGAGCATGCGGAAGGTGAAGTGTTTCACAATCATATTCCTCAGAGAAAAGGACCAGAGCCTGAACACCTGGCTGTAAATAACGGAAGATGCCTTGCTTTGGACTGTCTGCTTGCCATTGCAAAATTAGACTATTAAAAGCTCTGCTAAAAACTCTGGCCTCATGTGACAGTCAGCTGCACAGTGCATGTAGCATTTGATTTTTAAGAGGCCTGGTTATTCACACACTGTCAAACAGGCATGAAATGAATAACCACCAAAAATGTCACATTCAGTTTTTTTTCAGTAGTTGAGGTTATCATGGGAGTGTGAGCCATCTTGGTTAGTAGTTTTGTATGTGCCTTCAAGTCACCACTTGATTTTTAGCAATCTCATTGATTTCTTAGAGTTTTCTTAGGCAAAGAGTATTCCAAGGTGGCTTGTCCTTGCCTTCGTTTGAAATATAGCCTACGACATGTGGTATTCTAAGTGCTGACCCCTATGAATTATTGGTTTGACTGAACCAGTGATGAAACCCTAAAGAAGAGACTGCACTTACTAGTTCTATTCAGAAAGACCGAGGAAACAGTAGAGGAACTTCAATCACTAGAGCTATGGAGTTGGCTCTTTTTAATTGAATTAAGTAGCAGGATTTTCAATTGTGCATTTAAGAGGGAGCAAAGGGATCAGTACTTTATAGTGGAATTTCTTTTAGTTATTTTCATCTCTGTCATATATTTTATTTAGGGCTTTGAGGTATTACAATACTATTCAGCAGAAAAGGCAGAAGGGTGTTCTAAACATGTCCTAAACTAGCATGTCATTAGGGTTTTTTTCATGTCAGAAGCAACTTGAGAACATACTGCAAGTTGCTTTGGGTGTGAGATAATTGGCCGTCTACAGAAATGTTGCCCAGCGGATGCCTGAATGTGTTGCCATCCTGCTGGGAAGCTGCTCTCATGTCCCCACAAGCTAGAGCTGACAGACGGGAGCTCACTCCATCTCAGATCAGCAACCCGGTCTTCAGGTCAACAGTTCAGCCGGCACAAGGGTTTAATCCATTGAGCCACTGTGGCTCCTAAAAAAATCTCATTAGATGTATGGAGCTTTAGGGACATGTGTTTAAATTTAACATTTAATTTGTTGTATTGTTGCTAAACCATAACAGGGATTTATACTATGATAGTGTTTGCCAGCCATAATTAGATGCATTGGGCAGGGGATTCTGGAGCTGTCGTATGCCCTGACATTCTATTTTGAAAAGGTCCCCTCAATTTCAAAAGGAGTTTGTTGCAATATGCAGGGATCTGCTTCTTGGAAAATAAGAAGGCTTCTAGAGAACTCACAGATGTACTTGTATGACACTCTATAATGTGACTTAGAGCAATACAGTAATCCTTAAGCCTTCTATTAACTATAATAATATCACCTCCTTTATTTTTAGGTTTATCAAGGAGCATGCTTGTGAGGTACGAAGCAGACAAGAAACCAAAGGCTGGATCCAATTCTGATGACAAAGATGAAAAAGTGATTGGAAGAGCTCTTAAAATAAAAGCAACACAGTGAATGTAAAAATAAATAAATAAAGCAACCCATTAGTGAATAGTGAAAGAAAATGTGAGTGCCTTACAGTTAGCTATAAATGTAAATTACAGATAATACAAAGGTTTTTTCAGACTTCAGTGATATTACTGCATTTTAAAATAAATAATCATCAAACTACATGGAGTACATTGACACAAATCATTATATCCTTGGTTTTAATGAACAGCGATTCTTTCATACTACACAATTAATAGTGCAACATTCTACTTTAACAGACAAGGTAACATCCCATGGAATCCTAGAATTTGCACTTTTGGAAGAAGAATTTGGAATTTTCTTCCAGAGATGTCCTTTAGTACCCCAATACACAACAAACTATAGGATTCCATAGGATGCAGACATGGAAGTTAAAGTGGAATCATAGCATTTGAACTGTGTAGTGTGAATGGGCCCTAGCTATCTGTGTTTTGTCTTCAAGCTTATGAAATCCTCTTTGGTTTGACACACATAGCCCTAAATTCTGTTAGTCCTAATCCTGATGACCAGTTGAGTCCCTTGAATTTATCAACATATCAAATCACTATTAAGCAATTGATTGGTCTACTTTAATTGGAATTAAATAACAGGATGCCAGCTATGGTTTGTGACTGTGCCATCATGCAGGCCACAGTTCTGTTGATTCCAGTAGTGTAACTATGGCACCAGAAAGAGGATGTTTATTTATTAGTGTATTGGATTTACACCTAAGCTAAAGTGGCATTCTTTTCATTTGACTTGTCCCAATAAACAGAGCTTTCAAAACTGTCTGTGATTCTGAGCACATACCTTTGGCCTTCTTTGACTCTCTGGACCACTCACTCACATTTCCCAAATTCCAGTACTCAAATTCTAAGCCATACAGCCATTCCCTGCTCATGAATAGAAGCCTATTGAACTGGCAATGAAGTTTACTGCTACTTAGTTATTTAAATATTTATATACTGCATTGTGAGATATCAGAGTGGCATACAAGTAAAATATTAACAAATTATATATGTGTGTGCATGCGTGTGTATCACTTATGTTGAATACAGTTTAAGATGATTAAAAGGGTTTAAAATACTCTGCAAAAATCATTTGAATCAGCTAGACAAACTAGGAGAGACTAACGACCTGTTCACAAGCTCGGCAGTGGTGCTCCTTTTCACCATGAGGTGTGGGGAACCTGGTGATCCATGCTTCACCTTGCCTCCCCTTGCCCGTGGGAGGGCGATCACTTGGGGGGAAGCGTAGAGCATGCGTGGTGCACACAGCTTCCCCCCACCCTTAGATTTGGCAACATGGGAAGCCTCCCATGTTGCCTGGGCAGCAACGGCACACCACTTGCCCCACTGCACCCACTGAGCTTGCACAACATCATGTGAATGGAGTTGGCTGGCTCCATGGGTGACCAGGGCTAGATTGGCATTTACCACGGAATTTAGCCCTGTCTGATGAGGTCTTAAAGCAGTTTCCTTTTTTCTAATAAGAAGGAAAATCTATTGTCCCTTCCACTTCTGTCCCCGCTGCTGAGTTGAATGCAAACTACTTTTACACTTGGAATTGAAATTGCAAAAATTGAAATCAACTTACCGTATGACAAAAGAGAAAGGTAGGAAAATGAGAGAAAAAACTGGGACATTTTAAAAACAGCTGAAAGAGATGACAGATTAATTGGGACCGACACTGCTAAACCGGGACAGCTGGAGGGTATGTTCTTATAGTAAGCTATTGGCGTAACGTGGGAATTACAAATGCAACCAGTCTGTTGTAATTAAGCTGATTAAGTCCATTTTGACAATCATTGACATCTCACACATTGCCTGTATTGTTTGGCTGAACTCTGCCATTTGTGCTGTGCTATAAATGATATATCTGCAATATCATGTGCTTAGGGCCACCCCATCTGATTTTATGGCTACAGAGCCAGACCCTGAGCATATAATCATAAATAACTAACAATCTCTGTTTACCTTCTGTTCATGTCACATGGACTTTAGATAAGAATTATCATGTATACATTAGATATTGCTGATATGCACTTTGGACCTCTTCACACGGGCTAAATAGCCCTGTTTGGGTGCTTTTGCCCGGGCTTGACCTGAACATTATCAGATGACACTCAGCAGATCCTGCTCACATTCTGATGGAGCAATCCACACTTTCCTCCCCTTTTCCCCGTATGATGGGGGAAAGGGCGGCAGGGCAACAGGCATTGCTGTGCATTGCTGCCCTTTCTCCCGTCTGTTGGGGATAGGGATAGGGCACCAATGCACTCTGTCCCACCCCCACTATGTGATGGGGAAAGGAGAGAGCGAGCAGGGAACCATGAGGCACCCCATGTACTTTCCCTTTCACCAGCAACTGCCAGCGCAACAGCACGGCCCACATGGACCATGTGAAGATGTTGTTTATCTCTTTCTTTGTAGCTCCAAAGTACTATAAAATACTGATGCTTGAAATAAACTTAAAGTTATGGTTTACTGGCCTTCCAGTTCAGTTTCTGGGCTCATCCTAGCTTCGTGTCCTACCTGGAAATATTTTGTCATGTTGATATTTGAGTCCTACTCTAAACTGAGACAATGTCTTCCCAGCACTTCAGAACAGCAGACTAATTTAGGGATGGAGGACACATTGGCTCTATCTGTCAATAGAAGAGAATGTCTGGATGCCAGGGGTCTACCCTTGACTCTTCTGCCACTTGTTTCATCCTGCCTAATGGGAATGACAACCCCATGCAGTTTAACCAGTGTCAAAACCTTTTTTAACTATGATCAAAGCAGTTCCTCTGAGTCAGACTTTTTTATTTCTTGCATCCGTTTCACACATAGGGTAGGCAAGCTAGTTTTATTTTAAGGCAGTGGTTCTCAACCTGTGGGTCCCCAGATGTTTTGGCCTTCAATTCCCAGAAATACTAATAGCTGGTAAACTAGCTGGGATTTTTGGGAGTTGTAGGCCAAAATACCTGGGGACTCACAGGTTGAGAACCACTGTTATAAGGTCTTGTTTAAGGCTTATAGATGCAAATACATTACTAAATATATCTTCTTTTCACAGTATTTTCTGTTAAAATGCTTTGCCTTTATTTTTGTTGATATTATAGGGCTTCTTAAACCTGACAGGTTTATTGACTCAGCATTGGTTAATCTCACCATTCAAGGGTTGGGCAACATTGGGTTAGGGCTGCAAATTCTGTCATCACTGGCTCCACCAAGATGTGGAGAAGTCAAATGGGAAATGAAGAGAGATGCTCAGAGCCAAAAGTTCCAGAAACTCCACATAAATCCTGGTTCTGTGTGGGTTGTTCTAATCTACAATCAAAGTATGGAGAAGCACATTTTTGTTAAAAGGATATTGTTTCTCTTTGAAATTCCTCATAGTTCTTTTCCTAGCAGAATGCATCATTAAAATTACTAGGTTTGCCTGTGGGCTCTCTTTCTAATTATGACATTTGCTCTTCCGGCATCAAGCTCTCCAAACTTTTTCCATCTGCCCTTTAAAATTCTCTGTCAACAGAGAGCAAGATGTACTTTATTAGCCCTGTTGTTTGAAGGCTTTAGCAACACATGAAAGCCAGAGACCTTTGCTGTCTCTCTGGAGATTGCTATCACAGTCCAGGATTATGAAACCGTCCCATAAATTATCGTTTTCAGTGTGGGAGGCAGCACCACAGTTCTCTTAGATCAGCCAATAAAGAAAGGACATTCACACTGCTGTTTAACCTTCAAAATCTCCTAACTACTCTTAAGTTCTCATTAAAAGCACAACTCTATGCAAAGTGAATAAAGGGAGAAGATGATTGTTGATCTAGGAAAGGTTTGGGATGTGAATGTGGGGAAAATGGGTATGTGAAGGAGAGACAGAGTAAGGGGTAAGCCAGATCATATGTCTTTCAATAGTTCCAATTAATTTTGTCATCCTATTTTTTCAGCTGCTTATTAAAAAAATTCTCTCTCTCCATGCCCCATTATCGTCTTTTCTACAGCTGATTTCAGTTGCTGCAAACTGAGATCAATGTGCAAAAGCAGTTTGAACTCAACAGAGGGAGAGGAGAGGCCTGAAACTTTTCTTTCCTATTGGGCTCAGGCAAAAGCAAACTGCTGGAGCATCTCCTAATTTGTGTGTCCTTTCCTGTTAGTAACTTTTGCCACCTTACCACACTCTCATGTTGCTTTGTCACATGTCCTGGTTTTCATCTGTGAAATGTTGTAGGTAATGGCATCATTTTACCTTTGATCATCATAATTTAGTCATCCCTGAAATACTGTTCCCCTCTGAAAACGATGTATATAAAGTGTTATTTTTAAAGACCTGGCTGTCTGTTTCCTCAGTGCTGTATTTTTATTTCATTTTAAACTATTTGTTCGGTATTTCAACTGAATTTTTGTTTTTGTATGTATTTTATTGGGGGTTTTTTGCCAACTTGAAAGCATTTTTGGTGGAAAGTTAGAATATACAGTGTTCCCTCACTACTTTGCAGTTCACTTTTTGCGGATTCACTGTTTGGTGGTTTTTCAATAAACTCTAAAATACTATTATATATCATAACAAAATTACAATTTACAGCCTAAGGAAGGGAGGAAGGAGAAGCCCAAGGGAGAGAAAAGTAGCCCAAGCGGCAACGGGAGGAGAAGAAGGCGATTTATCGACACACGATTGGTTGATAAAGACTTAAAATAATAGATAACTACTAAAATAATGTATAAATATTAAAATAAATATAGTGTCCCTACTTTGCGGATTTTCACTTATTGCGGGTGGTCCTGGAACCTAACCCCTGTGATAAGTGAGGGAACACTGTACACTTAATAATTAAATTATTAAGCATTATGGAGATTTCCAGTAATTAAAGCCCATATGACAATGGGAAATCTTTTTGAATGGTGTTGCACAAAGCATTAACTCTTTCTGCCTTGCAGTACTCGTACTTTCTAATCATGCTATTGTTGGGAGGATAGCAAAATAAAATGTGTGCCCTGACATTCTTTACTATAAATTCACTCCTGCACATTGATGTGTGTTATGCAGTGATGGAGATTGCACACCAATGAGCTTTGCATACTTTGCTGGATCTACTACATCAGGGGTCCCCAAACTAAGGCCCGGGGGCCGGATGCGGCCCTCCAAGGTAATTTACCTGGCCCCCGCCCTCAGTTTTATAATATAATATTTTTATATCAGTTTTAATAATATAATATATTGTATATACATATAATATTGATAATAATCTTATGTTATACAATATAATACTAATAGTAATATCATATAATAATATTAATTATATGTTATATATTACATATTATATAATAGTATAGTGGTATAGTTCAATATAGTAATATATAATGCTAATATTGTGTTATGCTAATAATATAATATATTGTATGTATATATAGCTGCTCTGAGTCCCCTTCAGGGTGAGAAGGGTGGGATATAAATGTAGTAAATAAATGCAATAAATAATTAATTTTAGACTTAGGCTTGGCCAAAGTCTGACATGACTTGAAGACACACCACAACAACAACAACAACAACAACAATCCTAATTAACTTGACTATCTCATTGGCCAGTAGCAGGCCCACACTTTCCATTGAAATCCTAATAGGTTTATGTTGGTTAAAATTGTTTTCATTTTTAAATATTGTATTGTTCTTTCGTTGTTGTTGTTGCACTACAAATAAGACATGTGCAATATATGTGTGTGTGTGTGTGTGTTTATATATATTTATATATACAATATAATTTACAATATATAATAATTATAACATATTGTATATACATATAATATTCATAATATTATATTGTAATACGATATACTAATAATACAATATAATAATATTAATTATATATTATGTGTTGTCAAAGGCTTTCATGGCCAGAATCACAGGGTATTATATATTATATTTTACATGTAATATTACCAATAATATTACAATATATTGATACAGTACAATATAGTAATTTATTACCAGTATTGTGCTATGCTAATAGTATAATATTGTATGTAAATTTAATTTGTAAGCCGCTCTGAGTCCCCTTGGGGGTGAGAAGGGCGGCATATAAATGTAGCAAATAAATAAATAAATGTGCAGTATGCATAGGAATTTGTTTGGGTTTTTTTTTTTTTCCAAATGATAATTCGGCCCCTCAACAGTCTGAAAGATTGTGGACCGGCCCTCTGCTTAAAAAGTTTGGGGACCCCTGTACTACATAATAGCAGCACTCTGCTCCAATGTAGATGTTTTGTATCTGCATAATTCTTACAGACACAGGTCCATTTACGAAGGCATAAAGTGCCAAAAGGATTCCAGCCAATATCTAATGGAGAAGGTTAGTAACAAGCTATATACTTTTTAAAATACATAGCAAGCAATTCTATTTTGTTGTTGTTTATTCGTTCAGTCACTTCCAACTCTTCGTGACCTCATGGACCAGCCCAAGCCAGAGTTCCCTGTCAGCCGTTGCCACCCCCAGCTCCTTCAAGGACAAGCCAGTCACTTCAAGGATACCATCCATCCATCTTGTCCTTGGTTGGCCCCTCTTCCTTTTTCCTTCCATTTTCCCCAGCATCAGTATCTTCTCCAGGCTTTACTGCCATTATGTGGCCAAAGTACTTCATCTTTGCCTCTAATATTCATCCCTCCAGTGAGCAGCCGGGCATTATTTTCTGGAGTATGGACTAGTTGGATCTTCTCACGGTCCAAGGCATTCTCAGAATTTTTCTCCAACACCACAGTTCAAAAGCTTCTATCTTCCTTTGCTCAGCCTTCCTTATGGTCCAGCTCTCACATTCATAGGTTACTATAGGGAATATCATTGCTTTAACCATGCGGACCTGCGTTGCTAGTGTGATACCTCTACTCTTGACTAATTTATCGAGATTGGTGATTGCTCTCCTCCCAAGAAGTAAACGACTTCTGATATCCTGGCTGCAGTCTGCATCTGCAGTAAGCTTCGTGTCTAGAAATATAAAGCCTGTCACTGCCACCACATTTTCTCTCTCTATGTTTCATTTTTTATTCTAGAAAAAGTATATAGCTCCAGATCTAGATCAGGACTCCAGTGTGTAGAGCTAAAGGACTTGTGGTGTCCTTTGCAATCCTGCTCACTCTGAAACATACAGAATATATGTATACATGTAAATATACACATACATACACATACACATATACATATACACATTACTATATAGTGATGTGCGCATGCACACACATTAATATATCTCTTTCTAGCAAAATGAACTGATCCAGATTGGAAACTTCTGCATAATATAGATAGCAGTTGTAGGTAGCTATTCTCTTTCAATAATGTATGTGTCACTCATCAACTTGTAGATACACCTAGGATTAATCTGAAAAGGAATTCCACTTAGTTCCTAATGAAATCAATGGGATAAAAGTCAAATCAGTGAAAAATTGTCATATTTATTTCAGTGGGTCACATGCTCTATTTCTTTTCTGGCTCTAATCCCATTGATGTGTGAAAGCCAGATTTTGGGGCACATTTGTTAGGATCATAGCCAGAACATTTCAGGTAATTCATAAATCAAATTCTCAGATATGCTCTCCATTTCTATACTAGTGAGGAACTCTTCTATTCAGTTCTCTCTTCCTAAACGTCTGGATATTTTCTTTGATATTTTATCTAGAACACTGTTGACTTAAGAATCTGCTGTATGAGGACTTCTCTAATCCACTGTTACCCCTTTGTTAGACTGAAAGGCTCAAAAATGATCTATTCAATCTTACTTCAAAGGAAATTATGCTCTAAAACAAGAACAAACATTTGGTAGTAAAAGCATGTACAATCTGAGAAGCATCCTTCCTTGGAGGCTTTTAAACAAAGGTGGATGACCATCTATTAGGGCTGCTTTGGTTGTGCTTTTCCTGCACGGCAGGGGGTTGAGCTAGATGGCTCATGTGTTCTCTTCCAGCTCTATGATTCTATGATTAAAACTGAAATAAAATAGAGATAATAGAAGTGATAAAATATTGTAGGAAACTAAATTCAGTTACCAGTGATAAAACCTAAAGAGTCTTATTTTCATAATTAACTCCAGATTTTGTTGTCCTGGTTCATGAAGGAATTTTTTTGACACAAGTTTAAAAAATCTCAATACTGACAAAAATAGTAAAGTTGGCTCTCTATATCCATAAATTCCACATATACAGATTCAACCATCTACACTAGTGTTTCTCAAACTCTGCTCCTCCAGGTGTTTTGGACTTTAGCTCCCAGAAGTCTCAGCTAGCTTACCAGCTGTTAGGAATTGTGGGAGCTAAAGTCCAAAACATCTGGAGGAACACAGTTTGAGAAACTCTGATCTACACCTTGAATTTTTTTTAAAAAAATCCAAAATGCTAATTTGGTTTTTCTGCCATTTTATACAATGAACACCATTCTACTATGTCATTGTATATAGCAGAACTTGAGCATTCATGGATTTTGGTATTCATAGGGGGCTCCTGGAACCAAACCGCAGTGGATATCAAGGGGCCACTATATTCACATGTGTTTCTTTTTTTCCTCAAAAGGGAGGAAAGTATTGCATATGGCTAAAATTTGAATTCATTTACAATATTGTCCTATAAGCTCTGCTTAGAAGTAAATACCATAAATATCAGTGGTTGTTACTCTTTAGTAAAGTGGCTTAGAATTGCAACCTCAGTTGACTGAACAATCCACCTACTTTCTCTTGAAAGAAAAATTTCATCTGTTATATTTCTATTTATTTCCTTGAAGGGAAAAAGCCACCTGTGTCTTTCATTGATTTGTTTGGGTATTTGCTTTGTCAGCTTTCAGGTTTTTCTACCACTGGGATATAATCTAAATCAAACACAGAAAAGGTCAAAAACTTGTTTTCAAACTTTTCCTGAGTACAATTAGCTTAATATTTTAACAGCTGGCAGCTGCAGTAATTACTTTTAGATTATACGTAGAAATCTGTTGAAATATAATTACTCTGATCTATGAACCAGATAATTAAGGTAAAAACTTCCACATTTTCTTGGACCTCATTAACTTATTTCCTTGAAAAATTGCTAGATAATGACAGTACATTAGAAGTTTATCCATAAAATGACATTGAATAATTGGCACCCTTATCCTGGGACATTAAAGGACAGAACAACACTTCAGTATTCAGTGTTCTGATGCATCTTAAAGCACCAATGCATATATCTTCAAGTACTATATATCTAGAGGAAGGGAACACATCAGTCCACAAGCACTGTGGATATAAGGATATACGGACATAACTTATAGGCTTGGTCAGAAGAGCTAAGTTCTTGAGTTTATGGATGAAAAATGTTGTGAATGTCTTAGGCCTAAATACAGTTAATCCAAGTAAAATGGACTCATTCAGTCAATGGGTATTGATCATTCAGCATTTAATATAAATTCTTTGAATAGAATTAATTTACTCTTGTTTGTGTGATGACTCATGGGCCATGTAGTCCCATTCCTAGTACTATTGTGGCAGATGAAGAGGAAAACTTGGGTTTCCCACCGTTTCAGCCAGAATTGGAGCCCTTGCACCTGCAAGATGTTTTCCCACAAGAAGTCAGCCAAACAAGCCTTGAGCAGAAATCTCCCCCGTTTTCTCGCCGGGATAATTATAATCGAGATAGAGGCGCTAGGGAGGCGAATCGCAGAAGCGCCAGAATTGCTGCCAGACAATTAGATGATTAAGCCTGTTTCCCTTGGGAAATCTTAAGGAGTCATGCATCTGGACACAGTATGGGTTTCACTTCTTGTTCCCCAGGGAAAGTGTTCCTTGGCGGGAAAACAAGATCCTATATAGGTGTTTACCCGCAAGGAGATCCTTGCAGAGTCAATTCGTCAGCTTCGGGAGTGAGATCGTGTGTGGACTACGCTACTCCTGTTCCTTGTTTCCAGGACCTTGTTCTTGTTCCAACCCTGCCTTGTTCCCCGGACCTTGTCACGGACCTCGCCACGGACCCTGTTCTCGTCTCCTGCTTCTTGTTGCCTCGAATCAAGCCTTGTTTGCCAAGAATCTAGTTTGCTCTCCAGCCTTGTTGTCAAGCTCTATTGGACTAAAGGACCTTGTCATTTCCCCACACTTTGCTCGGCAGAGTGTGTGTTTCGGTTATTGGATTATAACTTTGGACTCTAATATCTCATATTGGACATTAATTTCCTGGACTATATTTGACCTTTCCTGAAAGGTCTACTTCTGAACTTTATTCTTCACCTGTTTTTATTGACTTTATATATTCCTTTAATAAAGATATTAGATAGATTCTGGTCTCTGCGCATGGTTATTGGTGCTCTGCAGCCTGGGTCTTGACAGTTTGGTATTAACAATTAACAAATGTAAACTGTTATATTTATACATTGCATTGAAATCTGCAAGGTGTCACAGTGTAACCACCATGGAAATATGAATGAATGTTTAAAATAGATTGTTAATTAAAATAATTGAGGTGATGTGATAGCCACCTTTAAATTTTGGAAAATGGCATTCATAACCTTTTGGGAAAACACCTTTTGGAGATCATAACTTTTTAGAAAAGCATGACCTTTTAGGGAAGAACCAAAAACCCATTAGAGCATGATCTTCTCTTGTGGTATACAACCAGATATAATTATGCTTGGCAATGGTTTCAGTTGTTAGACTGAATAACCTGTTATCTCTGATCTGTTAGGAAAACAGAGATTTGCCAGTGCATACAGCAGAGCTTTAGAAGCATTTATCAGTGTCCAAAAATATACTCTCCCATGAAACAACTTGTTTTATATCATGTACTCAAGAGACAAAAATGAAGTAGACATTGATAAAAAATAACATATTTGGTTGACTTACAACCTTCATGTGTTCAGCATACACAGGTACAAAATTTATCAGTCCAGTTTCAGATATGTTTGAGATAATTCTCTGTACCATCCAGCCAGGATATCTCTTACAACAAAACAACAAACAAGTATGTGATCTGAAGTAATCTGTAGTCTGCAATAATCTGTCTGTAGTGATCATATGGTCTGCAGTCCCTTTTATAACTTCTCAGGAACCATAGAGTAAAGGAAGCTGCATACAGAACATTCACACAGGAAACAGTAAGCAACAGGATCATAGATAAACATTACTAAAGAAGGCTTGAAGAAGATTGTCATTTCCAGCATTAAATAGCTCAAGACTTATCATGTAGAAGATCAAATAAGCTTGGGTGTTTTACTGCTTGAAGAGATTTCCAAACAAAATTTAGATAGCCACATCCTAGGATGCCTTGACAATGAATTCCTGCTATAGTAGGAAATTGGACTAGATGGCCTCTGGAATCCATGCCAAAACTGCAAGTATACATTAATTTGAAAAGATGATAGAATACTTTCAGAGCATGAGTGGGAGTTGTCCAGATGATTTTCTTGGAGAATGTGGCTGAGATCCTGCATCACAGCATACAATGCACGATTTTTGTAATGACAGGGCTATGTTGCTGATGCAATATACAAACATAGAGAGAATTATGATGTTGTGCACGATGTCCCATTGCACAATGAAGACTTCACCTACGTAAATAGGGACTTTTCTTCCAGTCAGCCTTAGGACACCCATGACCTTTCATTATTCTCTGTTTTGGATTATCAACCACCCTGTTGGGAGCCATTGGCTCCTCCTTGTGTTGTTATTGTACAAGGACATGCTATCTCCCAAGTGCTATACTGCTGTGCATAAGGATTGTTGCACAATGGCCTCCTTGCTCTCTCTACTTATGAAATGGTCCTGATGGCACACCTTTGACAGCACTTTGAGAATATGACCAATGTGCAATGCTATGACATTGTAAATGTCCACCAAGATAACAGCAGTAATTTATCTTCTATAAATAAAGCAACAAAGAATGGTGTTATAAAACCATTTGTAACCAGGTGTTATAAAACCATTTGTAACATGGCTACCCCTCCATTTCCTCCCTTCTTCTTGCAAACGTAGCTGGTCCCAGATTGTGAGGAATCCCTTTCTTGCTGACAACTAGTGTTTTCAGCAGCATTCATCCAGCTTATCCCTGTGGGAAAAGAGGATGAGGTTTGATGGCTGGTTCCAGCCAAAGCACTAGATGGAAAATCTGTACTTGATACTTCACCAAGGACCAAATCACATCAGAGTGGTTGATCTTATCTCTGACTTCAGGTGTGGCAGGGCCTTTGGAATTAACTACCCATAGAAGGCTGCAACGGACAGTGGGATAATTTGGGTCTCCTGCACACAAATGGTTCCATGACTTCAGTGTGTCATAAAGTAAGATGAAACATCGCACTAGACTTCTCTGATAACAACTTCAAAGAGTGGATTGCCAGCAATGGAAATGGGGAGAAAGCACCATACAAAGATATGTCAACACAGAAAGAAAGGGGCCAGGCTGTGGTGCAGGCTGGTGAGCAGCCTGCTGCAATAAATCACTCTGACCATGAGGTCATGAGTTTGAGGCCAGCCCGTGGCAGGGTGTCTTGTTTTGAGTCTCACCATAACAAAACACCTGGGGACCCACAGGTTGAGAACCACTGAGCTAGATAGTTAACCCTAGACCATCTTTCTGCATGAGGCCTGGCTTGCCTTTGAGTGACACAGAAGTTGAAATTCTACCCAGTGTGATTTTCCTGAAGCCACTATGATGAAACCATATTGTGAAGTGTACTATTCTGTGGCTCTAAATGTTGCAAACAATTCCATCTGAATACAGCTCTAGGATAGTAATCTTTTCCATGGACTGCAACTCGGTATCTTTAACAGCTGTGTGATAGGTAATAACAGGTGGAGCTTTGCACGTCACTGCATATCCAGATTCGGGGAACAAATATAGCAGCTGAAGCTTGAATATAGTTTAATACAGGAACATGGAAGCTGATGAAAGGCTTTGCATTGTGTGTCAGACTGCTCTTAATATAGAGAAAAACTGAGTCAACCAAAGGAAGCAGCCCTATGACCTCATCATACATGGCTAGGTTCGGCAGCAAACACCGATCTAGCCCTGATCACCCACGGAGCCAGCCGGCTACATTCACACGAGTCGTGCCAGCTCCATGAGTGCAGAGGTGCAGAGGGGAGGAACTGACATTCCACTGCCGCTCAGGCAACACAGGAGAAGTCCTGTGTTGCTTAACCTACCCTGTTTCCCCAAAAATAAGACATCCCCTGAAAATAAGACCTAGTAGAGGTTTTTCTGAATTGCTAAATATAAGGCCTCCCCCAAAAGTAAGACCTAGCAAAGTTTTTGTTTGGAAGCATGCCCGTTGAACAGAACACCAGAGCATGCAGAATCGGTAAATGTACATACCATAGATGGTATACATGGAAATAATGGTAGTAACAAGAAATTCTTGATAGGATTCACAGTTTGTCTGATTATGCTGGTTTGTGATGACAACCACTGTATAATACATGATAAATGTTCATTTATTTTGTTCAACAATAAATGTGAATTCTTCTTCATGGAAAAATAAGACATCCCCAGAAAATAAGACCTAGCACAACTTTGGGAGCAAAAATTAATATACTGTCTTATTTTTGGGGAAACATGATATGGGGGAAGCACACTCCACACACACACCACATTTCCTCCCATGTGATTGCCCTCCTGGCGGGCGAGGTAAGGCAAGGCAAGGCAAGGTGAGCAAGGTGTGGGTTGCTGGATTCCCCATGCCCCACTGCGAAGAGGAGCTCTGCCACCGGCCGCCATCGCAAATATGATGAGGTTGGCAGTGGAGAATGCATGTGGATCTGTCAATGTCACATAACACAAATCTGAAGGCCTGACACTATTATCTAGCAGATATGGTAGTAGATGTGATATCAGTGGAAATTGAGCATACACAAGCTTTGACCACCAGTAAAATGCAGAACAGACGCAACTGACCTGTTGTATTTCTGGATGCCATGCAGTTAGAGAGAGGACACACATTGGCAGATCATATGGTGAGGACAGCCAGGGCTAGCATGCCCACAAGATATTTGTATGTTCTACAGAGCTCATGTGCTGCTGATCTTTTTCAACCTGCAAGATTGTCTTTGCAACTGTTGTGTTTTATTGTTTTATCTATAGGCCATAAGATAACTTGGATGCTATATTTAAAATGGAAATGGGCTAGTAAACATTTTAATTAAAACACCCTATATTTGTATTGTCAAAAGCTTTCACGACTGGAATCATCTATCTTTGCCTAGTAAAATGCTTCCAGATGAGAACAGAGTCTGTTTTGGCTGTCTTTTTTATTTACCCTGTTTGTATTATCCTGGACTTGCTGAAATAGTGTCTGCCAATAAACACAGCTATTTTTTCCAGGACACACATTCAACAAAGAAAGCGAGGAAGTGGGAGGAACATTTACATCAAAACAAAATTATTGTAATGTTTAATTAGTGTAAAAGTGATTAAGCAACTTAGCACTTTAGTTATACCTCCTGAATAATAATAAAGAAGCCTCAGTGGAAACTGGTGAAAATTCCTGAAATGTTGTATGAATTTGATTGCTATGCATGATCAATGGGAGATCTGAAGGAAAACACTTTTTCCCAAGCTCATTTGCAAACACAAGAGTTCCATTATGGGCTTTGCAGATTTATCTAGGAACAATGTGTTGTTATCTTTTTTTTACTCAACATAAGCATGGGAAAAGTGCTGGATGTATGCACAAATTAATAAACTACAGTTTGAAGCCTGAGATTTGGACAGTGCTTTAAATCCTGCCACATGCAAAAACATCCCTCAAAATCTGTAATTTGAAGGCACACCAATAAAAGTTTTCTATAGCTTGTCTCAGCCAAAATAGAGTTTATAGTGGACAAATCAGAAGAAGACAGGACTTGGTGGAACTACGAGTATTCTCAAGTGTATAATTTAACACCAAAATCACGAACGTTCAGGCCATAGTATTTCCAATTTCTACATACAGATGCGAAAGTAGAAGATTGGAGAAAGCTGAAAGGAAGAGAATCAACTCATTTGAAATGTGATGCTAGAAAAATGTTATATGGCTGCTCCAAGCTGTCAAGAAAGACCAATAAATAGCTCTGAAAGCAAATCAAACCTGAACAAAATGACAAAACGTAAGCTATTGTATTTTGGAAATAGGCCAAGACAACATGACTCCTTGGAATAATAGTAGTAGCAGTAGTAGCAGTAGTAGTAACAACAACAACAACAACAACAACAACAACAACAACAACAAATTTTATTCATTACCTGCCTCTTCTAATGGCTCGAGGTGGGGTACAAAAAAGTTTTTAAAAAGCTGAACATAATATATATACAATAAATTACATAGATAAAAACACAAAAATATTTTTTGAAATGCACCAAATATAGATACAGAATTGATACATAGTAGCGATAGAATATAAATGAAAACTTATGATTGAATGTTGACTGGGGAGGCCTGCTGGAAGAGATGGGTCTTCAAATGTGTTTTAAATTAGAACAGCTCATTTAGCTGTCGGATCACTTCTGGCATATCATTCCACAGTTGTGGTGAAGGTCTTCTGGGTGACTGTCACCAGTCAGAAAGCGCAATAAAGCTTAGTGAGGTGTAAGGCAGCAAAAAAAAAAAAAAAAAAAGGAGCATGTGAAAACCGGTGGATTGAATAAACCAAGGAAGCTACAGCCTTAAGTGTGCAAAATCTCAGCAGGGCAGTTAGTAATAGGATGTCTTGGAGTGAATAAACACTAGAATTAATGCAGTTTGACATCACTTTAACTTCCATGGTTCAATGCTGTGGAAATGTGGGAGTTGCAGTTTTACAAAGTATTTACTTTCTCTGGCAGAGTGCTGGTGCCTCATCAAACTACAGCTCCCATGATTTCATAGCATCGAACTATGGCAGTTAAGTAGTGTCAAACTGCATTAATTCTACAGCATAGACCAGGCATGGGCAAACTTTTTTGCCTTGGGGCCGCATTGTGGGCCCTACCGAGAAAGTCAGGCTGGGAGGGAGAGGGCCTGTGAGAGGGTGGGGCCGGGAGGGGGCAGAGCAGGGGCCGGTTCCTCCTCAGGGAAAATGAGGAAGGCCTGAGATAAGCTTCCAGAAGGGCCGCATCCAGCCCCCCCCCCCCCCCCCCCCGCTGTCCTTAGTTTGCCCATGCTTGGCATAGATGAAACCTTGGAGGCCTCTCCTTCATAGAGTCACTGTAAATTGATGACTATTTGAACAACATCCATAATAACAATGCCTTGATGCTTCTTAAATACAATATACAGTAATTTAAAATGGGAATCATTCCAGAAACAATTCCCCAGAGACCTAACCAGCAGAGCTACCAATCATGTCTGGAAGACTGTACTTTGCCCACCTCCCAATTCTAGGACTCAGCATAACTTAATCCATCTTTTCTGAGGCATAAGGAAATTGATAGGTGTTTGCAACATCATTCATTTTGCTCACTGTTATGACTTAGGCCCCTTCTACACAGCTGAATAAAATCAAGATTATCTGCTTTGAACTCAATTATATGGCAGTGTAGACTCAGATAATCCAGTTCAAAGCAGATAATGTAGATTATCTGCATTGATATTCTGGATTATATGGCAGTGTAGAAGGGCCCTTAGAGATGCTCTCTCATCCGATTATATTTTGTTCTGCTTCAAGATACAAGCATCTAAGGGTCCTTCCAGACAGGCCCAAAACACAGGACCTGCCTCGCGTTTACTGGAGGCGTCCAAATGATGTCTCCTTGTAAAAGCAAATTAATGTGGAGTAAATCAAGCTTTTTCTGGTTTACTCCGCATTAATTAAATACCTTGTTAGATCCAGGCCTTACTGAAAGGCCTGAGCCTAATGAGATATTGGACCTGTGGGGAGTGACTACCGGGATAGCTTCCACAGTCCTGGGGATCAGTTCCCACAACCATCCCACTTCTTTGAGGTCCAGAAAGCCCAGAGAAGCAGGGCCACCACTGCCTTAGAGAAAAGAAGTGCAATTAAACCAGGGTTTGTTAACAATCTCATCTGAAGCTATTTTCTGAGTACTGCTGATCTGGACCACAAGATGGTGCTCTGTGACACATTTTACAGCTGCTTTGTTTTATCTTTTGAGGACAATCATCCATGATTTTGTGCAAGGGAAAATTTGCTTCTTTTTTTAGTTTAATAGGCATATTTTTGTAAACTGCTTCCATGCAATTATTTCTCTTCAGAGATGAAAGCAACTGTATTGATACCTTTTTTTATCTAGAAAGCTTTATACAGATAACAAATAACTCCTTATGCTCTTTTTAGTTTCAAGAGTTTTGAGGAGATTTCGAAGCATCTCGCCCACCCATTCATACACCATGGGGAGCTTTTATAAGTTTCCTTTATTGAAAAAGAAGGATATTACCGCATGCTTTCCACCATCTTATGCCATTCCTGTGATATGAGATAGCAGAAACTTATCATCGTGGTCCAGGACAACTTCACGCAGCCAATTGAGTTGAATGTTTATTGCACCATAGCTGTGCAAAATGGCATTTCCGGATGATTGATGAAACTCCTTCCTCCTGATATGCCTCTTCCGCTCCTCATTTAAAAACTACTATTTTTATAGGCAGTTCACAAATACGAAGTACCCGGTGGTTTAAAAAAATATATATACAGTAATGGGAGCTTGGCAGATGTAACAGCAAAAGTATGGTGTGATGGGGGGCTACTGATGGACTTTGCCCATTAATTGCCCCCGATGGCTTCTTCATGGAGAAATGTTATGCTAGCAATGGGTATAGCACAACGTCACGCAAGTCCTGCTACTGTACGAGTTCGCCACTTCCATACATAAAAGTCTGAAGTGGTAATCAGACTGAAGTTGAGACCAAGATAGGAGTGATATGTTGAACTTGTAGTTTAGAGGGGGGGAGCCTTTAAAATGCTCAGCCAGAGAGGTCCTGGGCCTCACTCAACTACAAATCTGCAGGAGGCAGCAACTGGATTTAAAGTGGATCCATGCTCTAATGAAGTTGTTCTCAACCTGTAGGTCTCCTGGTGTTTTGGCCTACAACTCCCAGAAATCACAACCAGTTTACCACCTGTTAGGATTTCTGGGAGTTGAAGGCCAAAATATCTGGGGACCCATAGGTTGAGAACCACTGCTCTAGTATGATGTGGCAGTAGGAATCGAGGAGACTATGGTTGAATATGGAAACTCACTAGGTGAATTACATTCTCTCAGTTTCAGAGGAAGTCAGGGGCGAATCCCTTCTGAACAAATCTTGCCAGGAAAACCCTCTGATTTGCCTTAGGATGGCCAAAAATCACTAACAATTTGGAGGCACACAACAACAAAGGTCAACTTTTTTTGAACATGACTAGATCTTCAAAGAAAAATGTACTTCAAATTGAATAAAATTTTTCTGTGCCAAAGCCTCACAAGAAATTAGATGTTTCTAACTGGAAGGGAGATTCATTAATGCTAGTGTCCCTCCCCTCCCCCCTCTTCTTCAACTGACATAGGTAATTATATTTTTGTTGGTTTTGGTGGCACTGAAATTGGGGTGCATCTTACAATGGATGGTGTCTTACTATTGAAGAAATGTGCTATATCAGGAAAGAAAGCCTTCTGATCTGATTTCTAACCAGTATCAGAAGCATATGAAATCTTCATTATTTTCAGCTCCAGGTACTGAATTTCCCGTGAAGATCATGCATGTATTTAATTAGGAATGCAGCTATAGGACTTATAGCTGTATTCCTAATTAAGGGCTTGAAGCTAAATGCAACATGTTAAGTAAATGTCCACTCAGGTTCCGATTTTTTGGCCTATTCCAATGACAGTTACAGTAAATGAGAATTAAATTCCTAGGTACCTGATCCCAAGAAGGTTTTTCATTCAAAAGATGATAATACATAATTCTGCATTGCTGTACGGAATAAACCAATGATAGTTTTATTTCATTCTTCTTTATTCATTTTATCTTATTTTACAAAGCCAAACAGTGCTTTATATGTAACCATATTCATGTTTATTCAAAACGTAAGTCTCATTGAGTATTTGAATCCTTAAAGATACAGTAAATCAGACATCATTTGATTTACTTCTTAGGGTGCACCCTTCAGAATTAATGCAGTTTGACACCGTTGTAATGGCCATGACTCAATGCTGTAAAATCATGGGAATTGTAGTTTACTGAGGTACCAGAATTCTTTGACAGAGAAAGCTAAAGACCTTGTAAAACCAGAACTCCCATGATTCCATAATACTTAGTCATGACAGTTAAAGTGATGCCAAGTTGCATTAACTCTACAGTGTAGACACAGCCCTAGTAAAATAAAGCACTATCCTATGGCCTTGGGTTATAAAGTAATTTTGTCTCTCCTTCCATCAAGCCCCATCTACACTACCATATAATCCAATTTCTGAATGCAGATTATCATCTTTGAACTGGATTATAGGCCGTGTAGACTCATATAATTCAGTTCAAAGCAGATAAACTGGATTCAGAAACTGGATTATATGACAGTGTAGATACAACCTGAGTTGACTGACAGAATTCCGTTATTTAACCAGGAAGTAAACCAGGCAGTCTTGACAGCCTCAGAAATGATTTTGCAGGGCCACTGTCTTGATCTTCCCATGTGTGTGCTAAACCATACTTTCAATGAAGCTGCGGCCAAGTTTTCTTCCTTCTTCTGTTGACATGGCAATTTTCCATAGTGATAACAAAAGTCCTCCTAATTAAAAAAGAATGAATGAAAAGCAATTTATTTATTTCATATTTTAAAAAATTTTTCAACTCAGTGAAAGCTCAGTATATTGAATCATAGCCACGATCCCAGATGTGGAAACATATAGTAAAGTTTCATTCAGGCACTTCTCCCCTCATTGCAGGACCCACCTTTGTCCTCTACAGTTAGTGCCTTGTGTAGAGTAGGACATCAGAGAAATGTCTGTCTATAAATATCTATATAACCAGCCACAAGACAACATTATCTTTTCGAACCTTCTTACGTCCTCCAATACATCCCCGAGGAAGATGTGTCTGTGCTTCATTTTGATCAAGAATTGCCATGTAGTTTGATTTTTTTTAAAAAAGTCCAGTAGCAAGTACAAGGACCTAAGTTCTAAGTCACAGTAGGGCTCCAAAAATGAAAGGTGCTGATAGTGACATTGAAAATCTTTTAAAAACTTTGGGATGTTGATACCCAAAAGAGTATCTGTCCACATATATGCCTGCCTGAGCTTTAAGGTCTGTGGGAGAGATCCTCCTCTGTGGCCCCTCAGTGCTTGCAATAACTGTGGGAAAAATGGAAGAGGGACTTTTTTGGTGTGACATCCCGTAAGGAAATATTCCTCCTTAAAGGCCTGATGGGCATCACTAGGCTTGTTTTCTGATATCAAGAGAAAACAGTGTGGGGGGAAGGTAGGATATAATTAATTGATTAATTGTACAAATAATTACTACAAATAAAAGTTTTGGGGGCTTGACTAATGTATTCCAATGGTTTTTTCACCTGCCACATCTGAAGATTTAGCTTTAGTGGGTTAGATGTAGATTTAATTAATATGGTCTTACAGTATAATTCTATTGTCAACTTTCACCAGACGTTAAACATAGAGGTATGCTGGAGGACCCAGTGATTGTGAGAGAGCTGTTCTCTCTGGTAAAAAACAAATCTACCATTTTTTCATTCATGTTTTTGCACTTTCATGGGGATCACTAACAAATATAGAAGGCTGATTTAAATTATTCAAATGGATTTTGTTGTATGACCCCCTGAGCTCCTCAGATATATGGCAGGATACAAGTTTTTAAATAAAATAAGCAAAATATAAATAAACAAAGCTCTGTTAACCCCCCTGCCACTGCTGCTGTAGCCAATTGGACTTTAACATTTCATTTGTACATGTACATGAACGGTGTGATATTTTGTTAGGTCCTGAGTATTACTTCTTTGTCCTTATTAAAGAAATGAATCCCTGAACAAGTAAAATTGCCCTTAGAATAATAGAATAATAGAGTTGGAAGAGACCTCCTGGGCCATCTAGTCCAACCCCCTGCCATGCAGGGAAAGCACAACCAGAGTACCCCTGACAGGGGGCCATCCAGCCTCTGTTTAAAAGCTTCCAAGGAAGGAGCTTCCAGCATATTCCAGCACAGAGAGTTCCACTGCTGGACAGCTCTCACAGTCAGGAAGTTCTTCCTAATGTTCAGGTGGAATCTCCTTCCCTGCAATTTGAAACCATTGCTCCGAGTCCTAGTTTTCAGAGCAGCAGAAAACAAGCCTGCTCCCTCTTCCTTATGACATCCTTTCACATATTTATATATAGCCATCATGTTTCCTCTCAACCTTCTCTTCTGCAGGCTAAACATACTCAGCTCTTTAAGCTGCTCCTCATAGTGCATAGTCTCCAGACCCCTGAGCATTTTCTTAGCCCTCCTCTGGACACTTTCCAGCTTGTCAATATCTCTTTTAAATTGTGGTGCCCAGAATTGGATATAGTATTCCAGGTGAGGTCAAACCAAAGCCAAATAGAGAGTCATAATTATCTCCCTCGATCTAGACACTATACTCCTTTTGATACAGCCAAAAATCCCATTGGTTTATCTAGCTGTCACATTACAAAAACACATTTTGTTAGTTTTGGCCCAGCTTTCTAATCTGTTAAGGTCATTTTGAATTCTGATCCTGTCCTCTTGAGTATTAGCTATCCCTCCTAATTTGGTATCACCTACAAATTTGATAAGCATGCCCTCTAAACTTTCATCTAAGTCATTAATAAGATGTTGAACAGTCATGGGCCCAGGACTGAACCCTGTGGCACTCCTCAAGTCACTTCTTTTTAGGATGAAGTAGAACCATTGGTGAGCACCCTTTGGTTTCGGTCACTTAACCAATAACAGATCCACCTAATAGTAGCATTGCCTAGCCCACATTTAACTAGTTTGCTTGCAAGAAGGTCATGGGGGACTCTGTGGAATGCCTTACTGAAATCAAGATATACTACATCCACAGCATTTCCTGCATCTACCAAACTTGTAACTCTATTTAAAAAAAAGATAGGATTAGTCTGGCATGACTTGTTTTTGAGAAATCCATGTTGACTTTTAGTAATCACAGATTCTTTTCTAAGTGATTACAGATTGCCTCCTTAATGATCTGCTCCAGAATCTTCCCTGGTATTAAGGTCAGGCTGACTGGACGGCAATTGTTTGACAGAGAATAACAAAAAAAATTGGTCAGTCTATTCATGTCACACCTGTACATTAATGATTAAATATGGACTATTTGCTAGTCTAAACATTCCTACCCATTCCTGTATTGGATCTCCGAATATTTTCAAGAGAAACCAAGACTTTGTTCTGTACAGGTGTGAAGTCTGCAATAAGAGGTGCTCTGTCTCCTTCCCAAAGCATTCGAGATGGTAGTCCAGTCTGGAAGTGGTTTGTCGTGTTCTGGTCTGTAGGAAAATGTGTGGCAGCAATGAATTCAACTGCAGATGCCCAGTCCTCACCAAAGCTCATTTCAGGATCACTGAGAAAAGGTAATCTAAAATTGAGGAAACATACTAGATCAGTCTTCATGTACTATACATTCTGCTACCAACAGGAGTAATGCTTTCTGATCTAATGGAACTGTGGAAGATAGATTCATAGAGAGATCTTCAATCTCACCTGACTGATAGCTGCATCTTTCCTATGCAATGCATTGCACTGCTGGAAGCCTGTTGTATCCTTTACAAATGTGTGATTTTTTCTGCTGCAAAACCAGTAGGTACCTTTCTAAGATCTGTCTGATCTAAAGGATGATCTTACTGGTGATAAAGGATAAAGGGATTCAGTACATCCAAATTACCCCAATTGATAGGGATCTAGAATCTTTCTCCAGTCAATGCTGCCACCAGACGACAGTCACCATAAAATCTGGAACGAAATTCTAAAGAGATATTTCCCCGCATCCCCTCTCCATGCAACATCTGAGTATGACTTCAAGCAAAAAAAAAAAAATCAGAAAAGAGATAACAAAGCAATTATTACTGTGCTGAATCAAGCTTTTTTCCCCTTCCCTAACTTCTGTGTAAGGCTGCTTTTGAAATCTGTTTTGGAAACTGGCAGGCATAAAGTGTTGTCAAGAACATATCACTCCCCTGTTGAAAACAGCTTCGCCAGATACTGGTTCATTTCTGGCCATAATTCAAAAGACAGGTCGAAAGCTTACATCGTAAGCTACTTTGTGTCATTTTGAGGGGAAAGTAGGAAATAATTAATCAAATAAAAATTAAAAATTCTTTGAACTGGAGAGGTTTACAGAATATTGTTCCTTTTGGTGACAAATGCCACACTAACTACAGAATAAGAGGAATGAAGAAAAATTAAAGCAGCGAACAAGTATAGAGTGCATTTCTAAATATAATTAGGAGACTAAATAATGATCCTCTTATTAAAACTGAAATCATTAAGATGCAAAAGCTATGCACACAGAGCATTTGTATATGTGATCAGATCTGGTATAGCTTATATTCACTCTTATAAATGAATACAATTAGCCCTCTGTCCACACATTCTGCAACACAGATTCAGTCAACTATGGTTTAATTTTTTAAAAAAACATCCAAAAGGTATTCTTGATTTTGATTTTGATGTGCACTGAATGCTGCACTGATGTGTAGCTTCTCACCAATTCACAGATCCTCAATCTCAATCCGGCACTCATTTGAGCTGTTTGCCATTTTATATGAGGATGTTATTTTAATTACTGCATTGTATATAATGGGATTTGAGCATCCATGGATTGTGCTATCAAAGGGAATAGCTAGAGGCCAAGATCCTACATCATGTTTGCATGGCATACATTTGCATACATGTAGTTCAGCAATGGTAGTGCTACTCACCCTTGTTCTAAATGCTAATATTATGCAACCAATTTCATACCTGACAGTGTTTGTCTTATTGTCTCATTATGTAAAAAGAAAATGAGCAATGGTGCAGTAAAAGCACTAAAAATAATTATGCATATCTGAGAATGTTCAGATGCATGTGCAACAGTTGTATTGTGTAATTGCATTTGTACAACCAGAAATTGAATATGGACATTGTACAACCATCCATCACCAGCCACACACATAAGGGAACGTACATGTGCATATGACACCAAGAGGAATCAGGTCTGAAAAACCAAAACAGGCAGGAGACTGTCACCACTGCTCCCCTCCAACATCTGTTGCCTGAGGACAGGGCTAGCCCTATATGTGATGTGACTGCTTAAGAATGGATTCTCAAATCAATATTTGATTCATGAATACATTATTCTATGAATCTATGAGTTTTACCTTACCGTTTTTGAAACTTTAGCTGTGCAAAAGCAATGGAGAGGACATGAGCTTTCCACATATATTTTAGTGCTTCATCTTGTGAGAAGGCATTACTTGCAGCTATTTCCATGTTCGGTGCAGTGGATAAAAGATACTAGAAGTAGAAACACACGTACCTGTCAAGATGCTAAATTAACCATTTCCCACTAAGACACAAGCCTCTCCCGATCATCTACTGTATTTGTCTAGCTTTCTCAATCTAATAAGCTTTATAAAGTTATTCTGCGTATCATGCCTACCCAGACACAAGCTAAACTAACGTCAATGAGGTTATGCATGAACACCTGTATAAGGGAATTTTGATCTACTTAGATGACATCCTTATCTTTTGTGAGACAATGGCAGAACATGAAGCTCTATTCAAACAGGTCTTAACCAAATATGAAAAGCCCAACTACAGTAAAGTCTTGCTTATCCAACATAAACGGGCCAGCAGAACGTTGGATAAGCGAAAAGGGATTAAGGAAAAGCCTATTAAATGTCAAATTGTGTTATGATTTTACAAATCAAGTACCAAAACATGTTTTACAACAAATCAACTGAAAAAGCAGTTCAGTACACGGTAACATTGTGTAGCAATTACTGTATTTATGAATTTAGCACCAAAGTATCACAATATATTGAAAACATTGACTACAAAACATTGACTACTAAAAGGCAGACTGCATTGGATAATCCAGAATGTTGGATAAGCAAAGGTTGGATAAGTGAGACTCTACTGTATATGCAAAACTTTAAAAGTGTGAATTCCACAAAACTAGTTAAATTACTTAAGATTCCAGATCTCCCAAAAGAGGATAAGCATGGACCCAAGTAAAATTCAAGATCTGCTGCAATGGGAAACTCCAAAAATCAGGAAACAACTTCAGAGTTTCCTGGGGTTCTTCTATACTTCTATAGAACTTCTATAGAAACTTCATAAAAAACGTTGTCACGATTGCTTTACATTGACCGACCTTTTGAGAACCACAGGGCAGGGGGAGACCAGCTGAGTGAAAAATCTGGGGGCAAAATTAAACTGCCAACAGGCTTTTGAAAAACTTAAGTTTCTGTTAATCGAACACCCAGTCTTGACTCACCCTGATCTAGATAAGCCTTTTGTGCTCCATGTTGATGCCTCAGATGTGACTTTTGGTGGCATTTTATTTTAGAAAACCTCAGAAGAAACATTCATTCTATGTGCCTATTTATCAAAAAAAAAATCTCACCCACTGAGCAATGGTGGCCTGTTTGGGAGAAGGAAGCTTTTGCTGTAAAAGGAGCACTGCTAGCTTGGCATCATTTTCTAGAGGGAGCAAAACACCCCTCTGATGTCTGGTTAAACCATAAAAACTTGCAGGTGCTACAAAGCCCACAATGGCTAAATGCCAAACGGGTGCATTGGGCTGGATTTTTCAGTCATTTAATTTTACCTTGAGATAGTTCCCTGGGGGAAAGAAACTCATGGCAGATACATTGTCTCACATGTTAGGTTACAGACTCTGGCCAAAGCCCAACTAGCCCTGAATTTTCCTCCAAATTGCAACAAGAGTTAGAAAAGGAATGCAATAGAGATCCCTGGCTGCAAAGCCACTTGATAGAAGCTGAGAAAAAGGAAGGGTTCTGGTTTTACCATGGCAAATGATACATGCCAGCATTAGTGTAAGCTACAATATTGACCACAAATTGGCCAGGCATTCTGGCTACACTAAGACCCCTCATTTACTCAATTGCCAACTCTGGTGGCCTGGGATAATAAAGGATGTGAAAACTTACCTAGCTGAGTGCCACATTTGTGCAGACAATGGGGAAGCCCCAAGGGTAGGTGCAGACTGTAACTACTACGGATAGTAGTGGAGGCAAATAGCAATGGACTTTGTTGTAGTACTGCGAGACAGCAAAGGACACACAGCCATATGGACTGTAATAAACCTATTTTTCAAGCAGGCTCATTTTGTCCCATTGAAGCAAATTCCCACTGCCCCGCAATTAGCCAAGCTCTTCATACAACATGTGGACTAATTACATGGTAGCCCTGAATGCATCATATCGGATAGAGGTCCTCAAGTTACAGCTATGTATTGGACGGCCTTCCTAAAATAAAATAAGATCGCAGCAAGCACTAAGTGTAGTTTTTCACCCACAAACAAACATAGTGACCAAGAGAGTGCAGAGAACTTTGCAACAATTTTTAAGATGTTACATAAATTTCCAGCAGGATAATTGGACTGATTTTCTGCCTTTTGTTAAATTTGCTTATAATAATGCTGTGCATTTCAGCACTGCTGTCACTTTGTTCAAAGCCGTGCATGGCCAAGACTTTGTTCCTTTCCCTGAATTACCGGGACAGCCTCTCTGGGGTGTATCCTCTTCTGGGTGGTGTGTGTGTGTGTGTGGGGGGGGGGGGGAGTTGCCAGTGTTTGGGCAGTAAGAGATTTTCAGACCGAAGGAGGGAAAGGATAAAAGGTGCTTGAATGTGACGGACCACTTAAATATGACCTAATAGATGAGGGATGCTCATTCTGTAATAATCTGTAATAAGTATGCTGCCTCTGACATGGAAGGTTGTATACAGTCCTCATGATAGCCTTCAAGAATTTTAAAAAACAACTACAAGAACAACAGTACCTGGAAGAAATTCCTCCAGCCAGCCATGACTGCTGGTACTTGAGTATTGCATTCAGTGACAGAGTGACAGAAGTCAGCTTTCTTCTCCTCTGGTGGTAGCATTTTTATCTCATATGGCAGCTCTCCAAAGAAGCCACTCTCCACAGCCCCCAGAAATGGAATTACAGATAAGTAGTAATTCATACCTTGAGTAGGAAAAAGTAAAAAGCTCAGTTTAGCTGTAAGCACATTGCCAAATAGAAAAGGCGCTTCTGAAAATAAATTTACGTGCAGCCTGATTTTATGTCTTCTTTAGCACAACTAAATCCTTCTTGGTTCAATTGATATTGCTCTAAAATACATGGCTATGGAATGCAACCATAAGTCTTTCTTTTACTGCCAGGACCCCAGATTCACATCACAGATCATTTTTATGGATTATAGCAGACTAGATAATTAAAATATTATAAAACTTAATGCATCCTCCTAAAAGAAGCAAACACACGTAAACTTTATCAGCATAACAACAGAATGGATATTTTTCAATTTCATTTGATAAAATGTGACAAGATTGTTGATATTTAGTCATGGTCACAAATGGTGTATATAAATATTTTCATGTCTTGTATGGTGGAGAGGAAGAGGCTTTTTGCAGTGGGTCACCCTCTTCCTGTATGGGGGGAAGGTAATTCGAACCCACTGCCTCCCCCCAGGTAAGCACTGCCACCAATTTATAATGGGGACCCTTTTTATTTATTTATTTATTTATTTACAGCATTTATATTCCGCCCTTCTTATATATTTGTAATTATATATAGAGAGAGGTATCAATGTTCGTTCTTTTACCTCAGATGTACTTTTCTAGATTTATTAGGTGTTTTACGGCACTGAGGAAAGATACACTCAGGTAGTATTTTTGAGGAAAATAAAATATTATATTTATTAGTTTGACCAGGAATGCATAGTGGTTACAGTCAAGTACTTAAGCATAGTGGTTTCACAATCAATCAGGCTCTTGGCTTAGTTAGAACAGTTCCAAAACTTTAAATGCTGAGGTAACTTCACTATGTTAAATAATTCAACAAAAAGGACTCTTCAGATTTCCTTAAATCTCTTTCTCTGTTTAGAGAATCACCACCTAGTTCTCTTTGTCTCAAGACAGTTCTCAAAACTATGATCTCAACTCAAATTACAGTTCCCAAAAATATGTCCACTCCTTTCTCCAACCTCCAAACTCCACACACTCTAGAACTCTAACTTCCAAAACTCCAACTCCCCAACTGTCCCTTTCGCTCCTAGCTGTAACTGTCACTTTGGCTCCACCCACATTCTGTTACTGGGCAAACACTTCATTTACATCCACCAATCAGATTGCCCTCCCTGAATTGGCTGCTGGATCGCCTCTCCCCTCTGGCCTCAGCCATGCCTTTGGAAAAATGGCTGCCTCTACACGCCAGCCCTACAGGGTAGGCTAATCTGTTACACAAGTGTGCGCTTTCCACCTACGTAACCGTGAAGCCAACAGGAAACTGAAAGTTACTTGGGAAGGCCAAGAGCTCGAACATTGTTTCCATCCTAAATATCTTGGTGTCACCTTAGATCGAACATTAACATATAGGAAACACTGCATGAACACCAAGCACAAAGTAGCTGCACGCAATAACATCCTGCGGAAACTGACTGGCAGCTCATGGGGAGCAGACCCACAAGTAATAAGAACATCAGCCCTGGCCTTGTCTTTCTCAACTGCTGAGTACGCCTGTCCTGTCTGGCACAAGTCTGCCCATGCAAAGCAGGTGGACATAGCACTGAACGAAACATACACGGGATGGCTTAAACCTACACCTGTTGATAAACTCTACAAGTTAGCTGGCATTGCCCCTCCTGATGTGCGACGGGAAGTTGCTGCTAACGGTGAGAGAAATAAGGTTGAACACTGTGAAAGCCACCCACTGCATGACTATCAGCCTCCTCCCACCAGACTCAAATCAAGGAAGGGCTTCATGAGAACCATCACTCCTCTTGATGTTCCTCCAGCAACAGCAAGGGTGTCCCTCTGGGCAGCTAAACCTGGCAATTCTAACTGGATGGCCCCCCATGAGGGTCTTCCTCCAGGGGCAAACCAAGAATGGGCAACTAGGAAGTCCCTGAACAGACTCAGAAGTGGAGTGGGCAGATCAAAAGACAACTTGGCAAAGTGGCACTACCTGGAGGAATCCTCCACCTTGTGTGACTGTGGAGTAGAACAAACAACTCCGCATATGTATGCTTGCCCACAATGTCCTGCCTCATGCACGGAGGAGGAGTTGTTTAAAGCTATGGACAATGCGGTTGCTGTTGCCCGTTTTTGGTCTAAAACTATTTAGTTGCTTGTGATTTCCTTTTTTTCCCCATCATTTTAAAATGTATTTGTTATGCAATGCTTTTGACACGAAATAAATAAATAAATCTGTTACATCTTGTTTTAGAAATACAGGAGAGTCTCACTTATCCAACATTCTGGATTATCCAACGCATTTTTGTAGTCAATGTTTTCAATGCACTGTGATATTTTGGGGCTAAATTCGTAAATACGGTAATTACTACATAGCATTAATGTGTAATGAACTACTTTTCCTGTCAAATTTGTTGTATAACATGATGTTTTGATGCTTAATTTGTAAAATCATAACCTATTTTGATGTTTAATAGGCTTTTTCTTAATCTCTCCTTATTATCCAACATATTCGTTTATCCAACGTTCTGCCGGCCCTGACTGCCTGGCTGAAGCAAAGCCCAGCTGAAACACCTGCTGCCTCCAGAGGCTGGGGCATAAAAGGGGCCCAGTCACCCAGCACCATCCAAGGGAGCCAAAGAAGATCTTAAGATCATGACGGGGGGGGGGGGGGGGCGGGCTAGTAGGGTGTATCTAGATACTGTTTTGTGTTTTGTGTTTTAATATCTTAATGTTAATGGTTTTTAATTGTATTTATATGTTGATTGTTTATATTGATTTTATGTTATGCTTTATTTCCTTTGTATAATGAGGCATTGAATTTTTGCATAAATTTATGTTGTACTCCACTCTGAGTCCCCTGCGGGGTGAGAAGTGCAGGATAGAAATGAAGTTAATACAATAAAAATAATATTATTGTGTGTATAGATTTTTTATTTTTTTTATTTTTTATTTTCCTTCTATTCTTTATTATTTACTCTTCCCCACTACTTTTGTTATACCTCTACCCTTTTCCACCACATACTTTACATTCTTTTTGGACTTTTATCTATTTTGGACCTATAAATATTTTAATCTGTGAAAATCAATAAAGATTATACTTAAAAAACTTTGGAACAACATCAGCAAGAAATATTCCTATAAAAGACTCAATCTAATAATTCCCAGGTATGACTGACAGCTGTGCTGTTCACCTACCACGCTCTATTGAAAGAGATGGGAGTGTCAGATCTGCTATGGAAAAGCAGGATTCTAGACACTTGCCTCCTTTTCTCTAGGGAAGAGAAAGGAGAGTGATTTTGGAGTCATGATACGTTTGCAGGGAATCAGTTTCCTGCTGTAGGCAAAACACAGATCTGATCCTTGGCATTGTTCTCAGGGAAAGAGGATACATTTTGGCATTTTGGAAGCTTTGGAAGTATTGGAAAAGTGGCATATTTGCAAGGAAGCAGTCTGGCCTTAGAGGTGTTCTTCTCCATGAGGGAGTAAGAAATTATGCTGCATGCATGAGGATTAATGAATGTGTATATGTAATGTCAATACAGTAAAAATATAATTCCCTGTGATGTCTCATGGGCCATGTAGTCCCGTTCCTAGTACTATTGTGGCAGACGAAGAGGAAAACTTGGGTTTCCCACCGATTCAGCCAGAATCGGAGCCCCTGCACCTGCAGGATGTTTGCCCTCAAGAAGTCAGCCAAACAAACCTTGGGCAGAATTCTCCCCCGTTCTCTCGTAAGGATAATTATAATAGAGATAGAGGCGCTAGGGAGGCGAATCGCCGAAGCACCAGAATCGCTGCCAGACAATTAGCTGATTAAGCCTGTTTCCCTTGGGAAATCTTAAGGAGTCATGCATCTGGACACAGTTTGGGTTTCACTTCTTGTTCCCCAGGGAAAATGTTCCTTGGCGGGAAAACAAGATTCTATATAGGTGTTTTACCGCAAGGAGATCCTTGCGGAGTCAATTCGTCAGCTTCAGGAGTGAGATCGTGTGTGGACTACGCTACTCCAGTTCCTTGTTTCCAGGACCAAGTTCCAAGCCTGTCTTGTTCCCCGGACCTCGCCACGGACCTTGTTCTAGTTCCAAGCCTGCCTTGTTCCCCGGACCTCGCCACGGACCTTGTTCTTGCTTCTTGCTTCTTGTTGCCTCGTATCAAGTCTTGTTTGCCAAGAATCTAGTTTGTTTTCCAGCCTTGTTGTCAAGCTCCATTGGACTAAAGGACCTTGTCATTTCCCCACACTTGCTCGGCAAGTGTGTGTTTCGGTTATTGGATTATAACTTTGGACTCTAATATCACATATTGGACATTGTTTTCCTGGACTATATTTGACCTTTCCTGAAAGGTCTACTTCTGAACTATATTCTTCACTTGTTTTTATTGACTTTATATATTCCTTTAATAAAGATATTAGATAGATTCTGGTCTCTGCGCATGGTTATTGGTGCTCTGCAGCCTGGGTCCTGACATTCCCCTTGTAACTATAGGTTGTTTGTGAATCCAATGTAGTTACAGAGAATCTGTATGTCTGTATCTCTAATGCCATTCTTTGTGTAAAAGTTCTGATACCCTTTCTCATAGTGGAAAATTGTAATAAAAAGAACCTCTGCTTTAAAGTTATTGAAAGTTTATTCATAACATTATTTAGGTGGGAAGAGCAGCTGGTGTGAGCTTATCCCCATCCTCTCCCTTTCCTCCCCTCTCCCCACAGGCCTAACCCCATGGTCATCTTTCCTCCTGTTGCCCCTGTGCCAAAGCAGACATCAGCAAAACACTGGCATTTGAAAAAAGAAAGCCACCAATGAGGGCCATCTGCAGCTGGGACAATAGTGTACAGGAATGGGGGCTTCAATCTGGTACAAGCACCTCACCTCTCCTCCTGCTTGTGCAGGGGAAGAGCCCAGCAGACTCATGATAGAGCTGCTCTGGGAGAAAGAAGGCAGCAAATCACTGGTGGTGAAGGAGGCCAATGACATCGACTCTAGTGACCCCACTGTTCCTCAGTTATGTCACAGTGCCTTGGTTTTGCAGATGTCTTAGTGGATGACAAATGCTAATGTGTTTCCAAAGCCATACAATAATTAATAAAGAAGAAGGAGTACTTACAAGCCCACCAGCTGTTTATGGATATGCACAACTCATCTCCATCCACATGACCACATGTTGTGGCATTCGAAGGATCTGCTAGTCTGCCTAGAAAAGAAAAGAAAAATGTATTGTATACAATTGCATTTGTATGAATGGTAAATGATGTTTACACTTGACCCAAGGTTTTGCTAAGGAAAGGAAAGGAAAGGAAAGGAGTATCTTAAAATCAATTCCCATTTTCCTTTCAGGCAAACCTGAAACACAAACTAATCAATTGCTCTTAGGAGTGGTTACAGTATATGTTATTTTTTAAGCCTGCGGACAGCATGGTTTTAATGCACACTTGACCATGAAACCCCAGACGTACTCTCTTGGCCTTAGGGGAAGGCAGGAGCAAACCTACTCAGAAGAAATCTTGCTGAGATGGAAGAATTGTCACAAATCAGAGTGGGCATGAAAGCACATGACAAACCACAACAACAAGCTATATCTTGAATCTCATGGCTTTGAAAAAGGCAGGAAATGAATCAGTTAATCATTCTTTGAAATCACATGGCATAAATATGTATTTATTTACTTATTTACAGCTCTTTTAACCCGCCTTTCTCAACCCTGGAGGGGACTCAAGGCGGCTTCACAACATAGGCGATGCCTTTAAAAACATAGCACAATAAAAATAACCGTACCATAAAACAAACATTAAAAACATAAATTACAAAGAACGAAAGAAAACTATCACAATACATTTTAAGAATTTAAAATCCTTATTATAAATTCACTAGCAGATAGGAAGGGGATGGAAAAGCTGACTTCCTTCACTTAATTTGATGCCCGGGTGGGGGACATAAATATTACTTATGCAGACATAAATAAGTATCATATCTAGGATTCCAGCCAACAACAACAACAATATAGACTCATTAATAAAAGCCACCAAATGCCTGTGATTAAGATTTGTTGGACTAAAACATGAGTGATATCTGTTGCACTATCTATATATAAAAAAATGTAATGTGCGTTTTACTATGGAGTAAACAACAAAACTACTGAACCAAATCACACCAAATTTGGCCTCAAAAGACATAGTCATCCAAAATATGCCTTTCAAACAAAAAAAAAACCCCTAGAAAAATAAAGTCCAAACTAGAGGACCAGGAAAAGCCATTTTTTTCCCCTAGCTGCCAGTTAGAAGGGTAGGTCCCGCCCACTTCGTCTCCTAGCAACCCACTCAGCCACAATGGAGCTCAGGGCTTCTTCACTCAAGCCTCTTCCACACTGCATATAACATACAGATTATCTGATTTGAACTGGATTACATGGCAGTGTAGACTCAAAGCCCTACCACACACTTACATAACCCAGAATGCCAAGGCAGGATAATCCACAGTATTTGCTCTGAACTGAATTATCTTGAGTCCACACTGCCATATAGGCCAGTTCAGTGTGGATGTTATACAGTTGTGTAGAATGAGCCTCATATAATCCAGTTCTAAGCAGATAATATAAGATTATAAATATAATATATAATAATTACTGTGGTATAATGATAAAGAACAATATAATCTCTAAAATCAGGACAGTAAATAAAGAGTAACACTCTGAAAACAGGGAAATTCCAAAAAGGAAACAACCATGGCCAGCTAATACCTCCCAACAAAGGATTCCCCCAGGCAGGAAGCAGCCAGGCTTTGAAGCCATAAGGCCATTAAATGCTAATCTAGGTGACTAATTGCAGCATTCATACTTGCTGCACGGAGACTATTAATTGCTATTCAACCTGCCCAACCAAGATTTCCCCTAGATAGAAAACCCTCAGGTTTTGAAGCCATGAGGCTACTCCATTCCATTCAACCTGCCGAAGGAAGGATGTCCCTATATAGAAAGTGGCCAGGCTTTGAAGCAGCAAGGCTATTCAGTGCAATTCAAATTGGCCAAAAGAAATTTCCCCAGAACTCAAGTACCCAGCCTTCCAAGCAGCAAGCCTATTCCATTGTATTCCAGCTCACCAAACAAGGATTCACATAAGAAGAATACGGCCAGGCTTTGAGGCTGCAAGGCTATTCACTGCTATTTCACCTGGTCAATACATGATTCCCATAAACCACAGCAACATGTGGCAGGGCACAGCTAGTCCAATATAAAATACATACAAAAAAACCCCAACCAGAGACAGCAATGCAATGTTGTATGTGAATTTGCAGAGAAAAAGGTGAAGTAGAAAGAATAAAGTAACACTCTACACATCTAAACACATACACACACTCACAAACCTCATTGTTCTTTCCCTCTGACCAGCTGCTTTCCATTTAAAAACAAAATATATCAGGGAGATTTCTTACACTTGTCTCAAGTGTTATGTTTAGTTAGACTGATGGTAGAATACTTTTCCTAGCCTAGATTTTTTTTTTCATATATCAGCAGCAGCTGCAAGTTTCTCAGTTGCTGATCTCATTTGCCAGTCAAGAGATTTGAGCCTTGGCTGATGAACTGTGTTTTTTCATTGTGTGAAAAATCAATATTTTCTCTTTGGAGAGCGGTGAAGGGACAGGTATTCCTCGGGGCAATTTGACATTTGAAAAATCTGTTTCAGTAAATACAGAATATCTGTGTAAAGGTTGCAAGCCATTGGGATCCAAATTAATTTCATCCACATCTTAATGTGTATAGTTTTAAATTGTCTCAAATTGTTTTAAACTGTTGGTTTGAATTTTTAAAATTATTTAACATAATGTTAGTCTGCTTAAATTATTGGCATTAGTTTAAACATGTTTAAGTGGGTCAATTAATTTTGTTATACACCATGCTGAGATATCACAATATTGAGAAGAATTTGTTCTGCTCTTTTACTAACATTTATCTTCTATCTTTTAATGGATTTGTTTTACTGTGTCCAACATTTTGTTCAACTGGATTTTTATATGAACCTTTTCTGTTCTCTCTATAAATGTTTTAATTATATTTATTTTAATTTTGTAAGCCCTCTTTGAATCTCATTATTAGGAGAAAAAAAAAAAGATGGAATATACAGCTGTTCCTCCATATCCACAGATTCTATATACACAATTCAGCCACCTACAGCTTGAAAATATTTCAAAATAAAATACTGAAAGCAAATCTTGACTTGCCATTTTATATAAGGGACATAATTTTACTATGCCATTGTATATAATGAAACATACCCATGAATGATCCTGGAATCAAAACCCAGATGATACCAAGAGACCATTGTAAATGAAATTATTATCAATAATAATAATAATGATCATCATAATCAATAAAATATAAAATTAAAACTAAAAATATTAATGGTTACTTAATGAGAGAAAACTGCATCCTCTTGTAGTTTGGATTAATCACTTCCCATTATTTTACTTCTTGTGACACATTAAAAATAATTAATTTGACAGGTCACATTTTAAAAACGCAGAAAAATTGTTTTTACCTGTTCTATATTGCCAACCATGCTGCAAGGGCAGTCCCCATAGGATATTGCCAACGTTGTTTGGTCCCAGACTTACAAAGTATTTAGCTGAGGAGGACAGCAAAATTTTATATAATCCTAATCTTTCTCTGTAATTCCAGGCATTGACAGCAAGGCTGTTGTCCTGTATGAAGTATTCTTCTAAATTCCCAGGTGCAGACTTCCATAGCGGAGGGAAGTCATCACTGTCCTCTTCATGTTCCTCAGTTTGCCTTTTTTCAACCACTAGACTAAAAGCAGTCATAGCAAGGAAAACATGGATGAGGAGCAGAGTATATCCCATGTTGGTCAGGAAGATGTTGCTTCTGGGCCTCATCAAGCATAGGAGCTGATTTTAAACAAGTACAGACCAATCAGAACATGACACATACATCGATACTTCCCTTTCATCATTTTTTTCCTTCTTGGAAAACAATAATAAATATGTGAATGGAAAGTATCTGATGTACGTGTCTCACATGCTGAGACAACTAAAATGCAAATATATTTGTGATTCTCCCTCTCTGTTTTACAAATGTTTTTCCCCAGAGCAATGACACTGTTTCACAACCATAATAGAAATGTACTTTATACAGTTGGCACAAAAATAATTAAGCTTCCAAGGGGACAGAGATTTTTGTTTTCTGCTTCCAAGTGAGCAATTGCTCTGCCTTGTTCCAAAAACGTATGGACACTTAATATGATGACATTTGTAAGTTTCCAAAGTTTGTTTCTCAGTACTTCTTCCATAATCTCCACCCCCATCTGAAAATTAGACAAGGAAAAGAAGACATAAGACATGGGGCATATTTGATAACACTATGTAACACAATTTTTGTTCTGAAGTTATAAATGTCATTTCCTAATTGGTTCTATCAGGAAAACATGGAAAAGGTTTATTGAACTGCAAAGCTTTGTTTTTGCGGTACATCCTGCAGCACATTGTGCTCTAGTTTTTCAATGAATATCTCATAAAGTCTCAGCCAATTTAACATATGGTAGTTTGTAGCAGCCACAAAAACAAAGTTTCTGGAGTATAACAACTACTTTCAAAGTAAGTGCCATACAATTAAACAAGAAATAACACTTTCAAACCAGGAATAGATTTTTTTTTCAAATGTTGTTACAAAGTGTAATATTTTGTCTTAAAAATGAAAGATCAGAAAGAATCCTAAAACAATAAAGGGAAAGAACACCATCAGTTTGTGAGAGATGAACACAGCCTGAAATAGTTGTACAGTACCTTTTGACAGGATCAACAGAATTCTTCTATCTGGAACTATCCCTTGTTGTTATTACCGTGTGGGGTCAAGTCATTTCCGACCAATGACAACCTAAAGGCAAATGTATCATGGTTTGTGTGTGTGTTAAATTAGTTTAGAAGAGGTTTGATGTGGCTTTCCTCTGAGGCTGAGGGAGTATGACTAAGCATTGAGTTAACCTTCTGAGATACCAGTAATTCCAGATTTCGGCAGCTTCTTTGATCTGTTGTGTGATTTCAGCTCTGCTAAATTTGTGAGTTTGGGGAACCTGGAGTGTTTCACCAATCCAAAAGGCCAAATCAGAAGATACAGACATACCTCACAACCTCTGAGGATGCCTGCCATAGATGTGGGCGAAACGTCAGGAGAGAATACTTCTGGAACATGGCCACACAGCCCAAAAGACATACAACAACCCAGAAGATACAGACAGTTAGAAGACAAAACCAGAGTTTTATTCTCAATGGGCAGAGAGGGTGTCAGTGGAGAAAGCATTCCAAAATAGGGACATGCCCCCAACTGTGAACACATAGGTTTATTTATAGTACACTTGATAGAAAGAAGTATCAGTACAGAACAATTGGAAATTGCCGTGCTGGTTTCCCATTAGTCCTGGAGGTTGCCGGCCAAGATCCACAGCCTCATTGTAGGAGACGCAAGTCTGCTTCTGCCTTTGAGCCAATCAGCGGTGAGGCAGGAAATTTAATAAACTGTCATTCATTGATTTGAAATCTTGTGTCTGTTGTGAGTCCTTTACAGAAACAGGATGTGTCTGGGTGGAATGAGGTTTGATGGGTGGTTGATGGGTCCAGATGGTCTAGACAAAGGACCAAATGTGATTAAGGTTCAGTTGTATACAATCGAGGATTCACAGATGGGTTCTAAATAGGTGTTATAAATGCAGGAATGTTCACAGGGCTAGCATAGATCATATCCTGCCAGAGAGATAAAGGAAATTGGATTATGGTGATTTTCTCTAGGTAAAGATTAAGCAAGGGCGAGGTGAGTTCACATTCTGGGGAATTTCCTGCCAATTAGAAATGACCATGTGGCTGGCTATATTTTCCACTGGAGCCATGTCTCTCATAATACATGTATTTTATATAATTCATATTGTTGTGGGGAGGGGGTGATTTCTTGATAACACATCTAACTTTTTGTTTACTTTTTAATTTTTATTTTCTAAATAAGAACTTGGGTCTTTTATCAAGCCACACCCACACCCCTTATCTTCTTTTCTCAGCTTTGAACTGAGTATCTTTTCAGCTTTTGAGGTGTCAGGCAGTTGCCTCATTTTTCCCTAATGGGAAAGCTGGCCCTCTGCTACACTGAGAAACACTCTCTGTTTTATGGAATCTGGTGGTGAATATACCCTATGTTGCATAGGATGACTGCCTACGTACTGTCTTCCTTCTCCAACTCTGAGAAAGCCTACCTCACAATGTCTTAAAGACAGCACTGGCAACAGTGGGCAGGCCATTCTTTTCTCTTCTTTCCTTCCTTCCTTCCCTTCTCCTTTCCTTTTTCCCCGATCCTTCCCCTTTTTCTTTCTCTTCCCCTCCCTCCTTGCAATCCTTCTTTTCCCTTCTTTTCCCCTTTCTTTTCTTCCTTTTTTCTTTTCTTTGCATCATAAAATTTCACCTGGCAGCATCCAGGCCACTTCAATCCCTTTCTTTCCCTGTGACATTATAAAGGGCCACTTCATTTAGCAATAGCCAGTCCTTCACCACAACCAATCTGCTTTGTTCCTTTATTTTATCTTGGCTCTGGGCCCAGAATGGGTGGTTTCTTTTAGTTCTTACCTTTCAATTATTTTAAGTTGGGTAAGGAAGGGTACATGTGCCACATTTTGTCTCAATCCATCATGCCATGTAGGAGCCATTGTGGTACAAACATACAAACCAGCTAATAAATAAATATATATATATATACATGCATACATCAATACTTCGATTTTTATATAGATGGATTTCTTGGAAGATACCGCTTATAATTTACTTATGAGATTGATGACAGCGATGTTTTTTTTAACATTGTATTGGGGTTGTATGGGCCAGTATTTGATAAATCAATGCAGCATAGAGCAGATGAAGCAATTTATAATACTGTACAATATTTTGGGTGTAGTATGGGGAAGCCAGTCAATGAGGATGGATGTGATAGATTTGCTTAGCACATGCAGAAAAAAATGTTTCTAAAATTGTCTGTGACATGCTGAATTTATTTATTTATTTATTTGCTATTAATCATCACACTGATTTCAATTTAATGGGAGATTTCCAAGACCCTAAACCCCAGAAACTTACCTGCTCCAATCATACAATCTCAGGGGCTTCCTTGAATCAATCAATCCACTTGTGATGTGGTTTTCCTCTTTTCTAATTGTGTCTACTTTGAAAGCATGATTCTGCTTTCAGGTAAATCATATTATGTCATGTGTCATGTGTCCAAAGTACAACAGCCTCAGTTTTGCCTTATTAGGGAGAGTTCAGGCTTTTTGCTCTTTATTCATTTATTGCCTTTTTGTCAACCTATGATATCCATAGAACCCTCCTCCAGGACCACATATTGAATGAGTTGATTTTCTTTTTGACAGTCCAGTTTTCACATCCAGGAATAAAAATTAGAAATACTACAATAGGAATGACCCAGACCTTGGTACTGCTTTGAACTGGATTGTATGAGTCTACACTACCATATAATCCAGTTCAAAGCAGATAGATTCAGAAAAATTCTTACATCTCACCTTTCTGTTCTCAAAGTAGCATAACTGACATAGGCTGAATCTACATTGCCAAATACAGTAAAGTCTCACTAATCCAAGCCTCGCTTATCCAAGCCTCTGGATAATCCAAGCCATTTTTGTAGTCAATGTTTTCAATATATTGTGATATTTTGGTGCTAAATTTGTAAATACAGTAATTACTACATAGCATTACTGTGTATTGAACTGCTTTTTCGGTCAAATTTGTTGTATAACATGATGTTTTGGTGCTTAATTTTTAAAATCATAACCTAATTTGATGTTTAATAGGATTTTCCTTAATCCCTCCTTATTATCCAAGATATTCGCTTATCCAAGCTTCTGCCGGCCCGTTTAGCTTGGATAAGTGAGACTCTACTGTAATACAGTTTGAACTGCATTGAACTTTATTATACGAGTCTATACTGACCTTATAAAACTGTTCAAACTGCATTATTTGACATAGCGCTAGCCAATTATTGCCTGTCTCTTACCACATGATGGTGCTGTAGAGTTTATTCTCTTCCCAGATTTTTCCACTTGGCAAAAAACAAAGTAATTGCAATGTGTTGTCGAAGGCTTTCATGGCTGGAATCACTGGGTTGTTGTGAGTCATCCAGGCTGCATGGCCCACAGTTTCAAGGTCCGGCTGGTAGCCAAACACGAGTCAAGGAACATGAAAGGCACTGCAGACTTATTCAACCAGAGAAGTCAGCCATAGCAGAGCACCTGATGACTGTGGAATTCACGACTGTGGAATCCCCCGACTGTGGAATTCACTGCCCATTGAGATTAGGCAGGCCCCCACTTTGCTAGCCTTTAAGAAAGACTTAAAAACATGGCTCTTCCGGTGTGCCTTTGGAGAGTAACTGTCATATTTTCCTTCGGTTATTCCCTTGGGATATCTATCCTCTAGACTGTTCCACTATTTTATGTCCCTGCTCCCCGTGGTTTTATTCATATGTCTTTCTCACCAAGTTTTAATTTAGTGTTCATGTGGCCTGCCCTGGTTTTTATTGCTTTTTCTGAATTTTGGATTGTAATATATGTTATTATTTATTGTATTGTTAAATTGTGTTATGATATGTTGTTTTATATTTTGTCATATTGTATGGTTTTGGGCATGGCCCCATGTAAGCCGCCCCGAGTCCCCGTTGGGGAGATGGTGGCGGGGTATAAATAAAGTATTATTATTATTATGAATCAACCTGGACACAGCATATTATTGAGAACACAGAAATGCTGGTCTACTCCAACAACTAACATGTCAGACTACACAGAGAAGCCACTGAAATCCACATACATGTGGACAATTTCAACAGAAAGGAGGAAACCATGAAAATGAACAAAATCTGGCTACCAGTATTTTTTTAAAAAAACTCTAAAATCAGAACAGTAAATAAAAAGCAAGACTCAAAAAGCAGGGGAATTCCAGACAAGACTCAATTAGGGCCAGCTAATACCCCCCAACAAAGGATTCCCTCAGACAGATCTTGAAACAGCAGGCCAATAAAATGCTATTCAAGGTGGCAAATTGCAACATTCACACGTACCTCAAGCAGACAAGACTTCTTTCCCCCACCCTGGATACTCTACAGATATATAAACCTCACTTACTTAGTTTCCAACAGACCCTGCAACCTCTGAGGATTTCTGCCATAGATGTGGGTGAAATGTCAAGAGAGAATGCTTCTAGAACATGGCCATACAGCCCAGAAGACTCACAACAACAAAGTAATTGCAGTGAGAAAGGTCTCATATTAATTCTCTCTCTCTCTCTCTCTCTCTCTCTCTCTCTCTCTCTCTCTCTCTCTCTATATATATATATATATATATATATATATATATATATATACACATACACTAGCTGTGCCCGGCCACGCGTTGCTGTGGCAAAGTATGGTGGTATGGGAAATAAAGTATTGAGGAATTGGTGGTAGTTAAGGTAAAGGGTAAAGGTTTTCCCCTGACATTAAGTCCAGTCGTGACTGACTCTGGGGGTTGGTGCTCATCTCCATTTCTAGGCCAAAGAGCTGGCGTTGTCTGTAGAGTCCTCCAAGGTCATGTGGCATGACTGCATGGGGCGCCATTACCTTCCTGCCGGAGCAGTACCTATTCATTTACTCTCATTTGCATGTTTTTGAACTTTAGGATTGGCAGAAGCTGGAGCTAACAGTGGGGGCTCTCTCCGCTCCCCCAATTCAAACCTGTGACCTTTCAGTCTAGAAGTTCAGCAGCTCAGCGCTTTAACACGCTGCGCCATCAGGGGATATTACTTCCTAAAGCTTGTGAATATACAATATTTCTGATTGGGTTTTTTTGTCTGTTGGAGGCAAGTATGAATGCTGCAATTAGGCAAAATGATTAGCATGTAATGGCCTTGCAGCTTTAAAGCCTGGCTGCTTCCTCCCTGAGTGATTTTTTTGTTGGGAGGTGTTAGCTGGCCCTGATTGTTTCCTGCCTGGAATTCCCTTGTTTTCAGAGTGGTGTTCTTTGCGATATTTTATGTGCTTCTACTAGTGTACCATGGGGAGCGATTTCAGTGAGGACGAAGGAGGTGTCTGGGGGCAATCTCATCCAAGGCAGCCAACAAACTGACATTCCAGTTGTTGACTAGCTCATTGAGAATGACGCACACAGTTCCCAGGCCCTTAAGGGCATTCAAGAACCTAGCAGGTTCCATGAGTCTCCTAGACCGAGCAAAGATTGGTTTGGCAAGATGGAGAGGGGGAGATGAAATCTCAATCCGGGCCTTCAGGACAGCGTGCTCAGACCAGGGAACATCAATTACAGCGGCTGGAGATGTTCGTACTCCAATATTAAAAATCAAGTCTAGAGTGTGACCAGCCCGATGAGTAGGGCAAGTCTTGAGTAATGAGAGCCCCAGAGCTTCAAAGGTTGGTACTAGGTTCTTGGTCACTGCCTTGACATGTTCACCCAGAACAATAAGTCTGGGAAACTTCAAGACCCAGTCTGCCACAAGATCTAATAAATTAAGCAGACTCTCTCTTGGAGACCCAGGTGCGCGGTAAACTACAAGAATGGCTATGGATTCCCTACTAGTCAAGACCACACCAACACACTCAATACCGGCTACCTTTGGAGTTGGAATAACTTTGATGGTAAAATAATCATGGGAGAGTATTGCTACCCCTCTCCCCGTCCCACACTCCATGGCTGTTGAAATATCTGGAAGCCTAGAGGTGTCAGTTCTTGTGAGGGAATGTTATCACCCTCACGGATCCAGGTCTCTGTAATACAAACCAGGTCTGCTGCTTGATCGAGAATAAAGTCAGACAGGGTAGCAGTTTTGTTAACAATAGACCTAGCATTGAATAGTAGCAGGGATAGGAGGGGTGTTGGTAGCACCTTCTCGGCCGTATGCCTGGGGATGGAACGCAAGTTGGAGAGAAAACGAGTTTCCAATCGACTCGACCTCACTCTGGCACTTGACCTAGGACCACTGCTGTTTGTCTCTTCACTGCTGATGACCGGAATCCCCCTCCCAAATTTACATTCCATGCTAACGCCTGCTATGTGTCCAGCATTCGGCCCGCTATCTGAAAAAGGGACAGAGCAAGATCAGACAGAGGGAGTTTTTGAGTAGGGTTTTCTAAGTAGACTGGAGCAGGCGTAAAGGACAGCTCTCCCGGCTGTTGCTTAAGGCCTAATAGAGATCTTATAGCAGCAGAGTCCAGGGATCTAGAGGGGGAATCAGGGGATTTCTTATTCCTGAGAGGTGGAGGAAATATATTCTCCACCATCTGAGAAAGGTTCGCAATCCTTTTGGTAGTTGGATTGAGATTCTGGGTAGTCTAGTGCTGGTGCTGTTAGACTTGCCCGGTTCCTAAATCCAGCCCCCCAGAAAGTTCTAGACATATAGACTGAGGGAACTCTATGCTTCCGAGGCTGCTTGCCCTGCTGGCCCTTCGATGTATCTTTCTTTAGCTGAACACTGGAGGTGCTTCCAACTGTTATAGCTCTGGCTATTGAAGTGGGGTCCTCGAGAATAGCTGTGCTAGGGGCAGAGCATAAGGCAGAAGGTTGTTGCCTTGTTCTTCTTGGGCAGCAACTGTGCCTGCACACACGCTTGCAGGGACTCGATGGAAGGGGAGACAAACCTCTCTCGGTGTCTGCAGAGCTGGGCGCCATCCTCGAGGTGCAATCCAGGGCTTGCCTTGCTGATAAGGAGAGGCAACAGCGCCGGTGGCAGGTGTCCAGACTCTGGGGCCTCTTGGGCCACTCCGGTCCCCCGTCCAAGATCTCGGTGACGTTCAAGGACCCCGCCGGTTCCACCCTGTCCCCACGGGCAAAAGCCATCCGAACTCCAACCAAGAGGACAGGAGTCACCAAACAAACACTCCTGGGTGCAAACCCCGGAATTGCCACACAGGTCCTCCAATGAGGGCCGGGGAAGGCCTGCTGCAGCGGTAGTTAATTACTACCACAATAATTATTTCATATTACAGTAGAATCTCACTTATCCAACATTCGCTTATCCAATGTTCTGGATTATCCAACACAGTCTGCCTTTTAGTAGTCAATGTTTTTGTAGTCAGTGTTTTAAATTCATTGTGATATTTTGGTGGTAAATTTGTAAATACAGTAATTACTACATAGCATTACTGCTCATGGAACTACTTTTTCTGTCAAATTTGTTGTATAACATGATGTTTTGGTGCTTAATTAGTATAATGATTACCTAATTTGATGTTTAATCGGCTTTTCCTGAATCTCTTCTTATTATCCAACATATTCACTTATCTAACGTTCTGCCGGCCTGTTTATGTTGGATAAGTGAGACTCTACTATATATTGATAATCTTATATTATCTACTTAGAACTGGATTATATGAGGCCCCTTCTTCACAGCTGTATAAAATACACACTGAAGTGGATTATATGGCAGTGTGGACTCAAGATAATCCAGTTCAAAGCAGATAATATAAGATTATAAATGGGTTATATAGCTGTGTGGAAGGGCCTTGTGATGACCCATGGGCCTTGTAGTCCTGCTCAGGACATTGTAATTCCTGATGAAGATGAAAACTTGGGTTTTTTACCTTCCCAGTCTGAACTGGATTCCTCTCAGCCAGATCTTTCCCAGGCAGATCTGGGAACCTTGCACCTGCAAGAAAGTTGTCTCCCAGAAGTATGTCAAACAAGCCCAGAGCCTACTTCTCCCGTGTTCTTGCGCCGGGAGTTTTGTAAACAACAGAGAAGTTTGGAATCAGCTTCGCGCAGGAGTGCGAGGATTGCAGCTAAGAATGTGGCCAATTAAGACTGCTTCTCGTGAGAATCTTTGGGGAGTCTCACATCTGGTCTCAGAGTTTAGCTTTCGGTTCTGATTCCCAGAGAACTGCTTCGGCGGGAAAGCTAGACTCTATTTAGGTGTTTTACCCGCGTAGTAACTTCGCGGAGTCAATTCGTCAGCCGACGGAGCGAGTTGTGTCTGGACAGCGCGCTCCGATTCAAGCCTCGCTCCTGCTCAAGCCTTGCCTTGCTATCCAGCCTTCGCCTTGCTTCCCAGCCTTTGTTTATCTACGGACTTTGCCTTGTTTCCCAGGATCAATCCTTGCCTTGTTCCACGGATTTTATCAAGTTATTCCACGGACCTTGTTCTTGTTCTTAGTTACCTTGTTCCACGTTCAAGCCTTGTTTCAAGTATCAAGTTATTTCCTAGCCTCGCTCAAGTTTCATGGACTAAAGGACCTTGTCATCTCCCCTCACTTTGCTTGGCAAAGTGAGTGTTTCGGTTATTGGATTACAACTTTGGACCTTAATATTTCTTATTGGACATTGCTTTTTTGGACTAATTCTGACCTTTCCTGAAAGGTCTAATTCTGGACTATTTTCTACACTTGTTTTTATTAACTTTATATATTCCTTCAATAAAGATATTAGATAGATTCTGGCCTCTGTGTATGGTTATTGGTGCTCTGCAGCCTGGGTCGTGACAGTTTGACTCCGCCACCCTAAGCACCAATTAACCTCGGCCAGAATGTCTACCGGAGTCGTACCTGGGCCGAGCGGCCAGCCGATTACCTACACCATCGACAAGGATGAGGTGGACCGAATCCGTGATAAGCTCAATGCACAGGATGGAGAAATAAGGGGTTTGAAGGAACGCGGAATTCGTCTTCCGGCCATGGCGTTGCCAACCAAGTTTACGGGAGAAGCTTCTAAGGTTCATGTCTTCCGTCGCCAATGTCAAGCTTATCTAGAGGCCCGTGCTGCCGAGTTTCCCCAAGAAGACATCAAAGTGGCATGGGTTTACAGTCTTCTAGACGGGCCAGCGGCCAGCTGGGCGACGGCACTGTACGACCAAGCCTCTCCACACCTAAGATCAGCGCAACACTTCTTGGACCACCTCAAGGAGACTTGGGGAATCGAGGACAATTTGGAGGCAGCCGGTCACAAACTCCGTCGCCTTTTCCAAGGAGACAGACCTATGTCTCAGTATATAGCCGAGTTCCGAGTACTGGCCCACAACACCGGCTGGAACGATGTAGCCCTCAGGGGACAATTCCGGGAGGGTCTCAACATTGAAATGCTGGAAGAAATCTCCAAGGTGGATCCTCCCCAGACCCTCGAGGCACTCATTGATCAATGTTTACGGGCTGAAGTCATGATTGCCAACAGGAAACAGTGGGTTCGAGGCCAGGGCAGTAGAGCCGGGGCAAAACCCCCCGCTCCCGCCAGCGTTCAGCCACGTCCGGTGTGGAGACCCCCACCGCCAACCCCATACCCCAGAGGAGGCGAGGAGGTGCCGATGCAGTTGGGCAATGTGCGTCCCAGACTAGATGCCGCCGAGAAGGCCCGTCGTCAACGCTTAAACCTCTGCTGGTACTGCGGGAACGGGGGCCACTTCGCCAGAGAGTGTCCAGCCAAAGGGAAGCCTGCCGCCCGTCTTGCGGCGGCGTCCTCCACGGAGACGAAGGCGTCTGAGCCGACTGGCACACAGCCGGCGGGGGAAGCCAACGACCGGGTGTAGAGAGGCTCGCCAACCCGGTCAAAAAATCCATCCAAGAGCCGCCAACCGGGGTCCTGTTCCTTCTCGTGGTCACATTATGGTCAGCAAAAAGGGGACCCGTCATGATCCACGCCATGATAGACTCTGGAGCTACCAACAATTTCATCGATAGAGAGTATGCCGACTCTCTGGGATTACAATATCATGATTTCAAGAATGCCCGTGTGGTGCAAGCCATAGACGGCCGCCCCCTCAAGACGGGCCCCGTAAGTCAGTGGTCGGAACCCACCAGGATGTGGATAAGGGAACATATGGAAGAGATTTCCTTCTTTGTTACCGAGGTTCCCCATTTCCCCGTGATTTTGGGAATTCCATGGCTGACTCTCCACGACCCTAACATCTCCTGGTCCAACAGAGAACTGCAGTTTGCTTCACCGTACTGCCAAAACCATTGCCTCGTAGCCAAGGTATGCCATGCCACAGACACCGAGCCCATCATCACCTTGCCAAAGAAGTACTCCGAGTATTGGGATGTATTCAATGAGAAAGAAGCCGAAAAATTACCCCCACATAGACCTTATGACTGTGCCATTGACTTGGTGGAGGGGGCCCCGATCCCGCGAGGGCATCTCTACTCCCTGACTGAACCAGAGCAAGAAGCTCTCAGGGAATTCCTAGAGACAAACCTTCGCAAGGGATTCATCAGACCCTCTCAATCCCCAGCCGCCTCCCCAGTGATGTTTGTAAAGAAGAAGTCAGGGGAACTACGCTTGGTGGTGGACTACAGAGCATTGAACAATATCACCAAGCGGAACAGCTATCCCCTGCCCTTAATCTCGGATCTACTGGATCGGCTTCGAGGAGCCAAGGTTTACACCAAGCTGGATCTTCGGGGGGCTTACAACTTAGTTCGCATCAGGGAAGGGGACGAGTGGAAGACCGCCTTCCAGACCAAATTCGGATTATTTGAGTCCCGAGTTATGAATTTCGGTTTATGCGGAGCCCCCGCAACGTTCCAGCATTTTGTCAATGACATTTTTCAGGACTATCTAGACAGGTTCTTGATAATCTACCTGGACGATTTTTTGGTGTTTTCTAGATCGCAATCAGAACATGAGAACCACGTCAAAATGGTGTTACAACGATTGCGGGATCATGGACTTTATGCCAAGCTGGAAAAATGCGCCTTTGATCTACAAGAGGTAGATTTCCTTGGTTACCGCATCTCGCCTCTAGGGCTTTCCATGGATCCAGCCAAGGTTTCAGCAGTATTGGAATGGCGGGCGCCAACTAACAAGAAAGAGGTGCAGCGTTTCTTGGGGTTCGCGAACTATTACCGCAAGTTCATTCCAGATTTTGCCCGCTGGTCCGACCCCATCACTAGCTGCATCCGTGGAAAGCAGCCTTTCCGCTGGACTGATCAAGCAGAGAAAGGGTTCCAGCAACTAAAGAAACTATTCACCTCCCAGCCAATTCTACAGCACCCAAATCCTGGAACCCCTTTTGTGGTGCAAGCGGACGCCTCTGATGTGGCAATTGGGGCTGTACTCTTACAACCGGTGGGAGATCACCTCCATCCCTGTGCCTTTTATTCTCGTCAACTAACCACACCAGAGAGGAATTACACCATTTGGGAAAAAGAACTACTGGCCATAAAGGCAGCCTTTGAAACTTGGAGACATTGGCTAGAAGGGGCCAAATTTCCCATTGAAGTCCACACTGATCATCGTAATCTAGAACATCTAAGAACTGCCCGCAAACTAAATCAGAGGCAGCAACGTTGGGCTTTATTCTTTGAACGTTTCAACTTCCAGATCCATTATGTGACCCCAGCCCAAACCAAGCAAGCAGACGCCCTGTCACGTAAACCGGAATACGCTGCAGGACGCAAGGAGACCTTTGAATCCCAACTGCTACAACCCGAGAACTTTGCCACGCTCACGGTGGGGAACACCAAATCCATTCCCATTGGTTCAACTTCCCCTACTCCAGGACCCATCTGTGCTCAAGAAATCAGGGCTAGTCAGCAAGCAGATGCCTGGGCGCAGGACCAACTTCGCCAAGGTCTGCATTTTCCCTTTTCGCTTAAAGATGGGCTGCTCTGCTATAGAAATCATGTTTATATCCCACCCGGACCGGGCAGGGAAAAAGCGCTTCGTCTGTGTCATGACTGCAAACCAGCAGGACACTTCGGACTATTTAAAACTATGCATTTGATCCTAAGGGATTTTTGGTGGCCCAAGATCCGCAAGGATGTGGAAAAATATGTCAACACCTGCCCAGTATGCCAGCGCTCCAAGATACGAAGGGAGAAGCCCTCAGGGCTTTTACACCCCCTTCCTACCCCATCTCGCCCATGGGAAATAATTTCCGCGGATTTCATCACTGACCTACCACCTTCCTGTGGATTCACCACGATCTTAGTGGTGGTGGACCTTTTCACCAAGTTAGCCCATTTCATTCCCTGCGAAGGCCTCCCCACGGCCAAAGAAACTGCGGATCTATTTCTTCAACATGTTTTCAGACTACATGGATTGCCCAAGAGTTTAGTCACAGACCGTGGATCTCAATTCACCTCTCGTTTTTGGAAGGCACTACAAAAACTATTGGGCATAGACTCTCGCTTATCTTCAGCTCATCATCCCCAAACAGATGGGCAAACGGAGCGCACCAATGCCACTTTGGAGCAGTATCTTCGCTGTTATGTAAACTACCAACAGGACAATTGGGCTTCTCTGTTACCACTGTCTGAGTTTGCCTACAACAATGGAGTTCAAGCTTCTACAAAAGAAACGCCGTTCTTTGCAAACTACGGCTTCCATCCACGTTTCTTCCCCCCTGTCATTGAAACTTCAGAAGTTCCCGCAGCAGAGGATTGGCTGCAGGAACTCACAGCGGTGCAACAACTTTTGCTCCAGCAACTGGACCAAGCCAAGGAGGACTATAAACGCCACGCTGACAAACATCGCCAGCCGGGCCTCGAAATCAAGGTAGGAGATCGGGTTTTCCTGTCCACTCGCTTTCTGCCCTCCCACCGCCCTTGCCGGAAGTTAGATGCCCGTTTCATTGGCCCCTATCCAGTGGTGGCGCAATTAAACCCCGTGACTTTCAAACTCCAACTTCCGCGTTCAATGCGCATTCACCCAGTGTTTCACCGTTCCCTGCTCCTTCCGGCGGATGGTGTGCGACCTGATACAGACCAACCGGCCCCCCCTCCTGTTTTGATGAATGGGGAGGAGGAGTTCGAGGTTGAGGACATTTTGGATTCTCGCTTTCACCGCCGCCGCCTACAATATCTCATTGACTGGGTGGGTTTTGGCCCTGAGGAACGCTCTTGGGAAGACGCCTCCACAGTCCATGCTCCTGATCTAACCCGTCGCTTTCATCAGACCTATCCCGCCAAGCCGCGACCTCGCGCCTCGGGGAGAGGGCCCCAGTTTGGGAGGGGCCTTGAGGAGGGGGATAGTGTGATGACCCATGGGCCTTGTAGTCCTGCTCAGGACATTGTAATTCCTGATGAAGATGAAAACTTGGGTTTTTTACCTTCCCAGCCTGAACTGGATTCCTCTCAGCCAGATCTTTCCCAGGCAGATCTGGGAACCTTGCACCTGCAAGAAAGTTGTCTCCCAGAAGTATGTCAAACAAGCCCAGAGCCTACTTCTCCCGTGTTCTTGCGCCGGGAGTTTTGTAAACAACAGAGAAGTTTGGAATCAGCTTCGCGCAGGAGTGCGAGGATTGCAGCTAAGAATGTGGCCAATTAAGACTGCTTCTCGTGAGAATCTTTGGGGAGTCTCACATCTGGTCTCAGAGTTTAGCTTTCGGTTCTGATTCCCAGAGAACTGCTTCGGCGGGAAAGTTAGACTCTATTTAGGTGTTTTACCCGCGTAGTAACTTCGCGGAGTCAATTCGTCAGCCTACGGAGCGAGTTGTGTCTGGACAGCGCGCTCCGATTCAAGCCTCGCTCCTGCTCAAGCCTTGCCTTGCTATCCAGCCTTCGCCTTGCTTCCCAGCCTTTGTTTATCTACGGACTTTGCCTTGTTTCCCAGGATCAATCCTTGCCTTGTTCCACGGATTTTATCAAGTTATTCCACGGACCTTGTTCTTGTTCTTAGTTACCTTGTTCCACGTTCAAGCCTTGTTTCAAGTATCAAGTTATTTCCTAGCCTCGCTCAAGTTTCATGGACTAAAGGACCTTGTCATCTCCCCTCACTTTGCTTGGCAAAGTGAGTGTTTCGGTTCTTGGATTACAACTTTGGACCTTAATATTTCTTATTGGACATTGCTTTTTTGGACTAATTCTGACCTTTCCTGAAAGGTCTAATTCTGGACTATTTTCTACACTTGTTTTTATTAACTTTATATATTCCTTCAATAAAGATATTAGATAGATTCTGGCCTCTGTGTATGGTTATTGGTGCTCTGCAGCCTGGGTCGTGACAGGCCTTGAGTTTACACTGCCATATAATCCAGTTCAAATAAGATAATCTGTATTTATAGGCAGTGGGGATGAAGCCTGATTGAAGAGGCCCTGGGCTGAATGGGTTGCTAGGAGACCACGTGGACAGAGCTTAGCCTTCTAACTGGCAGCAATTGGATAAAAACAATTATTCCTCTTCCTCTAATTAGAACTTTATTTTTCTTTTCTTTTTGTTGTATGAACGTAGAGGCATGGATGAGGGGTTGTGCTGCCAAGTTTAATGTTTCTGGGATGTGTTGTTTTGTCCTAGGCCAAAATTGCATTACTATATATATATATATATATATATATATATATATATATATATTAAAACAATGATAATAAATTACAATACGAAACACTCTAACAATGGATATCTATGTGCCACTTGAAAGTTATTTTTCTTACTCCTATTTCATCCTTTAGTGAGTAATGCAAGACAGATTTTGTACTTGTCATCTACTGGAGGTGATTTTTTTTTTGCATCCTATTTATAAATAAACATGCTATGCAATGGAAACCCACTTGGGCAAGTCACACTTTCTTTGCTTCAGAGAAAAGTCCCAATAAACAAATCTTGTCAAGAAAACCCCACAAGGGAATCACCATAATTAAAATCATTGAACAACCATGGCAAGAAAAACAGCAGCAGCAAGATCAAGAGAACCGCAATGTAGTTTATTTGCCCAATAGTGATTTTGGTCCCAATGATTCCTAATGTGCAGAATTAATGCAGTTTAATTCCATCCTACTTTAACTACTAGGGCTGAAAGCTATCGAATCATGGGAGTTGTAGTTTTGCAAGGTATTTATCCTCTGCCAAAGAATGCTGAAGCCTCACCAAAATTACACCTCCACGATTCCACTTCACTGAACCATGGCAGTTAAAGCAGTGACAGAATGCATTAATTCTACAGTGGAGATTCACCCCTGACTACATCCCTTTAATCTCTTTCCTGCTGCTCCTGAGATTTGGGCCCCTTCTACACAGCTGTATAAAATCCAAATTATCAGCTTTGAACTGGATTATATGGCAATGTAGACTCAGATAATACAGTTCAAAGCAGATAAACATTCTTGGGTGTGCGTTGGTAGATGTAGGTGGGAAAACACTTCATTTTATGTGTAAGCAGGATAGTCTTTTGATGTCACAAATCAGCTCTGTAGATTCAGGTCTCATCACATGAGTGGAAGGAGCCCGATGGAGCCCTGCCGGAAGTTGTCTTGCGTCATGTGATGGACTCCATGGGACTCCATTTTGGCAGCATAGAGAAACGGGGAGAAGACACAGAGAAGACTGCAAGATGGAGAAAAAGACCCTTTGGACTTTGCATGCATCTTAACTAATCAAAATAATTGCTACCTGCTTGGTATATTTCTCCAGCTGAAATGATGTCTTTCATTATTAATATAAAGAATGAATATATATAATCCTGGAGCAAAAATAAGGGAAATTGCTCTTTTGTTCTTTAATCTATATGTAATAATATGAAATATAAAAATCCCACTGTTTGCACCAGCTGGGTCTCGAACCTTCAGCCTTGAGGTCTTTCTTTCTTTCTTTCTTGTTTTTTGACCTCATTCCTTTTGGATGTTCAGTAGGATAATGAAACTGCATCCAAGAGGCAGAACTCCTATTCCCCCTCAAGATGATTATGATGAAGATTATTTTTATTGTTATTATTATTATCATCATCATTATGAACTATATAAATACACACTCAATAATACATTTAACAAACACAAACTACAAATTACAATTTCAAACTGACACAATGCAAAAGTATGCCTACTGCTATACTTATAAAATCCTAATCAAAGAAATGAGAATTATTTTTAAAACCCTGATTTAATCCTTTATCTCTCCATTTTTATATATCCAATTCCAATGTACATTAAATCAAAACATATATTTGATAATTTGCCATGAGAAGTTTTAATATTTGTACGTGAACTCCTGTCCTTTTTGGATCATATAATACTATTACAGATTTTCCGATAAACATCACCTTTATATGACAGATTCATCAATTTAATCCATGTGTGTGTCTGTGTGTAGGCTGTGGAATCAATAAAAAAATGTTTCAAAACTCATTGCAAGTCAAATCGGCATCCCTACATACTGACCTCTCCCATCCACCAGATGATCTATTTTAAACTTGAATTTTACATTTGTACTTCTTTGTGCTATCTTGATATTTATCTTCTACTTTTATCTTGTTGCTTTCATCATTTGTTTTTAAATAACATTATTGGTTTATTAGAAATCAATATGGTATAGCAATTTAAGTGCTGGACAGGGACTCCAAGAGGCAAGGATGGAAATCTCTCCACTTAGACATGGAAAGATACTGGTTGGCCTTAGGCAAGTGATACTCTCTCAGTCTCAATGGAAGCCAATGACAAATCCCCTCTGAACAAACCTTGCCAAAAATAACAATTTGCCTTAAGTTTGATTTTAGTTGTTTGTTGTTGTGTGAAGGAATACAACAGCAAATTGCTTTATTATTGCTTTTATTATGTTTGTTTCAATTATGTACATGGACCTAAAAGTTTCTTATATGGGAAGACTTAGGAAAGAGAGAGAGAGAGAGAGAGAGAGAGAGAGAGAGAGAAAGAGAAAGAGAGAGAGAGAGAGATGAAAAGCAAGAAATCCCCATCTTCTCATAAAATATGTATTGTTAACCATGTGAGCATGTTCATTGTTAAGCATAGAGCTGTTCTCAAACTTGCATTTACAGTGGTGGTGTGAATGTAGGATCAGGAGAACATCTGTTAAGAAGACAGATGGAGAGTGTTAATCCTTTCCTGACTACTACAATCTGCTCCTGAACAAAATTATCCCCATTATGGAGCCCAAGTGACAAAGGGATTGAGCCAGTCAGGGATAGAAGAAGAATCAAGGACAGTAAAGAAATTGCCCTGAAAATATCCTTAACTCATTTATTTTAATAGGCAGATGTGAGGCTGGAAAGTCTGTGTTAGCCTCCAAGCTTTTTATTACTTCTATAATCCATACATTTGTTATTGTTGTTCCATCAAGCTATTTCTGACTTAAGGCTGCCTATGGTAATCCTATCATAAAGTTTTCTTGATAAGATTTGTTCAGAGGAGATTAACCTTTGCTTCTGAAGCTGAGAAAGAGTGATTGGCCCAAGGTCACTCATAACTCATAACCATAAGTGAGTGAGGATTCAAAACTTGATTTTCAGTTGCAGTCCAACACTCAAACCATGTTGACCCTCAAGAGATAGAAATGTTACTGGGAAAAAATTATCAGATGAGTGGCCAAGACAGAATACCTATGTGTTTTACTAGAAAGGATAGTCCTTTGTTTAAGACACTGGTTTCCAACCTGTGGTCCATGGACCACCAGGGGTTCCCAAGAACTAAAATATGGTCTGCAGCCTCACCATTACTACACCATTGCAACAAGAGTGCAAGAAGACCTGTCCAATCCAAATCCAGATAAATGGCCAAGAACCATAAGGGGGATAGCCAGGCACCTTGAGCAAGAACACCCCATCATAGGATTGCCTTAGGTCAGAAATGCCTTGAAGGCACACAACAGCAACAAGAACAAGCCATACTAAACCCAAATACAACCAGATACCTCAAAAAAGCACTCAGTAAAAAATAGAAAGGATATTAAATTAACATATAACAGGCAGGGTCAAGGAATACAGCTTGTTGATCGGAAAGGATTAATCTTCTGATGTGTCTATTTTTTTTGTCTAGTCCTTTGTTTAAAAAAATTAAATAATACCAGCTTGTCTTCCTATGATGTCATTCTATTCAGAGGGGGGGAACAAAGCCCTGTCTTTCCCAACCTGTCTCCATTCAACAGAAGAGAAGGCATAAAATGAAAGCCAGAGGTTGATAAAGTGGCATGCTACAGAAGTATCCATGGAAACTGGGACTCCAGGCTCATTCACGGACAAAAATAGCTTCCTAAGCAATCCCGCTGGATTGATTGATTGTGTGTCTGCCTGTGCCATGCACCCAGGCATGAAAGAAAGAGAGTGGGGGAGAGGGAAGAGAGGAGAGAGAAACCACTGCCTTTGTTGTAGTAACAGATCCCATCACATTTCTGTACAATTCACTAAAGCCTTAAAGCAACCTCGGTGTAAAAACTGAGTGCTCCTCTCAATGATCTCCCAAAGGCTTCCTTCTACATTACATGAAACAAACATCTGCTGAGTACTGTGTTACAGTAGGCTTACAAAATACCCTCTGACTTCATTGTTTATCAACACATTGCTTTTGTTTTGTCTCTATTGGCACAACTCCTGATCCAGATACATTCTTCATATAATTTAGATATCGCATAACAAATAAGTAAGGGAAACTTCTCAGCCAATCCTTCTTTGATGTATTTATCTAGCACAAAATTCACAACACTACAGGTAGATTAAAGAACTGGTCATCTTGGGATGATTTAGCAAAGAGGAAAGCATTGGAAAATTATACTGCTCATCTGAAAATTGTTTCCACACATGACATCAAAGAACAAAATTATCAGTAATGTACATTTTTTACTCTGGCTGTGGACTTCTTTAAGCAAGTGATTAAAATCTGATGTGGGAGATGTATGCAGCATTTCCAGAAGCAAGATTTAAAATGAACAGTTAACTATTCTGAAATCCAGAAGAGGAATTTATTTTCTTAGTATTGACTGAAAGCTTAGAGTTATGGATCTGTAACTGCCCGGCATTTACCTATAAATTGGTCCTGGAGTTGGTTCCTTAGCATTCATAAATGTATGTGTTGCTACATAAAGATAGTGTAGGGCCTTGGTCATTATTGTTAAACTTGGTTTCACATTCTAAAAGGCATTATTGGCTGGAGTCTAAAATGGATTCTATTCAATAATTTAGGAACCACTGAGAAATTATGAGATAATGTGGCATGTTCCAAACAATGCCACTTTTTGTAATTGTGCTGTTGTGATTCTATCTATAACAATTTTATTCAGATGTCTGTCTGAAATTGCTGCCAAAACTCCTATCATCACTAGGACTCCAGCTGTTTTCTTTTCCCAGAGGCACTAAATCTCCATTCGTAGATCTTAGCATTTTACAAGTTTTCCCCCTTTTAATTCTGTTTTCCTGAGGGATTGCCACATCTATAATCCAAACTTTCTTTTTAACCACAGTTATAGGATGCTGACACAGTGTGTTAAAGTGCTGAACTGCTGAACTTGTGGACCAAAAGGTCGCGAGTTCGAATCCGGAGAGAGGAATGAGCGCCCGCTGTTAGCCCCAGCTTCTGCCAACCTAGCAGTTTGAAAACATGCAAATCTCCAAGGTCATGTCTCCAGCATGACTGCATGTAGCCCCGTTACCTTCCCACCGGGGTGATACCTATTGATCTACTCACATTTGTATGTTTTCAAACTGCTAGGTTGGCAGAAGCTGAGGCTAACAGCAGGAGCTCACCTCACTCCCCGGATTCGAACCACTGACCTTTCGGTCAGTAAGTTCAGCAGTTCAGCGGTTTAATCTGCTGCACCACTAGGGGCAAGCTTGATATTTTCTAATTGTTAATCAGTTTTAATAAGACATCATCATTTTCAACAACTATGGCTTATGTTCCCATCAATTATTTGCAAGTGGTAAATATTTTTTTCAATAGATTCCAATGATTCACTATGGTCAATTTTATCGTGGCATTTATATATGATCTTGTTACATGAACTAAGAAGGTGATCAATAGTTTAACCACTGCCTCCATGTAATGAACTTTTGGGGCGAGAGAAGTGTGCATTGCCCATATTCAAGTGCTTATATAGGTATCTCCTTAAATACGTGAAAGTGTTCCTGAATATTATTGCTTTCACTGAAGATTTGGCACTTGAGGCAGAAACAATATGAAAATAATAGGAATAGGCTCCTAACCTCCTCCAAAGAAAAGCAATCCAACATATGTCAGCAAATCATTTAACCAAAACTAATAATATGTATGTGTGTAATGAAACAAACAAGCTAGGTGAGCCTTACAGAAGTAAGCAAAAGCAGGTTGAAACTTTTTAGAGACCACTTGAGGGTTTCCACCAAAATGCTTTCAGGGGTGGTTTTCTTTCCTTTGTTGACCTCCATTTTCCTTATTATTTCCATTTTGGTGTCCAAAATATCCATCTGTCTATTTATATCCACACACTGGTGGTAGTTGGTGAAGCAAGTCTATTTGCTTTCTACTTTTCACTCTGTTTTGCTATTCATACATATTCAATAAAGGGTTCTGGAGTGCGCTGCTGTTTACCTTACCTGTTGTAAGCTATAATAGTATCAGCTACAACACCATTCTTTCTCAACTCAAGCTTCATTGAATTGCTTACTATACATATAGTGCCTTGATGTTATTCCAAAAGTCCCTGTTTTCCCAGCTTTCTTTTGCCATCCTCCCAATGCTGACATGGTTTTTAAAAAGTACATCTCTAGATCATGGACAAAGAGGAAAAGGCAAAGGTTGGATCAACAGAAAAATACTTTGTAAAAGAAGGAGCTTCTTCATCAAAGGCTTTGTTAACTGACATATACTTACCTAAACAAGGATATAGATAGGTTTTCTTGCTTTTCCTTCTTCTTTGATTATGTCCTTCTTTCCATACATCTTAGACTTGTGAATGTCTTCTTGAGCAAGGAGAGGGAAGGGGGTCATTGTGGAAGCTGATATTTTCTTCATTCTCTGCAATGGCCAAAGCCTCTTCAGATATATAATATTCATGAATATCAATTCCCAGACTAGTTGAGAGTTTAGAGCAGTGGTTCTCAACCTGGGGTCCCCAGATGTTTTTGGACTTCAGCTCTCAGAAATCGTAACTGCTGGTGAACTGGCTGGGATTTCTGGGAGTTGTAGGCCAAAAACATTTGAGGATCCCAGGTTGAGAACCACTGGTTTAGAGGATCAGAGAAGTATCTGACTGTCCCCACAGCCAACTATAGGCTGATGACATCATATGCCAACACCCAGCAAATCTTGGCAGAAGACATCATCATTCTGTGTGGCACCATGAAGCATAGCCATCCAGACACATGTTCAGTCCCTTCCAGCTTTCCATCCATCATAAAATGACCTTCCAGGGGAACTATTGCATCAAAACGGAGCCCTGTCTACACTGCCATGTAATGCAGTTTCATTAACTGTATTGAACTGCATTATATGGAAGTGTGGACTCGTATAAGGCAGTTCAATGCAATCAATCTGCATTATGGAACTGTATTATCCGGCAGTGTAGATTAGGCCTGAGTTCTAGGGGTGGTGAGTGGAAAACCATAGCAGAGTTATTACTGCAGAACCCTTATGCTACACTAATGTAGACTCCCAGACAGAGATTGTTACTAAATACATGAAATAAATCCAGATCATATCTTCTTTGTGGTGAACATGAGGCCCTAGTGAACTGCAATGCAGCATAATTCCTGGGCTGTAAGTCTCCCTGAGCTTTAAACTTGTAGTGTTAATATCCAATATACTATTGCATGATGACCATCTTTATTTTTAGCTCAGCCCGGTCATTTGCTGTCCCCAAACTTTTGCAAAGTCATTGATCCACCTTGAATGAGATATCCACTTGATCTAGTTCATGAATTCTTCTTCGCAATTTATTTCCTTGGCTCTTTTCCTCTTGTCCACTTTATGTTAGGTTTTATGATATTAAAAATGTATGGCAGTGTTTGTATTTCTTTCTTCCACTGCATAGCAGAGAAAGAACTATTTTGAGAGCATAAGCACTAGGGTCTATATAAGACACAATTGATCTCTCAGAAATGGTACAGTATTTGTCATATAACGGTGGGCAAAATGGGGATGAACAATCATTTAAAACTACATAAATGTGTTTATTTATTTATTTACAGTATTTATATTCCACCCCTCTCACGCCAAAGTGGACTCAGGGAGAATCTCAGAACATATATATGTGGCAAATATTCAATGCCGTTTCTACACAGATAAGACAGACAATTGTACATGGAATAAAGGTATATTATATGTATATAGGCTTTTCCCATTTTTGGCATTTTGGAGGCTTGGACTCAGTTCCGGCCACAGGGGGGTGCTGTCACTCCATCTCCCTGCTGAGGAGCTTTGTTCATAAACTTCCTCCTTTTTGATAAATTGCTGGCTTTTTTTCTGGGCGCCTTTTTAAAAATACCTCCCCACTTTTTAAAGCGGTACCTATTAATCTACTCACATCATTAGGTAGGCAAAAGCTGGGCTAAAGGTCAGGAGCTCATCCTGACCCAGGTTTCAAACTGCCAACCTTTTGACTGGCAAGATTTTCTGCAGCTGGTGGTTAACCTGCTGTGCTTAAGTCCAGCCCTAACTAAATTGGTTAGTTAATACATACCTCTGACATTCAACCCTTCCCACACAATTTGATTTGCAGTTTTAATGAGCCAGAAGCAAATTATGGCATGAATGATTTGATTTTCAGAAAGTAATAATTTTTTTAAAAAAATCCTGTAACCTGTCATCTATGCCTCTGCAAGCCAAAGTACAATTAACTGTCATGATCTAACCTAAATAACTTGAAGAGAACAGATCCTGTCTATTCTCTAAAGCTAAGCAGAGTCAACTCTGGTTGATACTTGTATGGTAGACTGCCAATGCATTTATTTTAGAGGAAAAATTGGCAAAACTATTATTATTATTATTATTATTATTATTATTATTATTATTATTATTATAGTAGAGTCTCACTTATCCAAGCCTCGCTTATCCAAGTTTCTGGATTATCCAAGCCATTTTTGTAGTCAATGTTTTCAATATATCGTGATATTTTGGTGCTTAATTTGTAAATACAGTAATTACAACATAACATTACTGTGTATTGAACTGCTTTTTCTGTCAAATTTGTTGTAAAACATGATGTTTTGGTGCTTAATTTGTAAAATCATAACCTAATTTGATGTTTAATAGGCTTTTCCTTATTCCCTCTTTATTATCCAAGATATTCGCTTATCCAAGCTTCTGTCGGCCAGTTTAGCTTGGATAAGTGAGACTCTACTGTATATTCATACTCGGCTTTATCTCCCCAAAGGGGACTCAAAGCAGCTTGACATAAAAGCATTAACATACAATTTAAAATATACAAAAATGCAAACATTAAAACAGAATAAAACACAAGCAGCATTAAAAATTGAGTTAAAATCAACCACACAGTTAAAACCATAGCACCCTCTGACTAGATCTTAGATATCTACATCTTTAAAAGCCTGCATAAATAAAATGGTCTTAGACTGCTGCCTGAAGGACAGCAGGGAAGGGGCCATTCTGGCTTTTTTTGGTAGGGAGTTCCAGAGTCGTGGAGCAGCCACAGAGAAGGCCTGCTCTCTTGTTCCCACCAACCGAGCTTGAGATGGAGGTGGAACCAAGAAAAGGGCCTCTCCAGCCAGGTTCATATAAGGGGATGTGGTTGGCAAAATAGCCTGGACCTGAACCATCTAGGGCAGTGGTTGCCGACCTGTGGACTGCGGCCCAGCAGTGCACCACAAGAATGAAAATTGGGTCCATGAACATCCTTCCTCTTTATTTATTTCATTTTATTTATTTTATTTCTGCTTCTTTCTGCAGAGCTAACCATTGCATTGGCTAGACCACATCAGATCTAGATGATTAAATATGGTTTTCTGTGGGCAAGCAGTTGGCAACTACTGGATGGCATATGTTCTGCATCAGAAAGTAGAATCGATCTTGTCTATCCAATGCAATTTTCTGAATCAGCACCCCAAATAACCAAACCGAATCTAAAGTTGACCAAAAACTAATTGGTAACCCTTTTGGTACTAATGTTGGAGAGTGGTCCCTGGTCAAAGTGGTCCCCAGTCAAAGTGGTCTCTGGTCAAACTGGGCCCTGGTAAAGTGGGCTCTGGTAAAAAAAAGTTGAAACCACTGATTTAGGACTTTAAAGGTCATAACCAGCACTTTGAATTTTGCCCAGTAGCAGACTGGCAGTCAGTGGAGCTGCTACAACATGGAGGTTGTTTGCTCTGTGTAGTCAGCCCCAGTGAGGAACTTGGCTGCAGCTATTTGGACCAGCTGAAGTTTCAGAGCACTCTTCAGAGGCAGCCCCATGTAGAGAGCTTCACAGTATTCCAGGTGAGATGTAATGAAGGCATGTACCACCATGGGCAGATCTGGCTTCTCAAGGAACAGGCACAGTTCTTAGTATGCCTTAGCTAAGAAACCCCTAAGAAATTCATGGTGTCCCTGTAGGTCAACGTGTTACTGGAAGAACACGTGCACACACAGACACACACATTTCCTATCTTTCCACATGCAAATAAATTAGTGTCCTATTACAGTCATATATTAAATTAAATTTACTGCATGATTAGTTCTCAAGTGGCTCATCTGCTTGGAATGTATAGAAGTGCTTGGTCTTCAAAGCCTAGAACACAGATCTGCACTGACCGCGTAAGTCAGTATCAAACCAATATTGAAGGAAATGGAAATCCTGAAACCCATTTGAGGCTTGAATGATAATTGCACAAACCAAAGCACACTGATGCACATTATGGGTTTTCATTCATGCACTTTCATGTGTTTATTGTCTAGCTGCTACAGTTTGAAGATAGCTTAGAACTACACTAAACAGTCAATATAAGGTAAAAGTAAAGGTTTTTCCCTGACATTAAGTGCAGCCGTGTTCGACTCTGGAGGTTGGTGCTCATCTCCATTTCTAAGCTGAAGAGCTGGCATTGTCTGTGGACACCTCCAAGGTCATGTGGCCGGCATGACTGCATGGAGCGCCGTTATCTTCCCGCCAGAGCAGTACCTATTAATCTCCCCAGATTCGAACCTGTGACCATTCGGTCCGCAAGTTCAGCAGCTCAGCGCTTCAACACACTGCGCCACCAAAGATTCTTTTCTTTTTTTGGATTTGACTTTCTGCTGATCTATACCAAGAAAAAACACTGGTGCTATGTAAACAGAAAGTCATGTTATGAAAATGGTTCTAAACCAGTGTTATTGGGACCTGTGGCCTTATGATAGGACAGTAACTCCTAATGTTTTTCACCATTGGCTGTAGTGGCTAGGGCTGATGGGGGCTGCAGTGCACCAATATCAGGGGGACCACATTTTCCGCACCATTCTAAACATTATCCAACTATCACTGAAAGTGCTCTTCAAAATAATCTTCTTTCTTGGAGGGATTACCTGATCAAAACATTTTTAAAAATAAGCATGCCAAGAAGAAGCCTAATGCATATATAAACTCTTCTCCCTAACATGCTATACTCTTTGTTACACATGTATAATTTTCCAGGTATGGAAACATTTCAAATGTCCAAGCCTAATACTACTCATGACCCCAGAGCAGATAGATCATGAACCTGGCTTTATCACATACTGTTTGTAAATATCAATATATTTTATTATGATGATTACTGCTGACAATAACAATATTTGGTGAAACGCTGTATCACTTCCTCCTGTGGTTTGTCAAACTATAGCCAATCTTTTGGCTGTATTTGTTTATTATTTTCAAAAAGGACAGTTGAAGCCTCATATTGCACATGAACAAGCCATGAAACTTACCAAAGCATGAATCACACTAGCTCAGATATCATTATGTGTACACAAGCACAGCAGGTGCAAAAGAGATTCTTTGTCATCATATTCCCTTGAGTCTCTAGTGATGGGTCTAGAAATCTCCAGATCATGAATCTTCTCTTTCAGAAAAAGTGCAATGCCACAAGCTGCATGATTCTTGGAACATGTCACAGGGCCTCCATTTTGCCTGGATTTTGTTTGAGTTGATTGGCACCTAGCCAGCTGATACTGCATCCAGGCACTGATCCAGAATCTGCATAGCTACTCCTGAATTAGAATGCTGCCCAGAAATAAACTGGGTATCAGCAGCATAGTCATAACATTGGGTGACAAATGCCTTAATGCCTGCTCCCAGAAACTTCATATAGATCTTAGAAACATTGGGCACAAAAAGAATACCTTCTGAGAAAAGACTACAGAAGTGAAATGCTATGGTTTTGGCACAGAGACTATGAACAGGACAGGAATTACTGCAATGCTGTGCTAAGTGAAGAATACTTATTTAAGAGCTTCCAGGATGCTTACTTAAGCTGATCTCTTGAGTGCCTCTTTTGTTGACAGGTGAGGGATGGACAAGAATTTCAGAAACTCTCTCCTGCCCTTCTCCAGCAGGGTGGAAAGTAAGGTGAAGGAGGAGGGAGAGAAAATGTGCCAGAAAGCAAAATTTTGGGTCACCTTCTTTAACACTACCAGATAAATGAATGAGCTAAATAAGTTACAGTTTAGGGAATGGGTGGGCACCTGCACTTAGCCACCTGGGGGATCACTGCCACATGTTTAGAGTGATAAGAAATGACATCACATCACTTAAAAATTTCACTGTGGGGTTGCACAATATATCTTTTCCACTTTTGGAGAGTTGTGGGGAGTAACGTGTATTGGATGGGTAAGGTCAAATGAGTTCTTGTAGTGGTTTTGATTATGTATTTCTGAGATTCTGTCATATTTTGCCCAGTAGTTATTCTTCTTGAGAAAATAAAACCCTGTCCCACATCACCCACCACATTAACTCTTTCTGTAGGCCACTACTGCTCATGTTTCCAGAAAATTCTGAATGATTGTTTCATTGTCCTCACTTCTCAAAGTACTAGGAAGTTCTAGGGCAGACAATAGTTTCTTGTATGGAATATTTGTGTGTGTGTACACACATGCACAAGACACAGAGAGATTTACGTTGTCTTCTTCAGCTAGTAAAGACATCAGATCTTGAACACTAAACAAGGTCAACCCTGGTTAGCATTTGGATGAGAGACCATCAGTGAATACCAGTTGTCTTAGGCTATATTTTAGAAGAAGAAACTGGCAAAATCACTTCTGAATATTCCTTGCCTAAGAAAATTCTATGAAATTAATGGGTTGCCAAAAGATGACAGGTAACCTGAAGACACATACAAACAAAAGCACAAGTGTACATGTACTCAGCCACCCTTTACATATAAGTAACACTGCCCCAGCTAAACTGTCCATCAGGGGGACTAAATTATCTGCCACCACTTTAATTTACCAGATTTTTTAATCGTGTCAAAAGCAAATTGAGGCAAGTTGCTTCTGTTGTGAGACAATTGACCATCTTCAAAGACGTTGCCCAAGGATGCCCAGATGTGTTACCAACCTGTGGGGGGCTTCTCTTATGTCGCTCTTTGGGAACCTAGAGCTGACAGATGAGAGCTCACCCCGTCTCGCAGATTCGAATCGCCAACCTATAGGTCAGCAGTTCAGCCGGCACAAGGGTTTAACCCATTGTGCCACTGCGGCTCCACAATTTACCAGATATCTAGTATTTATTTTCCTGGTTCCAAATGATCAGTTACCCATTTTTGTTGCTATTTTTTGGGTTATATGTACTGTTTTGTGTTTGCCTTGCTTATTTTATTGTTATTGAGTTATGGTTGACAATATCTGTGTTTATTATTATTTCTTTTTTTGTAAGCCACTCTGAGTCCCTTCGGGGAAAGGAAGGAGGATTTAAATAAAGCATTATTATTATTATTATTATTATTATTATTATTATTATTATTATTATTATCCATTTACAGATACAGATAGATGGCCTGTTCTTCAAAGCCACAAAAAGGCATATGGGAGCCTTTACTAACTTATCTATAACACAATCCAAGTAGTTACTAACTAATGCAATAATCAGGCTGTCAGTTGGGTTATTTAAGACTTCTTTTGCTTGGAAGATACACACGATGGATCACACATGTTACAAGGTAGGGGTGTGTGTGTGTGGGGGGGGGGAGATGGATTTTTTTGTGTGCAAATTGCAGAAGCAAACTGACCTTTTGGGGAGATCAAATTAGGTAGGAGACCACACACTAAATATGTGTTGTTGAAGGCTTTCATGGCTGGAATTACTGTGTTGCTGTGAGTTTTCCAGTCTGTCTGGCCATGTTCCAGGAGCATTCTCTCCTGACGTTTCACCCACATCTATGGCAGGAATCCTCAGAGGTTGTGAGGTACATTGGAAACTAGGCAAAGAAGGTTTATATATCTATCGAGGGTCCAAGTGGGAGAAAGAACTCTTATTTGTTGGAGACCAGTGTGAATGTTGCAATTAATCACCTTGATTAACATTGAAAAGCCTTGTAGCTTAAAGGCCTGGCTAATTCCTGTCTGGGGAAATCCTTTGTTGGGAGGTGTTAGCTGGCCCTGTTTGTTTCCTGTCTGGAATTCTCCTGTTTTCAGAGTGTTGTCCTTTATTTACTGACTTTAGAGTTTTTTAAATACTGGTAGCTAGATTTTGTTCATTTTCATGGTTTCCTACTTTCTGTTGAAATTGTCCACATGCTTGTAGATTTCAATGGTTTCTCTGTGTAGCCTGACATAGTGGTTGCTAAAAAAATAACAACCTCTAAAATCAGGACACGAAATAAAGAACAACACTCTGAAACAGGGATTCCAGACGTGAAACCACCAGGCCCAACCACCAGACTCACAACAAAGGATTCTCCCAGGCAGGAATCCGCCAGGCCTTGTAGCTACAAGGCTTTTCAATGTGATTCAAGGTGATTAATTTCAACATTCACACCTGCCTCCTACAGACAAGAGTTCTTTCTCCCACCCTGGACATTCCACAGATATACAAACCCTACTTGTCTAGTTTTCAACAGACCTCACAACCTCTGAGAATGCTGCCATAGATGTGGGCGAAACGTCAGGAGAGAATGCTTCTGGAACATGGCCATATGCCGGGAAAACTCACAGCAACCCACACACTAAATATTTTGCGAGTTTTTAGTATCCCTTAGAGCAGGCATGGGCAAACTTCGGCCCTCCAGGTGTTTTGGACTACAACTCCCACCATTCCTAACAGCCTACCGGCTGTTAGGAATGGTGGAAGTTGCAGTCCAAAACACCTGGAGGGCCGAAGTTTGCCCATGCCTGCCTTAGAGGTAGGAAGCCACACACTATTTTTTAAAAAGTTTTGAGTATCCTTTAAAAGGAGCGATGGCTACTGTTGTGAATCGATACATTTTAAAGTTCGGAAGGCATTACAATCGCAGTACATGTAGCAGTTTCAGGAGGCCTTGGGGCAGCTTTTCTTGGAATCCCGCAGAAACGGGAAGGCAACCATTGGCGGGCGGCGGAGGCGGCGAGTCTTTGTCTGGGCTCCTTTGCCTCCTCCCTCCCTGGTTTCCCGGGGACTGAAAGGCAGGCTCCTCCATGGCAGCCCAAGAACAAAGGAGAGGCCCGTTGCCATCCCGACGCAGCTTGGAAGGGAGGCGAGGGACGGGGACGGGACACACGCACGCAAACAAACGGCAAACAAAGAAAGCGGAGCGCAATTTCTCCAGCTGGACACAGAAGGCCTCGCTTCAAAGGAGGATACATATTTGATGAGGATCCGTGTCCGTGGATCGATCGCCATCCTTTCCCCTTCCTCCCGATCGGATTTCCAAGGGAAAGTGGCCCCTGCCTTGGGCTGTGCGCTTTCCTCCTCGTCGTCGTCTTTCTCGCCAAGGGCGTCGAGCCTAGGCGTGGCTCTGGGAAGCTTTCCTTTCCTCCCCGTCGTTTGTCTCCCTCCCTCCCTCCATCCATTCCTTCATCCTTTCTCCACCTTCTACTACACTCGTGCGCTCCAGGCCGTGGATTTCTCCTCCTCCCTCCCCACTCCGCGCCCGCTTGGTCCTTCCTCGCCTGGATACTTGGAGCGGCTCTTTCTCCAGCCCGGAAAAATAAAAGGTAAGTGTCACGGTTTTGGTACCGACCCAAGAACGATCTGATTGTTCTTGGCCGTCCCCAGTCATCTTGGTACCAAAACCAGACCAGACCATCCGGTTCTGGGTAGATTATTCCGAGGTAAGTCCATCCGTTACAGTAAGCTAAGAGATGTAGGTAACAAAGAGTCATTCTTTCCACCAAAGCGAAACAGCTTCTGGGTTGTTGTGTGTTTTCCGGGTTGTACTGCCACACAGCCCGGAAAACACACAACAACCCTGTGATTCCAGCCATGAAAGCCTTCCACAACTTCTGGGTTGTTTGATGGGGCAATGCGTCCAAAGAAGCGCTTCTTGGCGCTATGGATAAAAGCCAATTGGGGGTGTGGGGGGGGGGGGGGGCTTCAACGCAGTGGAAACCAAAGCAGAAACAAAAGTCTCACGGAAAGCCAACCTATAGTGATGGTGTCACCCTTTTGTGTCTCCATCTCTCTTCGCCCTTGACAGCTTGTGTCTAATTGGGGAAACCTGCAGAGGGTCTGCCAGTGTCTGGCAATTCCCTCGCCACCATGTTGTGGACAATCTTTCTTTGACAGTTATTCAGTCCATGAAAAGAGAGGACAAAAGTGAAAAAGACAATGCAAGAAAAAGAGAAAGATCAAGATGTGTGATTGGCAGTGTCCCTTGGGTTTTTGGTGTTAATTGATGGTCAACCTATGCTAGTTGTAGAAAGGGGGTCACATTTGACAGCAGCCCTTTTCTGGGAAAAGGTGGTGGCCTGATGAGCTGCAGAGTAACTTTAAGTGTCAAAATCCACTGACGTGAATGGCTCCAATCAGGGAGGGGGGGCTTAGGGGTTCAAATCCCCACCCAAATTTTTCAGGTTTTAAAACAAAACTGGTTTACTCGTGAATTTTAACTGGTTAATCAAATCCCCATGAGTGCTCACTCATCTGCTCATCTGTGTCCACTGAAGTTTATTGATGGAGCCTGATTTCTAAATTATTTTGCGTTATGGAACTACTCTTCATGATTTGCTAAAAAAAAAAAAAAAGTTTCAACCCCCCCCGCCCCCCCATTTTTCCTGGCTATGGCCCTGGCTCCAATGTGTAAGGGTGCATCTACACCAGTGGTTCCCAACCTTTTTTTCGTGTCAGGAGCGACTTAAGAAACTGCAAGTCGCTTCTGGTGTTAGAGAACTGACCATCCGCAAGGACATTGCCCAGGGGATGCCCGGATGTTTTTGATGTTTTTATCATCCTTGTGGGAGGCTTCTCTCATGTCCAGCATGGAGTTGGAACTGATAGAGAGAGCTCATCTGCGCTCTCCCCGGGTTGGATTCGAACCAGCAACTTTCAGGTCAGCAACCCAACCTTGAAGTCACCAGTACTGCTGGCACAAGGGTTTAATCCACTGTGCCACCGGGGGCTCTGTTCCCAACCTGTGGTCCATAGACTACCAGTGGTCCACAAGAACTAAAAATATGGTCCACGGCCTCACAGCTACTACTAAGGATAACAACACAGCCCAAACAAAAAAAAACTTGGTGTTTTCATTTTTAGGTCTGTTCCTGGGTGTGCTGATTCAGAAAATTGCATTGGATAGACCACATCAGCTCTAGATTATTAAACATGGTTTCCTGTGGGTGAGCAGATGGCAACTACTGGATGGCATATGTTCTGTATTAGAAACTAGAGCTGATGTGGTCTATCCAATGCAATTTTCTGAATCAGTACCCCAAATAACTAAACAGAATCTAAAGTTGACCAAAAACTGATTCGTAACCCTTTTGGTAGCAATGTTAGAGAGTGGCCCCTGGTCAATGTGGTTCCTGGTCAAGTGGTCCCTGGACAAAAAAAAGGTTGAAAACCGCTGATCTACGCTGTAGAATGAATGCAGTTTGATACCACTTGAACTTCCATGGCAGGAGCCACGGTGGCGCAGTGGGTTAAACCCTTGTACCGGCTGGATTGCTGACCTGAAGGATGGACTGCTGACCTGAAGGTTGCCAGTTCAAGTCCATGAGACAGGATGAGCTCCTATCTGTCAGCTCTAGCTTGCGGGGACATGAGAGAAGCCTCCCAGCAGGACGGTAACACATCCGGGCATCCCTGGGCAACATCTCTATAGACAGCCAATTTTCTCACACCAGAAGCAACTTGCAGTATGTTCTGAAGTCACTTTTGATACTATTTTAAAAAACTTCCATGGCTCAATGCTCTGGAATCCTGGGAGTTGTATTTTTACATTGTCTTCAGCCTTCCCTGCCAAATAGTGCCAATGCCTCACCAACCTACAACTCCCAGGATTACACAGCACAGAGCCATGGCAGTTCAAGTGGTGTTAAACTGTATTCATCCTAGGGCTGAAAATACTGGGGTTTATTGGAGTGGGTGGGTGAGAGTGTCACTTATAAACCAGAGTTGGAAAGATGTTCACATTCCCAAATGCTTGTATTTTGCAGACTTTTGTGGGGAATATGTCCCTCCCCCTTTTAAGTTTCTTTTTCATGAAACAAGCTTGGATATCTGATTTAAGGTCTGTCATTGAAAAAACTTGCAAGTAAAAGCAACACTTTAGTCACTTTTAGCTCTGATCAGTGTGGTGAGCATGCAGTCATGCTGAGAAATAGCTATGAAGCCTTTTAGACTGCAATCTCAGGTAGTCTTCCTTGAGGATTATTTAACTTTGGAGGGAGTTACTTTTAAAAGACATATCCAGAGTTGCTCTTCTTACCTATGCTGTCAGCTTTGCTAATAAATGTGGGACTATTGATGACTCTATTTTAAATTTTCTTTAAAAATTTTAAGATATACACATGCACAACATTTACAAATGATGGCTCTATTGTCCCTTGTTCTGACACACCCCTCCCAATATGATGACTCATACATTGTCTCTGGCTGCACTGAAATATGTTTATGATGTTTGGTGCTTTCAGTAGTTTATCTAAAATCAGATTTTTATTCAGCCATGATTTTTATGAGACAAAGACTCCGCAGTGTTGGCACATACACAAATAATGTCACCATCTAGCGTATTTTAGCATATAATGTGTTATTGCTAGCCAATGCCAATTGAGTTTGTCTGCATGCATTAACTTTGAGTGCATATACATATAGCATAGACAGTATCTTATATATTAGATGATATGCTGTTGAGATTAATGTGGTGTAGTAAAATCACACATTTCTGAATTTAGAATGACTTTGGGTAAAGAGGATCATTTTACTATATGTATGAATATGCATGAGAGAATTAGCACAGCAGAAGTGGTTTGAATGTTGGATTAGAATATTTGGAAACTAGGGTTTCAATTCCTGCTCAGCCATGGTAATGAATGAGGTGACACAGGGCAAGTCACACTCTCTGCTTCAGATGAAAGCAAGGGCAAACTCCTTTGAACAAATTCTGCCAAGAAAACCCCACTATTGGTTTGCCTTAGGGTCTCCATAAGCTAGAAGGTTCAGAGCAGCAACATTATCACACACAAAGAACCAAAATGTTATAGAGCAGTGGTTCTCAACCTGGGCAACCCCAGATGTTTTGGGCTTCAACTCCCAGAAAACCTAATAGCTGATAAACTGGCTAGGATTTCTGGGAGTTGTAGGCCAAAATATCTGGGGACCCACAGGTTGAAAACCACTGGTGGAGAGGCCTGAGTGTTGGACTCTGGAAACCAGGTTTTGAACCCCTGCTTACTGTGGAAGCTCAATGGGCAAGCTTGGGCAAGTCACACCTTCCAACCTCAGATAAGGAAAATGGCAAACCTCCTCTGAATAATCTTTCCAAGGAAACCCTGTGGCAGGAATGCCCTAGGTTCATCTTAAGGTTGTTTTTTTTTTAAAAAAAAAATCAAGACACACAACTCGACAGCATTACTACAGCATTACCTCCAGCATGTACTAATATCCATTAACAGATTGTTCTGAGGCAGCAGAATTCAATTCAGGGAAGTTTGATAATCTACAATATTCTCATTGTGAAAAGTGGAAGAGAGAATGTCTAACATTAGCTGTAGTTGAGCTTTAATCCCTCACCATTGGCTATGCTGGAGAGGGCTGATGAGAGTTGTAATCCAAATGTATCTGGGGAACATGTCTTCTAGTGTCACATGTGGCCTCCAAACCTGGTTTGGAGGCTATTGACCCCCTCAAGATTCTCCATATTGTCCTTTTCTATCTCAAAAAAACTCAGTGTACCCACAATTATAACCACCTGATTCCACTTTTGATTTCTCAGGCTCCTTCCTCAGAAATCCTGAGATTCTTGGTTTAGTGGGGTACTTAGAATTACCTACTAGATGGCTCTGATGGCCCATGAACTACAGCTCCCTAGATATACATTTAGTTCTCACTTCCTGTCTTCCCAGTCTTGGGAAGTATAGTACAACGGAATTTGATCAGAACTCTCCAAGGGAGACTTGTAACCACTTCAGCAAACAAGAAACCCCAAAGTTCTAGAAGATGGAGTCATAGTAGTGAAACTGGCCCCAGTTGTTATAAATGTGTGTGTGGGTGCATCAACCACCAAGAGCAGCAATTCCTCTTTTAAATGGACTGGAAGCACACCCTAACACTGTTTACATTTAAAAAACAACAATTTTCCAAAGTCAGGTGTGAACCTCCAGCCCCTTCACACTGTTGCTATTCTTTTTGTGTATGTTTATATTTTAACAGTAGTTCCTGCAGGCCTTTGGAGGGTGCCAGTGTCACAAAATGAGACCTGTCACAATTGTTTGCTTTGTGCTATATTCTCGAATTTTGCCTCTGGCAAGTACAGAGTTATGGGGAAACTGGTGTAAAGTGACTTGAAACATAAAGGAAGTGGGGTGTCCATTTTCCAGGATATGGTGAGGATAAAGACCTCTGGATTGACTGATCCATTGCTCAGGATTAAATGGGTTGTGAAACCCTTGGGTAAAAATCTCCTTGTGGGGACAGTTCACTTCTACATCCGATTGTCAGAAAAACAAGAAATAGGTGGGAAGTAAAATCCCTTCCTGGAAAAGTCCCCCACAGCTTTGACCCACGTGGAAGTCAAAAGGGTGGCGTGGCTTTTTCCCTCTGCCTCAGTCCTGAATCCAATTGGCAGTCACCTTTTGGGGCATCTCAATATAGAATGAAAGCAGTTTGAAATCCCTTTAACTCCATAGCTGGGCCCCCCCGATGACGCAATGGAGTAAACCTTTGCTGGCAGAACTGCTTACCAAAAGGTTGGCAGTTTGAATCGGGAGAGTGGAGTGAGCTCCCATCTGGGGACATGAGAGAAGCCTCCCACAGGATGGTAAAATATCAAACATCTGGGCGTCTCCTGGGCAATGTCCTTGAAGACAGCAAATTCTCTCACACCAGGAGTGACTTGCAGTTTCTCAAGTCGCTTCTGATATAAAAAAAATTCTATAGTTCAATGCAATGGAATCCCAAGAGTTGTGGTTTGGTGAGGAACCAACACTCTTTGGCAGAGAAGAAACTACAACTCCCAAGATGCCATAGCATTGAGCTTTGGGAGTTAAAGTGGTGTTGAACTGCATTCATTCTATAGTGATGCAAACTGTTTTTTTTTTGTTGGTTTTTTTTTTGCATTGAATGGTTGCCATATTGTTGGAAACTACTGTAAGTCCCTTCAGGGAGATAGGGCTGTTTATAAATAAAGTTTATTATTACAGTAGAATCTCGTTTATCCAACCTTTAGTCATCCAACATTCTGTATTATCCAACACAGTCTGCCTCCTGTCCGGATCCACAGCTGTTGCTATAGGCAGGCAAGGATAACAGATTTTTAAAAAATCTTCACAGTACTGAACTTTTTACAGATTTAACTTCTGAAAACGTTGTTACTGTAAATTAATTTTATACAACTTTATCTTTATTTGTAGTCAGTTTTTTAGTAGTCAATGCTTTCAATACATTGTGATGATTTGGTGCTAAATTCGTAAATAGAGTAATTACTACATATAACATAACATATTGAACTGCTTTTTCTATCGATTTGTTGTAAAACATGATGTTTTGGTGCTTAATTTGTAAAATTATAATGTAATTTGACGTTTATTAGTTTTTTTCTTATTCCCTTCTTATTATCCAACATTTTCGCTTACCTGTTTATGTTGGATAAGTGAGACTCTACGTTATTATTTTATTATGACACAGCAAACAAGACAGATATCCTGGATTTTGTATCACAAAATCACAAGTCGAACACTTCCCAAGCATCTAGGACTGTGTGATGTATTTTCGGATTATGCGTGCAGATCCCAGTAGGGTGGCCTTTTGCAGTTGGCAGAACGTAATTTTGTCAATGTCTATTGTTTCCAAATGCCGGCTGAGATCTTTTGGGACGGCACCCAATGTGCCGATTACCACCAGGACGACCTGTACTGGTTTCTGCCAGTCTTTGAAGTTCAATCTTGAGGTCCTGATAGTGGCTGAGTTTTTCTTGTTGTTTTTCGTCAATGCCACTGTCACCTGGGATGGCAACATCAAGGATCCAAACCTTTTTCCTTTCCACAACTGTGATGTCTGGTGTGTTGTGTTCCAGAACTTTGTCAGTCTGGATTCGGAAGTCCCACAGTATCTTTGCGTACTCATTTTCCAATACTTTTGCAGGTTTGTGATCCCACCAGTTCTTTACTGCTGGGAGGTGGTACTTGAGGCATAAGTTCCAATGAATCATTTGGGCCACATAGTTGTGTCTCTGTTTGTAATCTGTCTGTGCGATTTTCTTACAGCAACTGAGGATATGATAAATGGTTTCGTCAGCTTCCTTGCACAGACTGCATTTTGGGTCATCAGCTGATTTTTCGATCTTGGCCTTAATTGCATTTGTTCTGATGGCTTGCTCCTGGGCTGCAAGGATCAGGCCTTATGTTTCCTTCTTCAGGGTCCCATTTGTGAGCCAGAGCCAGGTCTTCTCCTTATCAGCTTTTCCTTCAATTTTGTCAAGGAACTTTCCATGCAATGTTTTGTTGTGCCAGCTGTCAGCTCTAGTTTGTAGTGCGGTTTTCTTGTACTGTTTTTTTTTGTCTGCTGTGTTTTGAGGAGTTTCTGATTTTTGACTTCAATCAAAGCAGGTTCTTCACTTTGCTTTACATATTCTGCCAGAGCATGTTCTTCTTCTTTGACTGCTTGTTTTACTTGTAAGAGTCCTCTGCCACCTGATCTTCTAGGCAGATATAGCTGGTCAACATCACTGCAGGGGTGCAGTGAATGATGAATGGTCATGAGTTTTCTTGTTTTTCTGTCCAAATTGTCCAGTTCCACCTGTGTCCAGTTTTTGATGCCAGCAGCATATCTTATGACAGGTATGGCCCAGGTGTTTATGGCCTTGATGGTGTTGCCTCCATTGAGCTTGCTTTTGAGAATCTTTCTGACCCTTTGTGTGTATTCTTTGCTGACCACAGTTTTCACATGTTCATGCTTTATTATTATTATTATTATTATTATTATTATTATTATCATTATTATTATTATTAGTATAGATCAGGCACAGGAAATCACTGGCTCTCCAGGTGTTTTGAGCTTCAACTCCCAAAAATCCCAGACTGTTAGGAATTGTGGGAGCCTGTACAGTTTTGCGGCTGCACACATAACAATTGCCAGTGACTGGAAAGGTGAAAAAACATTAAGTATTAAAAATTGGAAGGATAAATTGAGGGATTATGCACAGATGGCCAAGATTTCTAGCAATCCAAAACATGAAAGTCATAAAGTTTTTGAAAGAAATTGCAAGCTGGCCTTAGCATACCTGACAGCGGAATTTAAGACATAAAATAAGGGGAATTTATTGATCCAGAAGCACAGAGGGTTAAACAAAATTATGCATAAACGCAGTGTTGTTCAGTGTCGGGAGTCAAGGTGGTGGGTCGCACTGGGGGTGGGTTGAGGGGTAATTGTATTGTGGGTGGTAGGTTGTCTATGTATGTGTATATGTTTGTAATGTGTATTGTGGGTGTTTTACAATTTTAAAATATAATTCTATTTAAAAAACAAGGGCCTACACATTCAGTTCCAGCTGTCACAAATTCAATAAATGGTATCCAAGAAAAAATATTTTAAAAAGGAACTGTGGGAACTGAAGTTCAAAACACCTGGAGGGCCCAAGTTTGCCTGGTGTAGATGCACCTTTAGCCAACCTTGTGGAGGGTTTGGAAAAACTCTCATTGTTCGGAGGAACTCATTGTTATCCCTCCCCACCCCCACCCCCTGCCTCTCTGTGTTTCTCCTTCCCTCCCTCCCCCTGCCTTTGACTGGCCTCGTCTCTGGGGCGTGCCTTCCTTTCCTTTCCCTTCCTTCTTTCTCCCCCAGGGCCCCGCGAAGAGGCATGGGACCTTGCCTCCCGCAGACATGAGCCAGGCTCCCAGCGGCGGCTCTCCCGGGGGGGCTCCTCCTCCGGCCGCCCCCCGCCTCCTCCCGGAAGGCAGCAGCAGCAGCAGCATCAGCCCCCGAAGCAAGCAGCAGCAGCAGCAGCACCGCGCCTCTTCGCCGGGCAGACCCAGGGACCCGCACGCGCGGCAGCCCTCCCCGGCCTCCAAAGCAAGCTCCGCCCGCCAGGCCCCACAGCAGCAGCAGGCGCCGCCGAAAGGCAGCCGGGCCAAGGCGGCGGCATCATCAGCATCAGCAGCAGCAGCAGCAGGAGCAGAGAAGCCGTCCCCCGCGGCGCCCTCGGGAGCTGTCCAGGCCGGGGATGGTGCTGAACCGCTGGCCTTGGCTGGAGGCGGCGGCGCCAAAGCCAACCCCGAGAGGGAGCGGGAAGGCAGCGGCGGCGTCTCCAAAAGCGACTCCCAGGGCCGAACGGCAACTGCGCCACCTGCCGGCGCCCCCGGGAAAGGCCGGGCGCTGCCCGCGGCGGGGGGCGGCTACTGGAAGGAAGGATGCCTGCAAAGTGAGCTCATCCAGTTCCACCTCCGGAAGGGCTTGGCGGCGGCCGCCCAGATGCAAAGCCACGGGGGGCAGCCAGGGGATGGCGCCGGGGGGGCCAGGGCCGCGGCGGAGGAGCAGCAGCAGCAACCCCAGCCCCCGCTCCCCGCGCTGCCGGCAGCCCCGATGGCAGGCACCCCGGAGGCCAATGGGCAGAGCAGGGCCCTCGGAGGCGCCCTGAGCGCCGCGCAGCAGCAGGAGCTGCAGGAGGAAGTGGAGAAGCTCTGGGAGGAGAACGAGGCCCTCAAGGTGAGTGGAGGGAGGGAAGAGGGCCAGGCCTTGGGTGAGGGGGCCGGAGCCTTTGGTCCTCTTCATTGGGGAGGCCCTTCAGAGGAATTAAAGACCCATCTGCCCTTCTTTTCTATTTGTAAATAGAAGATATATACATATATATAGAAGATACATACCTATATATAGATAGAAGATATTCGCAGCCCACAGTGGCACAGTGTGTTAAAGCTGCTGACTGAAAGGTTGCAGGTTCGAATCCAGGGAGCGGAGTGAGTGCCCGCTGTTAGCCCCAGCTTCTGCCAACCTAGCAGTTCAAAAACATACAAATGTGAGTAGATCAATAAGTATCGCTCCAGGGGGAAAGGTAAGGGCACTCCATGCAGTCATGCCAGCCACATGACCTTAGAGGTGTCTACGGACAACACCAGCTCTTCAGCATAGAATTAGAGATGAGCACCAATCCGCAGAGTCGGACACGTCTAGACTTAATGTCAGGGGAAAACCTTTACCTTATAGAAGATTCTCGGCAAACCAGCAGCCAGGGGGATTGGTAGATGCCCTCGATAAATGTAGTTTCTGGTTGGCTGAGGTAATATTAATTATTATTAGTCATTTAATAATTAGTCATTATTAAAAACAGGCCTATCTAATGCTACACCCCATACTATACATACCAAGAGCCCCCGGTGGTGCAGTGGATTAAACCGTTGAGCTGCTGAACCTGCTGACTTTAAGATCTGTGGTTCAAATTCAGGGATAAGAGTTCTTTCTCCCACCCTGGACTTTCCACAGATATATAAACCCCACTTGCCTAGTTTCCAACATACCTCACAACCTCTGAGGATGCCTGCCATAGATGTGGGCAAAACATTAGGAGAGAATGCTTCTGGAACATGGCCATACAGCCCAGAAAACTCACAGCAACCCAGTGATTCCAGCCATGAAAGCCTTCGACAACACAATTTCTTTATTCTTCCTTACTGCCATTCTTTTTTTAAAAAGGAAATAACATAATTTTTTTAGTCCTCCACCTTGGCATGTTTCTCACTCAATGCCAACATCACTAGAAGAGAGTGATGCTGCAGTGGGTTTCTTCTGCCTCATCTCCTGGGCGATGTCAAGAGGACCTCCAGCCTATAAAGCTGCGTGGACTTTAAGAAAGGTGTTTGGGACCTGCAGAGGAAGAGTTTCAAGCAAGACCATACTTATGGTTTTGCTTGGCAATAAGAGTGTAGCAAAGTCCCATTTTAAAAGCAGTTTAACAATGAAGGAGTGGAGTGTCTTTTTTGTGAGGAGTAATGCTTTCGAAGTACTGCCAAAAGTTTCTCTTTAAGGACGTTTTGGGGGGTATGTTTTGGCCATTTTATGACATTCTCTTAATAATCTTTTTAAAAATTGCCTTCAAAGAACATAATAAGCACAGTAAAATAATGGAATGAATTGGTGTTTCAACACAATGGTAATGCATACTTTTATAAAATACGTTTCTAAGCAGGGGGAGTTTGTATAAAATTGCTTTTTTCAGATCATATTTTTGCCCTTTATAACGTGTTTCTATAAAAGTGAAGGCATCAAGTTCTAGATCTCTCTAAAAAATATAGCTGCCCATTCCAATGGGTAGTAAAATAGTAAGGACTGTAGTATTCATATGACTATTATGATAAAAGAAGAACTCCAATACTCTGTTGAATCTCCATGGTATTTTATGGATTGTAAAGCATGCAAGTAGCTATTAAGACATGTATTTCATTTTGGCGCCCATGCTATTTAGCTGTGAGGTATCATTCTGTTTGCTGGGATGCTTGTTGTGTGTCAGCATGTGAAAGAGATCAGGTGGGCTGGTTGCTGCTTAAACGTGTTGCTAGTATTGTGTCTATTTTGTGTACTGCTTTGCTTTTCCCTATCCATTTGTACTAACGTTTATCTGGTGCATGTCTGCTCTTCTTTCCCACTGGATGCCAGAATGAGATAGATGAGCTAAGGACAGAGATGGATGAAATGAGAGACAGTTTCTTTGAAGAAGATGCCTGCCAGCTACAGGAAATGCGCCATGAGTTGGAGAGAGCCAACAAAAACTGCAGGATCCTTCAGTATCGTCTTCGCAAAGCAGAGCGCAAGAGGCTTCGTTATGCAGAGACCGGGGAGATTGATGGAGAACTTCTGCGTAGCTTGGAGCAGGATCTGAAGGTACTACATGGTCCAAGTTGGCAAATAGCTGTGTATCTGAATTTCTAAATGGAGAGGCAAGATAACTCGATACGTGATTTTCCCTGTAGCTTTGGAAAGGGGATTGCAATGAATTAATCTAATTCTCATCCCTCATTTTTAGATAACACTCATACAGCAGTGGATCCTGGGTTGGGGAAGTTTTGACCCTTGAGGTGTGTTTGTTTTTATCTCCCAGAAACCTCCACTAACATAGCCAGTGGTAAGGAACTATGGGTGTGGTAGTCTAAAACCTCTCGAGGACTAAATGTTTCCCACCCTTAATTTCCCCCTTTCAAATCATTAGACAGCAAGTTCACAGGCAATTTAAATTGTTTTGCTTTGATACTTTTTCTTATTATGCTCTGTATAAAACTATTTGGGAGCTCCCGGTGGCACAGCGTATTAAAGAGATGAGCTGCTGAACTTGCAGATCGAAAGGTCGCAGGTTCGAATCTGGGGAAGCAGAGTGAGTGCCCGCTGTTAGCCCCAGCTTTTGCCAACCTAGCAGTTTTAAAAAATGCAAATGTGAGTAGATCAATAGTCATCACTCCAGCAGGAAGGTAATGGCGCTCCATGCAGTCATGTCGGCCACATGATCTTGGGGGTGTCTACGGACAATGCCGGCTCTTCGACTTAGAACTGGAGATGAGCACCAAACCCCAGAGTCAGACATGACTGGACTTAATGTCAGGGGGATACCTTTACTTTACCTATAAAACTATTTAAGGCTTTGTAAAGACCATATAGCCAAAATATAATATAGCCAGTGAACTTGCTTTCTAGTGATTTTAAAGGGCTAAATTAAGGGTGGAAAACATCTAATCACATAGATGAAGGTTTAGACGGCATGATTATCACATTTGCAGATGACACCTAATTGGGAAGGATAGTTAATACTCCAGAGGACAGGATCAGAATTCAAATTACCTCAACAGATTAGAGAGTTGGGCCAAAACTAACAAAATGCATTTCAACAAGGACAAATGTAAGACACTACACTTAGATGGGAAAAAAATGAAATGCACAGATTCAGGATGGGTGATGCCTGGCTTGACAAAAATCCTTGTGAGAAAGAGTCTTCATGAACAAGTTGAACATGAGACAACAGTGTGATGCAGCAACTTAAAAAGCCAATGGAATTTTGGGCTGTAGCAAAAGGAATATAGTGTCTAGATCAAGGGAAGTTATGGTGCTTCTCTATTCTGCCTTGTCCAGACCTCACCTGGAATACTGTGTCCGTTTCTGGGCACCACAATTCAAGTGGGATATTGACAAGGTGGGAAGTACCCAGTGGAGGGCAACTAAAATGATCAAAGGTCTGGAGACCATGCCCTATGAGGAGCAGCTTAAAGAGCTGAGAGTGTTTAGCCTGCAGAAAAGAAGGTTGAGAGGAGACATGATGCCCAGGTATAACTATGTGAAAGGATGCTATAAAGGAGAGGGAGCAGGCTTGTTTTCTGCTGCCCTGGAAACTAGGACTCAGAGTAATGGATTCAAATTACAGGAAAGGAGAGTCCACCTGAACATTAGTAAGAACCTCCTGACTGTAAGAGCTGTTTAGCAGTGAAATTCACTAACCCAGAGTGTGGTGGAAGCTCCATCTTTTGGGGCTTTTAAACAGAAGCTATATAGCCATCTGTCAGGGGTACTTTGATTGTGCTTTTCCTGCATGGCAGCGGTTTGGACTAGATGGCCCATGTGGTCTCTTCCAACTCTGCTCTTCTATGATCCTATGATTCTGAGAAGCCTTATCTTCCAGTGTTTCCCAGTTGAGAGGTATGAAAAAGTTGAGCTAAATCATGGAATACTTTTAATATGTGAAGGGAATAGCAATGTGCCTGAGTACAGAAGAAGAAACAAAAATCTTGGCCTGTATTATTATATGCTGTATTACCTCCAATTTTGTTCTTGCAATAATAAGAAATTTTGTCCCATATCAATGACAACTGGTGGTTTCCATGTTAATATTGTGGGGCATTTATTCTGGATTTTAGACTATATTTTAACAGTTATTAAAAATGCTAACCAATATCCATAAAATAACTTCAACACCTTGAATTGTTCCTTTAAAATCCAGACTAAAACCTGTCATCAATTCACCGCCCACTGATAGTCACCAGTACTGGGTTTTTTTTGTCAGAGTATGTATTTTATGAAAGATATTGCAGGGTTCACATTATATAGTAAACGATATTTTGCTTGATTATAAATTCGTCATAGATAATTGCATTTCCTGTAAGAGCCAGTGAATCACTCCGTTGGTCTTTTCTGGTAAATAACAAGTTTCCGGCTTGCTTGTTGACATAAACTTTTGGGTTTTTTTGCTTTTGAACTGTTGTAATTCTAACCTAAGTATTTCTGTGTACACATCATTAAAATCAGAACTTGCCTTTGAGAAAATATAAATCTGATGATGCTATGAATATAATCAGAAATTATTTAAAGTGTTATAATTGCTAGCTAATAAATGGCTGTGAATATGAGGGAAAATTAGTTCTATAGATCTGCATTTTAGAATGGAATCGCAGTTTTTCTTTTTAAAAAATGGTTATACCAGAGCTCTCTGAAGCTAGGTAAGTGTTGGCAAGATACTTAATACTTCTATTTGTGTGTCCCAGCCATTTAATATGACGATCTGCAATAATCTGCTGGTGTCCAGGGCCAATGCCTGTGTTGAAAGAACCCTTGGCCATCTTTTCACACAGCAAGTCCCAGGAGCAATGATTTAGAAACCCCCTCTTTTGGAAGAAAAGGTGGGAATGGCAAAGCCCCCTTCCAAGTCTGCAGATGTGCCAGAGGTTACTTACTAGATAGGAACTGGGCGGTCTTCCACTCACTTTTCTTCTCCTTCCTTTCCCTTGGCAGAACTGAGATAACACTTTATGAGATAGAGGTCATTCATTTGCCTCTCCCCTCTCCTCATTTTGCTCCAGTTTCTCTTCTTGGGCAGAAGAAGTGGCTCCTTGTCTTTTGCTTTGGGGCCAATATGCATTAGTGTCAGCAAAAAGTGTGCAGGCACCTGCCATTTCGATTGTTGAGTGGCTGAGAGTAACCTTTCTCTTGCATCTCCTATTGGAAATCTGGAGAGATTGGCTGAGATTCAGTATGGTACAGCATATTGTAATATTGCTGCAGGTGACACTATCCTAAAAGTGTCCACTCATTCCAGGGCAGGTGGGGAGTAGGAGGGGGGAGGCCAAAGAAGCATCTGGCTAAGTCACTGTAGTAGCCAGATGCAAGATGATTATTTCATCTGCAGAGATATTCCGCAGTCCCCTCAGAGACAGCTATGGAAATATGCAGTGACTAACCGGTAAGTTGGCTTTGGTTGTGGCAGAAGCTGGGAGAGAATATCAACTTCTACAGTAACAAAAAGTAAGATATACACAGGTATAGATGGACTTGTACCTTCATGTACTATGAATAGAATACTAGTCATTGTGAATGTGAATGGACAAGGTCAGCAGTACTGCTTTTTAATCTATCAACCTTTTGCTGCTAGATAATGTGTGTCTCACATTAAGGGAAGTCAAAATAGTTTGGAATGACAGAACAAAAGACACTTGAAACATTTGGACAAATTCTTGATAGTGCCACCCCCTTTCACTGGGCTTGGAGGTTATTTGGTTGTTCAGTCAATTACAATCCCAACTATAATCTTAATGTGAAGATATTTCTACTGGAAAACAAAGAAAGCTTTCAAGTGTGTGCCTGTTTATTGGGTTGGATCATAATCTTGCCATGAATTTGATCTTTGAATAAGAATTCAATATACAAGCTATTTCAATCATATAATTGCTATGTACCAGCATTCAAATTCATTGTTTGAAAATCATCACAAATAAGTTGGAGTACATGAACTGAGTCCCAGTTATGCTTATATTCTTATAAAATACTGGGATTAATGAATTCAAAGAATTCAAAGCACTAGTTTTGATCATTAAAGCCCCATATGACTTGGGTCCAAACTGTCGGAAAGATATAACTCCCCACACAAGATCAACAAAAGGGGGCTCTCTTCAGTCCCACCATCTTCAGTCATGTTTGGTGTGGAAAGGCTGTGGAGCATCCTTATGTGAGAAGTCTGTTTGACCCCTCCCTGTTCTCTTTCTGCTAGCAGGTGAAAACCTTTTCGTTCAGGCAGGACTTTGGATTTTGCGTTATACAACACAAACCCCATATCCACAGGATCCGTATCCATGGTTTCATTTACCTATGTCTGGTAAAAGGCATTTTCTAGGTCACATGTGTCAAATGCAAGACTTGCAGGCCGAATTCAGACCACCACATCAAGGCTTTCAGTGCCATGACAACAGTTACATTTATACAGTCTTGCAATTACAAACAACTCTTTGAAGGCAACCATAAGGTTGATGTGGCCTCAGTGAAAATGAGTTTGATACTCTTGTTCTAGGTTCTCCAGGAGTCCTTAATTTCAATAGGACTCACTATTATCCACAGTGTTATGTATCCATGCAAAATCCAAAAACATATTCCCCTCAGATACAGGGTTTGTAATGTATAGCAATAGTATTTGTGAAATAGTGTGCTATATTTTTTAATCTGTTATTTATTTATTTTATTTATTTATTACAATATTTATATCCCGCCCTTCTCACCCAACAGGGGACTATGGTTATTACCATAGTAATTAGGTTTCAAATGTTTTAACTATTTAAACCATGGTTTTTAATATATTGTTATTTAATTCTTTTTTAACTTTTGTAAAATGAGATTTTAATTTAATGTTTTAAAGTTCTGGAAGCCATTTTGGATTCCATCCTGGGGAAAAGGCACTGTATACATTCAATAAATCGATAAATAATGATATAAGCAACAAAAATGCCACCTTAACAACATCTGAAAGAGTCCCAGAAAGATAGGGCCTGATTGGTGTTTGGATTGGAGATTACCAGGAAAGCTCAAGGAACTCCAAGTAGGACTAGGAGAAAATCCTGCCAGAAACTATCTCCAGTCGGAGGACTGAGTCCTATTGTTAATCCCATCTAGGATGGATTCACTGTGTCAGTTGTCCAGTGATAGGTCAGCACATAAATTAATACCATTGATTCATAGGTATACTCTAGTTGGGACCATGAATGAGATAGGGATAGATATAAAAATAAGCTTCCTTAGTTTCTGTGTTATTTTTCTAACTATTTCAAATATTGTTTCCTTTAGGTGGCAAAGGATGTTTCAGTGAGACTTCACAATGAGCTGGAAAATGTGGAAGAAAAACGCACTACCACAGAGGATGAAAATGACAAGTTACGACAACAATTAATAGAAGTAGAGATTGCTAAGCAGGCTCTGCAGAATGAAGTTGACAAGTTGAAAGAGGTTAGTGTTTGCTTTGGGGAAATTCCGGGATGTTGTCAGGTTTTCTTTCCCTAAACTGAATGCCATTGTTGAAGTAGGAACTAGTGTTCATCATGGCAGAAAATGTCAGAACTCTGAACCATAGAGATTCTAAAATAAATCAAATAGTTCAATTAATGGAAAGGGGAACATCATTTTGATAAACTGTAAGCATTTCTGAGAAATTAGTGTTTGAAACATGAAGAAGCTACATTCTGGTATTACATACTGTGATTGTTTTATTAAATAGAATGCAGACTAGCAATTGTGGATCTTTACCCTTTATCCTGTACATTGATGAAATCCAGCTTTTGAATTACCCTTTGGCTTGTAGATTAATACACTTGACAGCTGTTTACTTCCATTATTTACTCTTGTTTTGACAAAACTCTGGATATTGATTTCTGTCATTCTTAACCTTTGGTTAGGCATGACAACATCTGGAGAATAACTCCAATACGGCTTTTTTCCAGTAATTTATTTAGTTATGTTGTGCCTAGCTTTTTCTCAAACAAGCCTGACATTGGATTTACACTATGCAGCATATGCTCCTTCTGATTTGAAGTTTGTTATTACTATTACCTGTGATCTTTAAGAGAGGAGAAACTCTTAACATTATTCAGAGTAACTATTCAAGGTGTACATGGAAATTTCGAATAAAATACAAAGCCTCATCCATATTATGTCCTGATGATACAAATAGGGCTCTGTATGCTTCTAGAATCTTAATTCTAGGGAATGCCAGTATTCACTCATTAATTCACTGTTAAATCACAATTGTTTGATTCTTATAATTTCCATGAAATGGACAGGCTGCTGAGTAAATTTTGCTTAGTTGTTCATCTCTTTGTTTTATATTAGTTGTTCATCTCTTTGTTTTATACGGACCCGAAAGCTCCGTATTGTTCAGAATGCGGCAGCCAGGCTACTCACAAGAACACCCATGAAATGCCACATAACACCAGTCCTGCAGCATCTGCATTGGCTTCCAACGGATTACCGTGGTCTATATAAGATGCTAGTTCTGACCTTTAAAACTCTTTACAGCCAGGGCCCATCGTACCTTACGGACCGTCTCTCCTTCTCCCATCATCGGAGGTCGCAACGACCATCCCAACGCGACTTACTTTATATACTGGGTCCTAGAGAAGTGCACCTGGAAAGGACCAGACGCAGAGCTTTTTCTATTTCTGCCCCTGCCTTATGGAATGCCTTGCCACCCTATATGAGAGCCATGCGTGAGTTAGGGCCTTTTACCCTAGCACTCAAGACCTGGCTCTTTACTAGAGCTTTTGATCTATGTTAATTTTATCAATATTTGTATGTATGTATTTTTATCCTTTACAATTTTATCTTGTAAATCGCCTAGAGCATCGTGGATGGAGGGCGATTAATAAGTAATTAAATGATGATGATGATGATGATGATGATGATGATGATGATATTCCCTAGTGTAGACATAGCAAATAGTCAACAGTCAACACCCTTCCTCAGAACTTTATAATTTCTTTACCATCACGTATGTAGCACTAGGGATTTTTTTCTTCCCAGAGGTATTGTTTTGCTGTACAGTACAGTGACCATTTAGACTTCTCAGCCGTAAATTTAGCAAAGTAGGCATGCTCCTCAAGAACCCTCACTTCACTCCATAATCCCAGATTAATTCCCTTTTCCACTGATGTGTTCAGTGTACACAGCACTCCAAAGGGTCCACTTTTTGTTACAATGTTGCATCTTCGTAATTCTGGTGGGATCATCCAAGTCACAATTTGACTGCACTCCTACAAGGAAAGACCAGTGGAAGCCAGGCTTCCAGAGATTATATAGTGCAAAGCAAAAAAGATAATATGTAAAAGCAGATTGTCTCCCTTTTTCTCCAGCTTCAAACTGAAAAGTGAATGTAAAAAGTATCCAACAAGGCCATTAATTCAAGTTAGCTCTTAAACATCACTGGAATGCCATTTTAGCAGGAGCTTCATATTTCCAATTAGGTTTAGAAATTCTAGGATATTGCTGATACAAAGGTGCACTTTGGCTGAAGCTCATTCCACACTGCAAAGAATGATTGTCTTGTAGATGTTAAAATTCAATTGCTTTGACTTTCCTTTAGGATACTAAGTTGAACATAGGATTAGGTTCTTGTACCTTTAATAGCCATCACGTCCTTGATTATTGTGTGTTGTTGTTGTTGTTGTTGTTATTATTCCAATTTTCCTCCAATATTGGGGCCCAAAGCTCAAGAAAAGGTACCATAAAGTTCCATTAGGCATGTTTCCTCCCTCTCCCTCCCTCTCGCCCAAACTACACCTTTCAGCTGCTGCTAAGTAGCCACCAAAAATTCCAGTGAACAGCAGGGGGAGCACAGAGAAGGTGACATCGCACTTGTGTTTTCACCATCAGGAACACATCTGAACACTTCTTCATCCCCCCCCCCCCCCCCCCCGCTTTCCATTGGCAAATACATAGCTGGTGCAGGGCTATCACAGCCAAAAAGTGGGTTTTGTGAAATGAAGCATGGGGCATAATATAGTTCCACCTGACAGAACTGTACCACTTTCTGATCCATGATCTGTTATCAGTTAAAGCTAGAGGAATGCCATCCTGTACTCAACCAGGCAACTCTACTTTTTTTTCAAAATTCACTTTAGTTTCTAAAGGTAAATTATTAATTTGATCAAGAACCCAGAATGGAAAGGGCTGCCAATTTTCACTAATTTTCCATGGCCCTGCAATATTTCAGTGCCACTTGTCTCAACTTAGTGTCTTCCAAATGTATTGGACTGGGATACATCTGGAAGGCACCAGCTGTTTCTGTGTGCGCGCTAAAACAGAGACTGAAAGAGGAAAAGAAATCAACAATGCCATTGTTTGATCTTGTAGATGTGTACTGTCTTCTGTTTACTGAGCTGCACAAAGCTTTCTTTGTGTAGATCAGCACATTACTGTAATCTAATTGGGAGTTATGTGCATTCTAGTTGTTTCTGACTTAAGGCAACCCTAAGGCAAAACGGTCGCATGGTTTCATGACAAGATATGTGCATGCCCCAATGTTCAGTTCATGAAGTCGCAAATGTCCCCAAAGGTATCAAAATTGTTGCTTATTTGGAGGTTGATGCTCTTTTGTTTCCCCCAAATGACTCAAAACTGCTGCAAAATGTGGTTTTGCCCCTGCAACTCTCTGGACCCACCACACATCTTAGGATTGTTGTTGTGTGCCTTCAAGTCATTTCCAATTTATGGCAATCCTCAGGTGAACCTATTACAGCCTTCCTCTGAAACTGAGAGAGTGTGATTTGCCAAAGATCGCTCAATGAATTTCTGTGGCAAGGCAAAGATTTGAACTTTGGTCTCTAGAACCTGCTACAGATAAATCTGATAGGGGCCTTCAAAGGTTATCCTCTAAAAAATATTTAGGGTTGATTCGTTTCACACTAAATTGTTCCAAAAATTAACATCTTGAAATGATCCAAGGACTGTGAAGGAGATAATTTCAGTTAAGTGACTCCAGAGCTGCAGCTGCTTCTCCTTCTCTAACTGCAATTTGTATGTGTACAAGGGACAAAGTTTTCATTTGCCCACTCGCATGAGTCAGTTGCCAAAAGTTGTGGCTGCATCTGTACTTGTATTGCTTCCTATCTACAACTGATTGTTCAGATACCTCTCGGTGGAGCCATTCACTAACATTTAAAGCAGCCCTTAGAATCTGGAAAGCACCCTCTCTCCATGCATTTTATTCAGTTCCTATGAAACATAAAATTGATATATCTGCCAAATAGAGAATCTTGAAATACCATTTCTTTTTTTGAAATATTTTTTATTAAAAATTTTATATTTGGAGGCAAAAAAAGAAAAAAGAAAGTATATATTTGCAAGTAATAAAGTTTTCACATCGAAAGTGGGAGAACACTTATTGTTAATAGAAAGTAGGAAACAAGATAAAAAGAAAGAAAGAAAAAGAAAAAAGTATATAAAAATATTTAGCAAAAAAAGGAAAAATAAAAATAAAAAGTAAAAGATAAAAATAAAAATTGTTGACTTCCATCTGACTTTAACTGGTTCATCATAGATTTTTTAAATATATATATATATATTTGTAGAGATCGGTAAATCACTACATCCCCTTCGTCCTCATCGGTCTCTAAGATTGTATCTGTTCAGCAGATAGGATCAAATTTCATTTGTTTTAAATAGTCCTTTACCAGGTCCCAGTTGGTATCTTTCTTTGGTAAGCCTTGGATTGGAGATAACCAATATGTAAGTCTATCCAAGTTCATCACCTCCATAACTTTTTTTAACCATTCCTCCTTATTTGGAATCTCCTTTCGTCTCCAAAGCCTGGCATATGTTATTCTCGCGGCAGTGACCAAGTAATTGAACAGGATCTCTTTATTTTTATCATGTTCAAAGTCTAGCATTCCGAGTAGGAAATATTCGGGTTCGCTTTTAATTTTTGTATTTAAAATTATTTGTATAGCTTCGTTTATGTCTTTCCAATAGAGTTGGACTTTGGGACAAGTCCACCATAAATGAAAAAAAGTACCTGTCTGTTGCTCACACTTCCAACATTTGCCCGATCTATTCTTATAACATTTAGAGATTTTGTAAGGTGTGATATACCACTTGCATTGCATTTTTAACCAATTCTCTCGCATGTCATATGCATAGGTATATCTCAGGCCCTGGTTCCAAACCTTCTCCCAACTTTTTAATTGAATCTGGTGTCCCACATTCTGGGCCCATTTCACCATGCACTATCTGATGTTTTACTGTAGCCCACTCTAGTAACTTTTTATATAATTTTGTAATTAATTTTTGATCACTCTTCATTACATTATCCTAGAAGCTGTTTCTGTCTGCGAAACCTATCTCTTTGTCTTTCCTGAAGAGGTCATATACCTGTCTGAAGTGGAACCAGGAGCACTTTGGGAACATAAGTTTAATGTCTTTTTCCTCTTTTAATTCAAATTTCCCTTTTTGTTTTATTAGCAGATCATCATAAGTATATATATATATATATATATATATATATATAGTTTGGTGTGTTATACTGTGTCTTTGTGTCAATAATAATAATAATAATAATAATAATAAAGAGGATTGGAAAAGACCCCTTGGGAAATTTAGTCCAACCCCCTTCTTCCTTTGTGCACCAAAAGCACTGGCAATGCACCCATTAATAATTAATTATTTATTAAATAATAATTAAAATACCCTTATAAATAAGCAAAGCTTTGGCAGGCGCACACCAGGTGAGGGAGGAGGTGGAGGAGGGAGCCACCGCCGCCACGGGGGCCGGATAAATGGCTTCGATGGGCCGCATGTGGCCCCCGGGTGTTAATTTGGGGACCCCTGCTGTAGATCAAAGCAGTTTGATAGCACTTTATCTGCCTTGATTCAGTTCTATGGAATCCTAGGAGTGGTAGTTTTACAAAGTATGTAGCCTTCTCTGCCAAAGGTGCTAGTGCCTCACCAAATTACAAATCCCATGATTCTACAGCATTGCACCATAGTAGTTAAAGTGGTGCCAAACTGCATTTCTTCCACAGTGTAGCACCACCGCCAGTGTTGTGCTGAAATAATGCTCCCTAGAATTATATCTGAAATTGTTAATCCCTTGTCTTGAATGCCTGATTTGTCTAGATATTCAACCCATTTGTGCTATTCTAGTTTTGTTTGTTTGTTTTTAATCTGGGATATCTTAATGTTTCATCTGGGAAGTTTTGTATATAAAATTTGAACATGATTACTTCTTGTACTTAAAACTTGAAGATTATGCTTCAGATTCTTTTTGGTCTTGGCTCAGTTATTTCAATAGTTTTTTTGTATGAAATCCTGATTGCAATTAAATGCATTACCTGGCCACTTGTTTCTGGGAAGGATTTTTGCTTTGTCTCTTTATGAAATATTTTTAATATTTAAAGCATTCCCAGCTGTAGGTTATAAATAACAGCTTGGAAAATTTACCTTTTCAGATTAAATTTCCCAGAACCATCCAGGCACCATGGCCAGTAATAACAAGCAAAACAATTTTTACACATTGTTATGTATATTCCTGGCATTTATAATTTGCCTAAATTAAAACTTTGTTTTTAAATATGTATATCATTATCATTAGTTGTCTAACACACAGTTCTCTTTTTCTTTTCTTTTCTTTCTTCCCCCACCTCCTAAAGACAGGGCAACAGCAGCATCAACTAAACAATTAAGTGGCCAAAAATGTTCATGTGCTTTAAATGGCAAGTTGGTAGATCACTTTTCACACAGATATTTACTATATTTGATCTTTCCTCTACAGCAGTCAACAAAAAGAAGAGGAAGCAAAGACTTGCAAAAATCAGAGAAAAAGTCACAGCAGACTGAAGTGAGTTCAAATGATTCTGTCTATGCTATGCTGTGGTACCATTCTGTACACTGGAGAAGGAAAACGTCTAGTTCTCCAGTTATTTGGGACTGCAACTTCCAACAGTTCTAGTCAGGATATTTTGTGGTAAAGAATGATGAGAATTGCAGTCATGTGTGCAAGTTGTTCATTAGTCAGCTATGGTGGAGCCAGGGCTGTGCTATAGCAGCCATTTTCTAGTACACATCCCAAATATTTAAATGTGTGTTAACATCTAAAACAATGCTTTTAGCTATACAAGTATGTGGTGCTATGCCTGAATTTATTTTATTACCTTCAGCTATTATTTATATTATGGCTGTTAATTGTAGAAGAGTTATTTGAATCTATACTCTTTTGATTTAATACCGAGAGACTATTGATTTTTATTTTCCATTACTGTATTATCTTGAAAATAAAGTACTGGAGATATTATTATTATTATTATTATTATTATTTACTACTATTTCTACTACAGTACAAGTTGAACATCCCTTATCTGGAATTCTAAAATATTCCAAAATCCAAAACTGTCCATATGGACAGTTGAGATAACCGCACTTTCGCTTTCAAATGGTTTGAATCAGTGGTTCCCAAACGTATTTGGCCTACACCCCCCTTTCCAGAAAAAATATTACTCAGCGCCCCCTGGAAATTATTTTTTAAAAATTTTAATAGCAATTAAACAGAAAGATATATGTATTAATGTTTCTACCTTTTTCGTAAAATGTAGTAAAGAAAGGTGTAAATTAGAACATTGAAGTTTGAAATTATGAAACTGTTTTTTGAACTCAGAATAGAAAAGTAATACAGAAAAAATTAAAACATTTGAAATGCACCTGTGGCCATCACCACCCCCCTCAATCGCTGCAGCACCCACCAGGGGGCAGTAATGCCCACTTTGGGAATCACTGGTTTGAATGGTTAAATTGTCTATATGTTTATTATCATTTATCTTGTTGATATTGTTACATTGCTGTAAGCCGCTCTGAGTCCCCTCGGAGAGAGGGGAGGGATACAAATAAAAGTGTACTATTATTATTATTATTATTATTATTATTATTATTATTATTTACAGAAACTTAATTTTATACACAAAAATGTTAAACATATTGTAAAAATTACTTTTATGCCTATTTATAAAAGATACATATGAAACATAAATTATTTTTTTGTTCAGACTTGGACCCTGCATCCAAGATATCTCATTATATACATATATGGAAATACGAGTACTATATTCTGAAACCTAAAAATCAAAAATCAAAATAGTTTTAGTCCCAGCATTTCGGATAAGGGATACTCAACCTTTACTATTATTTTGCTGAACATTACCAACCTATTATAATTTACAACACAAGGATTCAGATCTTGCATCGAAAGATGAACTGAAAAGTTCCAGGCAAGTACCCTACCTTTAATGTACTCACATCACTCAACATAATGTACTTCCCCATACATCTCAACATGGGCATTTATTGAACAATTATAATTATCATCTTCCTTATATTTATTTAGATCACGCTTTTATCTTGCAACCATGATACAATGGAGCATGCGGGACAGCAGCAGAGAACATTCTAACTATGTGTCTGTGATGGGCTGCAGAGTGATGATAAGGTTCTCCAAGATTTCAGGAAGACCTTTGGTCTTCACAATGCATACTGCTATAGACACAAAGCCGGAAACTTCACAATCACTACCCTCCCTCTCTCCATCAGTAAACAGCCATTTTGGTAGAGATAGGTCACAGAAAGTAAAATATGGCAGCTTGGGAGAAGTTTTAATCATTGCAGGAGGGAGGAAAATAATTTCTCCCCACCTGCACAAGCACACATAGGAAAGCTAGAAGTAAGTGTATTTCACAAATGGAATGCCAGCCACAACAATTATAATATACCTAGTCTCTGTGGAGTTAGGGTATTAGAAATAGGTTTCAAGAGGTATCACACCTATGTTAAGATCGATGGGAATATTCTCATGAAACACCTTGGGTCTGTGCTCTACACATTTTGTTGAATATTATCAAATGTTCTCAATTTGTATCTAAAGCTGCTATCAAATATTCTTTGCTTTTATAAGGAGGACAGTGAAGATCTGAAATGCCAGTTACAGTTTGTTAAAGAAGAAGCTGCCCTGATGAGGAAAAAAATGGCTAAAATAGACAAGGAGAAGGACAGATTTGAGCACGAGCTTCAGAAGTATAGGTCCTTTTATGGTGATCTAGACAGTCCTTTGCCAAAAGGGGAAGCCGGGGGCCCACCTACCACAAGAGAATCAGAACTCAAGCTTCGTCTGAGGCTAGTTGAGGAAGAAGCCAATATTCTGGGAAGGAAAATTGTGGAACTGGAAGTTGAAAACAGAGGGTTAAAAGCAGAGCTTGATGACTTAAGAGGAGAAGATTTCTCAGGGACAGCCAACCCTCTCATGGGAGAGCAGAACGAATCTCTGTCTGAGTTACGACAACATCTGCAGCTGGTTGAGGATGAAACTGAATTGCTGCGGAGAAACTTGGCGGATGCAGATGAACAAAACAAGCGCATTACAGCAGAACTGAACAAGTACAAATACAAAACAGGGGCTCATGACACATCAAGGCACCATGATAGTGCCAAGACTGAAGCCCTGCAAGAGGAGCTGAAAGCTGCACGCATGCAGATCAATGAACTCAGTGGCAAAGTCATGCAATTGCAGTATGAAAACAAAATCCTGATGTCCAACATGCAGCGCTATGACTTGGCCTCTCACTTGGGCATCCGAGGTAGCCCCAGGGACAGCGATGCTGAAAGTGATGCAGGGAAAAAAGAAAGCGACGATGATTCACGTCCCCCACACCGCAAAAGAGAAGGACCCATTGGTGGAGAAAGTGACTCAGAGGAAGTCCGCAATATACGGTGCTTGACCCCCACAAGATCTTTCTACCCTCCCCCAACAGGATGGCAGAAAAGCTTCACAGATCGGCAGCAAATGAAGGACATTCGGTCTGAAGCAGAACGCTTGGGAAAGACGATAGACCGGCTGATTTCAGATACCAGCACCATCATAAGTGAGGCAAGAATTTTTGTGGCCAATGGAGACTTCTTTGGACTTATGGATGAGGAAGATGATGGCAGTAGGATACGAGAGCATGAACTACTGTACCGGATAAATGCTCAGATGAAGGCGTTTAGGAAAGAGCTCCAGACCTTCATTGACCGACTGGAAGTTCCAAAGTCTTCGGACGATCAGACTACAGATGAACCTTTGTCAGTGAGTCAGGTAGATTTTTACTTAACAAGCCATCTAGGTAAAATGTTTTAACCCAAAATGCATTGTAGATATTGCATCAACAGTTTCATAAAAAGCTTATGATATACAGGGGTGGAGTGAAGTCTTAAATTTCTGAGGCTTAATTTTAAACATTCTAAACCATAATTTGCAACCTAATTCTAATATTTGTTCAATGTGACAGACGGTTAAACAGAGCTAGTGTTAGAAGTTAGTGCTCCTCCAAGGTTTGAATAATTACTGTTTTTGAACTATATGTTGGCTAGGGTTTATGGAAGGCACAGTACCAAAATATATTCCAATCTCTACATGGTACACAACTTTGTACCTGACCAAGCTGCCTGGCTGCTGCTCCAGTTGAGGACCAGCTTGCTTGTCTGTCCTTTTCCTTGGGTTGAAAGAGGGGTAAGTGTGGCAGCAAACAGTAGTAATGTTGGCCTTGTCTATCTGCTTACTTGCATTTCTGCAACTATGTAGTAAGCAGTGGCAATAATTCCTCTTTCTTGGTACCATCATTTGCTTCCTCTGGATTTTTTCACCCACTGCTCGCTGTTACCTTCAGTGTTAGTGGGATGAGGAAAATGCTCTGGGTTGTAGCTTACCCTTTCAAGGAGCTCTCCATGGTGTCAAAAACCTACCTCAATTTAGCACCTCAAATGTTTCTACACTGATATTCAGGGCATATGTTATAAGAAGAACTGTCTAATAAGGAGAGGGTTCTGATAGAGATTGTATTACTTTTTGTTCCAGGATGTGAATCTGTGAGCAAGACAATTCCTTCTCCTGTAGTTTGTGTTACATTCAAAATTCCTCTTAAATTGTTAACTAGATATTTGGGGAGTCCTTTGCAATCAATGCAAGAAGGTAGCAAGAATGAAATCAAGAAATAATTACAAGGAAAGCATAATTGGAAACATATAGCCTCACATATAGTTATCGGCAATTGAAACATTTGAATAATTTTGGATAAAAAGAAATAACTATATGCCATAAAATGTAAAGAGTGTTGCTACTGGTATTGTATGGGTACTTCAATCTTTAGTATTATATCTCCTGTTTACTAGCCTTAGCTGATAAAATTTTGTTTTTCAAATTATATAGCTAGCCTATTTTCAGACATAGTTTCTTCCTCTTATATAATGATGAAACTTGAATAATCAAGAGAAACAGATAGATAACTCCAAGCAGTCTAAAAGAATCACTTTTGCTATCATCATATAGTTAACTCAGAGAATTGTTTTTTTTCAAGATACAGTAGTGGCACTTTTAAATGATCAAACACGGTTTTGGAGAGAAGTTTATCACTGGGCTTTGAAGCAGAGGCAGTCTTCTTTTGAGCAATAGAAATGGGGGACAATTTGAAAAGGGGAACAGTTTACTTTGAGCCTTTACGATATGTTTTAAAGAGCAGGGATGGATAATCATTTGGTGTGATTCACTGGCAAAATTCAGTTTTAACTTTCTCACATGCATGGCATCCAAAGAAGCAACATTCGTAGAACCATTCCCTCCTATATATAAGTTGCCATGGACTCTTTTATCTTTGCTGTCTTGTCATTCACAGATCGTGGTAAGCAGTGTTCCACTTGGATCATTTTGAATGATGATTAAATGGCCCAGTTCAGAAAATGCAGTGTACATCCTGCAATGTTTTCTGCATGTGTTTCTAGTTTACTATATGTTCCAAATGTAGTGCAGTGGGAGAAGGGAGGGCAGTTTAAACTATCCCAAAACTGCATGCTTTGTCTTCTCCTAGTAAATAATATATTGTACAAGTATAGTTTTTCTTGGCTTCTCCAAATGAAACAGATGAAACTGAAGAGTAAAATTAAATAATAGAAACAGCCAGAACCCAGGAAGCATGAAGGATTTTCTTCTTTAAAATTTCCAATTATCTGATTCCTAAGCAATGCTTCTGTTTTTCCTCTTATAATATTGAAATTGCAGTTTCATTAATATAGAATTATCTTGTTTTTGTATTTGCTTTCCCAGATGTTCCAGCCTATCATTTTACTTATTCTCATCCTTGTATTATTTTCATCCCTTTCTTACGCAACAATATTTAAACTTGTCTTCCTTTTCACGCTGTTCTTTGTGCTGTAGATCGTTTTCATTATTTTTACCATTCATTGTAGTATTATTTTCAGTTTGTTTCATTATGTTCATCCTCTCAAGATAAGAAGTTCAAGAGCTATAGTTTCTGTAGTAATCACTGCTATAAAAACACTGAAGACTACTCATTTGAAAGAATGGAAACCAGCCATCCTTAGATGCCAAAAATAAAAGAAGGGAAAAACAGACATCTCCACATCTGAACCAGAATTCTGCTAATTAAAAATGCCAGGTAAGCATATTTATTCATTTTATTTTAATTCCAGTTCCTACACTTCTCTCTCTCTCTCTCAGTTTTAGAAAATTCAGCATAAAAACAATGGTACACATTTCCAGCTAATATTGTTTTTACTAGATCAAAATCAAGTGTAGCAGAAATGCTGCATTTCCTCTATAGAATATTGCAGTCATGGACTCATTAAAGTTTGGGTAATACAAGTGTGACTATATAGCTATATTTCTAAAGATGCACATTTTCACAGAGAGAAGATTATCACAGTCATTTCGATACACACACAGAAACATACATGTGCACAGTGTTTTTTATAGGTAACTAACAAATAGAAAAGTTCAGAGCAGGAGCTTTGAACTGAAGAGGAATTCAGCATGGAGTTTGTCTGACTTCTACTGACAGCTTCTGAGTCCAAAACCATTTCTCTGTCACATCAAATGGCTATCTTGGTAGTTTTTTTTTTTTTTTCGTGTCAGGAGCAACCGGAGTTGCTTCTGGAGTGAGAGAATTGGCCGTCTGCAAGGACGTTGCCCAGGGGACGCCCGGATGTTTTGATGTTTTTACCATCCTTGTGGGAGGCTTCTCTCATGTCCCCGCATGGAGCTGGAGCTGATAGAGGGAGCTCATCCACACTCTCCCCAGGTGGGATTCGAACCTGGCAACTTTCAGGTCAGCAACCCAACCTTCAAGTCACTTAGTCCACTACGCCATCTGGGGGCTCCTAGAGGCGCCTTCTTGGTAGTGAATGCATATGATGTTTAGTGGCTGGGAACATAAGAAGTATCAAAGAAAATATCAAATTTAATTGACCTAAACTTGTGATGACTTCATTCACTTGTCATTAAGCAGATATCTTTCTGCATTCATTATTGGATATATCTTTTTGGTACTAAACCTATAAGCCATTTCTCATGATCTTACCCTGAGATTTTACTGTAATTCATTTCCCTGATACATTGGATTTTGATGAAGGAATAGAGAAGACTGAATAAGAACAGCATGCACTTAAAGTATATGCAGAGATCTGATCTTTGTAATAAGTCAGAAATCGGGTTTTCGCTTCTGCATGTCACCACAGGAGGTCCTTTGAGCAGAATACAGCTGACCTATCATGGGTGGTGGCTTCACAACCTTTATAGCCCCACTTCTGTTGTAGCTCCAGGTTGGCAGCAAACACAAGGAGTGTAAGGCAGCTTGCGCATTGCATTCAGCTCAATGGGTCCATCATGAAACATCTAATTCCACCAAGGCCCCAGATAAGTTTCCATATATATTTTCTGTAATGTACTTGCATATCAAAACAAATATACATGGAGAAATGGTGGACCATCTGCCAAGCAGTTAAATTAGAACCATCAAACTGAGATATATATTCAAAGCATATATCTAATTCCTACATTAGATATTAAATCAGCTATCTGCAGAAGTTGATTCATGCCCAAAGTACAATGAATGGGAAGAATATTTTATTGCTTTTAAATATGTACTAATTTGAATGAGGTACCTCAGATTCTTCACATACCAATCAACTAACATTTAATACCATCCCTTTGATTTCTATTGCGGTATTAGTTCTTTTAGTTTTATGTCCTATTTCCAATTGTGATTGCACGTGTTGAAACAGTATATGTGAAAATTTTAATGAGTGATATTTGTGTACAAAGGGATCTTATAGCACCTTAGAAACTAAGTGAGATAGCAAAGTTGATCTTATAAAATTTTGAAGACCTAGGATGTATCTACACAGAATTAATGCAGTTCAACACCACTTTTAACTGCCATGGCTCAATGCTATGGAATCTCCAGAACTGTAGGTTTACAAAGTCTTTAGCCTTATTTCCCAAAGACTTCTGGTCCCTCACCAAACTACAAAACACTTGAAACTAGCCGAAACTGGCTAGTAAACTGGCTTTGTAAAAAGAGGCAAACAAAACAACATGTATCAGTGAAGCATGCATTTCTTCATTAAATAAACAGTTGTATGATGTTCAAAACTGCATTCCACAAATGATCCTGTGGCTGTTTACACTGAGGTAAGTCTCAAAAATTCAGTGGGGGATGCTTTTAATAAAATCTTTTTAATATTAGACATGGCACTTAATTGTACTAGAGTCTCATTAGTGTTTGAGATGCTGATGTATGAATTATTATCCATTTGCCACTCCTTTTGAAAACCAATGCAAATTAGTCCCAAGCCTATTTGAGTGTTTCTTTTGCTGTGCGGAGAACATACCACCACCCTGATCCCCCACATTGGGTACTTGTTTGTAATGGGAACATGGTCCTTCTCCATACCTGCTCCCAAATAGTGCCCTGCCTAATCTTAACACAGTTTTACATCACAGGGGAAACAACATACTTCGAGCAGGCCCTTCTTTACAGATATACCTCTTAAAATGTGGACAGTGTAGAGGATGGATCCAGCAGTAATAGCTCTGCTGTTTCACTCATGGAACTAATGGCCATTTGTTGATTACCTGAGAACCTATGCACAAATAAGGTGGAAATTTTAGCCAGATCAGCTTTTCTTCTCCTTATATTCCAAACTTTCTTTGGTATAATGTGGGTGAGCTCATTCACATTATATAATTACAGCATTATGATTTCACTCTGTCATGGCTGCCTACTATGGAATGTGGGATCTTGTTGTTTCACGAGATACTAGAGCAGTGGTTCTCACCCTGGGGGTCCCCAGATGTTTTTGGCCTATGACTCCCAGAAATCCCAGCCAGTTTACCAGATGTTAGGATTTCTGCGAGTTGAAGGCCAAAAACATTTGGGGACCCCAGGTTTAGAACCACTGTACCAGAGCCCCCTGACAAACAAGTCTACCTATTTCTAAACTGCAATTCCTAGAGAATAGAAGCTTGCTACTTATATTGGAATAATAGCATTATAATTGTTTCATGTAGAAAAGCTCCTGTTCTACAAACATCTAAAGGGGCCCTTAGCAGTCCAATATTTTACGAAGAAATCCTTGTGGAAACAGTGGCTTTCTTGCTGTGAAGTGATGCCTAGCTTCTCCATTTATTGAATCCACAGTTCATAGGAAAGGGTGAACGAGGTACTGAGAGATTTGTAGTCAATCTAGGTAATTTTTCCAAGGTCTACATTCACTTGAATATAATTAGTTGCCTTGGCGTGAGACAGATCACTGAATAATAGTATGGATATTTCTCTCTTTATTTCTTTTCGATAAGCAAGATAGCTTTGCAGCATGCCACTTCAGTCTGTATTTTTAGGGTTTTGTAATATGGGAGTTACAAAATTTCAGTTCTTCCCAGCCAAAATCTGTCATATAAATTTGTAACACTAGAGTGAATTGGTTTTTGCTACATTTTTTTCATCATTCCCTTGAGGAGGGAAAATCAGCTTTAAGAGTAGCTGACTCATAAAATTTTAAACATTAATGATACAACTGTGCCGACAATAATGTGGTAATTCTTGATGCTTTTTCTTCCTTAGTAAAGATACTGTTAACTAGAGAAGGGTGGATTCATGACTCGCACCAATGATTTGTCAGACTTGAATGCAACAGCTGTAGTTTCCCAGCCCTGTAAGGTCCCACTGCAATTTTTTCATTAAGAAGAAGGGGGAGATGAAGTGACACAACCCACACACTTGCACCCAAGGTCTGGAGTTGTACTAACTCTGTGTTTGGTGGCACCCAGATTAACAGTCTGGGACTACCTGTTATATTTCAACTTTAAAACTCATTACAATGTTTGTTCAAATGTCTGCTTAGGCACTAATAAGCAGGGGAAGGGATGGTTGTATCATTTCAAGACAAAAAAGGATGTTTTGCTGAAAAGAAGGCAATCCTCACTTCCTATTTAAACCCCCAAAGTTGCCAAAAATGACCAGCTTACGGATAGATACACCACTGAAATAGCACATGGGTCACATTGATGTGATGCTGCCACAAATACATTCAATGGCAACGTGAAGGCTCTTGTTCAAGGACAGGGATATTTCTTTCCTCTGAAAACATGTGAGCTCAGAGGTCCTTGTTACAGATATAATAAGACAAGGATCTGGTGACATGTGTCGCCAGTGCTTTGGAATCACAGCGGAAGAAAGCAGGTGCCTTGGCCAAGCAGAAATATACTTAGCCATTGGAAAATAGAAAATTCGCCAGAAACAGTGACTACATGTGTCATTAAAGGGGGGAGGATGAACTACAAATGACCTTCAGGAGTTGTTTACAACTTGTCCAGAGTCTTAAGAACATCACACTCCAGTTCCTTTGCTTGGAATAGACTAGATTAATTTTATACTGCTGCTATGACAAGGGAAAACAAAATGTAGGGCTAGATTCTCTTTCTAGATCTAAAATATTTGCTATGAGATGATGTGTGATGCTGGAAATAAGCACAAGTGAAAGCAACTTTCCCAAAAAGGCACATTATAAACCTCACTAAAGTCCACATCCAGAAGTGTGCACTGTTCCAAGTCTTTCCTTTTTCATTTTTCCTTTCCCCATTTCTTATGAGGGCCATCAAGTCCAATCCCCTGCCATGATAATCCAGTCTCTGTTTCAAAACCTTCAGAGAAGGAGATGCCACCACATTCCAGGGAAGTGCGTTCCATTGTCAAACAGCTTTTACTATTATAAAATTCTTCCTAATGTTTAGATGGAATCTCTCCACAGTTTGAATCAATTGCTTTGTGTCCTACTCAGAAAGCAAGCCTGCTCCATCTTCAATATAGCTTCCTTTCAAATATTATTTAAGCATAGCCATCATGTTACCTGTTCTTCTCCAGGCTACACATATCCAGTTCCGTAAGCTGCTCTTTATAGGGCCTGGCTTCCAAACCTTTGATCATTTTGATCACTCTCCTCTCGACACTCAATATCTTTCTTGAATTGTGGTACCCAGAACTGGGCACAGTGTTCCAGATGGGGTCTGAACAAAGCAGAACAGCTTTAAAAAAAATTGGGATTTTCAAATAGGAAATCTGGAGATGAACTTGGTCTATTAATGATTGTTGCCAAAAGGGCTGTTACATATGCATTTATTTATTTTTTATTTATTTATTTTTCAAACTTATATGCCGCCACTCCCCTAGGGCTCGGAGCGGCTTACAAGAACCAGCTAAAATCAACAATTTAAAAAACATCTTAAAAACATCTTAAAAAACATCTTAAAAACATCCTAAAGCACCTTTTAAAACATGTGAGAATGCCTCTTCTTTTCTACCAACACTAGGAAAGGCTGCATAGCCACATGGTCCATGAAAAAAAACCAAATAAGTTTATCTGTCTTTCCTGACTGCTTGCTTATGCTGATGAAGCAGTTGAGTGGAAGTTGGCTGACATATTTGCTTGTTTGCAAATGTTTAAGAACATTATTAGTGATGTACTATGCAATTTTCTCCAGCTGCTGTGAACTTTATTTGATTATGATAGTTCTATAGGTTCTTAAAGTTGGATTAGGCACTCCCTGTAAAACAGAGTTTATGCATTTTAGTACACAGTTGAATACATAAAATGTTTTGGCATATATATGTATATACAGACTCCTAATCTGTTAAAAAGAAATAGTGCCAAAAGGGATAGCATTTAAGCAATGGTTTCTGAGATGAAGATGTGAAGGAAGATAAGAAGGGTGAAACAAAATGTGGCATCTGGACATAGACTAAATATATGAAAAGCACTGCCAACAAACTGAACCCATAGATTTTTTTAAAAAATAAACGAAGCCAGAAAAGTAGCCTGAAATGTCCTAAAGCACTAAGACTTACCACATCAACCACATATTGTTATCAGACCTCTTGTAGATTTGACCATCATTTTTCAAGTTCCCTTTGCCTTCATGGTCCAGCTATAGGACTGAGTCCTGATAATAGTTCTAACTATTCTTCTAAGACAGCAAATGAAAAACTTAGGAGTGCATTTGCTTGAATTCCCTTCTAATGAAATGGTGGAGCTGCATCATCATCCTGTGCCCTTTGGACCCAATCACTGAAACAGCGTTCCTCAGACAGACTCTTTCCTGGCAACTGAGCACAGAAAGATAGGTATTTTCCTTCCCTGGTGCAGCCAAACTGGCCTTTCCTCAAGCTATTTCCATTCAATTTAGGAACACTCTTTAAAAAAAAAATCTTTGTCAAAGAATTCCTAGCTGACAGCACTCCCAGAAACCTAACAAGCTGGGAAAAGGAATAACTGCACAACTTTGAAGATAAAACTCAGTCACACTATTTTTTTTGAGCCAGTAATTTGCAGTGGGCCTCAAACTGCTGAAAAAATTCTGCCACAGATGTTATGTAACATAAGCATGTTATTTCTCAAATAATGAATATTGTTAGTTAGAATGATCAATCCAGCTATTTTGTGACAGATAACAAGTGTCATCTAGATTAAAATTATTTTATTGGAGTATTGGTTTTCATACTATAGTCCAGGGAATTCTGGAGTTTTCAAAAGCCTGTCATTGGTTTCCATATCATGACATAAAAACTTGCAAAAATATCCCCATATAGGGAACCCAGCAGTGAGACCCAAATAACCTCATTTGGAGCTGAGTAGTCATCCAAACATAATGCAGTACTCAAACCTTTCACAGCAAATCGACTGGCTTTCTCAGTACATGTTTATGTGGAAAAATTTCCTGAGTTAAAGGCAATAGCATAGAGTAGTTTCCACACCAGTGAGGGATAAATCCAGGATCTAATCTGAAGTTTAAAGCAGCAGTCCAGGTACTGAGCCTTAGCCCCATACAGGTTGAGCATCCCTTATACAGAGTTCAAAATCTAAAATATTCCCAAATTGTCCACATGGGCAGCTAAGATAAGTGACACCTTTGCTTTCTGATAATTCTGTATACACAAAATTTATATAAAATTACCTTCAGGCTATCTGTATAAGATATATGTGAAACATCAATCAATTTAATATTTAGTTTTGGTTCCATCTTGAAGGTCTCTCTAGGTACATATACAAATACAAGTATTCCAAAATCTGGGGGGGGGGGGGGGGGAATTCAAAGTACTTCTGGTCCCAAGCATTTCAGATAAAGAATACTCAGCTGGTAATAGTTTCAGCACTTCAATGGCTTCTTCAAATATCAGACTGAAACCACTATTGATCTAAGCCACCACTAAGCATACAGCATTTATTGCTTGATTTTTAAAAACATAATCTTCATGAGAACTCATGACCATGATCATCCTTGTTTTTAAAATATGCTTTTTATAATGACCCAGAATTCTTCTCAGATAAGATGGAAAATGCTTCTGAAGACTCAGAGTAGTTGTTCAGTGTGCCCCTTACATTCTTACTTGGTAGTTGGAAGAGTGCACTCTCAAGGAGGTCGTAAAATAAAAGACAATGGGAGGAGCTACTGAGGCTAGACAACAGCCATGGAAACAATGAGATCCATTTCAGAACACCTTCCATAGATTGAGCTACCTGTATGTAGACGGTACTCAAGTTGAGGATCCACTCAAAGCACTTGGTTCTTTGCTGAGTGAAGAATCTATGGACACAGCAGGGCTGATGGGTATACATTCAGTCCTGCTCATGGCTCCAAATCTGTTGTTGAATAACTTCTGCACAGCGGACCCTTTTCTGCCTTTAGATGTTCTTTGTGCAATTTAGATCCAAATTCATCAACTTAGATCTCTTCTGTTTATCTATATCTGTCTAGGCTTCTGTGTGTGTGTTTGTATGTGTGTAGACCTCCCAGAATCCCCAGCCACTCCTCATTTCATGGAATTGAAGGCAACAAAGTAATCTTTCAGTGCTACCCAGTTCTCACCATCACATCCCAGCCATGCAGGGAGCTGGGAAGTGCATCTGATTCTGTGGGCATGGTTCAAAGTGCAATCCTGCTCTATTATTCATGCCAGAAAGAGCCCTGCTTCATTTGTGTTGCTTCTTCACTCCACAAACACCTGAAGAAGGCTTATTTGTTAATAATCACAGTGTAGAGTCAAAGTAATTTTAAAACACAGAAAGTATATAAAGAAAGTATCTAAATTTGCCCCTTGGATCATGTTGAGATAGCTGGGAACAGGCATTCAGCAGAAACTTGGAATATTGTGTGCTTTGTATGTGCTCCAAGTGACACCCACCCACCATCATGAGGTGGGGTCAGTGCATTCCACTGAAGCTGCAGCTGTTGAATAGTCTTCAAAGGCAGTCATATGCAGAATTCATCACACACAGGCATGAATATGGATTGTTAGGCTGCATTCTTGTTAAAGAGAGTCGTTTTGCCAGATGGAGTTGGACATTTATCAAGTTCTCCATAAAAATAAGCCTTATTTTAAAAGAGATTATTTGTCTGTTTTTATTTAATTCATTGTTATTATTTTGAGGGGGGTGATCAGCTATGAATTAATTGAAGGTTTCTGCCACAACTGTGATTCTGAAAATTATATTTGAGTACTCCAGCAAAAGAAATCTTGCTCTGGGTAAAAAGGAAAGAAGGAAAGATAATTGTCTTTTGTAAAAGAAATGTGATCCTGACTATTGTAGTTTTAGTATTTACACAGACAGCTTTGGCAAGGTTTAAAACTGGGCTCCACTATAAAACCTAAAAATGTCCTGGACATGAAGTTGTTTACATAAAATATGAGAAGATATAGAGTTACAGGGCTGGGGATTGGAAGAGACTTCTAAAACCATCCTCCTTGTTGCTGACGTCACATAGAAACCAGCTGCTGGGATGATGCTAAACAGAACTGTTTTTCAGTTTGCAAAAAGTTGCAAAGTTGATCTGATAAACTTCCAAGGGCTGTCTTGATGGAGAAGCTGATAATTTTTCTTTCTTTGAAGGATCAGTAATTTCAGAACTGGAAGTCTTTTCCCCACTTCACTGTTTTCACTGCAACTTTACATTTGGACTGAGGAACACGCAGGGGGATTCTTCTACTGCAAAAGGTAGGTCTATTCTTTGCTATTCATTTTAACACTTATTGTTCTTTTTCTCTCGTTTGAGGAAAATGGCAATATTTTCGGAATGAGATGGGCTTAAATGCTCTGTCCAAAGGGTTATTTAGACATCTGTTTACTTCCCATCCCCACCTTGGATTTGAATGTAGGTCAGTAATCATTTCAGTTAGAAATGGATTGGGGTTTTCTTTAAAGGCAGCATGAGTTTTTCCTAAGCAATGAGTGAGAGAATTAACAGCATGTATTTTTAAAATGCATTTTAATTTTATTTTATTCACCAGAAGAGGATTTTAGATGCATGCACACACTTACGTAGAGAAACCTGCTGCTGCCGTTATGTTCAAAACTTAACGGTTTTGTAATGCGTGCTCAAAATCTGGCACAGTTGAATGACAGAGATGACTATAAATCAAAAGAAGCCATGCTTATCTCAAGCACTGCCCTGTGCATCCACTTTTGTTCCTCTCCATTAAAACATAACACCTCCTTGACTGATGTCACTCCCTGTTATTTTTAGTAGCTGCTTTCCATTCCACAGAGGGATATTTATTATAAACTATTTGGACTTATCAATGCGTGTTTGTGTGCAGGGGGAATGAGATTTTAAAATGAGTGTTGTGGCATGCAAAGCTTTTTTATTAAAGAAAGCTTGTTTGTTTCAGAGAAGGGGGAGTCCAGTGGATGTAGATGGCATTGATTGTTCTCATAGTTTTACTGCTGTATTGAGCATCTGACCTTGGCTAGGACACTGTGGAGACGTGTCAGGGCAGCAAAAGGACAGATGCCCTGCTGTTTTCTAAAGCAATCCAAAACCGCAGTCAGTATCTCGAGTTTTGACACTGGAATGGAACATTCCAGAGAATTGAGACTGATCATATTCACCCCAGCACCTCTCTGCACCCCAGATAAGCACTTTGCAGATCCACTGGACCAATTCTCATGTCATTTGAAATTTTGAGGCGCCTGCAGGTGAGGGTAAGAATGTTTTTTCACTGAGTTTGAGAGATATTTTCTTGTAAAAGGCAATGCTTTCCTATTTACATGCGGAAGAATCATTTATATATATATTGAGGGCTACTTGTATAAGAAAAAAGGGAGAGATTTCTTCAAGATTTTTTTTTGTCTTCCCCTGGCCACTATGTGTACAAGAGAAAAGGAAATTCACTTCTATTCTCCTAGGGAAGAGCGGATTTATTTGAGATGAGAAAAGGATGAAGAATTGAAGTCCTCGGAGGCATGTCAGCACCATAATACCAGCTTGAGCAAAATTAAGCAGTGACCCAGTTCTCAATGTGTAAACATCAGCTGGAGCTTTAGTGTACACAGAAACAATTAACAAGAAAATATGGCCAAACCATAAGCAGCCATGCAAACAAACAAAGGGAACTTGAATGAAAGGGAAATGTATCCTCATGATGTTACTTGGCTGGGACATCAGAGGGGTCTCAGGAAGTTTTACCTTTGCTTTACAAATGTGATTTTTAGTGGATGGTTTTCTAAAGCATGGTAGCGGTTTAAAGGAAGTAATTTGCAAACGTGCATTGTTGTGATTAGTTCAGTTTGTGATTACTGCCCAGCATCCTATTTTATAGAGGACAAGTTCAGTTTCATAAACTGACTTGCTACAGAATGAGCACAAGAAACATGGATCAAGATCTTCTGGGTCCATGCCAATTCTTTAACTATCTGGACATGCATTCTCTCCTGCATGAGTTGCATCACAATCGGGTTGATAGGTGCTCATCTACTAAGAATATTTGAATAAAGGGGAGCCTATACTTGAGTTATGTGACCCAAGCTCCCTTCCAGCCATCTTATTTTACGAGCATTATATGTAATGTAATGACTCCAGCTGTGCTCTTCCAGAACTTGATTGCATTTGGATTATCTCCAGTGTGGCTTTGGAAGTGTAGTTTGGTGGGAAACAGATTGTAGATTGCAAAGACTGCTTTACCATGTAATGATTTTTAAAACACTGTGTGCTTTGTTCTCCATTAACATACTAAGCTCTTTTGTAAGTGCATGGTTTGTAAGAGAGAAATGCACATTAAGGAGAAAAGTATTATTTTCATCCTCGTGCTTTAGCAGTTGCACATTTTCTGCTTCTCATTGAATGATTGCATTAAACAGATGTTCAGTCTTTCCTTATTTGATCCCTTTACACAGAAGTCTGGAAAGAGATTAATCTTTATATTGTTCAAATCAAATGGACACAAAGAGGAACTGCTCTTTTAAAGCCTTTGATGTCTGTTTAAATTGGTCAGTTTAAAAGTAAATTTAATTCCCTTTCCAAAATACTGTACTCTTAAAAAATGTAACAACAAACCCAATTATTAGGGCAAACTTTTAAAAATATTGAAATGGCTGCACATTCTCTTTTTGAAATGGCATTTATACTATGAAAAAGCTTTCACTGCCATGGAAACTTTAAGTAAGACATTGTTTTTGAGCAACAGTCACTGTAGTCCTGGCTGGAAGTGATGGAATCTTCATCGGCTGGCTGCTTGCTGCAAGAAATCCAGGCCCTTTTTGCTTAAACAATCATTCCCTCTTGGCCTCCTTTCTGAAAAACACTGTGTTGTCTTTGAACAGCTCTGTTAACTCTCCGTGACTCTGATTTGTAATAAAGATGTTTTAATTTTTTCCAGCCAGGTATAAACAGAACTACATTTGTCTAATCCGAAGCCTTTTTGAAGCCAAACTGAGATGGGGGGGAAAGACCAAGCCATGTGGAGTTTCAGAGTCCAGCGACAGACCAGGATGAGATTTGGAGAAAGAAGGTGGTGATTGCTGTGTTGGACAGGTATGCTATTCATTGACTTCCATTGGTTATGAAAGAATAATACGGAATCTGTCCAGTTTTTTCATACTTATACTGTGCTTTTAAGAATTGTTTCCCATGAAGATTCCTTGGAGGCAGAGTGTCTTATCTGGTTTTGGAAAGGCTAGGAAAAAGTCCTAGAGAATCATTTCTGTTAGTCAGAGCTGGCAATACTGGACTAGATGAATCAAGGGACAAATCAGAGATGGCAAAAGGGTGACTCATAGGTGGAATAAAGCCCCAGAACAGTTGTTATTTCCCAAGGGATGTTAATTGCTTATTTAAAAAATATAACTTTGTGTTACCCTAAAATGCACCCAGATATCCTTTGGGGAACAGTTTCACCATATTTATGGCTCCGCCATTGTAGGTACAAATGACTTCGACGTGACTTCTGGATTATTTCTTTTTGTTAAAAAAGGCTTCACACCCACATTGCCATTCTAGAAGTTGGTGGGGAGGAGGCTTAAAGGGCTTTTTTTTCAGGGACCTGCATCCCTCTAAGGTCTCCTGGGAAGCCAGTGCAGCCCCCTAAATCCCAATTGTTTTGCACCTCTGGTCTTATTCAGCATAGATCACTTCCTCTGTCCTTATTTACCATATATTTAAAAAGGATGAAAGAAAAAAAGAGTAGAAGAAAAAAGGAGAAAGAACTCATATGGTTGGCACAAGACCCACTACTATTTGAGAAGCATATTTAGGAACATTCCCATTTCCAATGATAAAAATTATTTTAAAAAAAACTTATATTTTACTTAATAACCCAAAATTTGCAACAATTTTAGGTTCAGCAATAAAAAAAGAAATATACTGTAGTTAGTAAAAAGATCAAATAAAGTATATTTTCAAAATATTTCCCTCTTCAGACACTGAAAACAGCAGCATTTTTTCAGAGCTTGAAAAGGTTACTTTGAGGGGTGGAAGTGAACACCTTCCATAATCAAGCATCTTACTTGGCCATCCTTGCTGAGGGATTCACAGAGTTGAAAACCAAATATAAATGTCCCTAGTTCTAGCTTCCAGAAGCAATGCTGGACTGGATGGGATTTGGTTGCCCCCCCCCCCCCTTGTAGGGTATTTCATATATTTTTAAGCAATAGTGAATATTTAGAATCACCTAAGGCAAATACATTAAACCCTTTGGAAGTCCTGATTTTCCACTTCTTCATAAGCCAATATATGTAAGTGGACTATTGGGATTCATGAAAAAGGAAAGTTTTCTGAAACTGAATTCAGCCCACTACTGCTGTGGAGTAGCTTGTGTGTGTATCTATATTTGCTTATTGGAAAAAGGGGATGGACAGAATGGTTGCGTCAGGGTAAAATCACTTTCATTAGCCAGCCTGCTATCTTTAGATTCACTGGGGTTGCCTTGTCAACAAATGGAGCAAGCAGGACGTGAGCAGAGCCTTAGGCCTTGCAAAGGTGTCAGGGCTTGAGTTTCCCCATCAGCCAGTTCAGGAAGGACAGAGATGGCTCAGCAATCTGTAGCAGCCTTGGACTACTTTACATGAACATGATCCCAAAGACATCCTTAAACGCGAACACGTTTATCTTATTTGCATGAATATACTCTACCTTTTTGTGATACGTATGTTAGTTCTTTATATGTCTGTTCTTTCTCAGTATTTAGTAAAATAATGCCAGCATAGTACATTGGTTGTCCACTTACATTTTAGTATTTCAATTACAGTGTTAAAAAAAGCAAATACAATGTATGCAAGTATATCAATTGTGCATGTATTCTCATTTATAATATACTTCCTAGCATTCATAAGATGTAGATGCATATTTTTGTGGTTAATGTATGCTTTTTCTAGCATTTTTAAAATAAATTGTTGCTTTATTGCCGAACCATGTCTTAATGTTAGTAATTAATTTATTCATTATCACATTCCAGAGATTTTTTGTGTCATTCCTCTACAGATGATCTTTTATCACTTTCCCTTTTGTACAATAAGCATCCTTGCAGCTAGATATAAATTATTGACAATATCCAGTGCTTCATTAATTAAATTGCACAGATCACATTATGCAGGTCCAGTCTTTGAAAGTATGTAGCATATCTTTCCAAAGCAGTCTGTAATAATATAAAATATCAGCATCTTCAGTGTATCATTTTCAACATTTTCCCCCCTGGAAGTAACACTACATTTTAAAATTAATCTTGTGAACACACATTATGAGCGCTGCATCAAACATTAATTTTAAAACATTGCATGTTTTCAATTACATGGTCTAAAAGTGCAATGAAATAAATGTATACAGTGAGATTGCAGGGGATGCTATACAACTACTACTGCGATCTGCAACCAATCTTTAGTGTAATTAACATTGCATTGCCCTCTCTGCTTTTCTTCTGTCCTGTTGTTGTTTCCATCACAGCCCCCCTCCCCACAAAAAAGGTTGGCTCCTGTGCCGAGTACCATTTCTCCAGGTGTAAACACATTCCCATTCCAAGGAACTTTCCAAGGAATTATTTTCTCAGTTGAACCACTGCAACAATGGCCCTACAAACCCATCTGGAGAGCACAACCGAGAGGGACTGGAATAAAGAAAAGATGGAATTACTGGAGCGTTTTGACAATGAGAGGAAAGAGTGGGAATGCCAGTGGAAGGTCATGCAGAAGAAAATAGAAGAGGTATTCTGGATTATTTCATACCTTCCAATTGTCCTGATTTAGCAAAGACAGTCCTGATGAATACCATTGTCTTGGTTTTCCAAGTGCCTTTAAAATGGTTTCTCTCCCCCCACTTGTCCCCTTTGTCCGCATCTAACTTCAGTTGCTACAAACCGAGTTCAAGGTGCAGAAGCAGCTTGCACTCAGCACCAAAGTGAGCACCGCGTGGAATCTTCCAGATCCACGTAGGTCCAGGCAAAGCTAAACTGCTGCAGCCTTTCCTAGCTTGTGCTCTCTTACACACCCTGAAGTTGCTTATACATTTTTATCTGTGAAATGTTGGCGGGTACATTATTTAGACTACCAGGGCATTATAAAACATATTAAAGAAAGTTAAATATCTCATAGAGCTTCTGATAGAGTCATATTGTTGTTAGAAAAAGTCACCCAGCAGTGTAGTTATAAGGCGATAAAAATAAGAATTCTACCTCATCAGATGGAATTTCCCCAGTTTCTAAAATGTCAGTAATTTAAATTACCCAACCCAACTAAAAACATTCTGGGTGTCTTTTTTTAGGTCTGTTTCCTAGATAAATGGTTACCATGATTTTCTATGGGTGAGCAGATGAAGAGTAGTACATGGCATATGTTCTTTACTTCCAAAACTAGAACCGATAGGAAGAAACTGGTGCCATGTTTGAAATCAGCACATCAAAAATACCCAAAAACAGGTCTAACATTTGAGGCACCAAATGTTAGGCATTTAAAGTAAATGCGAACACAGTGAATGTAAGAGTTCTAGGTCTGATTTTCTTTCATTGTCTCATTCTCTGCAATGCTAGAAATTTGGGAGCTGAATGAACATTGGGGCAGCGAGAGGGGAAATTTATATTTAGGGGTGAAGCTCTCATTTTGCTCCTTCTATAGCTACCCTCTGTTATGACCAAGCCCAGATTTTGAAGCAGGTTTGCTTTGTACAGTGTTAATTAATTGATCCATCTAGCTTTGTATCATCTATTCTAATTAGAAATAACTTTCCACTTGCTTAGACAGGGATTTTTCCAGTCCCACTATTGGACATTTTACTAACAGTGCCCAAGTTTTTTTGCAAAAAAAAAATACAGTGGAGGATTATTTATCTTACCAGATTAATCTTAACCTTAACACGTTCCTGAGAAGTTACTGTTCATGCTTTGAAAGATAGGCTGCTTCTTCCATTGTTAGATTGCAAACTATCATTCTATGTATATCTGTTGATTCATGTAGATCAGATGACTGATAATCCCTGCTTTCTGAGATAGTCTGAAACACCTAAAAACAATTATTTTTGCATCTTCTTGTATTTAATATTCACCATTCTGCCACTCTAGTAGCAATGATATTGTGCACTGCTATGGACAGTGTATGTCAGTGAAGTGTTTGTAAGGCACCTTTTCTTGTGTAATAATAATTATAAAAATTTCCTAAAATGCAGAAGAACCTGCAAATAAGCTGTCTATCTGTACAATAAGGTGTGACGTGGCATAGTCAATGGGTTATAGGGCTGGCCAGATTACATAGGCCCAAAGGGCTTTCAAAAGAGCCAAGTTTTTAAACTTGATCGAAAGGCTTGTAGGATGGGGGCCGCTCTAATTTCTTTAGGTAGGGTATTCCACAGCTGGGGAGCCACCATCAAGAAGGCCCTCTCTCTCATCCCCACCAACCATATTTGAGATGGTGGTGGGACCGTGAGAAGGGCCTCCCCGGCAGATCTCAATGCCTGTGCCGGCTCATAGAAGGAGATAGGTTAGACCCAAAGTGTATAGGGCTTTATTGGTAATCACCTGCACTTTGAATTAGGCCCAGAAACTTGTTGGAAACCAGTGGGGCTGCTTTAGGAGGGGTGTGGTATGTGGTATGGTCCCTAAAGCCGGCCCCAGGTAGTAATTTGACTACCAATCTTTGCACAAACTGCAGTTTCCAAGTTGTCTTCAGACCCATAAAGAGTGCATTACAGTAGTCTATTCTGGGTGTAACTAAGGCATGGACCACCGTGGCCAAGTCAGGCTTTCAAGATATTGTTGCAGCTTTAACTGTGTGAAGGTCCTCCCGGCCACTGCCGACACCTGAGTTTCAAGTGTTAGCGATGAATCCAGAAGGACTCCCAGACTGTGGACCTGTGTCCTCGGGGAGAGTGTAATCCCATCGAGCACAGGTTTCCACCCTATACCCCGATCTGACTCGCGACTGATCAGGAGGACCTCTGTCTTGTCTGAATTAGGTCTCAGCTTGTTGGCCCTCATCCAATCCATCACAGCTGCCAGACACTGGTTTAGGATCAGGGCAGCTTCCCTGGAATTAGGTGGAAAAGAATAGTAGAGTTGTGTGTAATCTGTGTAGAGATGACACCCAAATCTAAAACCCCGGATGACCTTGCCCAGCGGTTTCACAAGAGCTTAGGACATGACTGTTAGGCGATGGTGCTTTTGTCAATGTTAATGTAATATTGATGTCAGAAAATGGTTGGTAAAGGCTCTTGGCAAAATATGTGGTGTCCTTGGCCTTGAGCAGTCCCACATGTTAGAGGATAGCAGTGTAGGCTCTGCTTACAAAATGTACACAGTGCACTTGTACCTTTATGGCTTTCAAACAAAAATGGCAAATAATCTGGTTTACTGACACATAAAGCAGGGGCAAGAATCTCATGGCCCTCAAGTTTTGTTGAACTACAACTGTCAGCAACCCTACACTGTATAGAATGGTGAGGAAGGTTGGAGGTTGTAGTTCCACATCCAGAACATGTCAAACATTCTGCCCCAATGTAAGGGCCAGTCTTACATCTATAAGCATGTGGCACAAGGACAGGACAAATTATTTTGACATAGCCTTTCTATATTTATTGATGACATTCAGTTGAAAAGGATTACAATAAACAACATGCCAGAGGACCGACACAAATTGTATTTATACCACTCATCTCTCATCTGTCCTCTGCCAGCCTCCACAAAAATCCAGCTTATTTACTTCATAACAAGGTTATAAGTCAATGGCATCTGGGACCAACTAATCCACAGAAACTAATCAGGGCATTGTGTTTTTTTTAATACATTGTTTGTTTTGCACATCCATCCAGAATGTTAGTACAGATTAAAATGTTTGCATGTACAGTAGATTCCACTTATTCTTTGCCATTTTAAAACTCCAAAATGCTCGTCTTCTAATTAGGAGGCATATTTTATAAAATGTTGGCATCAGCTTTAACTGAATCATTTGAACACTTTTGATGCAAGAGTTGTTGTTATTGTGGTTGTATGCGTCCAAGACTGTTCTGGCTTATGCAACCCCAAGGCAAAGCTGTCATTTAAGAGGGGTCTTGCCTTTGGGCACTGAGTGAGTGTAGCTTCCCAAGATCACCCAGTAGGTTTCCAAGGCTGAGTGGGGATTCAAGCCTGGTCTTCCCGTGCTCTGGTCCCATATTCAAACTATTCCATACTGATAGATTATCAGTTTCCAAGTGAAGTAGACCTACGTCACTCAAGTAAGGATTCATCTACAGTGTGGAATTAATGCAGCTTGACACAGCTATCATGGCTCAATGCTATGGTATCTTACAGTTTTACAAGGTCTTTAGCTCTCTCTGACAAAGAGTGCTGGTGCCTTACGAAACGACAATCCCCAGTATTTCATTGTATTGTCATGACATTTCAAATGTTGTCAAACTCCAGTGAAGATGCTCCCTAAATCATTGATCCAGGCTTTCATATTTACAATAATAAGGCAAATCTGTCTGTGTCGGCATAGATACATAGAGTAGCAGCTAATTATTAGTTTACACAATAAAGACTGTGGTGAGTCTCCTGTTCAAACAAGTACACACCAGCATGGGGGATGATGCCTCTAAATGAATATCACTTTTTCCTAATTTCTATATATGTTGTGCCGTAGGCATAATACTATCCTACCAATGATCATCCTCCATGGTGGCACAGTCTGTAGTCATTGTTGGTTTTTGAACCAACTCAAACTGTCTGTCAGTTGGGAGGAGTAGGTTTTTTTAGGCCTTGTCTTAGACTGCAAGATCCACACCATCATATGCTTTCTGTTCAAAACACAACCATAGCATTTAAGGAACGGTTGGATATAGGTTGAATCTATTGAAAAGATAAAAGTTGCCCTAGCCACTGGGGTGAAAACTTTTTCTAAAAATAAACTCTAAATTTTTCAGTCTGTTCATGGATTCCAATCTTTACAGTCTGATGACACACATTCCAAGTGAAAATAAATATCACCCTTTGTTCATCAGCCTTGTAAGCATGCTGGAGTTTAATAGGAGGGCTTTTGTTTCCTTTTCAGCTTTACCAGGAGGTAAAATTAAGACGTGAGAGCAACATGAATGCCTTTGAGAATAAGGCTATTCATAGCAAGGCACCACCACCAGCTCGTTCCCCCTCTTTAGAATGGACTAAAACCCCAGGACAGAATAATTCTTCTCCAGACAAAGAAAGTTTTCCCATCAAGGCAGAAAAAGAAAGCAAAGACACAAGAAACAAGAGGAGAAACCATGTTTTTGCAAAAGATCATCTTGTCTTGGAGAGTTGCAAAGAATCCAAAGACTGCCCAGGCTTGAAACCATCCAAGAATTACACTCAGGATCTCAATATTGTGAGTACCCTCAGGCTATTAGTAGTGGAATTGATGTTTCCCTGTGCACAGAGGAAACCTTGGTTTAACTGGCAAAAGGATAACAAATTATTATTACTGGCAGCTTAATGACTATAGACTTAATACGTTGTCGAAGACTTTCATAGCTGGAATCATTGGGTTGCTGGCCTGATCATGTTACCTTCCAGCTGCTTTAGTATAGCCTCAAGTATGTAGAATGTACTAAGCCTATAGGTTACTGTGAGTTTTTTGGGCTGTATGGCCATGTTCCAGAAGCATTTTCTCCTGATGTTTTGCCCACATCTATGGCAGGCATCCTCAGAGGTTGTGTGTACCTCACAACCTCTGAGGATGCCTACCATAGATGTGGGAGAAATGTCAGGAGATAATGCTTCTTGGAACATGGCCATACAGCCCGAAAAACTCACAGAAACCTATAGGCTTAGTACATTCTACATACTTAAGGCTATACTAAAGCAGCTGGAAGGTAACATGGTCAGGCCAGCCTGACTTGGTGTGAATTGCTGACACATGGAAGTGAGCATCATCTTCTCCTCTGTATCCAAAATATCTCTCCCCTGCCTAAATGTTGATGGTGTTATAATTTTTCATTTAAAGCATGCTTCTCCACACTCTTCTGTTTAGTAAATATATTTGATAACATAACCTTTCACTTGACCATTGTCCTGCATAGACAAAACACTGACTGAAAACCATTATTAGTATATTGGGATCCTGCTTCATTAATGCACAATACGTGCCTTCTGTGTCCCTCCCTTTCTTTTCTTTCTTTTCATTCATCCTTGTTTTTCATTACCTGAAAGTTATGATTAAGGTAACCAACCTCCTCCATAACTATGGATTATCAGGTACCTTCCTTATATTTGATATGCTTACATTTACCAAGGCCTGTATTAGTTCTCTTATCACCCAATATCATTTTAGTTGTAAGGAAAGAAAGGGACTTTCTGAAAGGGATGAGGAAGAGCTGGAGCCATCTGTATCCATGGATTCAGTTCCAGAAAGGCAAACCACATTGTTGTGGGTGCTACTTTGCTTTTAAAATGTTATTATCCATTATTTCATGAATTTGTACCTTGTCTTCCAACTACAACTCCTTGTAAGGTATCTCACAATACATGTTGAGTATCCCTTATCTAAAATGCTTGGGAGAATAAATGTGTTTTAAATTTTGGACATTTTTGGGAGAATTTTGGAATCTTTGCATATACATGATGAGATATGCTGGAAATGGGCCCCCGGTCTAAACATAACATTCATTTATATTACATATACTCCTTGTACACATAGCCTGAAAGTAATTTTATGCACAACATGAAACAAAGTTTATGTACACCGAACTATCAGAAACTAAAGGTGTCATTATCCCAACCATACATTATAGACAATTTTGGATTTTGGAGCATGTCAGATTTCCAGAAAAGGGATGTTCAACCTGTATAAGAAAACATTACCTTATATAGGAATTATAAGTTTTATTAGATCACTATCTCCTGTATCCTGGTGAAATGCTCTCAGATATGGAATCTAGTTTGTGTCTTAGACAAGTGTTCACAGCTTTTCAACAATGTAGTAAGAACTTTACTCTAATAAAATTATACATTTTGCATTTTATACAGGCTCTTAAAGAACTTGCCAAAGTAAGTGAAGACTTGTGCAGCTACCAAGAAGAAATCCGTAAAAAGTCCAACAACAAAAGGTAAAACAGTGTCAGATTTTTTACTTTTGGGGTGTGCAGAATGAAGGATCTCACTTTTGCATGGTGTTTCATTCCTGTAATTTGGTAGCTGAGTGTGGCTTCAGGTAAATATGATTTACCTGAAATTTGTACAGACAGAGGCACCATGGAGCTAAAATGTCCTCCTCTGCTTCAGCATGTCCTGAGTATTTCGCGCAAATGTGCCTACCTACCGACTGAGGTTTACTACAATGCCCTCCTCCTTGTCTTACCTGTGAGGCCAATACACTATGAGTGCACCTATCCTGTAGAACTAAAGCAGTTTGACATGGCTCACTGTTATGGAATCATGTGACTTTTACTTTGGAGAGGCACCAGCACTATTTGGCAGGGAAGGCTAAGAACTTGTAAAATTACAACTCCCGGGATTCCATAGTATTGAGCCATGGCAATTAAATCGGTGTCAAAATGCATTCCTTCTACAGTGTACATCAATGTTTCTCAAATTGTGCTTCTCCAAGTATTTTGGACTTAACTCCCAGAAATCCCAGCCAGCTAGCCCGTGGTCAGAAATGGTGAGAGCTGAAGTCCAAAACATCTGGATGAGCACAGTTTAACAAACACTGGTGTAGATGCATCCTGTGTTGAGACATGGGAGAGGACCTTCTGAACCATGGCATCCCAAATATATAATTTCCTGCTCCTGGAGGCCTAGTTGGTGCCAATCTTCACCAAATGAAAATGTGGGTATTCATCAAGGCCTTTGGGCCTCATTGGTTCATCCCAAATACAGTTGTACAAAGGTTTGTTTTTTTAAAAAAAAATCTAGATCCTTTCCATCTGTTTCTAACTCAATATGATGATAATATATTTTGGCATATTTAAATTATTATTGTAAACTGTAAGTCACCATTCCAAGAGGTAAAACTATTTGAATAAATGATAACACTGGCCAATACACATAGGGTGCCTCAAATATTATCTCTGTTCCTCGGTATATTTCACCTGCTGATTTCCTCTATCAGCTCTAGTTTTGAGATACAGAACATATACCAGTCTCTATCTATTCACCCACAGAAAATTATGATAACTTTACCTAAGAAACTAGAGCTGATGTGGTGTATCACATGCAGTGCTTTGAATCAGCACCCCAAATAACTCCAGGATCAGCTAAAAACCAAGACACCAAGAAATCATTTTTGTGGGTCTTTTTAATATCTCTGTACTTTCCCCTGCACTTTCTATCAGGATACTGTGACATTTTCCCACCACTTGTTCTCTTTTCCTGCCCCTTCTCACTTAATATGTGGCTGGAAGGAAAAATATTTTTGCATACATTGCCCAGTGCACTGCACAACCTAAGTTTTTTGAATGAATACAAAGGGGACCCTTACTTTTTCCAGCTACCCCCTAAGTCACTCAGTCTCTATTCTTAACAGCAGCAGTCCAAAAATCACATGGAGCCTTGAGATAATCTGGGAAAATAAAGAAAGCTGATAAGACTTGATGTTTACAGAAGAGGCACATCTGGTCTCTTCTGTAAAAATATTTTTTTTAAAAAAAGTAAGGTTTAATAACCTGGCTGAAAATAGTAAAGTTTAATAACCTGGCTCTCTGGATTACTGGGGGCCCTAGTCCTGGACCTCATCATCTAACCCTGACTGTAGTACAGTGAACAAGACTAAATTTTACATAGTTCACTGGTCAAAAAAATGAAAATATAGACTGTCTTTGTAGTTCATTTAACCGGGTCACACATTAGCTCTGGTTGTGATATAAATGTCAGCTGGTGCTCCCAGATAACTAAAAAAAAATCTTTCAGCTCATGAGTACCACGCCTTAATCTTTCCAAGATCTTCATCTATTCATTTTTGGATTAACTAAGAGAGAGAGACAGAAACATGAACTTTGTAATAGAAGACCATTGCTTTCGACTGCAAGTGTAACTAAAGGGGACAAGACCCAGTGAGTTTTAATCCCTTTGGCTCTAATCCAGGGAAGTCAAATGTTGCCTAAATGCCATTGACAGTCATAGCTAACTTATGGGCACAAGATCTATTTTACAAGGAATTGGACAGTATTTCTATAATCTGACAAATGTATTTATCTGATTGATGTTCTCTTCCGCCCCACAAACATTTTTATAAGAAATATTAAATAGGCAGCATTCATCAGCCAAAGTAGGCAGTTTTTCCACGGGATGCTAGTGGGATCTGATCCTAATATAGTTCCTTTAAAGCAGCCTTTCCCAACCTAGTATTCACCCAATGCAGTGGTTCTCAACCTGTGGGTCCCCAGATGTTTTAGCTTCCAACTCCCAGAAATCCTAACAGCTGGTAAACTTGCTGGGGTTTCTGGGAGTTGTAGGCCAAAACACCTGGGGACCCACAGGTTGAGAACCACTGATCTGATCCATTAGATTGCAGTTGTGTCTGATGGAAGTTGTAGTCCAACACATTTCATGGACCAGCAGGTCTTGCAAGAACCTTAAAGAAAAGTGTGCGCCATTGTTTTGTACTGTTCATCTGGTATTCAATAGATTCCTAGTGTGTTGGAAAGACTAGATTTTAGGGCAATTGCCATCTTAAGTGATATTACACCTCACAGTGAGTATTATTGTAAAATCATATTTATTTATTTATTATTTATTTATTTCAATTATTTATACCCCGCCCTTCTCACCCGAGGGGACTCAGGGCGGCTTACAAGTGGCAATTGATGCCGTTACACTGATATACAATAAACTAAAATGATTAAAACAGTTAAAACAGTCATAAAATAGTCATAAAATACAATATACAAAGTTTAAAACAATGCAAAGTGCATTTGTAGAAGTGTGTCATAGCTTTAATCAATTAAAAGACAGATTTAAAGCAGGAAACATGTAGGCTTCCAAGTACATGCATGGCTCAAATAACAAAACTTTTGGCAAAGTTGTTTCTTTTTACAAAGTTTTGTGCCAGTTACACATTACTTTTTCTTCTTCATCCTCTGCCTAGCTGGGATTTTTTAAAAACCAAGCTAGCAATAGGAGCAGGGTGAAGGAGGGCAGGAGGAGCACAGAATGTCAGTGTCTAGATGCAGAAGTATGTTTGAAGTAAATAGTTCCATAAAACTTGAGCTGGGAAAGAATGGGATTCTGCTCCAGCCAATCCTACAGTAGCTGTGTGTCCCAAGAAGCAAAGTAAATAGCAGTTTCTGTCCTAGAAACACATCCACATCATTAATTGAGGTACATCTGTAAAACTCTATGGTTGCAGCTCATTAGAGGAGTTGGGAGAAACAATATAACATTACTAGTTACCTCTTTAAATGTTTTGTTTTGTTTTGTTTATGTATGCCAGAAAGAAGTTCTACCCTTCCCTGGGAGAATCTGCAGAAACAGAAAACACACTAATTACGGCACAAGAAATGAACCATGTGCATCAGAGTGTTTCACAGCCAGCTTCAATTTTATTTGAAATAGAGAAACAAAATAATAATAAGAATTTGATTGGTACTAGCTTGAAGGAAATTCCATCTAGTGCTCTTACTGGAGTTGAGAAAAGCACCTTTTTACTCTGGCAAACAAGAGATGCCCCTCCTGTTCCTCCTAGAAGCACTTCTCGACATTTAGCAAGCTCTCTGGCCCAAGTTTCTGAAGCATTTGTCAAAGATTTAGGGCAGTGGAGTGGCAGTCCGACCAAAGAGTCTCCAGATGCAAATGCATTTAATCATCCATCGTTTGCCAAGCAGCGTGATGCTCCAGTGTCCCCAAGTGTGCTTAGTGGCCCTTCTGTAGCTACTACAGGATCCATAGAGAAAGGGGATCCATCCCTTGAATGCAAGCCTATGTCAGGTTTTTGTCATAACACCTGGTCCTGTGATGCAAGCAAAGTTGGAGGTTGTGCTCAGAATGGCTCTTCACAGCCTGTCCAGAAAAGCTGTTCTGATGGGAACATGATGCCCTCAAAACACCTTCTAAAATGTCAAAACAATGTACATTGTACCAGGGACTGTTACACTCCTATATGTGACACCCTAGGGGATTCTGGATATGGAACTGGAAAAACTCAGCGCAATGAAACCCTGGAAGCAAAAATTGATGAGTTCAACAGAACTGTGTTTCATACAGATAAAGCTCAAAAGTGTTTGCAGCAGAACCAGGCACTTTCTGTACCACCAGGAGATCCTAAACTCTGTTGCCTCCAACAAGATGGTCTGCCTAGCAAAACACAAAATGAAGAATCACTGGGTGTTCTGAATCGCAAACCATCTTTCAAGAAGGATGAAAAACCTTGCACACCTAGCAAAAATATCAAAACAACAGGACAACAAAAGCAACTGAACGGACTTCTTAGCGGCTACCATCATATGCTTCATGAGCATGCTTGGAGGCCAAGTAATTTATCTGGTCGTCCACGATCAGCTGATTCTCGGTCCAACTATGGGGTTGTTGAAAAGCTTCTGAAGAACTATGAAAGATCAGCCTCCTTATGGAACTCAAACTTCCACCAAGAGCAGTGGGTGTCAACAGAAGCCAAATTTGTTGAGGGTGGTTGTGAAAAGGCAAGTCATTATTTTGAAATGCTCCAGGGTGACCAAGGAAAGCAGGAGCAGCAGAAGACCTCAGTCAAGCACATTGGGATTTACACCAAAAACAGCAAAGAGAAGCAGAAATTCCCTGAGGTATGACTTTAAAATGAACATTGGCTGGCATCCTGTTGGTTGTTGAAAAATCAGAATTTTGTTCTGACCATAGAACAACCAAAAAGATGCAAGTTAATCTCTTGATATTCATTTTTGAAAGAATCATAATTATTTGTAATTTTAATTATAGCATCCAGCTGTGCTGTTTTTCTGAAAGGATAATTTTATCTAAGTAAACGAGAGGGACTATTATTCAGGCTATTTTGAATATGATTTAAATATTGCTTTTCTATTTTTTTCCTGAGAAACAGAAGAAAAATAAATGACAGAATAAATGCTCAACTACCACATCAGGTTAGAAAAGATCTAATGAAGAGATTAATCATACATTCTATTTTTCTCTTCAGTTTAGTAGAAAACAGGGTAAGTGACATTCCTGTATACGAAGTACCAGATGTTCTGGTTGCATTCATGGTTGTGCTCTTCGTAGGGAGATAGTGCCACACATGTTAGGCCCCTATCAACTCCACTCTGCCTCAGGGCACTTCTAGACAGATAAAACCCTCACTGAAGCAGGTTTTTAAAACCTTCTTCATCATGGGTTTTTGTCCCCACAAGCTACCCAAACCCCAGGCTTTCCCAGGGAAGGTGTCTATATGCCATCACGATAACTATCAGGGTGTCGTGCAGCCTGTCAAAACAAACCTTAAAAGTAAAGAAAACTTATCCGGCTGCCGTTAAGGTGCTTCTTGTGTCCTCCTCCAATGAAGAAATGACACGCCAGGAGAAGAGGGTGGAGGAGCTTTTTTATTATTATTATTTCTTCATGATAGGAAGATGCATGGAGCACCTTAATGGCTGCCAGGTAAGTTTTCTTTACTTTTAAGGATTGTTTTGAGGGCTGGAGGAGGGGAGGGTTGGGCACCATCCAAAGGTTTGGGCTCCAGGAGCCCTAAAGGTTCGGAATGGCAAATGGGGACTACCTGATAGTGAGTCCCCACAGGCCCAATACTCTATTAGACCTGTGTCTTTCAGGAAGGTCCGAATCTAATTAGGTACTTGATTAATTTGGAATAACCAAGATTATTCCGATTTAATTCGTTTTTACCAGGGCTGTGTTTGGAGGCTCCTGGTAAAAATCCAGACATGTCCCAAGATACAGGCCTGTCTGGATGGGCCCTCAAATTTTCTTTGTCCAAGAATAAGATGCATCTTAGCTTAAAATGATTCTTTTTTGTCCACTACCAAAATTAGTGTCCTCTCCCCACACTATTATGCGAAACCCTGTCCCTAGGTCCTTGATCTTGCTACATTACAAAACAAGTTCTGAAGGGGTATCCCAATGCCATCACTTTGAATGTGATTGAAAAGCTCATTGGAATCACTCTTTGTCAGTTTTGAGGATCCTGCTTTCTCAATATTTCCTACTCAGTTGAAACCACTGATGTTCAGGCATATACACCTACTCATCTTTTTGGTGAAGTAGCATCCTAAAATAGAAGTGATCTTCTGAAATAGTCCATCTACAATAGTGATTTCCAAAGTGGGCACTACCACCCCCTGGTGGGCGCTGTAGTGATGGCACCTATTAGGACATGGGGGCAGGGCCAGGTGAGGGGCGGGGCCTCTTCCCAAGTGCCAGAGACAGGGCTGAGCACCTGAGGTGCCTGTTAGGACACAGGGGGTGGAGCTAGGGAAAAGGCCAGGGCCTCCTTCCAAGAGCCCGAGACAGGGCTCAGCCTCTATACCTCTCCTGAGAGGCCTTTTAGGACTAAGGGCGGGGTAGGGGTGGGCACGGAGCCGCTTCCCAAGAGCGCGAGACAGGGTTGAGCCTCTGTATAGCTCCCTTGAGGTGCTTGTTAGAACACGGGGGCAGGGTATAGGGACCCCGCCCCCTCCTCTAGCCCCGACCCCTCCTCTAGCCTTGCCCCCTGTATCCTGGCAGGCGCTGCAGGACAGGGATAGAAGCTCAGCCCTGCCTCAGAGCTCGCAACTCTGCCCATCCCAGTCCTGGCCGCCCATTTGTGGCCCCGCCCACATCCCCGCCCTGCATCTTGGACTAGGGGAGAGGCTCAGCTCCGTCCTCTTGAGCAGGAGCCACGACCACCCCTCTAAGCCACACACCCCCTTTCCAGGGGGCGCTGAGTAATATTTTTTCTAGAAAGGGGGTGGTAGGCCAAATAAGTTTAGGAACCACTGATCTACAAAGTATTTTGCATGTAAGGTTCCTAATGCCTCCCTGTTTACTAAAAGTATAGCACAAAACAAATACTCCTTTGCCAACATAGCAATGAACTCACAGCATATTCACCATGCAAGCCCATTGTCTAAGTAAGAGGAAGGCATGAATTGAGGGCCACACTAGATAATATATGCAGAAACATATATACACACACAAACCTAGCCAGTGTGGTCTAAGCATTTGGCAAATCAGTCTCTCAGACTTGGAAAAAGTAAAAAGCAAAGCACCCTCTGAACAAATATTGCCAAGAAAAAAACCATGATAGCTTTAACCTAGGATCACCATAAGTTGGAAATTACTTAAAGACACATAACAAATAACATACATACAAATTACATACATACACATATGAGATGCTGTTGGAGGGCAGCCATGCTATCGCCCCAGGCTTCCTGAGACCAGGGAGCATGTAATGATTGTTCAGGATACCGTCCTAGATCCTGCATAGGGATTCATGTTGGCTGACCCCACCACCCAAATACAGGGGAAATTCCTTTTCCCTTTGGGGTGCAGCCACATTACTCTGGCTTAATTCTCATCAGCCTGCATGCCTTGTGTGGACTCATTCAGGCTACACAGCATTATTTTTCAGTGTAGAACTGCCCTCTAACATTTTTGCCTAAATACATGGAAGGAAGTAGGCATTGATATGAGCTCCAGCCCTTTACATTTCGTTGACTTGTAAGAGTGTAAGAGACCTTCATGTTTTGCTTGCAAATGCCTACAGACAGCTTTGTAACAATCTTCAGTTTAATTTGGCTATGGAGCTCCTTGCCTTCTCAGGGATTCCCAGTCATGAAAAGTCTGTATCTGCATTTAGCCTTAATTTAAAAACCCTTTTCAGACCCACAGGTTGGCTGTATGATAATTTAGCATCTAGAATGTGTGAGGACATAGTTTTTTGCCTAATTAGACAGTGGTTGAGTCCATTCTCATGTAAGCCTATTGTGCAAATACAGTTGTAGTTCACTCAGGTTTCTAATACCTAAGCAATAAGGTTTCTTACACATCTAAAAACCTAACTACATAGCAACAAGAGAGTTGCCTGAATAATGGACCCATCAAATGACTGGTTTGTTTTGCTTGAATACATACCAACATTGTATAACTTTGACTGTATGCAGATTAATTCTAAATTAAAGGATTTCAGGCATTTTATGTCTTACTTACATGCCACATATTTCTTCAACAGATGCAAGAGGTTTTTTTCCCCCCATTACATCTTTACATCAGTATGTCAACAGTCAATAATACATTCTCTGGGCCTTTTAATAGCCTGTGGCCACCTGTTGTCAGGCTGCCCAGTTGATGTTATGCCATTCTCTTAAAATACCGTGAATGCTTTTTTGAGAGTTTTTGTTTTGATGGTCTAACCTAAGGGGTTCCATTTGTGTTGTAGGTTTCTGTTCCAGTTAAACAGTCAAATGGGAAAGGCTTTTCTCGACCAGCGCGGCCGGCAAACAGGCGTTTACCTTCCAGATGGGCCTCAAGATCACCCTCAGCACCACCAGTTATGAGAGAAACAGCTCTGAATGAACTCTCTTGAACTTGTGTTGAGAGATCTCAAGAATGATGGTGTGGCAGCTGATCCATACCTCCTGGGAGCTCTTTTTTCCATGCTCCTGACCAGAACCAATTATAGGCACTTGTATGTTGGTCAATAATAACCTGGTATTTTCAACTTGCTGGAGAAACAGTTTTGATTCTTAGCCCATTGTTCTAGTCTTCAGTGTTTTTAGCAATGAGAAAAAGATGCCTCCTCCCTACCCTAATATGTATGTTTGTGTGTGTACCTATATTCATATTTTAATGTCCATAGCATTCTTACTTTGAATGACATTTGCTGATACTCATCTCCCCAAACAGCTTTTTTAATAACATAGAAAGTTCTTTATATTCTGACTTTTCCCGCAAACAGCAGGAAAAAAATGCTGTATGCATGATCATGTGTATAGGTGCATGTGTTGGAATAGGATGTATATTAGTCTTTACGTAGAAGCAGCAAACTCAGTACTAGTGTTGACACTGAAATTGTAACATGCCTATATATGTGCATAAATACACACACTGTTTTGGTTTATTTGAAGATTTGAGAATATATCGCTCCGGTAATAATTATATTTTGTATATCTTTTACAGGTCTGGTATTTGATATATAAAAACTAGCATATGCATTTTGGGAACTATGATAGCAGAGAAAAGGGATTTGCAACTATGTATCAGAAGCTCAGTGGACTTATTCCATACTTGCGCTTGATATTCTCCCTTTCCTTGTTCATTACTCTAAACTTTGCAATACTAGGTCCAATGAACTGGGCATAGTTTTTTCTGAATTAAATATTTGCAATTTATAATGGCATTAGTCTCTTTTTTACACAGTGTTCAGACATTTTTTAAAATGTTGAGTTCTCTTAAAATGAGTGTGCTTACCATTCTTTGAAATATGACTTGAAGATGAGAGTCCAGTAGTCTTCTGATGAGAAATGTTGCTTATATATAAGGCAGTGGTTCTCAACCTGTGGGTCCCCAGATGTTTTGGCCTTAAACTCCCAGAAATCCTAACAGCTGGCAAACTGACTGGGATTTCTGAGAGTTGTAGACCAAAACACTTGAGGACCACCGATATAAGGAAAAGACAGATACAGATGCCTAGACAACTCCTTAAGATGGAACTAAACCTGACAAAAGCCCAGTGCATTTAATAGTTTCCCACATCCTTCTGTATCTGCCCTGTGGGGTGCTATCTAGAACTGTGGTCTGGAAATATATTGTAGTGATCTATAGAGTTAAAAAAATATGAAGTAATGCGGTAATTTGATGTGGATGGCAGCCTTTAAGCATTACATGAGACATATAATACAACTCCCTCTCTATGTTTATTATGTTACAAGACCACCTCACTCCATCCCTATGGCACCTGAAGCCATAGATAATAGCAAACCCTATCTTGGAATCATCTCATAGAATCACACTGGAAGACTTCCTCTGTGTGTGTGGTGTTTTTTGGAGTGAAACTGTTGATACAGAATCCATTAATAAGTGATCTGTATTCTATACCCAATTGATGCCAGGGCTTGCCAAGTGTCAGATCTTGATGTACTGTGTATGAATTTGATCCAGTTTTTCAAACCTGATATTGCTTGAGTCAGAGGTTTTAGTCTGGGTAGACAATATTCACCAGTTTGTTTGTTGTTGTTGTTGTTGTTTTTTGAAAGACAGCAGAAGAATAAACATGTACATCCTCTAAAGTAAACTTGCCCTTTCTTAATCAGCTACTAGACTTGGATGGCTGAGGCAACTGTGTCCATTCTGCTCCTGTGAATGATAGAAGTGGCGCTCAGTTATGAAGTTAGCTTCCATTCTGGCAGAAGCCTGACATACAGTACATAAATATTGCATCAGGATAGGATTGCTGTGGTGCCAGAAATCCTAGACGGATGGCATTAGAAGTATGTGTTTGCCCTCATCTGTCTCTTGTGTTGTTGGCTGTTAGCATGCCATGTGTGTAGCCTGTTTTATTTCCCTTCTCAACAGTCTGAATGAAATATGGACCCTGCTGTGCTGCCTTGTTAAGCATCATAAAAATGCCTACTTTCCCTTTGTTAATTTTTGTTCTTCTTAGAATTTTTGTTCCTCTTAGAATTAAGTGTCATAAAACTGTATTTTTCCCTTTGTGATTTTTTTCCACTTAGAATTATATAGGAGGATAAAACAGGTTACTAGACCTGTGATGAATAAAGAGGCAATTCTGATGCCTCAGCTTTGTTCTTACATTTTCCTACCCACTCCAGCCCAGTCAGGTATCATGTTTGCAGGCATTTCAGAATAAATATATACTGCAGTAGATAATTAAAATGAGAGAGAAAAGTTAATATTCTGTGCCAAAGTAACACATCTGGTGCCAACAAAAGCAGCATTCTGCAAGATATGTATATTACATGACAAGCAACTTTTCTTATGTTTACATATTATTCTGTCTCTGCTAATGTGTGGGTGTAAGAGCTCTGATCTTCCATATTTAGAAAACCCTCAAACTCTGCAACTCTTAAGATTTAGACATTTTATTTTGCTGGTGGCAGGGACTAAAACCAATGTGAGTCCAGAGTGATGAAGAACCTACAAGGTTCTACATATCTTCAGGGTCCTCATTCTCCAAAAAGAACTGTGCTATTTTGAGGAGTTATAAAGTAACTTCCCTTCCACTGGAGTCAGTGGGAGAGGGCATTTAAAATACTTCACCTGTGTTACATTTGTCTGTGCCTGCAGAGAGCCAACGGAGCTTGGGAAAAGGCAGACATTCCATTGAGGAATTTCAACTTTTTCAGTGCATCCCTCCCCACAATAGGATAAACCTCCAAGACTGACTTGTTAATTGTAGTTAAGTTAATTGCAATGTATGACAATGCTATGAAAGAGAAACCCCCAAATCCCCCTTTTATCAGTGGTTTGCAGACTTGGGGACATTTGTTTTCTTGAGTTTATCCACTTGTAGTGGGGTCTTGCTCTTTTCCTACTGTCTTTTACTTTGTCAAACATCATTTTATTTTTTAAAGTCTTCTTGTGCCTCTATGTGCACCACTCTGAGTCCCCTTCAGGGTTGAGAAGGGTGGATAAAAATATGACAAATAAATAAATAAATGGTGATATTTCAAAGTATGGCAGTTTCTGTTTAGTCATCTTGGCTTCTAGTGAGATTTCAGGATTGATTTTCTTTAGGACCCATTTATTTGTCTTTTTGTTAGACCATGGCATCCATAAAGCTCTTTGTCAGCATCACATTTCAAATGAGTTTCTTCTTTTCTTATCAATTTTCTTCACTGTCCAACTTTTACAACCGTGGGTAAAAATAGAAAATACAAAGGGAGTCGGAAAATAGGATAATGGACAAAGTGTTGTAGTATTGGCTTTAGCCAACTTAGTCAACAGTTCAGAATTATGGAAGTTGTAGTCAAACATCTGGAGGGCAACCTTTCCCATCACTTGTCTAAGATGCCATCATTTTTCCTGATGGGATTCCCACATTTCTAATAGTGATGTGGCAAGAGGTGATTTGTTAGGTGAAGCTTTCCTCACCAACCAATATGATGCCAGGAAAACAACACTTTCTGAAATCCATGCTGCTAAAAGGTCATGGACATGAAACTGTTAAAAGGACACGTGCCCCAGTAGGGAAAAATTATTAGCAATCCTAGATGAAGATTGGTAAGCTCTTGCATCATCTGTTCAACCTATCTCAGTTCATCTCTTCGTAAAATTATCGTTTCAGTTCACTGTTTAGCTTGTTTTTGTCTGAGTTGCTTTGCCAAACAATGGGGACAACATGAGATTAAAAACTACTCACAAATAAATTAATTTGTACATTCTTATGATTAACTAGATCAGTGGCAGCATCAAATAGAGTTTTCCTTTCCCTGAAGGAACTCCTTTCTATGTAATGTGATTGTAATTAAATAACCATTATAGGTTTGCAAGCATAGACAGATAATTGGCTATATTGATTGTAAGCATTTACATTAAGCCTGATTAAATAGAGCTGACATTGTAGGTAGTATTCAGTACCTTGCAAAAAAAAGTCTCAGTTCAATGTTGCAATGCATAAAGGAAAACTAGGACTGTGCTTTATGTGGTATGGTTTCCAATTTGTCCTGCTGTCTTGCTAAGAATGCCAAGGAAACTTTAAAATTCTTTCAGAGGAAAGTTCTCAAAGGTAGAAAGATATGTGGAAGTAGTTTGAGCTGCCATTCAGTTGCTAAGGAAAACCTTGGCATTGCAGATGGTTTCGCCATACTGGTTTATCATATCTTTTAAATCATTCAGATGACTTCATAAACATTAGATTTTGAGAAAAGGAGCTGGTGGTACAAAACTGAGAGACACCGAATGGGAGATCTAGAAAGGAGTGGTTATAGAATAATAGAATAGTAGAGTTGGAAGAGACCTCATGGGGCATCCAGTCCAACCCCCTGCCAAGAAGCAGGAAATCGCATTCAAAGCACCCCTGACAGATGGCCATCCAGCCTCTGCTTAAAAGCCTCCAAAGAAGGAGCCTCCACCACAGTCCAGGGGAGAGAGTTCCACTGCCGAACAGCCCTCACAGTGAGGAAGTTTTTCCTGATGTTCAGGTGAAATCTTCTTTCCTGTAGTTTGAAGCCATTGTTCCGCGTCCTAGTCTGCAGGGAAGCAGAAAACAAGATTGCTCCCTCCTCCCTATGACTTCCCCTCACATATTTGTACATGGCTATCATGTCTCCTCTCAGCCTTCTCTTCTGCAGGCTAAACATGCCCAGTTCTTTAAGCCGCTCCTCATAGGACTTGTTCTCCAGACCTTTGATCATTTTAGTTGCCCTCCTCTGGACACATTCCAGGTTCTGAGATAGAAAGTGCTCTGGGCATGAAGCCCTGGTAGTGTGTTTGGCACCACTAGCACATTGGCTTTGCTGCACTTGAAAATATATAAGCAAGTGACTTTCTACTAATTTTTATCTAGAAGGAGGCAAAATAACTGGCAAGTCCATTCTCCTTCCTTGGCACTTCTCATAACTGCTACATATGCTGCATGCTGCTAAAATTTCCATAGCAGAGATTATCCTGTTGAATTTCAGAAGAAACTGAAAACAGTGTCAACTTTAAAACAAGTCTATCTGCCCACGAAGTAGTTTGCAAAGGGTTTTTTGGCAGTCGGCCGTCACATTTTCTTTCAGCAAGGAGGGAGTATAAAAAGCAAAAAAAAACCTTGGAACCTCCTATAGCCAAAGTGGCATAGGTAGCCACCAGATGATCTAGAACAAAAGATATCAAACTGCACTGAAAATTTAGAAGGAAACATACTAAAAGTTTATTGATGGAAGACATGTAAAGAGGTTAGTACTAAATTCCGAAAATGTTTAAAATATTGTTTCATCCTCCATTCACTGTATACACAGTGAGCCTTGCTCTGATCAGGGCCTCTTCGCACCATGATATTATAGCTATGAATTCATTTTAACTGGTACAGTTCCATTCTGTGGAATCCTGGGATTTGTAGTTTAAGAAGGGATATTAATACCTTCTCAGCTACAATGCTGGAGCCCTTGGTGATGCAGTGGATTAAACCCTTGTGCCGGCAGAACTGCTGACTGGAAGGTTGGGTCACTGACCTGAAGGGTGCCAGTTCGAATCCAACCAAGAGAGAGTGCAGATGAGCTCCCTTTATCACAGCATTTCTCAACGTTGGGGTCAGGACCCTTGCGGGGTTGCAAGGGGGTTTCAAAGGGGTCCCCAAAGACCATCAGAAAACACATATTTCTCATGGTCTTAGGAATCACTTTGGCAGAGAAGGCTGAAGATCTCTCCGCCTGTCCTTTTCTTCTTTTTTGGAAACATTTGTGTATTTGTGCCAAGTTTTGTCCAGAGTATAATCAGTTGGGTGTACATTGCTCTGTCGATGTGGGTGAACTATAACTCACAACCTCTGAGGTCAGTCCCTTCGAAACCTTGAAACTCCACCAGTATTCAAAATTTAGCATATTGGGTATGTGTGGCAAGTTTGCTGATTCCATCACCAGTTGAATACAGGATGCTCTCTGAGTGTTGGTGAACGTCAACTCCAACACTACCAGTATTCAATGCTGACAATGTAGGTAGTGTGCCAAGTTTAGTGCAGATACACTGTGGGCTGGATTCAGAGTGCTCTTTATTTGTAGGTTAACTATAAATCCCAGCAACTACAATGCCCAAATGACAAAATTACCCCCCCCCAACCCCACCAGAATTCTAATTTGGGTGTTTCGGGTATTTGTGCCAGATTTGGACCAGTGAATGAAAACACGTCCTGTATGTCAGATATTTACATTACGATTCACAACAGTAGCAAAATTACAATTATGAAGTACCAACGGAAAAAAAATGGTTGGGGGTCAGCACAACATGAGGAACTGTATTAAGGGGTCGAGGCATTAGGAAGCTTGAGAACCTTCTCTATAGTTCCAAGTCCCTGTGAGGACATGAGAGAAGCCTCTCACAAGGATGATAAAAACATCAAAACATCCGGAGATCCCCTGGACAACATCCTTGCAGACCGCCAATTCTCTCACACCAGAAGTGACTTGCAGTTTCTCAAGTCACTCCTGACATGAAAAAAAAACATTAATCCCTAAGTACAATGCTATACTGGCTCCTCAAACTGTAAATTTCATAAGACAAGGCTTAGGCAGTTAAAGTGACATTATTAAAGAGCCACCAGTCTGCTTCCTGGACATTGGCAAGCAATTATAGATTTGAAAGATAATCATATATTTTCCTGAGACCCCATAGCAGTTTATGTGATCCTACTGGATTTTTCCCTGTTGAAGTAATATATTACAGTTGCAATCCTATGACCTCTTACTTGGACCAAGGCATATTGAAATAAAATGGGGATTACTTTCAAGCAAATCCAGTCAGTGTTGAAAGATTTCCTTACATTTCTCTAAACACTTTGACACTTTGGAGTATTGCTAGGATTTGTCTGCATATTGCAAAGTCTGACAGTCTTTCTTCACTATTATGACAGAGTCCCTTCCCCTTTCCCCTCTTGTGTAAGCTCTCAGTGCAGATGCACTTTTTGTTTTATTCAGCCTCCCAAAACAAATACAGAGTCTTCAATGTTGCCCTGCCTTTGAGATGTGTCACTGCAATTTGCTTTGCCACTGAAATAATAAATTCAACATGTGGTTTACAAAACTTTCTGGGAAGAAAGAAATTGTATAACCTGCATTAGCCTCCTCCATATTTCCAAGAAAATTTGGTTGCTGTGCTACTCACTTTCCCAGGTATTGAATACCTGTGAATGATGCGCAGAATACAGTTAACTAACTAGCCCAATACTGCCCTTCTGGGGTTTTATGAAAAGGAAGCAAAGTGTTAATTGTCAGGAATGGAGAGAGGTGTTAGTGGGGTTTTCTGTCTTATCTACAAAAGTAACTTCGCACTGAGTACTAAGCACCTTGATTAGATTGACATGTTGACAAGAATGGGAAAATATCTGAGGGTGGCCCTGAAATTAACGTCTTCATTATATGGTTGCAACTTCCTTTATGAAGGAAATATTTATTAGATTCTTGCTGCATTATTAGACGTTGGGCTGGGACTATCTGTCAAATCATAGAGCAGGGACTATCTGTCAAATCATAACTATTGATTTTTAAGGATCACCTTTTTCTAGCCAACAGGCCATCAGTATTTGCTGTTCTGTTTCAGACATACAGTATACAAGTATATCTATTAGCCTTCTTTCCCCCTAAAGTGGAGGCATTGTTGCTTGATTTTTATAATGTTGCTTTTATTACAGCAAAGTTTGAAAAATTAACCGCAACAAACCCTAGAAATTCACCACTCTTGCTGGAGGCTGGGGTGGGAAAAGAAAACATGCCCTAGCTTTGAATAGCAATTCGAACCTTTAAGTCTTAGGGTGCATCTAGCCAGCCCCTTTAATGCGGGACTTCCCGCCACGAAAAGGAGGCTGTCCAGACGACGTCTTTGGAAAACATGAATTAATTTGCAACAAACCAGGAAAACCCTGGTTTATGGTGAATTGATTTGTTAGTGGGTTTATTCAACGCCTTCCAGGAAGCCCCCCAAATTCCTTTCAAAAGTAAATTAACTTACCAGGCCTCCATTAGAGTGGTCTGACAGCTCTCCTGGCAATGACACACCAGGAAAGCAGGGGGGTGGGGGGCAGGAGCAATTTTCTTCTCCCCCCCCCCCCCCCGCTCTCCTGGTGCGTCATTCCTACACACCAGGAGAGATGCAGGAACACTGTAATGTAGGCCCGGTAAGCTTTTTGTCTTGTTTTTTTACTTTTTAAAGGGGTTTGGGGGGCTTTGGGGGAAGGGGTTACAGTGTCTAGGTGTTCTCCTGGAAAGTTCAGGGAGAACATCTGGACACCCACCCTAGAAAGCACAGGCTTTCTGGGGTGCGTGTGGATAGGCACCCGGGAACATTTGCATTTTTAAAACACGATTGTTCCTGGGATAAATGCCTGACTGGAACCGTCCTTGATGAAACTGGACAAAATCCCAAATACACATCATGGTAGTGACTTTCGATGAAGATGGGTGGAGGATAGAGATAGCAGCAGAATTATGCGTCTTGTTGAAAGTTTTATTTGAATTGGTGCTTAAGGTGGTCTCAAGGAAGTGTTGGTGCAGGTAGAGGCTCCACTTTTTCTTAGCTATAGGGGAACCAAGTGAGTTAAAAGCCTAGTAATAAAATGTCTGTTTTTGTAGGCAGCAACAAATTAAATATCAAAGCAATTTCTGTCCCTGATGGCTACCACTCTTGTTCAGTTATATTATACTCCTTTTCTGCCTAAAATCTGAATTTACCTCTTGGTTCATAACTGCAAATTATAACTGCATGAAGAGGAAGTGAATTAGGTTTTTGTGGACAGAAACAATTTAAAAACCACCCCCTGAATGTTATCAGTTAGAACAAGGGTGGGCAAGCTGAACTAGTATGGGGTCTAGTTTTCACCTACCTCCTTCCCCCAAACTCAACAAGTACCCCAAAGACATTCCTACAGATTGGAAAGCTTAATTTAAATCAATTAATATTTGTGAAGAGTAGCAAGCTGCAGAGCTTTACCTGACCACAGGATTGCATGCAACTAAAACTGGAACTTTGAACTTTTAGGGTTTCTCTCGAGCCTGTGGTAATCTTGCTTTTGTGTGTAGATTTTCCAGTTTGTGCTGCATAAGTATCCACATTCAGGGAATTGTTTTGTATTTCTGCTTCTAGTAAAACTACAGTGCCTCTGGTTTCTATCTTTCTTTTGCACCCATAAAGGAGCTCTTGCTCATCTCTTCTCATAGAGGCATTGCCATGTAGTCGAGAGGGGGGGCTTCAGCCCCCCCCCCCCCGAAATTCTCAGGGTGGTCTGCGAAAAAGCCTTACATTTATTATTTAAACTGTTATATTTATTCATATCATGATCTGATCACCATGCTCAATATATCCCATATGCATGGGGGTATTGGGATAACGATACAAAAGGTTTGCTAGGGTAGATCCACCCTCACCCAGGCTCAGCCCCCCCCCCCCCGAACCAAAAATCCTAGCCCCTCCCGAATCAAAATCCTGGCTACGGGCCTGGTGCCACATTAAAGGGGCCTGCTTGTTCTTCTTTCATAATGAGATTGAGCTTTGCCCATTTTTGGAATCATGTTTGTGAGCATTGATTTCTACCTTTCTCTTTCATGTGATAGATTTAAGGATGTACAATTACCTTTCTCAATAAAGCATATAAAAAGAACGTTGGTGGTAACAGAGGCAACAGAATTGTGAACCATGCTTGCATTCATATCCACAGAAACCACTGTTGAGAAAGGAGCATCCTAAATAAAACCTTGTTGCTGCTTTTAACTGTGTGCTTTTTTTTTTTGCTTTTTCTTTCTTTCTTTTTTTGGTGTCAGGGCGACCCTGTCTCTCTGTAGGAGGGTCTGTGCAATTTCCCTACCCTGGATTATGGTTCTCAGAAGAAGCAAGCCAGAAAAACTGTAAGAGAAAGGTCTCTTCTTCCTGTCCCTTTCTATGCTTGGGTGTTATGCAGATCAAGTAATAGAAGAAGAAAAAATGGGTTCCCAAGAGCAATGTATTAGATCTCATTAAACATTGTACAATAAATGAATATAAATATCAGATAAATGGTTACAAATAATAATCAAACTGTTGCATTCACAATGGAGTAAACTTTCTTGTTTATTTTCTTGATTCTTTGTAAAAGATGAATAGACTCCCAATCCACATTTATATTCATTTATTACACATAATATAATGTTTAATGACATCTCATACATTGCTATTATTCCACTAGTGGGAACTTGTTAGCAGATCAAGTCATGCGTATCCAAAATGCATTGGACAAGTGTTTAGTTTTTTTAAGATTTGGGAATACCCACATTTGTATATATGTGCATCATCAGAAATATTGGAAATGTCAAAATGTGAAATACATTTATGTTTCATATACACGTAGACTGAAGGTAATTTTATGCACAATTGCTTTAATGACTTTTTTCTTGAAACAAAGTGTGTGTGCACTGAACCATTGGAAAGCAAAGGTGTCTCCTTCTTAGCCACTCATGTGAATCATTTTGGATTTTGGAGTATCTTCAATTTTGGAATTTCAGATAAAGGTTACTCAACCTGTATAACTAATATGGTCTTCCCTGACCACCATCTGGCAATTGTAGATGGAAGAATAGTGTGTGTAAAGGGAGAGTCTTTATCAGAAAAGGATGAAGCTGTTATTATGGAAAGCAAAGAGAACTTGGTTGTCAAGCTTCACTATAATAAATGATGGTATACTACCTTTTCCCCAGTTTGTGAAACAAAGTGTGCCAGAACGGAGGGGAAAAACATAGTTAAAAATTAACAGCAAGCAAAAGTTTAAAAGCAATGGAACCATTATAAAATTATAGTCATTAAATAAAAGTCCAGAGCATTGGTTTGGGTGGCCCTAATTCTACTTCTATGATCCTAGTCCCCAAAACAAAACAAAAAACATTTTTCAAAAGCATGCTGGTATAAAAAGGTTTATATCTGCTTTTGGAAAAATAAGAAGAAGAATACATGCCTAAAGTGGCTGGAAAGGGAGTTTTGAAGACTGGAAGCAACCATTGGGAAGGTCCTCTTCTGTCTCACCACCAAATGTACCTGTGAAAGTGGTGGGACAGAAAAAAGGGCTTCCCCACCAGGTATCAAAACACAGACAAATCTGTATAGGAGAATATGTCCCTTCAAATAATCTGGACCTGCGCCATTTATATTTCTCAATGCGGCACCTCAAGAAATGAGGCTGCCAACGCCCTCCTTACAGACTTGTACGCTTATGGAATTATCCACTTATGGCTCAGTATCAGCAATCACCAATATCTGTTATTCTTCCTAACTTTAATAGAAAAAAGTTGACATTTTGGTCCTGAAGGTAGATATGACTTATGGGATAGATATGACTCTCTCTATATATATTTATTTATTACAGTCGATGACCAGCAACTAGATATGACTTTATGCTGTCTATGCGCAGATGAAGAATTTTTGCTTGTTCCATTATTATTCCATAAATGTGTTTACAATTGTCTCACTTTGAGGCAGTTCCACAGAATGTAATAGCTCATCTCCATGCCAAAGAAAGGCAAACAGCAGAAGACAAAAACAAATAAATTCCCAAAGGATGACAACTAATTCATTTTGCATGGTAAATTTTTATTCTTGAGTCTGTCCATGAAAAATACCAGAAAAGATGTTTAAGAAGATGGTAGCCTCTTTTTTGGAAACTTTTTAAAAAATCCTCCATTGCTTTCTTTTCTTTTTAAAAAAGTTGTGGCAGAGACAATGTTATTTGCATTCTTTTCATTTACTTGAGTTGAAATGTTTTAACATGTTTATATTTTGGAAGAATTACTTAAAAAAAATTGACCCAGTTAATTTGGCTTCCCTGAAGATCAGATCAAAATGCATATGAGCACTCACCATGGTGAGTGTTTTATGGTTATGTGTAGTCAAGTAGTACGTACAGTGGTTTATATGTATAGCATATTAATGCATAGCTATACATATGTCTATTATGCGATTTTATCTTGATAGCTTTGAACTCTCCTTTCTAAGAAATGGTGTTCATTGTTGCATGTAGGCTGGGTGTTTTCTCCTGATGCCTTGTCTAAACTGTTAAGAAACAAGACATACTCGTGTAACCCCAAGAGATGTTAGTTGATGTAATGCTGAAGGCAGTGCATCAGCTATTGTGTGAGAAAAGCAGAGAACAGTAATCTTAGTATGTGTTGCTCCTTCAGAGCTGGTTGACTAATTTTAAAAATGTGCAGCATTTCCATTTTCAGTCAGCTACATAGAGCTGAGTCATTTGATTTGTACCGAAGCATAATAGAGCTTAAATATCTTGGATTACCACCCACTCTCCAAGGAAGAAAGATATTCTAAATTATGGCCAAAGTACCAAAGTAGTCCAAGGTACCAGGAGGACAACTATGAAAAGCAAGAGATAAACACTAGGCATGTGCGATCCATGAAAAAAATGGTTCTAAACTCAGTTCAAAAGTAGGGGGCGCTGGCATTTTGTTTCTAAAGTCATTTCCAAATTTTGAAGCAAAAAAATTCGAAACTTTACAAAAATTAGGAATATTTGTAATTAATTCGTTAATGGCAGACGCGCATGTGCGATAATGAAAAAAGTACTGGGGGAACTTTAGAGGACTCTCCCACCCTCATTTTTGAGCTATCCTAATCAAACTTGCTGCAGTGGTAGAACGTATTTCCCACTGCTAACTCACTAAATTTCAGAAGTTTCCCTTACTCTCTGATTTTTGGAGAATTTTCATAGCTTTTATATATAAAAAAATTAATAATTGCAGAAATCTGTTCCTGGTTTGAAAGTCTTATTTCCTGTTTCATTGGGTTGTCTTTACTTTGAAAGTCCTTTTTTTACTTCAAAAACTTTGTTTTTGTGACTGAAACTCTGTGAAATTGGTGGACAGTAGACACCCAGCAAAGCACCATGTGCTATCATAGCCCGGTGTTCCTTGCACAAAGACAAAGTTCTGGCAGTGTCATACATGTTTTTGTGACAGAACCAATCAGAAAGTGATAGTTATCAACCAGGAACAGAATCATAACACACCATCAAACCACTCCCGACAGATGCCCATCGGCCTCAGAATAAGGAAATCTGTTCCTGGCTTGAAAGTCTTATTTCCCATTTCACAGGGCTTTTGGGGCCAAGAGTTTGTGACTTGAACCCTGAGGGCTTGAACCCAAAGAAGGATTCAGCTATGTGTAACGTCACGTGGCTGGGATCCCCAGACTTAGGGAATCCACTCCAGCAGAGAGGGTTTCTGGAAATGAGTCCCATGCAGTGCTTTGAGGAGGCCAATCAATCAAACAAACACACAAAGCAAGAGAGGCAGGCAGGCCCTTGTTTGAAAGCAGAGTAACTTGGTCAGGTCCCCCAGACTTTAGAGCACCCAGCTAATTAGGCTTCTATGAGTGATGAGACTTGCAGTGCCTTGAAGAGGACAATCAATCAAACAAACACACAAAGCAAGAGAGTGCCTTGAGGAGGCCAAGGCCAATCAAACAAACACACAAAAAGAAGCCTTTTACCCTAGTACTAAGATACCACCCCCACTTTTTTATCCAAAAAATAAAAAAGGATATTGTAGCTGCTTGATTTTAAAATAAAATGCATCAGATATAAGTAACGTTGCCCTACCACCAACAAGCACCAACCCCCACTTTTTTTCCAAAAAATAAAAGCTTCTTGTAGCTGCTTGCCTGATTTTAAAATAAAACGCATCACAGATACTTAAAGAAAGTTTTGCCCTCCCTATCACCACCTTTTTCCTCAAAAAATAAAACGTTATTTCTCCTGCTTTTTAAATTTAGAATATTAAAAGAAAAAAAACCCTTTCCCACCCTTTTCTTCTAAGTTCTTATTTCAATGGCTGCCCTGCCCCACAACAACAACAACAGGCCACTGCCAGGGCAGGCAATCTGAGTCAGGCAGCAAAAGAGAAAGACCAACCAGCAGCCACAGCAAAGCCAACCTCTCCCTCCAACCTCCCAGCCCAATGTGAGCCTCGTGGCTTGCATCAGGCGCTTTTCAGGGAAGATGTACACCCCTTCCCTTCCATAAACGTGCAAAATGATTCTTCAGGGGGGCAAGCCCAGGCTGGGCTACACCTCCCTGAAAACCAAGTTTGGTTGCCTTCAAAATGCTTCCTTATATATCCAAACAAATAACAAGCCCATTACAAGAATGGGCTCCAACGCTTTAAAATCGCGAGGTTTTTCCAAAGTGTTAGCGCGCGTCAGAAACCCATTCACAAATCGGAATAAATATGGTTTTATTCCGATTTACGAGTGTTCTGATTAATTCACCCATGCCTAATAAACACCAATGTGTTTTCTGTGTATATTGATTTATTTCAAAGCCCAATGGAAAATGAAGAAAGATGTGTTCCGTTATTGACTAAACAGACTGGACTAAACAGACAGAACTGTCCTGTGATGAGTAGGCAATGGGATTATTGTATTTTAAAAATGGAAGGGAAAGATGGGGGAATAGGGGAATAGTGTTTTCCACAGGTTTTCTAATTGTTGATTATTAACTGAAGCATTTTGTTTTTCTGTTGGAATAGCATTTGAGATAGCTACTTTTTTTTTTCCTCAGGACAGGTTTGGGTCTTTGATGAGACTAGTAGTTCCTCACCTTGGGGGCCCAGATTTTGTTGGATTTCAACTTACAAAACCTCCCTGGCTGTTCATGTCAAATGGTGAGGGATTAAAGGTGTTTAAAAACACCTGAGGACTCACAGCCCTGAAAAAACAAGCTTAGGCAATATCCATCTACATGTGCAATCCCTTGTCCTTTCGTTATCTGTCTGACCAGTGGTTATTTTTATGGATTCTCTCCCTCTTTTTCTTGGGTAGAAAAGAGAGACCCCAAATTTCTATTAACTTTTTTCCTGTGGTCACCTTTACCCCAATCCCTTATTCAGAGAGAGACTTTGAAGTATGTAATAGTTGCTTAGCATAAAATCTTCCTACATACTTGCCTAGAATAACATTTTCCTATTCTTTCTATTATTTCTTCTACCTATGTTGAGTGTGTCTGGAGTGCTTTTCTTCCCCTTGGAAGAGGAAAAGGGACTCCATGAAAGCAAAATTTGGTAAATAAGTCCTTGGTGACATTGGCCACTGTTACTAGCTTTTAGGTGTCCCTGGATAGGAACTGGTGTACTGGTAGCAGCAGGAGAAAAGGTATTCAACATTTGGAGGTCCTCTCTAATGCAAGAGTAGAAAGCAGAGGCAAAACCCTTAACATTTACTTCCTAGAAAATGATGCAAGGGTCAGGAAAGTCTTTTTTGAATGCTTACTCTTCTGGACCCATTGTAGGCTTGTTTCTGATGTGTGAAGAATCTCTGTTCAAATTAAGATTTGACATGCCTAATTCTGGATCCTGAAATCCAAAATACCCCAAAATCCAAAATTGTCCATATGAGTGGATGAGCTAGTGACATCTTGGCTCTCTCATGGTTCAGCTGACACATAGCTTGCTGCACGCACGAAGTTATTAAAACGTTGTACAAAATGACCTTCCAGTTATAGGTATAAAGTATATATGAAACATAAATATTGTGTTTAAACATGGGTCCCATATCAAAGATATCTCATTATGTATATTCAAATGTTACAAAATTCAAAATCTGGTCTCAAACATTTTGGATATGAGGTATTCAACCTGAGCTATGATAGTTATTTTAATACATTTGGGGGAATTTATGTGTAGTTGGAGGGCATCATTCCAATTTCTTTTTAAAATTGTGGGATAGTAGGGACCAGAATAGTGAAGAGTAGAGACATCACACTGGCAACGAAGGTCCGCATAATAAAGCAATGGTATTCCCTGTAGTAACCTATGGATGCGAGAGCTGAACCATAAAGAAGGCTGAGTGAAGGAAGACAGACGCTTTTGAACTGTGGTGTTGGAGGAGTGCCTTGGACGGAAAGAAGATCCAACCAGTCAATACTCCAGAAAATAATGCCCAGCTTCTCACTGGAGGGAAGGATATTAGAGGCAAAGATGAAGTACTTTGGTCACATAATGAGAAGACAGGAAAGCTGGGAAAGACAATGATGCTGGGGAAAATGGAAGGAAAAAGGAAGAGGGGCCAACCAAGGGCAAGATGGATGGCTGGTAACCTTGAAGTGGCTGGCTTGATCTTGAAGGAGCTGGGGGTGGCGATGGCTGACAGGGAGCTCTCGTGTGGGCTAGTCCATGAGGTCACAAAGAGTCAGAAGCCACTGAACGAATAAACAAACACCAAATAGGCTTTAGGGTTCACAAAAGTGGGGTCCAGAATCCATGTAGAAGAACATGGTTTGCTAACCTTTGTTTTATATCACATTGTGGAAACAGAGCTTCTAGAATTTGATGTCAATGTTCCTTTGCATCAGAGACTAAAGCTGGGTAGTGAGCAGAAAGTATTCACCTCTCAGTCTACAGGTTTCACTATTTTACTGTATGCGATACCAGCACAAATGTACAGGGTGACAATATGTGTTCCTTGGTTGTTCTCTGGATTAAAAACTGCTGTCAGATATGTTGTCAGGAAAGCAGATCAGAATATTTGAATACGATGTACATAGTACAGAAGGATGTTTTCTTGTTCTCTTGTGACAGCTGAAGATTAGCACTGGAGGAAGGATGGCATCTCCAATGGCAACAAGGGCAGCGATTTAGCTGATAGGGGTCACATAACCCTGACATGCCATATGACACACCCAGCATACACTATCATTCCAGCCCTTTTCTGCCACTCTCTCCCTGTGCCAACAGAGCTTTCACATTCACATGACCAGTGGCCATAACATAACATCTCTGGACACTCCCTGCAATTTTCAACATCTGCTACGAACAAACAATGTGGCAGTGGAAGTTTCAGACTCACTACTGAACAGAGGCAGATGGACATCTAAGAGAGCGGTCCAGATATCTCTATTGCAAATTCTATCTGTAAGCTGGTCGGAAGTGAAGATCAGGACTATTGACTGGCTTCATAGAGATTATCAATCCCGGAACCGCTCCTCGTGTCTTCTTATTGGACTGGAAGACAGATTGTTAGTGGAGGAATTGTTCGCACTTGGGCCCAAATTACAACAGTGGGGCATCACTCTTAGAAGGGTATTAGTAGACCCATTGATCCGACCTTTGGTCACCGGGCTGAAATCTGATACACAAGATTCAATAATTTCCAACAATGGGGTTGAATGTTCGCTGGTGTTGGCCCCCTTCTCAGAGTTCCATTTTGAGACTCCCTCCCTAATTTCAAGTCCTGCCTGCTTCAACTCCCAATCCTGCCCACAAACGCTACCCTTGTTCAGTCCCCTCTCCATGTCAGATGACTCCATGTCAGATGACTCCTTCTCTCTCCTACCAGTGGAGATGGGCTCTCTCCCTAGACAAACAAATACATTTGGAGGCTCTCCATCTTTGGACAGCTGACTAATCCCTTCAGAAGGCAACCTCAATCAGCCAATCCACCAGGGGGAAGAGGGTTCACATGGGTGGGGCACCATTAAGGTGGTGTGGGGGAGGAGGAAGATCGGTCACTTGCTGCCCAGGGAGAAGCGCAACAGAGTTTTTGTGACCCTGGAGAGGAATAGGTGTGGTAGTCTCCAGGACAGACCCCCCGGTCTTAAGGTTCTGCTTTTGAACGCCAGATCCGTCAACTGTCATTCAGGATTTGATCCTGGATGAGGGGGCGGATCTGGCATGCATCACCGAGACGTGGTTGGACAAGCTGGGTGGAGTGAATCTCACCCAGCTGTGTCCACCGGGTTTCGGGGTGCATCAGCAGGCCAGGGCTGGGAGGCGGGGAGGAGGAGTCGCGGTGATCTTTTGGCAGTCCATCGTCCTGATCAGATGCGCCGTTCCGCAATCCTCGAGGTTTGAGTGTGTCTTCTTGAAGGTGGGAGCCCGAGACAGCTTGGGGATTCTGCTGGTGTACCGTCCACCCCGCGACCCAGCAGTCTCTCTGTCTGAACTAGCAGAAGTAGTCTCCAATTCGGCCCTGGTCTCCCAACAACTCATAGTTTTGGGAGACTTTAACATCCATGCCGAGACCACATTGACAGGTGCAGCTCAGGATTTCATGGTTGCCATGACGACCATGGGGCTGACTCAAGTTATATCTGGGCCCACACATCAGGCAGGACACACGTTGGACCTTGTCTTTATTGTGGATGGTGGGGCAGTCAGAGTGGAAGAGCAAAACATCCTTCCATTGTCATGGTCTGAACATCATCTGATCTGTTTAAGTTTCGCCGTGTCTTCTAACCTCCGCAGGGGTGGTGGACCCACTAAGATGGTCCGCCCCAGGAGGCTGATGGATCCGGATGGATTCCTGAGGTCTCTTGGGGATCTTCCTGTTCTGGAGACTGGCGATCCTGTCGATGTCCTCACTGATCGCTATAACAGTGAGCTGAAAAGGGCACTTGACACGATCGCTACCGAACGTCCCCTCTCGCTGCGTAGAATCACGTCTACTCCTTGGTTCACTGAGGATCTGGCTGTGATGAAGCGTGCGAGGAGGGGACTAGAGTGCATCTGGAGGAAATCTCAGGATGTGTCTGACCAAGCACGGGCTAAAGCCGCTATTAAGGCTTACTCCGTGGCTCTGCGAGCAGCCAGGAAAGCTTTCACGACTGCCCGCATAGCGTCTGCAGCCAACAGGCCATCGGAGTTGTTCCAAGTTGTTGGGGAGCTCCTGCGGCCTCCTGAGACCCAGGGGCTTCCTGATGACTTGGCAACTCGGTGCAGCGATTTCGCGCACCATTTCGCAGGCAAAGTTGCTCAGATACGCCGTGAGTTGGACTTCAGCTTAACTGTAGTTCCAGCGGAGGTAACCGAGGTACCTGTCTGTCCGATCTTGTGGGATTCTTTCCGGCTTGTTCTTCCTGATGACGTGGAGGGGATTCTTGGGTCTGTGAGGGCGACCACTTGCGCTCTGGATCCTTGTCCTTCTTGGCTGGTTAAGCTGGCCAAAGATGGGTTGTTGGATTGGTTTGTGGCTATTATAAATGCCTCCTTGGGTCAGGGGTCAGTTCCATCCTGCTTTAAGCAGGCAGTAGTAAAACCATTACTAAAAAAGACCTCTTTAGACCCATCTGTATGTAACAACTACAGACCAATTTCCAACCTCCCATTTTTGGGCAAGGTTCTGGAGCGGGTGGTTGCCACGCAGCTCCAGGAGTTCCTCAATGACACTGATTTTCTGGACCGCTCGCAGTCTGGCTTCAGGCCTGGGTACAGCACTGAGACGGCTTTGGTCGCCTTGGTGGATGACCTCCGCAGGGAGCTGGACAGGGGGAGTGTGACCCTGCTGGTTCTCTTGGACATCTCAGCGGCTTTCGATACCATCGACCATGGTATCCTTCTGGGGAGGCTCGCTGGGATGGGGCTTGGTGGCACGGTTCTGCTGTGGCTCCAGTCCTTCCTGGAGGGTCGTTCCCAGATGGTGAAGCTGGGGGACACCTGCTCGGACCCCTGGCCATTGACCTGTGGGGTCCCGCAAGGTTAACTAGGAATCACCTTGGATAGAGATGTTTCTGGAAATTCTTGTCTATAAAATTAATTAATATAGACTTAACTGCCTGTGCAAATCTTTCAATGCAGCAACAGTAATGCCAATGCAAAGGGTGCATCACATCCACAGAGCAATGCAGATAATGGTGTGCATGAACGGGCTGCCACTCTTCCTGTTCATATTATCTGGGGCTTTTCGGTGATGCACTGGGGGAAGGTGGCTCAGTGAGGCAAGCGGTAGACCAACGCGGCAATGAGCACACTTAGGATAATGGAAGCATCCAAGGGACCCTAGAGGAATAATGGTGTGGGGTTCTCCATCCCACAAATGTTTGTGTCACACTATATGAAACAGCTGCTGATTTCTATGGAGATGAAAAGAAAAACTGGTTTCTTTTCCATTGTAAAGCAGAAGAGAGAAATAAGTCCCCTGTCTATTGTTTATCTGTGGTCTCTTGCTTTAAAAAAGCCATTGTTGTTTCCGATGTTTCCGATGTTACCATAGCTAAAGCTGAATAAATGAGTATGAAAGTGAGTCTGGCAGTGGCCTGCTGGCAGTGGCTAGTACCAAATAAATTCCTAGATTTCTTTTTCTCTGGCAGATATATGCAAGAGACATTCATAATCAATGTGTCCAAACACATATACTCTATCCACATTATCAACTAGAAAGGGGTTGGTTATAAAATGTTTCTCCCTCTCAGTACTAGATGTTTTGTTTTAGGAACAACCATGTTGTTCTCATCAGCAATAAAATTACCAAATCCATTCACAGAGAAAAGGCACTATGTTTGCATCATATCCAGCCTGTTACTTGTAATTTTACTGCAGTAGGAAAAGAGTAGGTGTTTGTTCTGCTTAGAATAACACAAGTCCAGTGCAGTGATTCATCAAAAATGCAATGTAATAGGCAGAATCATTTGCATGAAGATAATGTTGCTGTAGGGCTTAACTATCTAAGGACACCAGATCCTGTCTATAGACAATATTCCAAATGAAGGAATTGGCAAAACTACCTCTGAGTATTCCTAGCCTAAGGGAACATTATGAAATTCATTGGTCACCAAAAGTTGACAGGCATTTTTGCTGCATCTCCAGACAGAGTTATTCTATCAGTTGTATCCAGAGCAAGAACTAAGCACAGACCATAAGAAAAGTGGCAAGGTCATAGTAGGGAGGTGCTTTGGGTTCACACGAGCTTTTAACAGCAGCATTATTTTATTTCTTAAAGCTCTTCTCTTGGAGAGTACATACTTTAGAATTTACTGTGCTAAAGAAACAGTCTCTTACCAACTGTGAACTGGCAATGGACTCTGATTTGTGGGCCAGGAAAATAGTCTGAATGACAGCCAAACTAGCTGTGGTGGCAGCCTTGGGGGATGAAGCATTGCTCTGCTGATGAATCCCTATAAAATTACTTTCGGCGAGAGATGTTGAAAGTGAAGTGTGGACAAGTGGGAGAGGACAGATGAGACTTATACCATCATCTACCAATTATCCTCTCAATGCATATACATGCCTACTCAGCCATCCACTCACCCACCACGGAGAGAAGGGGAGGGAGGGTTAGAGATTGTTTTCTCTTAGCACCCTAAACAGTAAAGAAACCAGAAAAGGAAAAATGGTTGAAAGCCTGTGGCTCTTCAGATGATGTAGAACTGCAGCTCAGTTGCAGCCCAATGATGACACTCATCCATGTTTAATGTAAAATTGCACTTTTCATTTTGTTTTGGAGAAGGGGAGCCTGAGAAGTGACATGAAAAATATTTTTAAATATCCGAAAGGATGTCATGTAGAAGATGGAGCAATATTGTTTTTACTCCAGGGCCTAGAACACAATGGATACAAATAACAAGAAAAGAGATTTTACCTAACATTTAGGAGAGCCTTTTTTACTGTAAGAAAAAAGCAGTAGAATAAACTCTATGGTTCTATGATTCACAGCAGTGTCAGTACTGGGTGTAGGCAGTCAGGCACATTAAAAATATGAATCACAGCACAGTCAGTAGGGCAAATACAAGGTATTTGTTTGTTTGAGGCTTTTGTCCCTGTCTCCTATTTTATCACTTCTGGGTGAATCTAAAGGATCTGACTTCAATTCTGCCAGCTTTCTCTCTAGTACTTACCATTCCACATTTCACAGATGAAATATGGCATTTGAACTCCCACTGTGAAATAAAGAGACCAAACAAAGGAAAATTGATGTAAAGGGGCCCATTACCTGACCTATTTATTTAGAACTTCTGAAATAATCTTGTAAAGACATAACTCTTGTGGTATTGGCCACCTAGTGAGAACTGCCCCTGGGCAAGGTGTCACTCCCTCTGACCACCTCCCAGGACCTACGAGCACCATAGATCCCGAGTCTGCCCCCCCCCCCCCAAAATTCTTTGGCTGCACTTCTCCCCAATCATCTCTGGAAGGCACTCCCACCCATACCTCATTGTTTTTTATTTCAGTCCCAAGGTCAGACCCCTTTTTCAGACCCCTGACCCAAAACTTATAGGAACTGTTATGGGGGTCAATCCTTCACCTCCTCAAGGGGCGTGCCATGGTGCATATCAGGACTATTTCATCTTTTCCATGCCACCAAAAGAGGCAGGCATCTGCCTAATCCCTTTTTCCTACTAGGCTTGTCAACATGCTCTTTATCCCCTTCCAAATCTCCTCCTCCGAGAAGTATACTCATCAGTCCTGTACAATTCTTGCAGTTTGAAAACAATCTTCATATGTGGGGGTCACCAGCCCCCAGTTTTCCCCATGGTAATTTTCAGCTCCCAGTTGACCTTCCATCAGGCCAAATAGAGCTTTTTGGGATTATAATACCCCAGTCACCTCAAATTTGGCAACAGTGCAAAATCAGTGCCTCCCTTTTTAACCAGTTTGGGCCATTGACCCCAAGACGGACAATTAGCATGCCTAGAGGAAGCCCCCTGCCTATGTGGCATATATGCAGCCAAGCAACATCAGTCATGATGGCAAAATGTATTAATCAGGGATAACACATAAGATAGGAAATGCTGTAGCAGTTGGCTTTTATCTGAGCCTAGTGGGAAGGACAACATTCTGTCCTTCTCTTCTGCCCTGAATCCCTTTGGGGAGAGAGGGTGGGTTATAAATAAATATTATTATTATTACTGTTATTATTATTATTCCCTGCTGAATTAACTGAGTGCAAATAATTTTGTACTTTGAACCTAATTTGCACCACTTGAAGTAAGCTTCGGACAACAGAGCAAAGTGGGAGAAGAAAGAAGAATCTGGGAAATTTAAAAAGCAGATGGGAAAGTGGGATGACAATCCCCCCCCCCCTTTTCAGGTTAAAAAACCTGGTTTACTCATGAATTTTAACTGGTTAACCAAATCCCTATGAGTGTCCAGTGAAGTTTATCTGTCTTGAGTGTCCACTGAAGTTTATTGATGGCGCCTGATTTCTAAATTATCTTGCGTTATGGAACAATTCTTCATGATTCGCTAAAAAAAGTTTCAACCCACCCCGACCCCCAAATGCCAGAATTTAGCAGTACTGTCCACTGGGACAGTTGGAGGGTATGCTAGTAGTGCCTCAAGAGACTGAGGACCAAACAGGTTCTTTTAGTGCATTTGGAACTTCCCAGCCCCACATAGGCAATGATGAAGGAGATCGCTATAAATTGTATGTAACTGCAAGCTGGTATGATCCCATGAGTTAAAATTGGTGATGTGTAACCCATACTCTAAAAAGCTTGACAGACAACAGAAATAACTGATAGTTAGATTAAATTTGGCTGGAGGATTCTGATAGTTTGGACAAAAAAGTAATACTGTAATTTGCCAAGCAGTGGTATGGATGCAGGTAGTGTTTTTGAGCAATTGACGTATGGTTGCTCCAGTTTATGTCTTAATGGAGCCCTATTTAATTATGCTAGATCAAATCCAAGTGAGTTTGTTAGCCTGCCCTATAGGTCATGCAGAACTAAGCTTAGAAGCACTGTTTCTTGATTCCTGATTCTCATTTTCTGATTCCAAACCATTTTGCTTTTTGTTTTTGTGCCACTGAGTGTTTGCTTAACAAGGGGATTACAGTTATTATCTTTAGACTCCAAGCATGTTGCAATTTGATTCCACACTAGGAAGCAGCTCATATTCCCTTCCTTCTCTTGTGAGTGATGTCAGACGCATGATGACAGGCAAACAGCAATGTGTCCCATTAGAGAGAGAGAGAGAGAGAGAGAGAGAGAGAGAGATCATGCAGGATGGGGTCTGTGTGGCAATCCTGAACAAATGAGCTGATAAGCTAAAAGAGTACAGCTAAAAGCTAAAGGGAAAGCTAAAAGGGAAAAAACCTATCCCAATTAACATGGCATTAAACTGAATTAATTGATCATAAAACGAATGGAGAAATGCTACCTCATGGACTAAAAGATCTAGGCATACTGGAATTATACAAAAATAGGAAACTACCTTTTCCTGAATCAGAACACTGACCCATTTAGTTCAGGACTGTCAGTATTGTCTGACAACCGTCTTTCAGACTGGGGTCTTTTCCATTGCAACCAACCAACTCTAGATGCAACCAAATGAAATGAATGTTCTCCTGCCAGAATTACTCAGAAGTAAGACTCATTGATTTCTTTTAAATCCTGACTGAAGCATTGATTTCCATGTAAACAGCATTTCTGTGTCAGGCATAATGAATGTGTTCATTCAATCTGGTGTTGTTGATTGGAATTCACTAAATTAGCAAGATAACCTTTTTATATAAGGCTCTATTTATAGAACATCCCGTTGCATGATGCTCTTAAAAGCTTTCCTGACTTGGTGACGTAACTGTGATAGATATATTAAATGTACATTCCATTAAGGACACCAGCTCTTCCCTGAAAATGTAAAATAAACTTGTAAAAATGTAAAATACAGGCCTTCAACAACACATATTTTATTTTTTTAAAAATATTTTTTCAAGTATACTTTATATTTAAGAATATAATAAACTCTGACAAAATCATTCCGATTTGGCTTATATGAGGCTAACACATGTTCTTTGTTTAGACCAAGAACCTCATCACATGGTTGTTTCCCCATGTTCTCTCCGTTTTTGTGCACTGTTGAAATAGAGTCCCATAGAGGCCATCCCATATGCACGGCCACTTCTGGTGGCTGCCTGTAGGACTCTGTCTTGCCATCATACTACAAGGGAGAGAATGTTACGGGTTTGTAGAAAAACAAACTGCGTGCAGTCCTGTCCAGACTTATCCAGTCCTTTGTTTTATCCACAATGAGCAAAAGAAAAAAAACAAGCCACGAAAATGGAAGAGAAAATCAAAATTTACTCTTAAGTAGCAGAGTCAAAAATCATAATAAAACTTCCAGCAACAAAAACTCACATAGTCTCTTGCATTAAATTCATGCATCTTCATAGTAGGCTCTCAGCAAGCATTCAGTAAGTCCCCCAGTAAGTCCCCAAGAGACATTGCAAACATTTCCCAGATATACCCCATTCAGGGAGTGGCTCAAGCCTGTTAGCCCTGATTGTTCCAATTACTCAACCATGAGTTGTAATTAACCAGGTGTTTTTCTCTTAACACACACTTACACAAGTAGTGATCCCACAGAAACTTAGTCACATACATGCATATACAGTAATACCCCTCCTTGTGTTAGGAGGAAAAACATAGTACATTTTACATAGTACATTCAAAAATTCCTAAATCATTTAAGACCTGTTCATGTTTCTGAACACTTAGTGGCTTTGTCAATATATCAGCCAGATTTAGAGATGTGTTACAACACATTAAGTCAATCTCACCATTCTTTACTGCATCTCTTACACAACTGTATTTTATATCGACATGCTTGCTTCTTTGTTTTACTCTGGCTTGTGTTGCCATCAAAATGCATGTTTGGTTATCTTCATATATTTTTGTAGGATCTTCAACAGGTATTTGCAAATCTTTCAATAATTGTTTTATCACACAGATTTCTGTATAAGCTAAGCTGAGAGCACCAAATTCAGCTTCACTGGAACTTAAAGCAACAAACCCCTGCTTTTTGGATTTCCAATCTATGACTGTATTAGAAAATTTAACTAAAACTCCAGTTGTTGATTTCCTATCTGCACTATTTCCAAAATCACTGTCTGCATATACTTCTAAAGACAGTGAGTCATCCAGACTTAAAACTAAACAAAAATCTTGAGTTTGTTTTAAATATCTTGCCACTCTCTTAAGTCCATTCCATGCTGAAATGGATGGATTGCTTGCATATCTACTTAAGAAATTTACAGCAAATGCTATGTCTGCTCTTGTGTAATTGCTTATGTATAACAACTGCCCAATAATGCTTTTATACAAAATCGTTTCTTCAAATGGTTCAGAATTTTCTACTTCATTTGTAAAACCTAAAATCATGGGTGACAATCTTTCATGTTTAGCTTTTCCAAAATCTGTAATATTTTTCCTTTTTGACTCAACATAAAACCTTGTTCAGTTCTCATAATTTGTACTCCAAGAAAATACTGTATTGGACCAAGGTTTCTCAGTTTGAAATGTTTACCTAGTTCTTCTGCAAACTGATCAATTTCTGATTGACTCTCAGCTGCAAAACATAAGTCATCTACATATACAAAAAGTATTTGATAGTCGTGCTGTATATTTCTTATATACACACATGGGTCTGCTCGGCTTCTCTGAAAACCCATTTTGGTCAAAGCATCATTCAAACAATCATTCCAGGCAAGCCTCGCCTGTTTAAGACCATAAAGTGCCTGGTTTAATTTGAAAACTGTGTTGGTATTTCTGCACTTAGAACCTGGTGGAGGTATTATATATAAGTTTTCCTTTAAATTAGCATTCAGATATGCTGTGCTTATATCAAAATGATATGTTTTTAAATTTAGACATGCTGCAAGACTTAAAATTAATCTTACAGAACTGGGGCTCACAGTGGGTGAGTACACCTCTGTATAATCTATGTCCCTGATCTGTGTAAACCCTCTAGCTACAAGACGCGCTTTGTAGCGTACCTTACCATCAGAATCAATTTTCTGCTTGAAAACCCATCTTGTATCAATAGGATTACTTCCTTCTGGTAAAGTTGCAGGTTCATATACATTTAACCTTTCCATGCTTTTTAACTCTTCATTTATAGCCTCTAACCATTTTTCTTTCTCCCCTTGTGGCAGACTCTCTATTTCCTCAAAAGTCTGAGGTTCATGGTTGACCAAACATACTCTTACATTTTGAATTTTAAATCTATCAGGTTTCTTCCTGGTTCTTTCACTCCTTCTGAGACCTATGTCCTGGCTAGTACTTGGCATGGCATCTTCTTGCTCATTTACTTCTGGTCTTATATCTACTTCTTCAGGTTCACTTACTTCTATCTTGGGATGCCTAGTTCTGACTAGCTCAGGCTGAGTAACTTGACTACTTGAGAGTTGGTGACTAGCAGATGTTGGCGTTGCAATACTACTCTGCTCTGATTGTTTACCTTGCTCACGAGTTTTCTCATTTGAAATAGGAAGGAAAACTTCATGATTAGCATGTATTTTATCCCAGTTTTGGCTATGAGCAAAATTTGCAGATCTAGATATTACAACTGTACCATCTTTGTCTAAAAACCGCCAAGCTTTGGCTCCTTGAGCATACCCAACCATGGTTAACCTCCTGGCTTTATCTTGTCCTTTCTTTCTCATTGCTTTGGGTATAAAAACCCATGCCTGCGTTCCAAAAGTTCGTAAATGCCCTAATGGAGGTTTCTTACCATATAACATAAAATAAGGTGTGTTCTGAATAGGCTCACACCAGAGTCTGTTTATAAGATAACATGCAGTTAACATTCCTTCTCCCCAAAGATTTTGTGATAACCCTGAATCTTCTAATAATGAATCTTTCACTGTTTGTATTTTCCTCACAAATCTTTCTATTTTTCCATTTTCTGCACTCTGATAAGCACATGTAAGTCGGTGCTTTATCCCCTCCTGCTTTAGAAAATGTTCCAAATTGTGTGAGGTAAATTCTCCTCCTCTATCTGTTTGTAGAGCTTTTACTCCAGCTCCAAACTGCCTCTTAACATATGCTACCCAATTTTTAAAAATTTCAAAAACCTCACTCTTTTGTTTTAACAGAAAACTCCATGCAAAATTTGAATAATCATCTAAAATACACAAAACATAAATTGCTCCACCTTTACTTGGCTGAAAAGGACCAATTAAATCAGCATGCACTAATTGAAAAGCTTCTTCTGAGTTCCTTAAGCTTTTCTTACTAATTGGAGCTGACTGTGCTTTTGTTTTCTTACATACATTGCAATCCAGAAACTTCTTGCAATCGTTCAAATTAATGCCTTCACTGAAATCTTGCATTTTATATAATACTTTGAAACTTGGGTGACCTAGTGCTCTATGTAAATCATGAATGCAACCTTGATGTAATGGAGCATTCTTACTAATTACATTTACCTCATTTGTATTACCTCTTGGGGTTAAGACATACAAATCTCCCTGTAATACTCCAATTCCACATAACTTATTCCCTTTCAGAATCCTGACCTTGCCTCCAAAAAAGTTCACTGCATACCCTTCTTTATCTAGTTTCCCAACAGATAAAAGATTATAGTCAATTTCTGGAACTAAAAATACATTTCTTAATGTTCTCCCCAAATGTTTAACAAAAACTTCCCCTTGACCTTGAACTGAATAAAGCTTTCCATCTGCAAGGATAACATTTGAGCATTCAGGATCTACAGGATTCTGAATTAAATTTTTGTTGTTCACTATGTGCTGTGAACACCCAGAGTCCACATAAAATATGTCCTCATCTGCTGGACTTCTTTGGGACTTTACAATTCTTACATGCGATGAACCCCTCCTTTGGTTCACCTTCTTCCTTTGCTTCCCTTGTTGCTTTGGACAGCTTCTCTTTAAGTGGTTTGCAGACCCACAGTTGAAACACCTTTTCACCACACAGACTCTCTCTGTCTCTTCCTCGTGTGCAACTCCAGATGACTGCTTCTCCTGGGAACGTCCTGCTGTGTTTGCAGACTCCAGGCCACGATCTCTCCTTCTCTCCCAATCTGCCAAAAGTCTCGCACAAATGTATTGCAGGTTTAATTGTGATTGTGGGAGCGACTCTAGGGAATTCACTATTCCGTCAAAAGAATCATCCATTGAGGACAACACAATAAAACATTTGTTTGCCTCTGTAAGTTTAAAGTCTCTCTCCTCTAGCTGCAAAAACAAACTCTGCAATGTCTGCAAATGGTCCTTGAGACTTTCATTTCTCTTCAGTCTCTTTCTATATAGTCGTCTCGCTAGTACAGCTACTGTTGCTGCTGAGTCTGAAGCATGCACCTCTCTCAGTCTTACCCAAATCACGTTGGCAGTAGGCAGGCTGCATATATGGACGAGCTGGTCATTGTCAACACCCAGGATAAGCGTTGCTTTGGCCCTTTCCTGTGCCCTTTGTTGCTCTGCTGTAGCTGGTTGTTGGACTGGGTTCTCTGTACATTCCCATAAGGATTCCCTCCTTAAATAACTTTCCATTCTTACTTTCCAAATGGAATAATAATTGCCATTAAGCCTGGCCATTGGGAAAGCTGCAAGATTCACCCCAGGATCCATCTTCCTTGTTTGCAAGTAAATTCAAAATGCAAAACAAAACAATTTCTTCTTGCTACAGTCTTTTGTGGATTACTTCTGGAACTGGTCTGCAACTGGACCTGAGACTGGGCCCATAACCTGTTACGGGTTTGTAGAAAAACAAACTGCGTGCAGTCCTGTCCAGACTTATCCAGTCCTTTGTTTTATCCACAATGAGCAAAAGAAAAAAAAACAAGCCACGAAAATGGAAGAGAACATCAAAATTTACTCTTAAGCAGCAGAGTCAAAAATCATAATAAAACTTCCAGCAACAAAAACTCACATAGTCTCTTGCATTAAATTCATGCATCTTCATAGTAGGCTCTCAGCAAGCATTCAGTAAGTCCCCAAGAGACATTGCAAACATTTCCCAGATATACCCCATTCAGGGAGTGGCTCAAGCCTGTTAGCCCTGATTGTTCCAATTACTCAACCATGAGTTGTAATTAACCAGGTGTTTTTCTCTTAACACACACTTACACAAGTAGTGATCCCACAGAAACTTAGTCACATACATGCATATACAGTAATAGAGAAGACCCCCTTCTCAGGTGTCAGGTGTTCCAGAAAGCAGGGGGAAGCAAGGGAAAAGGATATCAAAAAGTAGGTGGAGAAAGGTCATGGGATGGCTGGCCATCCCCGAAGATGGACTATGCCAGGAGATGGTGGGGTAAGATGTTTTCCCTACTCTTTCCAATGTTTTCTCCTGCTTCCGTCCTGTCTGTCCGATAAAGTCCCAAGTTAATGGCCAATTTAATCCTCTTCCACATGAGTAGGAGTTCACTTTTTCAATAATAAGAATTATATGTCACTGTGTTTGGGGGTGGGGGGTGTCATCAGGATTTGGGGCATGGCCAAAAAAAGGTTGAGAACCATTGATTAAGAGCATCCCTGATCCTTGCCTGGCTCTACCCACCATGGCATGTGGGTGATGGAAAACTAAGAGAGGATCATGGAAGGTTTCCCAACCATCTCCCAGTTTCCCACACAATCTCCCAAGATTGCATGGAAGGTGAGCAAACAGGTGTGGGAGATGCTAAGCTAACGGCCCATTGAATCTCCATATAATATCAAGAGGGTGTTAGAAAGCAAAGCTAAGAAGACTCCTCAGTTATCTCAGTTATTTCATGTGCCACTTGTGATTTTCTATCCCCAATGACTGCTTTAGATATTTTTAAAGAAATGTGGTGTCCTGGCCCACTCGCCATATGCAGCCTCTGATGGATTGTTTCTAAAAAAGTGTGGCCCATGAACATAGTAATACAAAAGGTTTCCCACTTCTGGACCACAGTGGCAACTTAAATGATAATGTAATGGGGAAATTATGTTGCAGACCTGAACATAAGTTCTTGAAGGTGACCTATCAAATTGACCAATATACGGACAATGATGTTACACCAGTGGTTCCCAACTTGTGGGCTGTGGCCCAGCAGTGGGCTGCGAGAATGAAAATCCTCCTTCCTAATTTATTTATTTATTTATTTTGTTTCCGCTCCTTTCCGCACAGCTGACCAGCGCCACCCCTTTTGGTAATAATGTTGAAGAGTGGTTCCTGGTCAAAGTGGTCCCCGTTCAAGTTGGCCCAGGTCAAAAAAGGTTTGGAACCACTGTGTCACAGGGAGAAATCTCTGTTCATTCTCAAGCTTTGAACTCTGATTTCTGAAGCCTCTAAAATTATAGCCCCTAAATATAGCTTGCAATTTCTTGCCAACATCCCTCTAGTGATTCTTTTGGCTTTACCTATTTGGCAACCTTTTTGCTTTCACTCCCCATCCCCAAATGCCTTCAGTCATGGTTCAAATGGGAGAGAGTATGGCAAGTCCCCAATGCACAATGATCTTCTCGTTCACCAAGATAACTTATTACTATATGTTTTCAATCAAGTTGCGTTGTGAGTTTTTGCTCATGAGAAGTAAAACTTTTTAAAATTTATTACAGATTTGATAATTTTGCCAATGAATTGTTTATTTCTAATGCACAACATAATGAAAGGATTACACAGGCTGTCTTTTTCTTGTATAACAGCATGGTGAGGGTACAATGGATTCTACAATCATTTCCATATGTTTTAAGAAACTAGAAACAATACATATATCTTAACATTGAGTTTAGACATTATGCAAAATTATTTTAGTTTTCAAAACTGAAGCCTTCCTAGAAATTCTGCTTTTGCTAAGATTGGAAACAGAAAAACTGTAGTCTGAAACTAATTTGCAAATCACACTTCTTGCTAAATATTATCATTAACAAACCATAATTAGGACTATTATACTACCTGAAAGAAGCTGCTTGGAATGCAGAAGTGAGAATGAATGTAAGAAGCCAGGTCCAGAACTGATGGGAAACAAAGGAAATAAGCAGCTCAAAACTACAGTAGAATCTCACTTATCCAATCTTCGCTTATCCAACGTTCTGGATTATCCAATGCAGTCTGCCTTTTAGTAGTCAATGTTTTTGTAGTCAATGTTTTCAATACATTGCAATGTTTTGGTGCTAAAGTCATAAATACAGTGATTATTACATAATGTTACCGTGTTTTGAACTGCTTTTTCTATCAATTTGTTGTAAAACATTATGTTTTGGTTTTTAATTTGTAAAAATATAATGTAATTTGATGTTTAATAGGCTTTTCCTTAATCCCTCCTTATTATCCAACATTTTCACTTATCCAATGTTCTGCCGGCCTGTTTATGTTGGATAAGTGAGACTCTGCTGTATGATTTGCCCCTTGCCTTTCTGAAAACAATAGGCACTCAGCTGATGGTGTGGCCTCCCTGATAAGGTTCACCTTGCACCAAGAATGTTAGCTTTTAAGAATGCATATAATTTTTTTGTTTATTTGGGCATTTAATATTTACATTGAATTTCTACTTTATACTTATTAGTTATGCTTGTGTGTTTACTATTTAGGCATCCTGGAATCAAGCTTGCTAAAGAGGTGCAATACATGTAGCAATGAGACTTGCAAGTAAAGCATTTGATAACTGTCTACTGATCAATCACAAAGGCCCTATCTACACTGCCATGTAATCCAGTTTCTGAATCCAGGTTATCTGCTTTGAACTGGATTGTATGGCAGTGTAGATCCAGCCAAAGTAACACATACTAAATTCAAGACATGGCAGAAAATGATGTGGCTAGGATATTCATAATTCTTTCGCTTGGGAAACATTTATGCAATAAAATGGCATATATATTATTTAGTTTGTGCATTAGTAATGACACCAAGGGCTAAGCAGAGTATAGGACCATGTAACTATGAATAATTCTAGAAAATATATTAAATTCAGTATTTACAAGGATCAAAAAAGAGTAAAGAGGGCATGTTTTCATTCCTGGCTATCTTGAATGCTCTTGAGCTAATTTCAATCTAAGAACCAAACTTGTTTACAAAAGTCATTCTCCTGAATTAAAAATGAAATAAATCAATGCAATAGAGCAAGAGCTTTTGACAGTAAATACCCTGGCCTGTTGCCACTGGACACTATGATGTCAAAATGCTTATCTATATATATAAAAGGGTAATGAAATTTCAGCCTAGGACAAAGCAACAAAACTACACATCCCAGAAACACTAAACTTGGCAGCACAACCCCTCATCCATGCCTCTACGTTCATACAACAAAAAGAAAAGAAAAATGAAGTCCTAATTAGAGAGAGAGGAATAATTGTTTTTATACAATTGCTGCCAGTTAAAAGGCTAAGCTCTGCCCACTTGGTCTCCTAGCAACCCACTCAGCCCAGGGAACAGGCAGAGTTAGGCCTCACTTAGGCCTCTTCCCCACTGCCTATAAAATACAGATTATCAGATTTGAACTGGATTATATGGCAGTGTAGACTCAAGGCCCTTCCACACAGCTATATAACCCATTTATAATCTTATATTATCTGCTTTGAACTGGATTATCTTGACTCCACACTGCCATATAATCCACTTCAGTGTGCAGTCGGACACAATTGGACTTAATGTTAGGAGAAAACCTTTACCCTTTACCTTAACTACCACCAATTCCTCAATACTTTATTTCCCATACCACCATACTTCGCCACAGCGACATGCAGCTAGTTGTTTTATATAGGACTGCAAGTGATCTGTTTAAACTGTATGATCTTTATTGGTCAAAGAATTGTTAATACTTATGAAAGCAAGCAGCCAGAGCTTCTCAGCTGTATCATGCTGTGGATTAACCCACAAGCAGAATCCCAGCCTCCAGCAGTTGAATAAGAAAAAGATTGCACAGGAAGGCAGCCAAGGAGAGAGACCAAGTTCCAACTGCTGCTGCTGAAAGTGTATTCTAGTTGGCACTTGGTTCCTTGCAGATGCCAAACATAACCCATATGGAGTTAAAGGGTGGTCCCCAGTGTTGGATCAGTGGAAGGAAAATTCAGTTGTGGCAGCAACAGATGAAGAGATGCCAAATTAGGACAAAAATAACAAGTACAGGCTAATAAGTGATGCGTATACAGGGCAATTTTACAGTTTTAGAAAAGGATATACACAAAAGTACATATACATCCCCACCAACTTAAACAATATATTTATCTACAGGCACATATGTAGATGAGGTAACTGGGTTGTGCAGGCCTGTACTCTCTTTAAACAAAGGGTAGGAATTGTGTGGGCCTTAAAAGGTTGAACGGAAACTCCTAGCACAGTGGTTCTCAACCTGTGGGTCCCCAGGTGTTCTGGTCTTCAACCCCCAGAAATCCTAACAATTGATAAACTGGCTGGGATTTTTGGGAGTAGTAGGTCAAAACACCTGGGTGAGGTTGAGAACCACTGTTCTAGCATGTCTCATTGGATTTGGGCTGCTGGGAGTTAAAACTGTACTTCCTATTGGGCAGTCCCCTACCCAGCTTTGACATTTCTCTCTCAAAATCCTGCTTCATGAGCCTGGCATGGTAATTTTTTAAAATAAATTTAATCATTAGCAATACCAACATTTCAAAATATCTTTGTGTTTCCTGTCATTTCTTCACAATATTATTGGCTTTTGAAGTTGCGGTACTGCTAGCTTTTTAAGTTTTGAACATCCATGATGGAAAGTACTGAAATTGGAGAGGAAAGCCAAATATCCCCAAAATGGTGTCTCGTGAAGATCAATGCCTCAAGTCTACTCCAGAGCAGCAGGACTGGAGGGGAAAGCCCAGTATTTCCAAGTGTCAGAGCTAGTGATGAAAATGAAGATGAAGAGCTGCTTTCCCCAGTATTTGAATCAGGGCCAAGCAGAGAGCAGTAGCCTTACACCGAGGAATCTACCCACGCCCATAAGTGCAGCTTTATTTGAATCAATTTGTTATGTGATTTCAGCTCCACTAAACTGTTGGTTTGGGGACTGGAGTGCCTGGCTTCCAAAGGATTGAATAAGACACAGACAGATTGAAGGCAAAATCAGAGATTTTATTCTCAATGGCCAGAGAGGATGACAGCAGTGAAAGCACTCCAAAGTACTGACATACACTAACTTGTACACACATACCTAGAAATCCCATTGAACTCTGTCTCATTTCTGAATAAACATGCAAAGGATTGCACTGCATTTCAGTTTTCTAACTTAGAAGGGTGATTATATTTCAACGTTCTTCCAGAGATCTGCTATTAAATCTGATATGTTTCTTGGCAGAGATAGTTTGCATTTGTCTGACAATGCTTTTTTCATTATAAACAAATAGATTCCAACAAAATGGGACTCTTGGACTGCTATAACAACCCTGCCTCATGAGTTTGGCTGGGGGGCAGTGTGGGAGGATAAAGGATTCTGCAGAATGAAACAATAGGGAACATTAAAGATGACAACAATGTATTAAAACACCATAATTTTAAGCCTAAGCTTATACATTTATCTTTAGCATTGTTTTAGAGTTAATAAGGTTTGCAACAAAAACCAGGACCAGATCATTGCAAAATGGAATTATGGGACTGTGTAGCCTGACCATTAGCAGAACCTTTTTCAACTTCAATCAACACAAAATACATATACTTAATTCTTGTTTGATCATTGCCCCACAATATGTGGCTAGATCTGTTACTATTTTCAAAAGAAATGAAAAATGCAAGGCAAAACATGCCCAACTTGAAATTTTCCTCAGAGAGTAATTGCTGTTTTCGCCTGAGTTTTCCCCCGTAACTTGTTTAGCACTTTTTCCTCAATGGTTACCAAGAGACCTACATATCCTGCTAACAGCATCAATAACATTTTGGAGTCCTTTATGTTGCAGTTTGATGATGATACATGGAAGCTCTTACGTATGCCTGTGAGCTCAGAGTCACCCTGCAGAATGATGCACCACTCAGCTTTGCAGAACAAATAACACAGGAACTTTTACTAAATCCAAGAGATCAACAGAACAATGGTATTCACAATAGTCCCTCTGATTGCCTACAGAAATCAGCAGTCATAAGCAGTCCTTCCTTAGTCCATAAACCTGCTTCAGTGAAGATCAGCAGGAAACAAGGCCTCAGAAATAGTCAGGCCTCTCTGAGTATAGAGCCATCTTCTTTTTACCAGTACTCAGTAGAATCACATACACACATATACAGAGAAACCTGTTCAAACTGGTTCTCCAGCAGCAGGACAGCAACAGTTGCAAACCAATTCCCCAGGTCCTTGAAAACTCAGCCAATTGGCTTCATGCATTTGATTTTCCAATTAACACAGATATAGTATCTTCACAAACTATGACACTTTAGAGAAAGCTATTGAAGATGTAATTAAGGTCAACATGTGCCATCAACTCCTATCTCCACTGCATAGTCGAAATGGCTTACAAGTACAAATTCAATAGTAGAACTTCTGTCTGGCAGCTGCAGTCTAATAACCTGACAAATTGTGACTTAAAATATATTTGTAAGTGAAACTGATAGTTATATCTTGGAATTCAGAATATGATGTTCAGCTAAATATGTTCTTAACTCACAGGCATCCAAAACTAAACAAGCTACTGGCAGAATAAAATATTACAGAACTCAATAGCAATCAGATGCCCCCCAGTAAGCTCAATTGAAATCAGTAGCTTGTTGATTTGTTTAAATATTTCTATCTTGCCCCATATCAAAAGGTCAGTGTGTGGTTAACAAGTAAAGATTAAATAAAAATAGTTTGGCACAATCAGACCCCCATGTTCATGAATTCTGCATCCACAGATTCAACCATGTAAGACTTGAATATATTTTAAAAAAACACACAACTTGGGAGTTTAACACACAACGCAGGAGAATCACAATTACAGAACAATAGCATTTTTGCCTTCGGCTTATGACATCACTCCTTTTCTCACCCCTCCCCCCAATGGGAAACTGCCTGGAAAGCATTTTAAAAAAACCTCCACAAATAACCCACTAATGAGCTCTTTTTATACATGAAATGCCTGATCTCCCATCAGAAGGGCAGTGGGAAAGGAGCAACAACACTGTTTACCTGCTTTAATTGCAATTTGCCTGCATCATGTGATAAATTCTTTGATCTTTCCATTTTATATAAGGGACATCAGTTTACTGTGTCATTGTATATAATGGGACTAGAGAACTAATAGATTATCTCCCATGTCACTTTCCCATGTCCCAAGTCCCAACAGAGGAGCCCTGCCTTAGCAGACCTGTCTTTAGGCAATCATATATAGGTTATTACTTCTGACGTGAACAGCAAAAGATCTTTAACCCACTGAAGTGCAACTTTTTGCTTTCAATTAGGAATGCAAATTTTTTTGCAAAGGGCTACTATTAAAAGAAAATTGATAGAGCTGCAACCCTCCCAGAGTTGCCATGAATGGGAAGCAGCCAATAGTTTCTTTGTTACATAGGCCAGAATCCTGTTGAGGACTGACTGTGTAACTACTACAGTTATATAGCTACACAATGACTCCCAGCTTGGACCTCTCCTACCCAACCTCATTATGATCAGAAGCAGCTGACTGATGTTCCCACTTTCAACAGTGAGCAATCTTCAGTAGCGTCCGTCACAATTATCCTTTGTGCCAGAGATTGTTCATACAACGGGAGCTGGGGGCATTGGTCAGCTGCTTCCAGAGCAGCTAGGCTACTTTATGATAAGTTGGGATGTGGACCCTATATGTTCCATATACTAGGGCATACCAAACAGTTACAAATGTACAACTCTAGGCAATGCATTTGTAACTCCACAATCTGATTTTGGCTTCTGTGTCAAGACTACGATGATACACACTATGTGGAGCTACCCTTGAAGGGTGCTAGGAAACTTCAGCTAATGCAAAATGCAGCTCCTCTGCTGCTAATTTTGCATGAGACTGAGATCATATGTTATTCCAGTACTGAAAGACCTGCACAGTTGTTTTGCAAGTCCAATTCAAGACACTGGCTTTAATCAGTAAAGTTCTAAACAACTTGGGACCTGGCTTTCTAAGAGAACACCCATCTTGCTATGAACCTGTCTGATCAGATCAATATATGAAGGTCACAAAAAGGAGGAACTTTAATAGCTTACCCATGTAGTCCCTGGATTTTTGACTTCTTTTTCATGGACACACTTTATTGGATCAGAAATAACTTTGTTTACTTAACAGCTGTCCTGCCAAGGTTAGTGAGCCTTATAATTAACTCAACTCATGGGTCATCCTGAGCTTGGAGGTCTTTCCTTAATTATGTCAGTAATTTTTAAAGAGACATCTAGATTACAGCTTTGTATTAAAAAATAGTAGTATGACATGCTGTGACATATTGTAAATAAACCACTGTGCACACATGCTATCCCTTTTCATAGAATCAGCCTTCCCCAGTAGATACACACATACTCTTGCACAGACACACATCACAGATACATTGCAGGAGGAGCAAAAACCACAGCCCTGTTCATCTGTGATGCACATGGAGATCCCAAGCATGTGTATAAGGGAAGAAAGAACTATGCCACTCATCTCTTCTTTAATGTTGCAGGTGCCTCTCACCTCCTTTTCTGTGCCTGTAAGTAAGTAAGTAAAAGTTTATTTGTATACCGCCCTCTCTCCCGAAAGGGACTCAGGGCGGTTTCCAATATAAAATCAGCATTGTACAGCATAAAATCAGCATAAAACATTGTACAATAAAAGACTGAAGACACTATAAAACGCTATAAGAATTAAAAACAAAAACAAAACATAACAATTGACTAAAACAATCACATAAACAGAAGGAATATAATCACTTAAATAACATATGAATCTGAAAAGAAAAAAGAAAAAAGACCACTGGGATGGAGGAGAGGATGGCCTGGAGGGACCACTAGAACTAAAATACAATGTTATATTCTAAGATGCTTTGGGGCAGAGGAAAATAGTGCAATGTTTCAAGTCAAAGAAAGGACCTGTGCAACTACTATAGCTATGGGCTCGGTTATCCAAAGGCGCAGCGCCTGCACATATGTATAGATGCTTAAGTATAGGCAATCCAAGAGACCAGGTCTTTTCAGAAACTCTGGACATCAGGGATAACTCCAGTGGCATAATCCTGCTTTGTCACTCATTAGAGCATACCCATTAGACCAGTACCTTCAATTTCACCCATTCCCATCTGACAACATATATCCTCTCTGCTAATTTTCTAGGTCCTCCAGGTTATTTTATGTCATGCTTCCTCTAGAAGTTACCATAGGGAGGACCTAGAAAAATCCTGGATAGGATACCTCTTGAGGAAATGTTTATGTTCCCCAGGCAAATCTGTGGTAACATCTGGCCGGTTGTTCATCTTGATGGGGTCCATGGTTTCCTGTTTCCATTGTAAATTCAGAAATTTAAGCCCTACAAATATTGAAATCATATGTAGTTGATTATTTTATCCCTTCCCATTCAAATTAACAACAACATGCAGGCCTGCACATTTCACATGGCTGTAGGTCTCAGAGTTTAGAACTTGATCCAAAAAACTGTGCTAACCTTAACTAAAGGTGATTCTTTGGCACATTTTACTGAGTTTTTTTATCATATGGAAATTCTATTGTTGGTTTACCTGAAAGGTCCAGAGATATTTAACTTAGGCTCTTCCAAACCTGGGATAATAATGTATAGATGAAATGTGCAGGACCCTGTACAGAGGTGCCCTCAATACATGCACAGATTATAGCTTCCCCTTGCATTTCTACAATTAAGTACTGTTATGTTTTCTGAAGCTGAATATTATTAGAGATAGGATATTGGTCCTCAGAAGATTTTGATCTGATAGTCCTATAAGCCTGACCCAACATGGCAGATGGCAGGGGAATTACTATATCTCCCAAAACATCTGGTGGGCCAAAGGTTCTTCACTGTAGTACAAAGGAATACCACACGGTTTCCATCAGTATAATTACAAATGTTCTCCCTGACCCAAACTGACTCAGTTTCTATTCTTCTAACTGTAGACTTGTTAATCTAGAGTTTATGGTCAATTTATCCTGTTCTCTTTGAAGTCATTTGATGAGGGTTCTCCTGTGTCCATAAACCTGCCTATATCTTACGATCTTCACAGGTGGCTCCTTTCCAAAGTTTTATTTTATTTTTTATTAATATATGAGTTTGCAAGACCTGAATAGAGCTGTTGATAACAGAGTGACTGGGAGGCCTCTCATTCATAGCATCGCCATAAATTGAAGTCTACTCCATAGCAGTTAACAACAACTTATATCTCATTGTTTTCACAGTACGGATCATAGTTCAGAAATCATAATTTTTAAAAAAGGAGGATGCTATCACTGTCATTCATTCAAAGATTCATATTGCTCTATGTCCACTTAAGGTTGGCAACATGTGAAGAGAATCTTATGAGAACAATGTGAATGCACTTTTTTGCCAGCCCTGAACTACAACAGCCATATCCCTTTCTGCTTAGTCTTTACTGCTCCAAGTCTTACCTTCTGCTTTCACTCTGTAAACCTGTCAGAGTAATTAATGTTTTTGCTCTCCTGAACTTCCTTGACATTGCTATATATGGAAAGAACAGAGATGTGAACCCCTTTGTGAAAAGATATAAACGTTAGCATTACTGTGTGGGGGAGAAAGCTCAGTGCTTCCATATTACAGCCTACACAGTGCAGCTGTGCTGCCCAGGCAATCGTTTTGTCATGGATAAAGCTCAATAAAGGGAAATAATGAAGAGGCATGTAGTGGAACTATTTTTTTAAAACACTACTAACATGTAACAGACACAGTTTTGAGTATATTGGACAGGTGCTGGAGGCTACAACAGGAAAATTCTTCTGAAAATATATCCTCTAGGCCACAGCTTATTAAACATCTTCACTCGAGACCCTCTTAGCCCAAGAAATTTGTGCATGATCCCAGGTATATAAAACAAGTATAAAAATCAAAATCCACCATAAACCCTGTTCGTAAGTTGAATTTGGATATTATATGGAAGGGTTAACACCCCTGTGGTGTTTGTTTTGCTTTCTGAACCCTTGTTCTGAAGATTTCACCTCACTTTCTGAACCTGTGATAATTGTATTTTGAAAAATTTGTCTTGTGGAAACAAGAAAGCTCCAGTGTAGACCCCTTTTTCCCATTATAACTCTTTCAGGAGTGAATTTCCCTTCTTAGGGGTAGATTTTGCTCACTTCCTGTTGTCTCACCCCGTTCTTAACTATGAGTCATTTGTAAGTCAGAGGTCTATAACTTGGGGACTGCCCATACCTTCTTGTGTTAACAGTAGTTCATGTAAATCTGCTAACTGCCAAATAGGGGAAGATTTATGTAAATACTTCCAAAGGCAGGTTCATCTTTCTTCTGTACTGGTATAATAATATGTCCTCAACTTCACTTGAAGGTAAATCATTAAGAGGGCATGTGATAGCTGTGTGACACATATTTTTGTCTTGTGATATAATTCTCTGCATCTCTCACCTGAGTGGAACACTCTAAAGCAATGGTTCTCAACCTATGGATCCCTGAGTGTTTTGGCCTATAACTCCCGGAATTCTCACCCAGTTTACCAGCCATTAGGATTTCTGCAGCATTTTCCATCCCACTCACAGACCCATCATCCCCAGAAAAACCCTCACATGTTTCATCTTCCATGGGAGCAGTAAGTATATCCCGGATCTTCTTCCTTCCCCTTTCCTCATCTGACTCTTGCTCCCAAGTTGACCTCTTAGTTCCTCTACATTCTGTTAACCCATCATCCTCCAGCATTGACTTCTATTCACTAGAGAACCCTTCAAACGTTTCATCCTCCGAAGGAGCCATAAGTATTTCCCGAACCCGCTTTACTTGCTGTTCCTCATCAAACACCTGCTCACCATTATCCCTTTTCCTCCTACTAGCAGTTTTACCAGTAGTACCAGAACTGCCCCTTGGCCCAACTACAACACCATCTGTCCGATAGATGATTTCCACACAGGTGGGAAGCTTCCCATCAACAAGATGAAGTATCATAGCGATGAAGATGGAAAATAAGGTAGGGGCAATAACACAGCCCTGCTTGACACCTGATTTCACCTTAAATGGGTCATTTTGGGAGCCATTGCTGTCCAAGACTGTTGCCATCATGTCATCATGGAGGAGCCGCAGGATGTTCACAAATTTGTCAGGGCACCCGATTTTTTGGAGGATGGTCCAGAGAGTTCTGCGATTCACTGTGTCAAATGCCTTTGCAAGGTCAATGAATGCCATGTACAGAGGTTGGTTTTGTTTCCTGCATTTTTCTTGGAGCTGCCATTCTGGGATTCTGGGAGGGTGTCTTCTGAGACAGGGAGAAGGCGGTTTGCAAGGATTCTTGCAAGGATTTTCCCGGCGGAGGTTAGAAGGGAGATACCGCGATAGTTCCCGCAGTCTGTTCTATCCCCCTTCTTGAAAAGGGTGATGATGGTGGCATCCTTGAAGTCTGCTGGGATTTTCTCGGTCACCCACACCTTTTCAATGAGCTGGTGGAGTTGTTGTATCAGCTCAGGTCCACCCTCTTTGAAGATTTCAGCAGGGATCCCATCAGGTCCGCTGGCTTTGTTGTTTTTTTGTTGGCTGATGGCATTGCTAACTTCTTCCAAACTAGGCAGTGCTGCAAACTCATCCCTGGTTTGTTGTTGCGGGATTTGTGAGAGGGTCTCTTCGGCTACGTTGGAGCTGCGATTCAGCAGGTTCTGGTAGTGCTCTTTCCAACGTAGTGCAATTGATGTTTTGTCCTTCAGAATTTTGGTTCCATCTGATGAGCGTAGGGGCTGTATGCCATGGTTTCTTGGTCTGTAAATGATCTGTGTGGCTTTGAAAAATCCCTCAGAATCATGGATATCTGCAAGGTGTTGGATTTCGTCAGCCTTCTTTGCCCACCAGATGTTCTTGAGTTCTTTGGTCCTTCTTTGGACCTCAGCTTTTGCACTGGCATAGATCTTTTTCTTGGCAGCACAGTTGGTGTCTCTCTGCCATGTCTGGAAGGCTTTCCTTTTGTTATCAATTAGCTGTTGGATCTCTTTGTCGTTATCGTCAAACCAGTCTTGATGTTTCTTAGTTTGGTATCCAATGGTTTCTTTGCAGGCTGTGATGATGGAGGTCTTCAGTTTGTTCCAATGTTCCTCAACATTTTCAGGGTGTTCTGTGGGTAGATGATCTTTGAGTGCTGTTTAGAGAAGGGCTCGTTTGGAGGGCCCCTGAAGGGCTTGGGTGTTCATTTTATGCCTTGTTTTTCTTCCTTGGAGTCTGCGTTTGGGGATGATCTTGATAGCCATCGTGGATCGGATTAACCTGTGGTCTGTCCAGCAGTCATCAACACCTGTCATGGCTCTTGTGAGAAGCACATCGCAGCGGTCTCTGGCACGTGTAATAACATAGTCCAAGAGGTGCCAATGCTTTGACCGTCTTGAGCTTTGATGTCTTGAGCTTGTTTTTTTGGCGGAAGAGCGTGTTGGTGATGACAAGGTTGTGCTCTCCGCATTTGGTGAGAAGCAAGATGCCATTCGAGTTGGTGTTTCCGACCCCGTCTTTTCCTATGATCCCTGGCCACAGGTCGGAGTCCTGTCCGACTCTGGCATTAAAGCCCTCCAGGAGGATGATTTTGTCCTTCTTAGGTATCTTTGATAGGATGGTGTCCAGCTGACAATAAAAAAAAATCCTTGATGTCTTCGTCAGCATCTAGAGTTGGTGCATAGGGCCATATGATGGTTGCCTGTTGGTTTTTGGCAAGGTTAATTCGGAGGGTTGAAAGTCGTTCATTGATGCCAGTGGGTGCCTCAGTCAGGTGCTTCACCAGGTCACCTCTGATAGCAAAGCCAACTCCATGTATTCTTCACTCTTCTTCAGGCAGTCCCTTCCAGAAGAAGGTGTAGCCTCCTTTTTCTTCCTTCAGTTGTCCCTCTCCTGCTCTCCGGGTCTCCTGAAGGGCTGCTATGTTGATCTTAAAGCATCCCAGCTCCCTTGCAATGATAGCAGTCCTGCATTCAGGGCGTTCGCTGTCAGTGTTATCCAACAGTGTCCATACGTTCCATGTTCCAAAGTTCATTTCTCTTTTTTGGCCACAGAGTGGTGACTCCTCTGGACGCGGCAGTCCAGTCAGGGATAAGAGAGGCAGACTATGCTTAGGGCACCTTTTCTAGCCCCTTCCCCATGTGGGGTAAGCAGAGCGGATCCTAAAAAGGGCTGCTCAGTCATGGATACAGCTGCCGAACTACTCAACTGCCTCGGTCCTTGAGGTAGAGCGACTGAGTCCATATCCACCGCCCATGTGCCAGTCTGACTAGGGGCTTCCAGATTTCACAGTCCTGCCCCCGTCGCCACTCGCTGATTGCCATGGGACTTTTGTAGATTTGTTTTTATTTTTGTTGGAAGATGCCTGTGCGTGATTTTTTTAAATGTGAGGAGGTCGGTGCACGGCCGGTCAACACACAGTCTTCACAGAATGAGGTTCCAGCAGTGGTGTGGTTAACACAATGAGAGAGGCTTTTCATTCTGTTGCAGCCTTCTTCCGCCTTCACAGCCATTGTAACATGTACCATGTTATCCTCCGCCTGCTCCGCCGTTGAGGTCTTTGGGTCTTCGGATTGTGCTTGGTCTGGAACCTCCCCTGCGGCCACTTCTGGGAGTGCATGACTCCAGTGGTTGTGCCCGCAGGTTCATCAGAACACGCAAGCCCCCTCACCACGACAAGGTGACAATCCATCAAGGGGGAACACAGGATTATAAGTACAGGATTATAACTGATTTCTTATATCGCTGTTTCTTTTGATATCCTACTGTAATTCATCTGAAAGTTATATCCCAACCAAAATATGAACTAAAGTAATGGAGAACATAAAGTTTATAAGTTTCACTGATCAGCCATAAGAACACGGTCCAGCTGATCACATTCAACTGAATATTACTGAAAATTCAGTTGTTCCTTATAATTACACTCTTCTTAGTTACAATGAAGTACAGTGCTTGCAGTGAATCTTGGTAAGAATTGCAGCTCTAATTTCAGTACTTTGATTAAAAAAAGAGACTGTTTCACAGTGGTGAATTTACATGGTTGGTTACCATCAGCAGATAACTGGTATCAAAAGGGCCCATCCAGGCAGGCCCATATCCCGGGACCTGTCTGGGTTTTTACTGGAGGCGTCCAAATGAATTCTCTGATAAAAACAAATTAATCTGGAATAAACCAGGAGTTCCCTGTTTAGTCCTCAATTAATTAAGTACCTGATAAGATCTGCGTCTTAAGGTAAGATCCAGGTCTTCTCAGGTGTGGGCCCTGTGTGGATTGGACCCGGGGACCATGTCAATGATTCCTGGTCCCAATCCCCACAGCCATCTGTGTAGATCCCACCCTCTTTTCCCAAGTCTCCAATCTACCACTAAAAATAAAGTAAAACATACCTGGTTGCCATAAGTCCCCTCCCACTTCCTGGCACATCATTTCCTTGCGACAGGAGGACATAAAGATGCAACTTATGGTGGCTAGGGTAAATGGGGGGGGGGCTTTAGGGGGCTGCATGCTATCCCAATTTTAATCAAGGTGGCATGTAGCCAACCCCCAGGGAAATCCCAGGCTTTTTGGGAGGAGTGGGGACACAAATCTGCACAAAAGCAGGTTTTTAAAACCCGCTTTGGCACGGATTTTGGTGCTGTCTGGAAGCACCCTACGAGATGCATGTCATGCAGCACACCACCTGATTACATTTTAATGTGTAGATCTATTGTGCCTGTACTTCATGAACAGTGGTCACATGGACAGGAAAGATTTGGAATTGTAACACAAAAAGTAATTTTTACAAGCTTTGATCAGAATTTATTGTCATGTAAATGACCCTCTAGTTCAGGGCTGCACAACCTGCTGCCCTTCAGATATTTTGGACTTTAGCCACCAGAATGCCTGGACATTGGAACAGCTGGCTAGAGCTTCTGTAAGTTGGAGGCCCAAATACCTGAAGGGCCACAGGTTGTGCAGGCCTGTTCTAGCAGATGCCTAAAGAGACTAGAAGCATTCATAGTGAAATAATAGATTACTTGAAAATGGAAGTAGATGTTTTTCAATCAATTTCTTGCATATCACATAATGGGAGGGGATAGAGTGCACAAGCTCAATGCTCATTCATGTAGCTCTTAACTATCTGAATGTAGCTAATGGAAGTTAAGCCTCTAGGGCTGACAGGGTAATTTTACCTTTTGTGAGATACACATTTTAAATTATGTTACACAGATCATTTAGGGAAGAGAAAATGGCTGCAGGAAATGAGAGAGCAAAAAAAATGGACTGTTTTCATTTTATAATGCATTGAGATAAAATAATGCAGCATTTTCCTGTTTTTCCTTGGGGAAATGCCTTTCAATTACTATAAATATATATTTTAATTACTCCAATAGCAGTAAACCTTCTTCTGTATGAAGTTGAGCTGTGATCAGATGGTTTTAGACTTCATTTTCAAAATGTTGAAGAGCTAGGTGCCACCTAGTGACCTTATAGGAAACAGCAATATTTCCCCTACATTTTAGGCTTTATCTAAAAGAGTTATTCCAGTAATAAAAAAATACTTTTAAAAAAATCAATTAAAACCCATTTGTGGTTATTATCATTTAAATGGGATAAAGGACAAAGAAAATGACCTTCTGATGCATTTTTATTCATTTCTGTTGCATGGCACAGTGTTAAGCAACAAAATATGCATGACTGTAGATGACTCAAATTATATTTCTTCTGTAATAGAGACAGCTGCATTGAAGCCTAAGCATCTGATATCTTGTTTGAATCTTTTTTTTTAATTGATGCACAGCATGAAATCCTCCCACACTCTCTTCACAGAATAATAAACAATGAGTTGTTATAAATGTTCCCATAGTACTAAGTCATCATAGAAAGAGATGAGTGTGAGTGCGGAATATTCAGGACAAGTGTATCTAGGAGGAAACAGTGTAAGCTGTTCGCAGCTCATGCAGTGCTTCACAACTGTGACTACCACTCACCATGGGGATTTTTTTGACAAACCCTTTATTACTGGATACATCCTATACCAAAACCTTCCTCCAATGAAGTCAAGACAGTTATCTCCTTCCCAAATTCCTACTTTATCCTCACAACAATCCTAAAAGTAGAAGAGTGCAAGACTGAAATTTGCCTAAGGCTATACCATGAGTTTCCTGGCTTAATGGGGATTGAATGTTGGATCTCTCCAGTCCAACACTGTAAACCAGTTCATCCCAAGCTACCTGACTGGAAATTTTATTTTCCCAGTTGTGCCACAGATTAGTACATATATATTTCACATGGCTATATTTTTTCATTATTTTCTGGAACCTTGCTAGGGAATCACCATAGACTCACCATGAATCAACATTGGTCTTGGGATCACCATTTCAGTAGTGTTGCATCAAGCTGTAGAGTCCACTGGCTCTCAACTAGATTTGTAAATAAGGTTTTAAAAATGCATTGCCAGGACCAATTGTTGCTACTCCATTCCCATGGTGTTCTGGGGAGGCCCTGCTCTCAGTCCCACCTCCTTCACAGGCGCAGTGGTGGGGACGAGGCACAGGGTCTTCTCAGTGATGGCCCCTCGGCTATGGAACTCCCTCCCCAGTGATCTTCAATCAGCTCCTCCCCTTCTTTCCCTTCAGAAAGAAGTTAAAATTTGGCTATGGGACCAAGCTTTTGGAGAATAACTGCAATGCAATACATGAACATAAAATCTGTGCAATGACAATTTGGAATGGCCCTGGAGTGAGACTTTGGATTATGTAATTTTAGTAATTGATATAACTGTTTTTATTTCTTTTGATTCTTTGTTTTTAATCTAGATGTTTTACCAATTGTATGTTTTCAAGACATACAAGCCGCTCTGAGTTCCCCTCGGGGTTGAGAAGGGCAGGGTACAAATACGGTAAATGAATCAATAAATTTTTAAGCAGCAATATACTCTCCAATATTTCACAGGTAAAAACCAGGACATGTGTGCCCAAAATGGCCAAAGTTGTTAATGAAGAAGAACACACAAGTGATGAAAGTCTACAGTTTCCTTTTACCCATGCCTACTGATAAGGGCAAACTCTATCCCCTCTTCTCTCCTTTTTTTTTAGGTAATAGAATTTTATTTTAAAATTGTAAAACATCCACAATACACATTACAAACATATACACATACATAGACAACCCACCACCCACAATACAATTACCCCTCAATCCACCCCCAGTGCAACCCACCACCTTGACTCCCGACACTGAACAATGTAGAGTTTATGCACAATTTTGTTTAACCCTTTGTGCTTCTGGGTCAATAAATTCCCCTTGTTTTTATCTTGTCTTAGATTCCCTGGTAGGATATGCTAAGGCCAACTTCCAATTTCTTTAAAAAAGAAAGAACATGGCTTTCATGTTTCAGATTGCTAGAAATCTTGGCCATCTGTGCATAATCCCTCAATTTATCCTTCCAATTTTTAATACTTAATGTTTTTTCACCTTTTCAGTCCCTGGCAATCATTATGCATGCAGCCTCAAAACTGTACAGTGTTCCCTCACTACTTCGCGGTTCACTTTTCGCGGATTCGCTGTTTCACGGTTTTTCAATAAACTCTAAAAGACTATTATAAATCATAAAAAATTACAATTTAAGGAAGGGAGGAAGGAGACACCAAAGGGAAAGAAAAGGAGCCCAAGCAGCAACGTGAGGAGAAGGAGGCAATTTATCAACACACAATTTGTTGATAAAGAGTTAAAATAGTGTATAACTACTAAAATAATGTACAAGTATTAAAATAAATATAGTGTCCCTATTTTGCGAATTTTCACTTATTGCAGGTGGTCCTGGAACCTAATCCCAGTGATAAGTGAGGGAACACTGTACATGCAGATTTCTCTTTCCGGCTGCACTAGTTCATCACAGAATAACCCTAATAGACACACACCCCTCTTCTCTCCTCACACTGAGTTAACTGAGTACACACTATTTTTGTTGTACTATGAACTTAGTTTGAAGCAGCTGAAGCAAGCTGAAGACAAATGGGGAAGGTGAGAGGACAAAACATTTTAAAAGCAATTAAAAAAGCGGGACAAAATAGGATTAATTGGGATAATCCCTGTCCAGTCAAGACAATTGGAGGATGCACAGCAAGTGAATGATATGTTTCAGTAAAATATTTTGTTATTTTATCATTTCCTCTGGAAATTGCTACGGATTCTTGCTCATATTAGCCAGATTGCTAAATGTGAGTATTGTTTCCGTCTTTGGCTGGCAGCATAGGTCTGTGAGCTCATAAAATTGACAGTTGGTGTTAACAGCTGTGCAGCACTCATTACATGTTTAGAGTTGAAAGATGGGAGCAAACTGGATGTACATGTTCAGGTCTGACCACATCAACCATCTGCTAGGGCAAGTGTAGGCTGAATGTAGATCTGGATTTATTGGAAGAGAGGGTGAAAGGTGGTTCTCAAGATGATGGACTATAATTTAGTCATCCTTTACAATTGACCAAGGCTGGTGAAAACTACACTCCAGTAGCAACTGAAGTGGCAAACATTTCCCACTCCTGGTCTACTGGGTAAATCTCTAATTTGTAACAGATTTACAAAAATGTCTGACACTTAATTATTTAACAATTGCTTTAAGGTGAATCCCCCTATCTCCTGCCCTAAATTATATTGCTAAAATGGAGAAAACTTACGGTAACTCAGAGAAACTTGTGTATGAAAGAACAGTGAGGTCCATTTAGTTTAAAACAAATTGCAGAGATCAACATTGTAAATACTGAATCATTTTCACCAGACGTTGGTTGATAAACCTAAAACCAAAACATGCTGTAGATCCTGCAAGCTACTGTGCAATGAGATGAGTTCATTGATTTGCTCCATTATCCCATCTTATCTTGAAAGTAAAACAAGAGCAGAGCTGGTTCATTCTTGGATGGAGATCACTAACAAATAACAGGTGCTATGGAGTACATTTCAGAAGGACATGCTGGCAAAATCACCTGTGAGTATTTTTTGCCTAAAAATTCATAGGATCATCATAAGTCAATAGGCAACTTCAAAGCACACACACACATAGTCCTGAACACTGCAGCCCCATTGTAAAAATCAATTGATGACTGGATATTTGTTGAGTCAAAACCTAAGACTGGTATCTGCATATGCATATGTAGTCGTAACTGGCTCTCTTTCACAACTAGAATTCATAATCTCGTAACTGGAAATTGTACACACTGGGGTATACAAACTGGTGCTCATAGTAATTTAGACTGAAATAGTATACTTGACTAAGGAAAGGTAATGTAAGAAATGATGGAGATTTGTGTGATTCTGACCTATTTTCTGACACTATCTGAATGTAAAAATAGAGCACAGGGGTACTTGATGATTAATTGGCCTATTTCTTGTTAACAGTTCATCCCTTGAAGATTAGCATGAAATCAATTTTGTTGAGAAGGGGCCACACTCTTATTCAGAGGAGTTATATTTGTATTGGTGGAGGGAATAGAACTGCTATATATAACAGAACTCTCGGGAACTGCTGACATTGCAGAACTGCAATGATAGCCACCAAATAACCACTTCACTCAAAAGTATGGACTATCATAGAATCATAGAATCATAGAATAGTAGAGTTGGAAGAGACCTCATGGGCCATCCAGTCCAACCCCCTGCTAAGAAGCAGGAAATCGCATTCAAAGCACCCCCGACAGATGGCCATCCAGCCTCTGCTTAAAAGTCTCCAAAGAAGGAGCCTCCACCATGGCCCGGGGGAGAGAGTTCCACTGTCGAACAGCTCTCACAGTGAGGAAGTTCTTCCTGATGTTCAGGTGGAATCTCCTTTCCTGTAGTTTGAAGCCATTGTTCCGTGTCCTAGTCTGCAGGGCAGCAGAAAACAAGCTTGCTCCCTCCTCCCTATGACTTCCCTTCACGTATTTGTACATGGCTATCATGTCTCCTCTCAGCCTTCTCTTCTGCAGGCTAAACATGCCCAGCTCTTTAAGCCGCTCCTCATAGGGCTTTTTCTCCAGACCTTTGATCATTTTAGTTGCCCTCCTCTGGACGCTTTCCAGCTTGTCAACATCTCCCTTCAACTGTGGTGCCCAAAATTGGACGCAGAATTCCAGGTGTGGTCTGACCAAGGCAGAATAGAGGGGGAGCATGACTTCTTTGGATCTAGATGCTATACCCCTATTGATGCAGGCCAGAATCCCATTGGCTTTTTTAGCAGCCGCATCACATTGTTGGCTCATGTTTAACTTGTTGTCCACAAGGACTCCAAGGTCTTTTTCGCACACACTGCTGTCAAGCCAGGCGTCCCCCATTCTGTATCTTTGATTTCCATTTTTTCTGCCGAAGTGAAGTATCTTGCATTTGTCCCTGTTGAACTTCATTTTGTTAGTTTCGGCCCATCTCTCTAGTCTGTCAAGATCTTTTTGAATTCTGCTCCTGTCTTCTGGAGTGTTAGCTATCCCTCCCAGTTTTGTGTCGTCTGCAAACTTGATGATCGTGCCTTCTAACCCTTCGTCTAAGTCGTTTATAAAGATGTTGAACAGAACCGGGCCCAGGACGGAACCCTGCGGCACTCCACTTGTCACTTCTTTCCATGATGAAGACGATGCATTGGTGAGCACCCTTTGGGTTCGTTCGCTTAGCCAATTACAGGTCCACCTAACCGTAGTTTTGTCTAGCCCACATTTTACTAGTTTGTTTGCCAGAAGGTCGTGGGGGACTTTGTCGAAGGCCTTACTGAAATCCAGGTACGCTACATCCACAGCATTCCCTGTATCGACCCAACTCGTAACTCTATCGAAAAAAGAGATCAGATTAGTCTGGCATGACTTGTTTATGAACTATCAGGAATAAAATCTCTGACAATATTGCAGCACATCTAGTTTTACTAGGCTGTACTTATTGACAGATACTTGGAGTTTGACAGAAAAAACCAATGGAAGTCCAATATCTTTATGACAAACTTAGAAGAGGACTTGCTCAGTTCATGTCACCAAAGGTCTCCTCAACAACATCTTGATTTTCTGGACTCACGGAGGGTAGATGGTTGAAGACCACCAGAACTTAATTTACTTTTTCTGTCAGCCTTTGACCAATATATACATGGGTAACTTGGGGCCTCATCACACTTCAGCATTTTCCCACTTAAATCCGTGACTCCTGCAGAATTCTGGGGTTTGTAGTTAGAGACACTCAGGGCTTTTCTGAATGAACAGTTTAAAGGTCCTTCCCTAAACTAAAAGTGGATTGAAGTGGGAAAATGCTCAAGTGTGATGAGGAATGCACATATAAGACAATTTTATATTGTACACTTGAGAAACATTATGCATACTTACATACTTCTAGTTTCTATCAAGAACAACTGTTGTGGATGAGTCTCTGAGTAGTAGTAACAACAGGGAGTTGGAGAGTAGGCAGGCAGAAAGGTCTACTCGGGAACAAGATCCTATAGAAGAGCAACAGCAGGAGAGGATTCGGCAAATACTTACTGAATCCACTGATGAAGGGTCTTTTGAAGGGTTTGATGGGGATGCTGGGTTTGACAATGAAGCAGTTTCTATAAGAAGTGCTGGGTGTGACACTGATGAGGTTGTGGATGAGATGGATTGGACAAAAGTAGCAGAAGTGGGTGAGGAGCCTACAAGTAGTGGCACATTCAGAAAATCTGTTGGGAATGAAACTTGGAGGGAAGATGATTTGTCTGTTTTTGGGAGGGTGTAAGTAGAAGCAAGAGAAGGGCCGCTTGGCAGGCAAGGCAAAGAGCAGCTCGGGCAGCACAACTGGCAGCTGAGTGTGGGGTGTTGTCTGATTCTAGTTTGGAGGAGAATGCAGAAGTAGCTGAGGGTGGGGTGTTGACTGATTGCAACTCAGAGGAAGGTTTGTAATAAAAGGAGGGCTGGTTGCAATAGGGACCTTGCAACTGGCAAAGTGTATGCTGGGTTGCATGTTATGCTGGGTCGTGATTCCCGTGAGCCCTGTGATTCCTGAACTTTGTGGATTCTTTGGGATTTGCTACTGTTTTGGTTTGGACCTCGAATCACTTCTGGACATCGTGTTCGCTCTTGTGCCCTGACTTTGAATTGGACGTTGATGCTGCTGCTATATCCTGTTTGCTGTGGATGACCTCTGGACCGGCTTGACTTGCTGCTGTATCCTGTTTGCTGTGGATGACCCCTGGACTGGCTTGACTATGACTTTACTTCATCTTGGAATGTGTTCGCTGAAACAATAGCGAATACCTCTGCCGGGTATTTTGGTTAGTGGGTTGGGATTTTTTAGGACTTTGGGACTCTCTGTTTTACCTCCTTTTCGACCGGTTGGTCTGTGTTTGTTTTTGAATACTATTTTGCTGCTGTTAAGCATTTTTGATTCTGTTGAGCTGTTTCTTCATTAAACTATTGTTACTTTGTACTTGGGACTGACTTCGTGGTATCTGCACCTTGACAGATTGCCAGTCACCCAACACAGCTCAAATATGGCCAGTTTGCAGGATGCGTTGGATCAAATAGACTTGCTTAAAACCAGGATCATCCAGATGGAAGCCGGGTGGCAGGTTCCAGCAGTTAAAGGTCGCATTATGTTGCCTGAAAAATCTAACTGTGACCGGGATGCTTTGCCAGTATTTTTTGCACAAGTTGAACTTTATTTTGGGCAGATTTCACCAAATGAACTGCCAACAGACACTGCAAAAGTATCTTTCATGTTAAATCTGCTAACAGGACCAGCTGCAAAATGGGCTGTAAGCCTAATCACTGGGAACAGTCCTTTAAAAAATAATTTAGTTGCGTTTCGTAAGGAGGAGGCTTTTGGGGACCCGATGCAGAAAGAATCAGCAGGATGGGCACTATATAGACTGAGACAAGGAAAAGACACTATTATTTACTATTTGACTAAGTTTAAGTTGTTAAAAACCAGCTTAATTGGGGAGAAGAAGCTTTATGTTACATTTTACAGCTGGTTTGTCTGAAGCAATGCAAGACGAGCTGGTTAGATTTGAACCTGCTACCACCTGGGATGAGTTAATCACCAGTGTTAAGAATTGACACTCGCATGGAGTTTAGGAAAAGAGGGCATTTGGGGAAAGAATTATTACTTGCACCTAAAAGTCCCACTGTGTCTAATAGTGAGGAAGAACCTATGCAATTGGGGGTTGATAGGAAATTGACAGAAGCAGAAAAGACCTGTTGAAGAAGGCTTAATTTGTGTCTATATTGTGGAGGTGGTGGACATTTTGCAAAAGATTGTGTCATTAAACCATCTAAGATGCAGGGGAAAGGGCAGCCCTAGTGGGAAGTGAGTCCAACTCACTGGGGCCAGCAAATAAGTTGCCCAGGCGTACAAAACATGTCTTTGTAGAGATTAAATTAAGATTACCTAATGGGAGCTGTGTCTGTACTTGGGCATTAGTGGACTCAGGCGCTACTGGATAGACTTACATAGATGAGCAGTTTGCATTGGAACATGATATCCCTATAGTATCAAAGCAAATACCTGTTCAGGTGGAATGGGCAGATGGGAAATTGTTGAGTACACAGATGGTTTCTCAAGAAACATGGGGGGTTTCGTGGGGATTACAAGGGTTAGTGGATCAGTTTGTGTGGGATATTACATCATTACCTAAGTATACCATAATTTTGGGCATGAGTTGGTTGACTAAGGTAAATCCAGATGTAAACTGGGTTACAAGAACCATCACTTTAAAGAAGCAGCAATGTTTAACCATGTCACTGCCAAATGAAGATTTGGAGGGAGTACCTTCCATCTATTGGGAATATCGGGATGTGTTCTGCAAGAAGGAAGCGGATAAATTACCACCGCATAGACCATATGACTGTGCAATTAATTTGGTAGAAGGGGCTAAGTTACCTTGCGGGCGGTTGTATGCATTGACAGTAGCAGAGCAATAAGCTTTGAGAGAGTATCTGGATGAAAATTTAGCAAAAGGTTTCATTAGACCTTCTAGTTCACCTACAGCTGCGCCAGTATTTTTTGTGGCCAAGAAGACTGGGGATTTAAGGTTGGTGTGCGATTATAGGATTCTTAATAAGTACACCATTAAAGATCGTTACCCTCTTCTATTGATATCAGAATTGCTTTCTAGAGTGCAGGGGGCAACTATTTTCTATAAGTTGGATTTACGTGGGGCTTACAACTTAGTACGCATCAGAGGGGGACGAGTGGAAGACAGCGTTTAATACGTGTTTCGGAGCTTGGGAATCGTTAGTTATGTCGTTTGGTTTATGCAATGCTCCAGTGGTGTTTCAACGCTTCATGAATGATGTATTTTGTGACCTGATTCATCGATTTTTGGTAATTTATTTAGATTATATTCTTATATATTTGAAGACTGAACAACATCATCAACAACATGTACGTATAGTGTTGGAGAGACTCAAGAACCTTGACAACTGTGTTGCCATCATGACCAAGATAAAACAAAAATATATTATCAGTCTGTTCTGGATAATGAAAATCAGAAGCCCTCTTATTATGTTCAAGGATATTTCAATATATGTTTCCTACCCATGGCCAGCAGGTGAGGTGCCAAGGTCTAATGCAGTGGTTTTCAACCTGGGATCCCCAGATGTTTTTGGCCTTCAACCCTCAGAAATCCTAACAGCTGGTAAACTGGTTGGGATTTCTCAGAGTTATAGGTCAAAAACATCTGGGGACCCCAGGCTGAGAACCACTGATCAAACACATGAAATCCACATGTGTTCTCTTGATATTTGCTCCTCTTCTATAATTGTATAAAGCTGGCTAGGGAACAGACTTGTTTTCTGCTGTCCTGGAGACAGGACTTGGAGCAATGGGTTCAAATTACAGGTAAGGAACATTAGGAAGAACTTCCTGACAGTACAAGCTGTTCAACTCTGGAACTCTCATCCTCGAAAAGTGATAGAAGCTCCTTGTCTTGAAGGCTTTTAAACAGATGTTGGATGGCTATCTGTCGGGGGTGCCTTAATTGTGCTTTCCTGCATGAACTAGATTGAACTAGATGACCCATGGTCTCTTCCATTTCTATTATTCTATTTATGTATTAATTTATTTCAATTATTTATACCCCGCCCTTTTCACCCGAGGGGACTCAGGGCGGCTTACAAGTGGCAATTGATGCCGTTACACTGTTATACAATGAACTAAAACGTTAAAACAGACATAAAATACAATATACAAAATTTAAAACAATGCAAAGCGCTTATGCCATTCATCCACCAGACCTTATACAAGAGCCTTAATTCAGACCGCGTCGAAGCCAACACATGCTTATTCTTCAAATGCCTGCATACATAGCCAGGTCTTCAGTTTTTTTCTGAACCCCAGAAAGGATGGAGCCTGCCGAATGTCACTGGGGAGGGAGTTCCACAGCCGGGCAGCCACCACCGAGAAGGCCCTGTCTCTCGTCCCCACCAGCTGTGCCTGTGAGGCGGGTGGGACCAAGAGCAGGGCCTCTCCAGATGATCTTAAGGTTCTCGTGGGCTCATAGGGGAAGATATTTTTCGGACAGGTAAATTGGACCAGAACCATTTAGGGCTTTGTAGGCCAAGACCAGCACTTTGAATTGGGCTCGGTAGCATATCGGCAACCAGTGAAGCTGGCTTAACAAGGGAGTAGTACGCTTCCTGTATGCCGCCCCAGTTAACAATCTGGCTGCCGCCTGTTGTACTATTTGGAGCTTCCGGGCCGTCTTCAAAGGCAGCCCCACGTAGAGCGCATTGCAGTAATCCAACTGGGATGTGACCAGAGCGTGGACCACCGTGGCCAAGTCAGACTTCCCAAGGTACGGGCGCAGCTGGCGCACAAGTCTTAGTTGTGCAAATGCTCTCCTGGCCACCGCTGAGACCTAGGGTTCCAGGCTCAGCGATGAGTCCAGGACCCCCAGACTGCAAACCTGTGTCTTCAGGGGGAGTGCGACCCCGTCCAACACAGGCTGTAACCCTATACCCTGTCCAGCCTTACAACTGGGTTCATTAAATAGACTGGGTTACAAAACACTTAGACAGATTTATAACAAGAGTGAAAGCTTTTAGCTAAACAAGGCTGAGACTTCGAATGAAACAGCTGCATATTAACAGTCTCTTTAAAAAAGCAATATTGAAGATTAACTGCATAACGTTTGTAGGCAACTTTATGTTAAGACAATCACTTTTATATAGTCTACCATGATATTCAATTTTCTCTTAGTGAATACGGTTAGCATCTGCTTATGCATAATGGGCATGGATTTCTATTTAGTGTGTTTGGAAATGGCATGTAGATTTTAGGACTTTTGATTAAAACTGTAATTTATTCTGTTCAGCATCAGCCCCTGCAGAAATAATGAAATAATTAAGTAGTAAATACTAGAGATGCTAACAAGATTCTGTGCATTGGAATTTCCTTTTACATTTCAATGTTCTGGTTCTGCAACAGAACAGATAAGTTATTGAGCTATTGTTTGTATTTTTTAAAATGTTGCAAATATCAAGTGCACATAAAATTGACTGTTTTCTGTTTGTGCTTTTTTTCAGGTCCAAGTTTCTGGTGTGCATCTGTGGCCACAGACAGCAGAAAATGTGATCTGTGTGCAGACAATGCAACAAAACACTTCCTTGATATTACAGTATCATCTAATCAGAATTCCTTTTTATGATACAATTTTATTAGTACATCTGGAAAGAAAAGGAGCTAGGGCTTGTTCTTGTTAGGCAGAGCCAGAGAATTGTTATAGATCACAGCTGGTAAGAGACAGTAGTAATTTACAGCCCCTATTTATTGTTCCCTAGTCATTATATTCCCATGATAGCCATCCAATCTGGCCTTTAATTATTACACCTTTAACTGGTGCTACACAGCCCGGGCTTCTTCCACTAAGATTCACCAGACCTTAAGGTTCAATTGCCACCCATTGGGCTTCTGTATGTAAAATGGATGAGAATGCTGTATTGAGTTGGCCTTGGATAGAACCGTTCTTCTGCGCAAGAACATTGATTCATTGGATAGGCCAGCAAAATGCTCTGACATTGGGCAAGTCACCTTCTTTCAGCCGGAAATGACTTGAAGGCACACAACAACAACACATATGATGGTATCAAATGATTCTATTCAGCATATTCTCTCATCATGGATTTTTTTTCTTTCTGGTACCAAATTTAAGAAGATTTCAATTAGTACAGCTATTTTTATCATTGAAACCTTAACATTCTAACCTTAAATTAGTATGTTACATTTCCCACACTCTTAAAATCTTTGAGAGTTTTCAAGCACTCTTTTTTATGTCCCATTTGACATATTTTCTGTCCCTCTTAACATTATATTTTGAGGGTTGCTGTTTTCTGGGCTGTATGGCCATGTCCCAGAAGCATTCTCTTCTGATGTTTCGCCCAGATCTATGGCAGGCATCCTTAGAGGTTGTGAGGTGTTGGAAACTAGGCAAGTGGGGTTTATATATCTTTGGAATGTTCAGGGTGGGAAAAAGAACTCTTGTTTGTCTGAGGCAAGTGTGAATGTTGCATTTGGCCAGCCTGATTAGCACTGAAAAGCCTTACAGCTTCAAAGCCTGGCTGCTTCTTGTCTGAGGGAATCATTTGTTGGGAGGTGTGAAATGGCCACAATAGTTTCCTGTCTGGAATTCCCCTATTTTCAGAGTGTTGTTCTTTATTTACTGTCTAATTTTAGAGCTTTTTAATGGAGCCCCCGGTGGAGTAGTGGATTAAAGCCTTGTGTCACAACCCAGGCTGCAGAGCACCAATAACCATACACCGAGGCCAGATTCTATCTAATATCTTTATTGAAGGAATATATAAAGTTAATAAAAGCAAGTGTATGAAATAGTCCAGAAATAGACCTTTCAGGAAAGGTCAAAATTAGTCCAAAGAAACAATGTCCAATATGAAATATTAAGGTCCAAAGTTGTAATCCAATAACCGAAACACTCACTTTGCCAAGCAAAGTGAAGGGAGACGACAAGGTCCTTTAGTCCATGAACTAGAGCGAGGCTAAGAAGTAACTTGATTCTTGGGAAAACAAGGCTTGATTCAAGGCAACAAGAAAACGAGGAACAAGAACAAGATCCGTGGTAATTTACTTGGCAAGGTCCGGGAAACAAGGCAAGGCTGAGTCCTGGAAGGCAAGGCAAGATCCGTGGAGCAAACAAGGCTGGAAACGAAGGCTTGGAATCAGGAACAAAGGCTTGGAAGCGGGAGTAGCTGTCCACACACACTACTCCAGTAGCTGACGAATTGACTCCGCAAGATCCCTTCGTGGGCAAAACACCTAAATAGGGTCTAGTTTTCCCGCCAAAGAGCAGTTCTCTGGAGAACCAGAAACGAAAGCTATTCTCTGAGTCCAGATGCATGACTCCTTAAAGTTTCCCATGGAAAGCAGGCTTAATCAGCTGAATGCTTAGCAGCTATCCTAGCACTCCTGCAAGACGCCTGTTGAACTCCCCTCTGTTGTTTACAAAAATCATGGCGAGAAAACGGGGGAGATTTTGGCTCGGGGCTTGTTTGACAGACTTCTGGAAGACAAATCTCTTGCAGGTGCAAGGTCTCCAAATCTGGCTGGGAAAGTTCCAATTCTGGCTGAAACGGTGAAAAACCCAAGTTTTCCTCTTCATCTGGCACAACAGTGCCAGGAACGGGACTACATGGCCCATGGGTCATCACACCTTGTGACTTGAAGGTTGGGTTGCTGATCTAAAAGCTGCCAGGTTCGAATCCCACCCGGGGAGAGCGCAGATGAGCTCCCTCTATCAGCTCCAGCGGGGACATGAGAGAAGCCTCCCACAAGGATAATAAAAACATCAAAACATCCGGGCGTCCCCTGGGCAACGTCCTTGCAGACAGCCAATTCTCTCACACCAGAAGCGACTTGCAGTTTCTCAAGTCGCTCCTGACAAGGAAAAAAAAAGCTTTTTAATACTGGTAGCCAGATTTTGTTCATTTTCATGGTTTCTTTCTTTCTGATGGAATTGTCTACATGCTTGTGAATTTCAATAGCTTCTCTGAGTAGTCTGACAGGGTGGTTGTTAGAGTGGTCCAGCATTTCTGTGTTCTCAAATAATGTCCAAGCTGGTTCATCAAGTGCTCTGCTATGGCTGACTTCGCTGGCTGAGTTAGTCTGCAGTGCCTTTCATGTTATATTTTCTTCCCTTTGCTCAGATATACACCCACACAAGCCAGCCTTTATTCATATGTTTTTATTTGGCTAGTAAATTGTTTCTGGCTCAGGAACTGCTGCAGTTTTGATTTTAAGGGGCATGTTCAGCTATAGGCAATGCCCAAATATGACAACGATATTATGAAATACAATTAAATGCATTTAGTTGTCCTTTTAGTCATATTAAAATATAAATTTCTTACAAGCCCCCAGTGGCGCAGCAGATTAAACTGCTGAGCTGCTGAACTTGCTGACTGAAAGGTTGCCAGGTTTGAATGTGGGGGGCAGGGTGAGCTCCCACTGTGAGCCCCAGCTTCTGCCAACCTAGCAGCTCGAAAACATGCAAACGTGAGTAGATCAATAGATACCACTCCAGCAGGAAGGTAATGGTGATCCATGCAGTCATGCCGGCCACATGACCTTGGAGGTGTCTATGGACAATGCCGCTCTTTGCCCTAGAAATGGAGATGAGCACCAATCCCCAGAGTTGGACACAACTAGACAATGTCAGGGGAAAACCTTTACTTTTACCTATGTTCAGCTATAGGCAATGCCCAAATATTATAATATTATGAGATACAATTAAATGCATTTAGTTGTCCTTTTAGTCATGTTTAAATATAAATTCCCTACAAGCCTTAACAGCATCCAAAGGCTAAAGCACTCCTTCCACCCCTTAGCTAATAAAAAAACCATTATTTCCAGCCATCTGTGACATGTCTCCCTTCTCACTTATGGATTTCATTGAATGCTCCCTAGGTTGGTCCATACAGAGTTATTGTTATTGTTGCAACTATTGTTGTTGTTAATGCCCTGATTTTATCTCTGGAATTAAGATTAAAAGAAGCACAAAGCCTAAAAGAAAACTATAGAATGTAAAAACCCACAAAACATAAATAATAAAATAGAATTAAATGTTGCCATTATGTAAAGCAATTCAGTTAAAATCATATAAAAAAACACATAAGGATAGAATTGTTGTCTCACTTTCATCAGTGGGAAAGAACTGTGAAGTACCAAATTATTTATGTATTTGCAACTATTTACGGTCTAAGCAGGCATGGGCAAACTTCGGCCCTCCGGGTGTTTTGGACTGCAACTCCCACAATTCCTAACAGCCTACTGGCTGTTAGGAATTGTGGGAGTTGCAGTCCAAAACATCAGGAGGGCCGAAGTTTGCCCATGCCTGCCTGGGCCTATGCCTTTGCAGCTCAAAGTGAAGCCACGCGGGGGCGCATGCAAGCAGCCACTCACGGATGGGATGCTGCGGACTTTTGTTGTGCTTTGCTCCGTGGAGAGTTTAAAAGGCGTCTTATATATTCTTCTGAACCCATCCCTTCAAGGCCAGAGTAGCCAAGCAATCCCTCTCCCCATAAGGTTTCACAAAGAGACCCTAAAACGCCTCTTTCGCAAGACTGAGAGCCCACTTTCGGGGTGTTTTCAGTCTGCACTGAGGCGGAACGTATCTCTCCAGCGACGGTTTCCTCGCGGAAGCCTTTTCCTGTAACACCAAAGACTCACAACAAGGGGGGGTTGAGAAGCTGTGTCCTGCTGCAGGTTTGTGATGCCCGCTTGCATGTGTTTGTGTGGCACTGGGCGCGATTGCCTCCTTCCCTCCCGGGCGGAAGACCCTGGGCCTTTCTAGGGCCCTTCCACACAGCCATATAACCCAGAACATCAAAGCAGAAAATCCCACAATATCTGCTTTGAACTTCCTTATCGGAGTCCACACTGCCATATATTCCAGTTCAAATTCAGATAATGTGGGATTTGATTCTGCTGTGTGGAATAGGGCCCCAGACAGGCCCTATATCCCAGGATCTGATCCCAGGTTTTCTGCTTTAAAGTGGATTATATGAGTCCACACTGCCAGATAATCTGGGATAAACAGAAAACCTAGGATCAGATCTTGGGATATAGGGCCAGTCTGGAAGGGCCCACTGCATCTAGGGGCCCTTCCACACAGCCATATAACCCAGAATATCCAGGCAGGAAATCCCACAATATCTGCTTTGAACTGGGTTATCTAAGTCCACATGCCATATATTCCAGTTCAAAGCTCTGTGGAAGGGGCCTACACTGCAGAATGAATGGCTTTTAACAGCCATGGCTCAATGCTCTTCCTCTGTACATTGTGGGCAAGCATACAGGTGCTGAATTGTTCGTTCTGCTCCACTGTCGCACAGGTGGAGGGGGCCATTCATTTTGGATTTCCTCCCTCGTGGGAGTTGTCAGCTGCTGAGTATACCTGTCCTGTCTGGCACAAGTCTGTCCATGCAAAGCAGGTGAACATAGTAAAGTAAAGGTAAAGGTTTCCCTTGACATTAAGTCCAGTCATGTCCGAGTCTGGGGGTTGATGCTCATCTCCACATTTGCATGATTTTGAACTGCTGACCTTTCAGTCAGCAAGTTCAGCAGCTCAGCGGTTTTACCCGTTGCGCCATCGGGGGACCCAGGTGAACATAGCACTGAACAAAACATGAGAAATAATCCCAGGATGCCTTGAACCTACACCTGTTGATAAACTCTACAAGCTAGCTGGCATTCCCCCCCCCCCCCGTCCCCCATGTGTGACGGGAAGTTGCTGCTCACTGTGAGAGAAATAAGGTTGAACACCGTGAAAGCTATCCACTGCATGGCTATCAGTCTCCTCCCAGTAAACTCAAATCAAGGAAAAGCTTCATGAGAACCACCACTCCTCTTAATGTTCCTCTAGCAACAGCAAGGGTATCCCCCTGGGCAGCTAAACCAGGCAATCCCAACTGGATGGTCTCCCATGAGGGCCTGCCTCCAGGGGCAAACCAAAAATTGGCATTTTGGAAGTTCCTGAAAAGATTCAGAAGCAGAGTGGACAGATCAAAAGACAACCTGGCAAGATGGCACTACCTGGAGGAATCCTCCACCTTGTGTGACTGTGAAGCAGAACAAACAACTCCGTACCTGTATGCTTGCCCACAATGTCCTGCCTCATGTACAGAGGAAAAGTTGTTTAAAACTACAGACAATTAGGTTGCTGTTGCATTGGTGTTAAACTGTTTATCTGTTTGTGATCCCTTTATTTTATCAGTTATAAACGTATTTATTATTATGCAATGCTTCTGGCACAACATAAAAAATGGGAGTTGTAGTATTACAACAACACTTTTAGCCTTCTCTGCCAAAGATTGCTGATGCCTCACCAAATTACATATCCAGGATTCCATAGCACAAAGCCATGGTGGTTAAAGTGGTGTCAAATGGCATCAATTCTGCAGTGAAGATGCACCCAGAGCTTGACCCTCATTCTTCCAAATACACTGCCGCTGTGTTTTGCCTTTGCTCCTAAATGTTGGGAAGTTCAATTGTTTTATTTCCCCCTTTGGCTTATTTTTAGTACAGGCTGAACATTCCTTTTCCAAAATATTTGGGTCCAGAAATATTGTTGATTTTGACATTTTTTAAAAAATAATCTGGCTTTTGGAATACATGTGTTTGCATAACTCATAGTTAAGGATGGGAGTGAGATGAGAGGAAATCTATCCTTCGGAAGGGGAATTCACTCCTGAAAGAGTTATTATCATGGGGAAAAGGTGTCTCTGCTTAAGCTTTCTTGCCAATGCTTGTTTCCACAACAAGCCACATTTTTCAAAATCCAATTCTCACAGGGATAGAAAGTGCAGTGAGATGTGTGTCTGTGTGCTTGTATATTGGCTGGAGCTACACTTTAAAATGTACCTGTTCTAACTTGCATACAAATTCAGCTTAAGAACAAATCTACAGAATCTATCTTGTTCATAACTTGTGGACTGCCTGCACATACATGGAAGAGTTATCTTAGAGGTGGGACTCACATTTAAGAACATAATGCATTTATGTTTGCAATACCCCTTTTCCACATAGCCTGAAGGTAATTGTATACACTATATAGTCAATTCTCAGTTAATCTGAACTCTCAAAAGAATAACACTGTATTCACAAAGCTGTTTTTCTAATACACTAAAATGTGTTACATTAAACTTGTCTTTATCTTATTTTAATATTCAATATTAATAACAAGTCAATACAGAGTATAGTATGGTATAGTATGGGGCATAGTATTAGTTAGGCCTACTTTTAATAGTAACTCTCAAGCAACCAAAAACTACATTTATCTACCATCTCCCAATCTCTGTGAGTGCCATTTAACTGAGAGTCTACTCCTGTATTTTTAATGATCTTGTGCGTGAAGGAACATTAATGTGCACTGAACCATCAGAAAGTCAGGATTTCAGATTTTGGAGTATTTTGAAATTCCAAATAACGTATTCTCAACCTAGGGTTTCTCCCCGTCTCTTGTAATTGAGTTCTCTTGTTTTGCATGTTTTGTTTTTTCTTTGTTTTCTGCTTCTTTTCTTCCTTTTCTATTGTTCCTGGAGTGTGTACACCTGCATGTTAATATTCAAGGAATCAAGTTCAATCTGCATCATAATGGCAGTGTAGATGCAATCCTAATACAGAGATATTAATCTTAGCAAATAGTGAGTCATTAATTGGTTTCAGGTTTACAGCTCCATTACATCTAGCACTTAGGACTCTCAGGGCCCTTCCAGACAGACCCTATATTCCAGGATCTTTTCCCAGGTTTTCTGTTTATCCTAGATTATCTGGCAGTGCGGACTCCTATAACCCAGTTTAAAGCAGAAATCCTGGGGTCAGATCCAGGGATATAGGGCCTGTATGGAGAGCCCTCACTCTCTTGTGTATGTGCCTTTACCATGGATTTTAGTATCTTTCTGTGTGTGTCTGTATTCAGATATAATCTTTTAATGTATATGCTTTGGAATGCCCCCTGCCTATTAAATTCTGAGAGTGCTACTTAATAATATTGCAGGGTCTCATAGATTATGTTTCTTTCTATGCTTTAGATCAGGACTTCTTAAACGTTTCCCACTAGTGATCCCTTTCTGCCCAAGAATTTTTTTCATAAAGTCCATTGTAAACATTTTACTTTTGCAAAAAAAATTGCGACCCCAACATTGAGCTAAAGGGACCCCATTTGGTGTTGTGACCCACAGTTTGGGAAGCAGTGCTTTATATAACAATTTTAAGACTACTTATTGATGAAGTCCAGTTGACTTTCTGCATGTGTGTGTTGTGTGCCTTCAAGGTGTTTCTAACATATGGTGAGCCAGAGGTGAGCCTATCATGGGGTTTTCTTGGTGAGATTTTTTCAGAGGCGGGGTTATCTTTGCCTTCTTTTGCAGCTGAGAGAGTGTGACTTGCCTAAGGTCACCCATTGGGTTTCTGTGGCGGAATGGAGATTTAGAACTTGGTCTTTATAGTATTAGTCCAACACTCAGACCTCTACACCACACTGGCTCTCTTGCCTCTCTCTTGACTTTTCGTTGTTTTCATTTTCAGTCAATGTTCTAATTAAACATGCGTATGTCACTAGTAATCTGGATACGTTTGCTTTGTAGACTGTTTTCTGTAGGTCACCATCTCTTTGCAGTGACCACTGTAGTTTGGTTTGTGTCGAATGAACTATGGAAACCTGGAGAATGGGAAGGGATTGCATTAGATGGTTTGGAGTTCCATTGATTGTATCCTGCCAAGCTGTGATATACTGATGATGAGGAGAGGTAGCCAGTTTTCCCTTATTTTAAACGAAGAAATACTTGGCAGCCCCTTTTTTCTGTCACTCTTAGATTTGCATATTTATGTGCAATCTCATTCACACAACGGAAATAACTTGGGAGTAAATGTGCATGCAATTGCTTCCAAATTTCACATCTATCTCCTGTTGTTCTCCTGTTAACTTCTTGTTCTCCTTTTGATTAGTTATAAAGTAATTAGAGTTGATGGTGTGGAAAAAAGGTTTTCCTGAAGCATATCCTGAAGCTATTACACAGTTTTCTCTTCCTAAAGCTTATATATAATGAGTTGACAGTGAAATGTGAGTGCACTGAATTATTGTCACTGATAGCAAAAAAAATATATCTAAATTTTATTACCAAACTGACTACCAGTTTAATGCATATATCATTGATTATTTCCAACGTTTAAGGTGTATATCATTGATTATTTCCAAATAGTTATGCTATGAATGTCTGTTTGCTCCTTGTAAATCACTACAGCTTGAAATGCAGCCACATTTGTAAATATTAGGGTGGAGGTTGACATACTTGTCTAGGCAGAAATTATGTTTATAAGCAGAGCAAATTACAACTCTCACTCCACAAGATTTGGGTAAGGCTGTTTGCAATTCATATCAGCAGCTCAATGCATTATTCTAGCACAGAAATGTAACTTGGAAAATGGTTTTCTGGGTTGGTATATCTATCTTTAAAATATTGCTGTTTTCTAAGCTCAAGCATAGGAAAGTGTGGTGTTAGGCCAAGGCAAGAATGTGAAAGCTTCCTCCCCAGATGTTAGACTCCAGCTCCCATCACTCTTTACTCTGTTAGCTGGGACAGATGGGAACAGCACTCCAGCACCATCTGAAGGGCTGTACATTTGCCACCTAGTCCCAAGAAGTGTAAATGTTCTTACAGACTCGAGTTTTATAAGTTTAGCATTGTCACATAAGGACTGGTATCTAGGAAGTGGTGTCCTAATTGCAGAATGATCAGAAGGGAAAAAAAGAAGAAAAACCAAGGAAACAAAGCCCATGGTTTTATTTTTCATGCTGCAAGATTGTAATTTAGAGATGCATGCAAGGTTTTATGCTCTCAAGTTGGAGAGCAGTGTGTAGATGAGAGCTATGGTGTAAGATAGTCGCTCACTCAAAAAAGTGAGTGCATTTGTTCAGTCCTGCATTATGGGGCTCTTGGGAGGGAGATTTATTTCATGTTTTCTATATCAGAGGATCTCAGTTTGTAATAAAGTACAGTAGAGTCTCACTTATCCAAGATTAACGGGCCGGCAGAACATTGGATAAGTGAAAATCTTGGATAATATGGAGGGATTAAGAAAAAAAGCCTATTAAACATAAAATTACATTATGATTTTACAAATCAAGCACCAAAACATCATGATTTACAAGAAATTGACAGAAAAAGCAGATCAATACACAGTAATGTTATGTAGTAATTACTGTATTTACGAATTTAGCACCAAAACATTGCAACATTTATTACAAAAACAATGACTACTAAAAGGCAGACTGCCTTGGATAATACAGAACCTTGGATAAGTGAAGCTTGGATAAGTGAGACTCTAATGTAATATTTAAATTCATGTCTTTCTTTTGTAGTGTTACCATATTATCACTATGTTCAGGTTGACGGGTTAATACAAGAGCTTTGTACAAATTAGCCGTGGCCCTTTCCAGTAAAAACTAGGTTTTAAACCCCTAGTGCAAAACAATTACTCATTTTACTTGCAGTTTCATTTTGAATATCCAGTAGATATTAGATATAATGCGGAGATCCCTTTTTAGTACTTTGAAAACTATTTTATGTACAGTCTGTATATGATGTACATTTAGGAAGAAAGGAAGCTACTGTGTTGTTTATTTCTTGTGACAACATATTGCTTACTTAAAGGCAGTAATTTTCACAGATATATCAGCAACCTACTCAATTGCATTTTAGCAATTCTAATTTGAATAAATAATATTTAGATTGGGTTGTTGTGAATTTTCTTGGCTGTATGGCCATATTCCAGAAGCATTCTCTCCTGATGTTTGGCCACATCTATGGTAGGCATCCTCAGAGATTGTGATTTAGATTGACATTCAGACTGACATGTGAACATAACATAAATTGTACTTTTGAAAGGGTATGTCTAAAAGTCATTTTTGTGTTCAGAAAGAGAAATCAGATATTGTGCCCTGTAGCTCCTGAAAACATAAGTAAGTGGGCCCTAAAGGAAATCCGAACTCTCCTTAGAAGGCAAGATGACTAAACCGAGTGCTGTAAGGAATGGAATTTGGACATGGTTTTTAACCTGTTTTAACCTTGTTTTTATTAATATTGTGTAATTTTTCATTATTGTTTTATGTGATTTGTTTTTTGTCAAATGTTCTGTACAATCTATTTGAATTGTTTAGTCTATTGTCGTATTTTACGGCATTGAATGTTTGCGTTTTATGTTGTGAGCCTCCCTGAGTCCCCACGGGGAGATAGGGCGGGATAGAAATAAAGTTTTACTTACTTAACATTTAAAATCTACTTGACTACTGGAAAGTCAGTGATTAAATGAATATTGTGCTCATAAATACAAAAGTAGCTAAGATTTGTAAAAACAAACCCTCTGAACAAAAGAGTAAGATCACTCCTGTAATTTTGCTGTGTTTTGTCAGTTGTTGCCACTTCTGTATCCACTTGTTCCTCATATTTTTAAAAAACAAGTCTTAAGTTACAGCAGTGGAAAAAATCTCTCCCATTGCAGCCCTAATCATATTTTGCAGGGAAAGAATAGGAAAAATGGGAGGGGGGACATTTTCCTAATGAAGACAGAAGAGAAGCTCTTTTCAGAGATAGGAACATCTCAGGAAATCCTGGAGAAATAGAGTTGGTTTGGCAAAAGACAGAACAGAAGAAATGTTGAGGGCAATGGAACTGATGAACCATAGTTATGGATGCAGACATATGCCTTAGGATTTTTTTTGGTAACAATATATCTTTTTTAAAAAGCCCTCCCAGGGTGGAAATAAAAAATTGCAGTCAGTACTAGGAATTGCCATCAAACAGTCTGGGTCAATGGAAACATCATCTGGGCATTTTATTTTATTTTTTAAAAGAACTCCCAACTAGAAATACTGCAACCTCTTGCACTATTTGCTCCATCTGAAGCAGCCCGTAATTACATGCTGTGTGCCAACAGTGTGCCTGGTGTGTTATAGATTGCTGTCCGAAGTGTGGTTTTGTTACTTCTGAAGAGGAAAAGGCCCCTTTCACCATTGCAGGTGAATGCCAGAAGATGATTGACGTTTTCCTTGTAACTTTTCCCAATACACCATTCTCATATTTCCGAACAGATTGTTGTGCAAGATTATAACTTTATTTCCCCCCAAAGAGAGCTGTATGTTTCATCTTTGAGTGCAAATATAAGATGTCCTGTCTGACTTTACCAGTGTGGTCATCAAGAGAAAAGAATGCCATTTGAGTATAATTAGGAGTTTTCCCAGACTCATACCCCATTTCTAGCCATCCTGTGGTCTCTGTTGGCTTGATATTCCATATATGAGTTGTTTATCTTTTAATTTTGTACTTTTCTCTGTGACTATACAAATACTGTTGCTTTACAACTCCCACAGTCTCTTACCATTTGCTAGCTGATGATGGAGGAGTTGTTGTAGCCAGCTCAGCTCACCTCGGAAGTGTGAGTTGTGATGCTGTGTGCATAAGATGTTAGTGTTTTTAAATGAAGAGTAGGTGGGAGACAGGTACGTTCAGTCTAAAATAATCACAACAGTATTAATTTGTTTAAAAACATTGTTATATTCTGCATCAAGCACCAGGAAATTATGCAGCAGACACAGCACAGTGTGACTAATGGCCAGTTTGTCCCTGTTCTTGGAGGAGAAACCGGACCTCCTAGGGCCCTTCCAGACAGGCCCTATATACCAGGAACTGATCCCAGATTTTGGGTTTCTCCCAGATTATCTGGCAGGGGGGACTCATATAATCCAGTTTAAAGCAGAAAACCTGGGATCAGATCCTGGGATATAGGGCCTGTCTGGAAGGGTCTCTAGTCATTCAAAATATTTCTCCTGGTAGTTATAGCCCTTTGTGTTGGCCCAGCAAGTTCCCCGTTTCTTTTAAAAAGGCATCTCCAAAAGGAAAAAAAAATCTTTCTGCAAAAGTGTGACTACTCTGGTTGATATAATGTGTTTGGTGATTATCTGTGTCTGCCATTACAAATTATTATGACGATTGAGAGGCCTCCTGTGTCATTGTTATCTTTGTCACCTCATCTGACTCCACAAAAGTGATTGGAAGAGGGGGGCAAAATGTGCAACTCTCAAAAGAGCTATTAAACAATGGAATGTGTCACCTTTGATTGTGGAAGGGTCTCCTTATCTGAAAGTTTTTAAACAAAGGCTGGATGTCCATCTGTTGGGGATGGTGTTTTCCTTACTTTAGGAGCTCCCTTATTTTTCCTCATCTCTTAGACTAGACCTTAAATATCAAGGTATTCTAACTGGAAACTTAGTAGAGGTGGTCATCCCAAACAATGAAAGATTTACTTCCCTTCCCATACTAAGTTTCTACCCTGTCTTTAAAAATAACATATTGAACTGGAGTAAATGTAGGAAACTGTCATCAGAACTATTACAGAATACAATATTTAAGGAGAATAGTGGAATAGAGCTGATATGGGTAGTGGCCCAGTTGATTGTGGTGTAAAACTGAGGAACATGAAACTCTTCAATAGTGAGACTGAAATTTTTTTCACCTTCTTTACTGTGCTAGCTGGGTTGGTGGGAATTTCAATCCATCCATGCCTTAGATGATCACATATTGTCTAAAAATAAGTATGATTCCTCAATGGCATCACTAAAATACACATAGTCTGTGATAGGTGCTGGGACGAAGAAGTTCATTCTCAATGACTCTGTTGGATTCACAGACGCCTTAAAGGGTCAGACTTAAAAGTGTCTTCAAAACAGAGTTTATTGAAACAAAAGGAAAAGGATGCAGAGATACTTAAAGGCAGTTCCACTGGTCAAAAACTCAAAAACCCAAACCAGACCTGGTTCAAAAGGGTAAACAGAAATGTAATCCAGATCAACTGGATGCAAAAAGCAACAAGTCAAACAAAGTGCTCTAAGGCAAAACAAAAAGGCACAGTACACAAATGCTTAACAAGGAGTTGCAAGAAGAGAAGCGTCGTCAGCGAAGTCCAAGGAATCCAAAGCAGTGTTGCTCCCAACTGCAGATCCGAACATGAAACAGGCAGCAGCAAGACTATAAGAAACTTTCCCAATAACCAGCACACGAACACACATCAACACCTTGCTATCTGCAAAGACCTCTCATCCCTGAACCCACTTTTATCTACAAACTGACCACCACCCGATCACCATCTCCCACTGCTGCTCCCAGCTCTTCACGTGAATTCCTTTGACTCTCCCTCCATTTCCTCCATCTCCTGTCAAGACTTAGATCTCCCCAAGAATCAGTTGGATCCCCTGATTGTCAGTCTTCACTCCCAGAGAACCCCATAAAGGTATCACTAGTTGTTGGTGCCTCACAAATTGCTTGCACTTCTCTTATCTTAGTCCAGTCCATGGTGTCTCCTTCTCCTTCACTCATTGACCCATCATCCCCAGAGAATCCCTCAAACGATTCTTCATCTGTAGGTGCTGTAAGTATGTCCCGAATTTTCTTTCTCTGCTGCTCATCATCAGATTCTTGCTAACAAATAACCCTTTTTTCCCTTCTAGCACCCATACTACTGTTTGTAACGTTACTCACAGGCTCTACTACAACAGACTGCCTTTGTTTTATATCTGAGTTCCTTGACTGCTCTTGCTGGTATGACCCTACACAAGACAAGGCAATAAAATATTTTATTGTTTGCCATAAAGCTAATCTGTAATTTAAAAAATGCACATCCAGGGCTGCTCACCCGGTACAGATGGAAGCTGTTTTTTATTTTGCCCTTTATGACTACAGGTAGTATAGGTAACAGCTCCCAGAGATAGCATATTCCTGCTTTGGTTACAAGTTGCTGCTGGTTACTTTCAAGGACTTCCGTACTTGGGCTTCACTCTTCCTTCCACTATCCTATAGAGGAACATTTGGGCATACAGAAGGTATGAAACAATAACTGATTATCATTTGACATCCCACCTAGCGTTCTTTAGCAACCCACCTAGAACAATCTTTCTGAAATTATCTAAAATCTTCTTGGTTTTTTTTCCAACTTTTGAGAAGTTGGATGAAGTATCTCTTGTCATTTTGGCATCTGATTTGAATTTAATTGATCTGACATAAGATATTCTCTGTGTGTTTGGTTTTCCACTATATTGTCTGTCAGCTATTTTCAGCTTTTTTGGATGAACTCAATATTAATTCTATAACTATGATTATAGTTGTAAAGGGAAATAAAATGTACAGGTGTTGCTCCATAAATTTTGCTGGGAAGTTATTAACAATTACTTCCCCCTCCCCCCGATTAATTGCTTTGAGTTTAGGGCAGAATGAGAGAAGGTATGGGCCAACTCTTGTGGTTTTTCCACTATTATATCTGCTTTCTTAAAGCCTCTTTTACTACTTTTAAAGTGAAAGATTATTTATGAATACTGTGTAAAAAAGAAGTTTGTATTTTTCTGAAAGACTTTGCATGTGTATATACTAATTTTGATGCAAATAGAGTAACTTGATGTTCTTATATAATTTTGCATGCATAAAAATAGAGAAAAAGAGAGACTATTATTTCAAGATCTTCCTTTTTTGCCTTCCCACCACCAAATGAACAATATCTGAAACTGTAATTCTGTACCTATCTAAACAGTCTAGAGGTGGGCTCCATTGAACTGAATGGAATTTATTTCTTATTTTTATTTATTTCTTAGTAAGTTTGTATGGGATAGCACTGTAAGCACTGACAGCATATTTTTGACACTAAAGACAGGACTATTTTCACATAGAAAACTCCCAAGAGGTAGCAACCGAGGCAGTGCACACATGTTCCAGATTTTGCTCCTTAATGGATTTCCTTTTTTTTGGTCCTTCAGAAAAAGACAGGCGAGGAGAAATAACTGGAGAATTGTAAATGTAACAGCCCCATGTAAAACGCCTTGTCTTAAAGGCATTGTGTGTACACTCACGCAAATGTATTTCTGTTGGCCTTTAAAAAAATAATGATCTACATAAGATCTCAGTGACTTCATCCTTTCCTGATATGTGGGCCTGTATCTCCCTCCATCCATGTTGAGAATTTTAGGCCAATATCTCATGCAGACCTAGTTGTCGAAGGTTGGGCTTCTATGAAACATCAAAGGAACAAATAAAATATATCAGTACATGAATATTTCTTATTCGTAATGGTCTGGACCACTTATATAGTAAACTATCTTGGAGATGGGAATCCAGTTTCAATATGAAATTCATTTATGTTTCGTGTATATCACATACATGTAGCCTGAAGATAATTTTACATACAATATTGGTAATAGTTTTGTGAAGGAAACTAAGTTTGTGTACATTGAACTAACAAAGAAAATGTGTTGTTACTTGAGCAATGCATTAGGCGAATTTTGGATTTTGGAATATTTTGGAATTTTAGATAAGAGATGCCAAATCTGTATAACTTTGGAAAATCTTTCATTTGTCATATATATATAGGGGGAGGAGAGGGAGAAATATCGTAAAACACACAGTGCTATAAATGAGATGAAGCTAGGCATAAAAAATACATGTTAATGGAAAAGCAAACAGTAAAGAGCTCAGGTGTAATTTTGTTAATGAATGCTTTCTTCATTCCTATCATATTTAGCTTAGGCAAAGAATTTCTCATTCAGAGGCAAAACTGAAAGTACTGTAACAAATTATTGTTGCCTTTTGTTCTCTTTATTTGTCTGAAAGGTTCAGGATTTTTATTTTTGTTAATGCAACAAAGAATGTAAGAATTATAGTTTTACTAGATTTTAATGTAATCACTATGAATGACAATAAAAAAGAAATATTTTCAGGGTTGCCTGAGTTGACCATGCAGCAAAATTGAAAGTCACCAAATTATTCTTAGGCCAGTCAAGAGGCTTCAAATACATTGTGCTTTCCCTCAAAATTCACTGGCTTCTTCATCACACGTGGATGTTAAAAATAATACAGGAGAAGAAAAGTGATGATGATGAAGCCGTGATGGGTCTGCATCTTTTTGAGAAGCTGGTGTTCAAGGTGGTCTTGACTATAGATTGATATAGCCAGTGGCCATAGCCCTTCCATAAGAGGATTGGGGGCAAAGAAAATAAAGGCCAGGCAATAAAAACTTCTGTATTGTCAAAGGCTTTCATGGCTGGAATCACTGGGCTGTTGTGTGGTTTCAGGGTGTATTGCCGTGTTCTAGCAGCATTTTCTCCTGACGTTTTGCCTGCATTTCTGGCTGGAATCTTTTAAAAAAGCTGTTTCTATTGACAAAATAACTCCCTTTATGGAGATACATCAGTCAAGAGTAGGTACCTTTGTAGATATTTCTGTAATAAAAAGCTCCTCTCCAACTCTCACAGCCCCAGCATGGGGCTTCCTCTTTTGTTGTAGCAATACATAAAATAATGGTGAAGGAAGAGGTAGAATGAGAGTAAAAAATGTAGTCTTCTAGGTATTGTTGGACTCTAGCTCCCATAATCTCAGGCTGACTACTGTGTGTGCAGGCTAATGGGCTTTAGAGGAGATCTTTGAGCTGTTCGCTTTATGCTAGAGACATAACTTGGAGGTAAGAGTTTTACATATACAGTAGAACAAACCTCAAAACCTATTTATATTTTTATGTTCATTTATTTATGAAATTCCTGCGCTGACCTTTATTATTATTTTTAAAAAGTTCTTCTCAGTTTGCAATCAATAGAAGTGTTTTAAAACAGGAAACAAAAAAAATGAAACAATACTGAAAAAACCTAAAGTGTACACCATAGGTTCAAAGTTGCCTTTCAAAGTCTGTCTTCTTCCAGTTCAGGAGGTCCTCTGTTGCAGTATCGCAGATGAATGGCAGAATCTAGCTCTGCTGAATTAACTCCATTGAAGGAGAATCTACCACCTTCTGGAGCTTTGTCTGCTACTCAAACAATTTGAGGAGGTTTTATGAAAATCCATCTTTTAATTTGAACTTTTTGAATCAGGTTCTGCTCTCTGAAACAACAACAAAATGCTCCTAATCTGTGTGGCAGCTCTCCAGTTATTTCAGGCTGGTTATTGCAGTGCCTTTTAGTTGTCTCCTTTACAGGCTGAATATATTCATCTCCTTCAGGATCTTTTCTTAGTTTCCAAAAACAATTCATGGTGGCTAAGACATTTTCTTATAAAGATACAAATTTAAAACTTGTATCAACTCCTATAAATAATCATCTCCTCCCCATAATAAAAGATGGTTACTAGGACTGTGTGATCAATTAAAAAAATGTTTCAATACTTATTATGAGATGTAGATTCAACAATTTATTGGAACTTATTAGATATAATTTACTAATGAAATTATGAACAGCCCTAATGGTTACATTTTAGCAAACATACTTTGAGCAGCTGTCTAAAGCAGCATTCCTCAACCTGGTGTCTTCCTACTTGAGTCAGGGTCTCATGGGAGTTCGGCAAGACATCTAGGGAGCATTGGTTTGAGCAAGCAAATGATCACAATGCAGACACCAAAGGAATAAGTTAAATGTAGTGAATGTCTGAAAATGCCTAGTAGATGTAATACAGTCTTTCCTAAGATCCCTCATCCCTCCAGCTACCAACTTTTCCTACTCTTAGAGGAAGAAGTATCAAGAGCCAGGCACCCTGTAGTGGGGGAGGCACTTGTGCCAGTCCAACTTTATAAAGGGGTCAACTGTAAACACTTTAACCCCCCTCCCCCAATGGCCCTTCCATTGGGTTTAAATCCAGCTCTATGATTACTGTTTAATGAACTTCATAACCAATGATGTCATGTTTGGATTTGTCATTTTAATTCTTCCTTCCCAATCCCACTTTTTGTATCATTTCTTTTAGCTGGCAAACAGGAACTGTCTCATTTGTCATATTGTAACCCATCCTGGGAGTCTTTTGGATGAAAAGTTGGGGTAAAATTATGTTCAATAAATAAACTAAAGAGAGAACTTCAAAATATTCTTGGTGCCTGTTTGCTTAATTGGAACAAAACTAAACTGTCAAGGAAGCTTTGCAAAAATGCTAATTAGCTATTTATATTACCCAGTTTATCAAATCAAATGTCACGCATTCAATAAATTAAAAACTTCACCATGAATGAAATGTTAGTATTTGTCAGGACCCAGGCCGCAGAGCACCAATAACCATGAGCAGAGACCAGAATCTATCTAATATCTTTATTAAAGGAATATATAAAGTCAATAAAAACAGGTGAAGAATATAGTTCAGAAGTAGACCTTTCAGGAAAGGTCAAATATAGTCCAGAAAAACAATGTCCAATAGGTGATATTAGAGTCCAAAGTTATAATCCAATAACCGAAACACACACTTTGCCAAGCAAAGTGTGGGGAAATGACAAGGTCCTTTAGTCCAATGGAGCTTGACAACAAGGCTGGAAAACAAACTAGATTCTTGGCAAACAAGACTTGATACGAGGCAACAAGAAGCAAGAAGCAAGAACAAGGTCCGTGGCGAGGTCCGGGGAACAAGGCAGGCTTGGAACTAGAACAAGGTCCTGGAAACAAGGAACTGGAGTAGCGTAGTCCACACACGATCTCACTCCCGAAGCTGACGAATTGACTCCGCAAGGATCTCCTTGCGGGTAAACACCTATATAGGATCTTGTTTTCCCGCCCAGGAACACTTTCCCTGGGGAACAAGAAGTGAAACCCAGACTGTGTCCAGATGCATGACTCCTTAAGATTTCCCAAGGGAAACAGGCTTAATCAGCTAATTGTCTGGCAGCGATTCTGGCGCTTCGGCGATTCGCCTCCCTAGCGCCTCTATCTCGATTATAATTATCCTTGCGAGAGAACGGGGGAGAATTCTGCCCAAGGCTTGTTTGGCTGACTTCTTGAGGGCAAACATCCTGCAGGTGCAAGGGCTCCAATTCTGGCTGAATCGGTGGGAAACCCAAGTTTTCCTCTTCGTCTGCCACAATAGTACTAGGAACGGGACTACATGGCCCATGAGACATCACAGTATTCTGGGGAGAAGAAAGAGAATGAAAATCAGAAAACTTCTTTTCAATTTGAAAGAAAGCAAAGCATTTTATTATGATGCATTCTCACTGGTGCCATGTTCTTCAGAGTTAATGTTAGAAATACTGCAATCTCTCTTACTTTCTAGGTGTTTGAACTGAATCAAGAGTTGAAGGGTGTTACCTTTGAAAGCTTGTAAAGGGATGATGCAGTCCCCCCATGTAGTGTGTGTGTGTGTGTGTGTGTGTACACACATACACTTCTTAGAAGAGTTCTTGTTCACATTTCCCTCAAGTTTATGGATAGGGTTAAACACTGTATACTGTATAATGGGTCTGTTATACAGAAAGATCAATGTTTCTTTCCTAACAGCTCCTGTCCTTTCCTTATAACCTCTCTTTCTGCATGGCTGTTTTGTGACTTTGCTGTTAAGTTGAATCAAAGTTGTGCTCTACTTGGGCAAAGCAGAGCTGTTCAGTCTTGAGGGTGGTTTCAAAAATGTAATGCAAGAGGCACTTGCCTAGATTGATTTTTCTCATGTTTTCCTTTCTAGAAATGACAGTCTCATTATTATGGAAGCCTTTCCATCGAATTGCAAATGGCAGGCTGATGCAGCAAAGGACAATGTCTCTTTATAATCAGACCCATGGTTTTCGGGAGGATGAAATCAAAGCAAAGCTTCAACAGTTCACTGGTGGATCTGTTGACCTTTCAAAGGAAGATGATGGGATTGGGATACTCACGCTGAACAATCCAAGGTTTATGAATGCATTTACAGGTATTACAAATTCTTAATGGGTTTGCGGCGTCTTAGTATATGCAAGGATAAAAATGATACTTAAGTTAGCACCACTAGCAGTGACAAGAATTTGATATTGAATATAAAGTTGTTAAATGAGTCTTGTGTTTCACAGATACTTCTTAATAATGAAAAAATACTTTATACCTTGAAAAAATTGTCAAAATAGTTCACTGAGCCTCCGCCATAAGTCCCAGTTCTTTCCGCTTTGTGGGTCAGATCTGGCAGCTTGTTCTGAGGTACTTTATTTCTTTCTTAATTTAAGGGAAAAGATTGTGACCACCCAGCTTTGAAAAATGTTTGTATAATTTTATATACAGTATGTCCTTGCATAAAATATGAAAAGATATGATCTTGATAGATAATTTATTAATCGATTTCTTCATTATATTTACTTCTGGTCTTTCCCTAAAACTCCAGCTATGCAGCAATAGTCATAAGGACATACAATATTAAAGCAGGTAGACTTCAGTCATAATTCAGTCATTATCACTCAGTGCTCAGCTACTTACAAATCTCTTGTACAGCTTTTGCATATGTTCTGATTTTCTTCAATCACCAGAGGAAGGCACTATCAGCTGTCATGCATACATCTGTATACCCTCACTATTAGTATTTGAAATTCTAGGGATTTATCATGACTGACTGGGGGAAAGATCACAGTGATGGAGGATTTAAGACAGAATATACTGAAACCAGCACTAAAAACGACTAGGTGATAGGCAGTAGCAGAAACCACCCAGGCATATTCTCACAACATGAGCAGGGCTTGGACACTGAACAGTACCAAATGTTGTGAATGTGAATGTAGTGGGATTTTCACTTCAGCATCTGCTTCTAAGTATTCTTCAAGGCTGAAGAAAAGGGCATTGAGGCAATGTTAGTCTTCAGGAACAGGAACTGTCCCCTTTCCTATTCTACTGATAGAAGCCATTTTATAGTCAGGAAAATTTATTGGATACAATCCATGGTTGATTCTATCACCTCAGTGTTTTGGCAGAATATTTCACTGATTTACATCATGAAGTAAACTATTGTTCAGCATCCAAACTATCCAGTATTATTAGGATAGTCCAGATGCAAGGTAACCAAGCTATGAATTATATCGCTGAATCAAAATATGAAGGAAACACATCATAGTATTCCCCCTGCTAGTGAGCACTTTAAATTTTGGACAGCAATAAGTAGTAAATAGTAGAAAGTCATAAATAATGGTATGCCATAAGTGCAGCTATTAATGTCAGACAACCTTGAGGTTTATAGATAAAGTTTTCCCTGTTTTATAAATAAGGTAAAGAATGGATGTCCTGCTGCCATTTTGCTTTCTCCTTTCTCTGCATCAAACTATTCTAGCCACATTCCTGCAGTGTTGCTGAGATCTTTCCTTCTTCCTTCCCCCACAAAAATACTTGTGGAGGAGAAACAGATAAGGAAGAGTCAACTTTATAGAAATTCATCTTCTTACATGATCTGTGTCTTAATTGGATTGTTAATGCACATTGATATTTTTCCTGCTCTCTGAACCATCTGGTTTTCAGAGCCAGCAATGTCACTTGTTAGTGCAAAGGTGAAAGACATCATCTGTTCCTGTAAATTGCAGGAGGCAGGGATGTTGCCAACAACAGTGTTTGCCTGTGGGGAGAAACAGTTTACTCTTCCCATCTTGCTTGGTTTAAAGTAGGAATGGTCACCTGGGGCCCTCCAGCTGTTTCTGGACTGCAGCTTCCCTACTGCTTCATCTTTGGCTATTCCGAAAAAGTTGTTGGGAACTGCAAAACATGTGGAGGACCAGAGATGTCCACCCCAGCAATAAACCTTCTCTGGCTGCTTTGTTGCTTTTGAGTAATACTGTATTTCATCCAATCTAAGGTGCACTTTTTCCTGTTTAAGGGGTTTCAAAAATGAGGTGCGCTTTAGATTCAATGGCACTTTAGATTCACTGTTTGTGAATCTAAAGTGAATCTTACCTTCGATAGTGAGGAGGGATCCAGCCTCAATGGCTGTACCAGTTCCCCTCTATTTTGTCCTCTGCCTCAGCCAGATGGCTATTTGGCATCTGGCTGAACTAAGCACTGCTTTCTGCTTTCACTGCCTCCCCAACAGGCCCATAGACTTAGTAAAATACACACATGCAGACAAGATGATTTCTTCACACCCCTCCTCTTCCTACAGAAAAGATTGTACTACAAAGCCACATTCAAACAAAAAGTTTGCATGCAGAGGAAGTTCTAAAACTATTCTAAGAAAATTGTTGGGTTTTTTTACATTGACATTTTGTTGCACCCCAGCGAAGGTCCACCTTGCTCTCAACACATCACTGAGACAGACTTGGTATAAAGAGTTTATTCGTAAAAAGGTAGTAAAAAGTAAGGCAAAATGCAATAAGAAAATGCAATCATGAAAATAGAATTCAATAGAATCCAAAATCCCAGGAAACAGTAAATCAATCCCTAGATGTCAAGGCTTAGAACAGGAACATGATCTTCAAAGCAGAATCCAAAGTACATGATACAAACAGGAATATGAAGGCAAGAATACTTTCCCAAAATACATAGGCAAAACCTGAACTAGAACTTGAGGCTTGAAACAGGAACAGAGAAAGCAGAGAATCTTGCACTAAAAGCAAAGTTGCTTGATCTGAGATGCTCTCCCCGCATCTCCTCTATTTACCCATTTTTGCAAGACATGAATGCATTCCTTTGCCCTTGAACTCCCCTCTTCCTTGCAGAGATCCTTAGAGAATGCCGGAGAAGCCTGGTTCTCAAGAGTAACCTCGCCTCTCTGTCTAATTGCTGCTCTCTATCATTATCACTATCTGAAAGTGAAACATCTGGGGATTGTTGACTTTCCTCATCCCGTTCAGAAGGCTGGGAATCTCTCCCCACCGGGTCATGCTGATCTGAAGCCTCTGCTATCTCATCTTGGCTCTCTGCCTGTGGCACACTCAGAGCTTCTTTCTGCTGCTGCTCAGACTGCACAACATTTTCAGACTGTAAAACCCCAAATACACCTTCATCATCAGACTGAGCCACAACACATTTCAAAAATGGGGTATTACTGGGCTTGGTCACCATGTGAGCCGCCCTGAGTCCCTTCGGGGAAATGGGGCAGGATACAAAAATAAAGCTGTTGTTATTATTATTACATTTGATGGCATCATAGATTTGGTAAAATATGGTAACTTATTTTATCAAAAAGGATAGATGCCAGTAGCACATCTGCCTCTTCTGTTCTCTGAAGCTTAATATAAAACTGCACACTAAAGATATCCCTTGGCTGTTCTTTCTCTTTAATGGCAGGAACGATGATGATAGAACTGCAGGAGAGAGTTGCTGAATTGGAAAGCTGGAAGAATGGGAAAGGGCTTATCGTCCATGGTGCAGAAAATACATTTTGCTCAGGATCTGATCTGAATGCTGTCAGGACACTGTCCAGACCACAGGCAAGTGGTAACTGGAATCAATTTTCCATGCACTCTTTAAAGTTCTGAAAAGTTAATAGTTCAATGGAAGACAATCCAAAAACATCAGTGTTGCAGAAAACTAATAATAAAAAATTGAAATTATTCTGTTCCAAGGTTGGGTGCTGAGCACGCTATCAGTGTTCCAAAGACTAGTGACAAATTACTAGTGTACATTTGATTTATTACCTAGATTTCTAAAGTTACATCACCTTCCTTCAACATTTTTAATCAACATTTTTTTATTTTAAAACTTACTTTTTTCCCTTTCAGACCATTCAGAGGAATAAGAGTTTTTACAGATAGAATGATAAGCATGATAGATTTCCCATATTGCTAAAGAATATCATTTTCCTCCATATCCAATTCAGTAAAAGAACAGGAAAGAAATCAGAGTTTGAAAGGAAGCTATGTAGACTGTTGTCCTATACACACTTATCTGGGAATAAGTCCCATTGATCAGAATAAGTTCAATGAGAGCATTTAAATTTACATTAAATTTACATTAAAGGTTGTAGATTTCTGAATAAATCCCTAGTGTCGAATTGGCTATTATCCTTATCAACAATGTGTGTTTGCTAGTTTTCCCTACCAACATCACATCTTACTGAGGAAACCTCTGTGTAACTACAGGGTCGCAGCCTTTGTTAAATATGGACAACAAAATAAACAATCATTTTAAAAAAGCCTTGAATGATGGAAACTAAGGGCATTGGTTCTGGATAATCAGTTTGATACTGTAATGCAATAATAGGCAACATGTGGTCCACAGGCTGCATTTAGGCAAAGCGTGATCTTGGTAACTTGCACATGACCCTCCAAGCCCACAGATTCCACCCCATTTTAATTTTAATTTGAGTCTTTTGGGGGACAAATCTTTGCCTCCAAATCACCACAGAATCCTGCTATAGTTTAGTAACCACGGTGTGAAATGTCTTTTTCCACGCAATTGTGATATTGGGAGTATAGTGAGCATGTTGTGAATGAGGTTGATGCTTTCTTGGGGATTTCTTACAATCGCCAGGAGGAAAACTCCTGTCTATTTCTGATGATTGTACTGGAGGAATTCTGTGATTCCCAAGAGAACAAATGTACTGTATGTTCATTCTCCATTCTTTGGCACATGTTAAAGTTAGTCTTTATATTTCTAATAATAGAAGCATTGCATTAGTCCTAATGTTGCAAGAAACCCCTCAGACCCCCCAAGATGGATAAGAAGGGAAAGCCCCCCAGGCCCCTAAGATGGATAGGAAGGAAACTCCTCAAATCCTCAAGATGGATAGGAAGGAAACCCCTCAAACCCACAAGATGGATAGGAAAGAAACCCCTCAAATTCCCAAAATGAATAGGAAACCCCTCAGACCCCCCAAAATTGATAGGAAGGAAACCCCTCAATCTCCCAAGATGGATAGGAAGGAAACCCTCAGATTCCTAATATGATTAGGAGGGAAACCTCTCAGACTCCCAAAGTGGATAGGAAGGGAAAGCCCCCTAGACTCCCAAGATGGATAGCACAGGAACGCCCCCAAAACAACAGGCAGCAGCAGGGACCAGCAGCGGAGAGCTGAGGACAAGGAGGAGGATGTTGGGGCCTTGGGCTTGGTGTTCCCAAGTGACTGCTGTTGTTTCTCCCACTCGTGCACCTTTTTGGATGGCTAATGCACTCCTTAACCAGTTGGCCTTTGCTTGTGGGGGCAGCAAGGTGTGTGTGTGTGGAGGGGGGGAGCAATCCCAACCAAAATGCTTCTGGTTCTAGCAGCATCTTAATTTTTAGGATATTTTCAATGTTCTTGTGTATTGTTTTTTTGGCTTTAGGGTCTGCCCATCACATGTGGTTAAAAGTTTCTTCTTTTTACTGACATTTCCAACAAACTTTTTTAAAAAAAATTTGGATCCATCTTTGCTATCCTTTCCGATGTCATGTACCATCTATACATCATCTTGTAGAAATTTCTCTTAGTCCATAAAATCTTGTGAATTTAATCTTTGTTTTCCACATCTGTTCCCACTTTTCTAAATTAATATTATGATCCCATTCTTTGCCCATTGAGTCATACAATCTTTAACCAGATATTGTTCTGTATCTAATTTTGATGATATTTTATAGACTTTTACAATAGACTTTTGCAAAGACTGGAACAAAACAGTATCCATTTTGTTACCTTTCCAATCAGTGCCTATCTTCTTGTCCATTTGACATCTTCCTTGTAATTGTCCATATTGAGACCATGAAAATTGTATTCCCTCTTGTTGTAGTTGGCTTGGTCTCCACCCATTTTTGTCCAATGAAAGGCTTCTTTGGTTGATGTCCGCTTTGAGTAGAATATTGGTTTGTACTTTTTCCATACTTTGTATAGTGTATTTCTTAAGAGATGGCTCTTAAAATTAGAATCAATTGTTTTCTTATATACCAAGTATCCATGCTGTCTGTATCTTAAACCATGCCCTTCTAGCTTCAGTATGTTGACTATATTATAGAGGAAGGAACTGGAACAATCTCTGAGTATTCCTTGCCTTTAAAAACCCTATGAAATTCATGGGGTAGCCATTATTCAACAGACAGCATGAAGGCACATACACATACATAATTCTTCATAACTTATGGCACATCATAAATTTGGCATCCATCATGTTGACATACCAGTGTCTCGGCAGCTTGTTTTTTAAAAAAACAACAAAAACAAAACAAAACATGTGACAAGATGTGAGAAGGTTGTTCACCTAATGGCTGATGTCATAGCTTGCGGGAAGAGCATTCCAAAGTTAACATTAATTTTAATAATGTACTGAAGGCATTAACAACTGGTAAAGAAAACTGTTTAAAATGGAATACTTTTTTTCAGAGGTGAAAAAAACCTACCACAAAGTGATTATAATGATTTTGAGAGGAGGACAGAACGATCACTCAATAAATCTTACAAGTTAGGGTTGCCTTAGTTTGCATTATGCTGGGGCATTTGGATCATTTAAATACAAGAGTTGGTGATACCTGAATAGATTGTGTTTATATACTTCCGTTGTTATGCTCTGGTTTCCCTTTTCAGTTCTTATTTTAGCAACAGACTACTTTGTGATTGTGTCCAAAATGACTGAACTATGGCTTGCTGAGTGTGGAGATAAGAACAAGCAATAGTTTACCACTTAGCTGGAAATAAGGCAGAAACAGTACTCGAAAGAGAAGGTTCCTTCATATGTTGTAGTGCCTTTTCATACAGACCCAATTCATGGGTCAATTCATTGTGATGTTTTACTTCATATGGTTCATGGTGAGCTTTACACTGCTTCCTATGAATTTTTCAGTATTCAAAAACACGAAATGCAGAGTTGTATGTAAACACATCTGGATCAAAGAAGGCTGGTGCATTTATCTATGACATCCATTAATTTTAAGGCCAAAGATTTCCATTCCAAACCTTTTTAAGTTCATCTTTTCATGGACAAGAAAAAACAATCCAGATTTAATGATTTCTGTGAAATGAAGATAAACATACAGTGGCTTGCAATATGGGATTTCTATGTGTATCATGGGCTAAAAACACAGGCAGACCCTGCAATATGACATTGCATCCCTTGTTGCTGAACTTAGCTGAAATGTATCAAGAAAATGGCAGGATAGCTGCATGATTTATAGTTTTCTCTTTCGCAATCACACCCTCCCTAAATACACTGTGCACTAGTCTGATGGTCTCAGGGCAGGCTTTTAAACCAACCCAAACATAGCAGAGTCCTATATCAGTTGTCAGGAGAGATTTTACTGCACAGCTTGACCTTGTACCGCTCACTGTTTAAGAAAACTCTTTGACTCAGTTTTCATTTGAACTCACAGTGGAAGCTTTTAATTGTGACACCTTGCTTGTGGAGCCCCTGATGGTGCAGTGTGTTAAAGCGCTGAGCTGCTGAACTTGCAGACCGAAAAGCTGCAGGTTCGAATTTGGGGAGCAGAGCGAGTGCCTGCTGTTATTTCCAGCTTCTGCCAACCTAGCAGTTCGAAAACATGCAAAATTTGAGTAGATCAATAGGTACTGCTCCGGCAGGAAGGTAACAGTGCTCCATACAGTCATGCCAGCCACATGACCTTGGAGGTGTCTACGGACAACGCCGGCTCTTCGGCTTAGAAATGGAGATGAGCACCAACCCCCAGAGTCGGACACGACTGAACTTAATGTCAGGGGAAACCTTTACCTTTACTTTACCTTGCTTTATGATGTCCCATCAGTAAATGACATATGCAGAGATATACTCATGACAGATATCAGCAACAGATGCTAAATTTGCTGCTAAATTTGTAAATACAGTAATTACTACATAGCATTACTGTGTATTGAACTACTTTTTCAGTCAAATTTATTGTATAACATGATGTTTTGGTGCTTAATTTGTAAAATCATAACCTCATTTGATGTTTAATAGGCTTTTGCTTAATCCCTCCTTATTATCCAACATATTCACTTATCCAACATTCTGCTGGCCCGTTTATGGATAAGTGAGACTCTACTGTATTATATGTATATACAATATATTATATTATTATGTATTATTGCAAATTATGTTGTATATTGTGTGTGTATATGCTATGCTGATAGTATGCTCCTGTATACAATAAGGTTACAGTCAATGCAATCATATATAACAGTGCTCATAAGATTGTGAATTTAGGGAATTATCTTCTCAGTAGGAGGAACTGCAAAGGAGAAGCTGTAGTTCAAAACTGCTTTTTTTTCTGAGAGTGAATTGTTGCTTGGTGTGATATCATGACTTTGCCAACATGGTTTCATCTTAGCACCATTTTATGTGCTCAATTCCTGATTAACTGAGATGTTTTATGTTTCAGCATATTAATTGCCACATAGCGTTTTCTAAGAAGTTTTGTATCTTAAAAACAAAAACAAAACCTAAGCCACTAAAAAAACCCAATAATTTTTAATAACAGCCACTTTCATACAGACACTTCCACTGTAGTGAGTAAGTGTTGCATTATTCTGTGCCCTCACCTTAAGTCTGCCAATTATGGCAATCCTAAAGTGAATCTTTCATGGGTTTTTTTTTTTTTTGAAAGATTTGTTCATAGGGGCTTTGCTTTTGCCTTATTCTGAGACTGGGAGAATGTGGCTTGCCCAAGATTACCAAGTGGGTTTTCAAGATAAAGTCAGGATTTGAGCCATGATCTCTATAGTTGTAGCTAAATATTTCAACGACTACATCTTGCTAACTCTCAAGACTTGAATAGCTAGTGTTTAAGAAGGCTAATTGACTCCTACCTTCAGAGAAGATATGCCTTTGAATACCAAATACAACAGTGAAAGGTCTATTGTACCCGTGTCTTGTTCTTATGTGCTTCTTATAGGCATTTGGTTTGCCATTGTGGAATCCAGATACTGAACTATATAAATGTACTGAGAAAAGTTATTCTTCAGTTTAAACTATGAGTGCATTTCAAAAAAAAAATTAATGACATTTCAGTTGTGTTTAGATATCTTCAAACATTAATATGTTTATAAAGGTCTACACTCCACAACTTGTATTTCTGGTTACAATTTGAAAGTTCACATTGACTGTGCGAAAGCAGAGACATTCTAAAATCATTAGTGTGCCTTTGTATTGAACATTTCCACTGTGAATCATTATTGTTATTTCTTTTTCCTTCTCCTCAATTAACACACACAGCTTTGTGTTCAGTGGCTGTTCAGCCCTCTGTTCTGGTTTCTTTGTCTGCTTTTTAGTTGGATTTTTTTTTTAAAAAAATGAAATAATGAGAATGCTAGTATGAGAAAACAGCTTTGTTCTCTGGATCTCTGAATGTTCTTCTTGTATTTGATTCTGATTAATTTTATTTATACGTGACTTTTGGATTGTACCAAGGATATGTTTTGATAGAATAAAAAAAGTCAATAAAAAACAATCTTCCTTCTCTTGCTGCTCAGTTTCACAATCTTACTAGGTGTTACTGACTGCTGTTTTAGGCTATCGGTGATCCAGATTCTCTCCAAGAATTTAGGAATCAGGAGGAGGAGGTGGTGGTGGGGTAATGATAATGTTTAAACAAGCATTTAAATAATTTTTTTAAAGTAAGGACCTAGTATATCTTCTGGAGGAAAAGAGAAGCAATATATGTAGAAATTATTCAGTTTATATATAAAAAAAATCAATAGCCCAGAAATGTAAATATTTGTAAAATATTGTACCGGAGAAGCCTGCCCATCTCTATATGCGCGTGATCTGTGAGTCCATTGATTGCTAGTGTTGATTTGGCTGGCTAAGCAGGTGTCCCCTTCTTCCCTCACTGCTCCATGTGTGTTCCTCCCAAAGCTGTGTGCTCTGTGGAAGAGGACAACCATCCCAGATTGAAGGAGTACTGTTCTTCCATCAAGGGTATATATGATAACTGTCCTGTCCTCTTAGAACATTCAAACAAATTCAGAGTCAATTTGTAGGAGAACATAGAGTGTATGTCTACACTGTGCCACAATTTAAGAAGTGTATTGGTTTTGCACAAAACCCATTGTTACTATCTTTCTTAGGTTTTCAGTAAGGCATTTTCCCCTTCAGCGTTTAAGGTTAATTTATTCTGCTTTTCTAATTTGCAGGATGGGGTAAATATGTGTATGTTCATGCAGAACATCTTAACCAGACTCATGAGGTAGGTTCTGGCTTTACATTTCCGTTTTATTTCTAAAATGTGAAGACACTCAAACTGATGAACAATCAGCATTTTCAAAAATGGCATTGAATATTTAGTGCTATTTGTAAGGCTGAAAGGTTTTGGAAACTGGACAGTTGGTTCATATAGACACATCTAGCATAATTGCTAGATTCTTGGGTTACAGATTTTTGCAGAACACTTCAAAGGAATAAAATATACTAGAAAGTAAAAAAGTACTGGAGGTGTTTTTGAAAGACATAGAAGACAGTAATCTTTCCAGAGTGGGCATGAAATATCACCACAATTTACACAGGGGCTTAGGAGGTACATGTAAAAAGGATAAGAATGTTAGTAAAATTCAGACCTGTTCTACCCTACTCCCCTCAAATAGGTTTTTTTTTTCCTCTCAGGTTCATTACTGTCTCCTCAATAATTTAAAATTCATATTTCTCATGCGCATGTGTTTTGTGAGTTATTTTGGACCTTAAATTTAATGTTATTTATTTATTTTGTGTACCGCTCTTCTCCCCCAGGGGGACGGAGTTGGAGATGAGAGAAATGTTCTCTATACCTCACATTTTAATCCAATTCTCCATCATTTGAGACATTTCTCTAATGGATTGTAGATTTATTGCTTGCAAGGATTTGATCATAGGTATAAAGCAATCACTCTTCAAGGTCATCCAAGAATAACGAAAATTGAATGGCAGACTAAGGTGAACTAGAAAAAGGTATTCTAAAATGCTTGGGACCCAGAGGTATTTTTTAATTTTTTAGATTTTGGAATATTATGTTTGCACATACATACGTAGTGAGATATCTTGGAGATGGGACCCAAGTACAAACTCAAAATTCATTTATGTTTCATGTATGCCTTATACACATACCTGAAAGTAATTATATACAATAATTGAAATCATTTGTGATGTAATACAAGATTTGTGTACATTGAAGCATCAGCGAGCCATTTTGTCATTATCTCAGCTATCCATGTGGGCAGTTTTGGATTTGGACTATTTCAGATTTTGGAATTCAAATTAAGGAATTCTCAACCTCTCAAAGATTACCTAGTCCAATCCCAGGTCAGTACAGAAAGTCCACTATTCTAGCATCTGTATTAAGTAACCATCTTTACTTAAAAACATTAAAGTCCCTAACTTTCTGAGGAAAGACATACCCAACACCTCCAATTTTTCCTCATTGGTTAATGTTCTCTTTGGATTTTCATCCTAACAAAATATAGTTTGATATTCTTGCCTTTTACCTATTATGATTTGGACTCTATAATTCCATTAAGGCAGCCTAGAATAATATTCACCTTTTTAGCTGCCATATTCCACTGCCAGCTCATGTTAAATTTGTTGTCTTCTAACACCTTTAGCTCCTTTTTACACATTTTGCTGTCAAGCCAGGTGTTTCTAGTCCTGGATTTATTTGTACATCAGATTTTTACTAGTATAAATGGAGAACTTTTCTTAAAATCCATTTTGTTAGGTCCATTTCTTCATCCTGACAAACTTGTCTTGAATCATGTTTGGCTTTTAGTGACACAGTTGGTTTAGGAACATCTTTTCTGTTTCTTTGTGCAAATGGATTATAAAGATTATTTATAAATATGTTGAACAAAACTATGTCCACAGCATCCTTTTTGTCACTTAGTGAGTTGATGATAATGCATAGTTCACCAGCTTGCCAACACGAATATTGTGAGGCAGTGTGGTTCAACCTTTAGTTACCCGAGGGCCAATCAAACTTTAGTATAGGAATGTGAGGGCCAGAGAAATTCCAGAAAGAAAATACATTACATATTGTATTCAAAAATAATTTTTTTTAAAATGTTAAATTAAAATATTTTTCCAGTAAGAAGGGGAAGGGCCAACAAAAATGAATTGGTTGGACCACACTGTTGAGGAATCTGTGTATATATTTGAATGTTGAGTAAACTTTACAATTTTCCCTGAATAAGTGCTTTGGTCATGCTTAAAATTGTTATCCTAAAATGTTCATGTATTGGTTCCCCAAACTGTAAAACTGTAATAGTGAGCACACACAGGTGTGAGTGGTTTTTACTAACATGTGTACCCTAGTCGTTTATTAATCGGTTCCATCGTTTCTTACGAATGAAGTTTTTCCCCCCATCAGTTTAATATACAGAGGAAGCCAAACCTTAGGCCTCTTCTAAGGTACTATTTTTGTCCTGGAAAACAAAGCTTATGACAGTTGTCATACACATTCTACAATGCTTGCTCTGCATCTTTCTTCTAATCATTTTGAACCCACAGGGACTCAGGTTGACAGAAAGTGTAAAAGTTAGATCACTAGACTGTGAAATTAATATAGCATTTGGTTTTAGGGCTGTTGAATATGCCCAGCCATATTCACTTTGCGCCTTGAATGACATTTTTCAGATATCTCAGGGATTGCATGGATATTGCTTACTGGAAATGCAGCTCAAACCATCCCCGATGGTTGACATAATAATGGGACTTTCTCAGAATTTACCAAAATGAAGTTCATGTTTTCTGAATTTTATGAGAAGGGAACGGCAAGTGATATTTCATTGGTAGAATTGCACTCAGACCCGGTTCTTCATTGACGCCACTGAAACCGCCGCTTCGGGTGTGCAGCCCGCCAGCAGCGGCGACCATTGGGTCGCTCGCCGCGGAACCAGGAAGTATTTTGTATTCTCGCAAGATCTTGTGAAATCTCGTGAGATTTCCGCGAGATCTCGCGAGAATACGAGCTACTTCCTGGTTCCGCAGTGAGCGACCCAATGGTCACCACTGCCCGCCGCCGCCAAGTTTGAGGTGGGGGTGGGGGCGTAATTTCGGAGGTGGGGGCGCGGCCCTAGGTTGGCTTACAACCTGAAAAAACCTAGGGCTGCTCCTGATTGCACTTCAACTTCAAAGATATCTTCTGGATTCTACACTGCCCACATGGTTACAGTGATTCTTTTAACTGTTTTGGGCATAAATAGGGTGAACAATTCCCAATTTAAAAGGGACAGTGATAGTATTTAAAAACAAAAATGCCAGAGTTGTTGTATGCATTTCCAATGTATGTTGACCCTAAGGCGATCGTATCATGGGATTTTTTTAGGGCTGAATGTGTGACTTGTCCAAGGTCACCCAGTGGGTTTTCATGGCTGAACAGGGAATCAAACCCTGTTTCTAGACTCAGTTCAATTCTCAAACTATTATGCCATGCTGGCCTAAATAAGCCTAAAGTATTTCAGTCTCTTGTGTGTCAGTATTGAACTTCTTGCTGACACAAGTTCTTCAATGTACGTGTATTTAGTAGTGTGGTATTTATTTTTTGCAAAGCAAATATTGATCCTGATTGCAAATAAAAAACTTCTTACTATTTGATTTTGCTGACTGCCTTTATGTTTGCAATTTCAAAATGTATTTTTCCTCTTGACTTCTTCCTTGGGACAGGTTGCCTTTAATTACAGTTGCATTGATTCAAGGGAAAGCTCTTGGAGGAGGAGCAGAACTGACCACTGCATGTGACTTCAGGTAAGATTAAATGTATCGCTGAATAGACATAGACTCCATGCATACTGGGTCCCCCTGGGGGAGAAGAGAGGCATAAAAATTAAATTAATTAATTAATTAATTAATTAATTAATTTTCACTCGGGATTTCACCCTGAGGAAGAGTGGCGGTAGTTCTCTTCGACTCCCTTGCCTTTTTCTCTTCTGGGCTGTAATATATTTTAGGCTTTTATTTAATTTCATTTTAACTATATTTCACTTATAGTCTTTATGCCTTGGGTGTCCAATGGCAGACAAACAATTAACATTTTAAATAAATTATAGTAAAATAATTAAAAACAAATGATAAGTTTTGACTAAAGAAACCAGGAAATCCTATATGTGTTTGAATTCTGCAATGAACATAGGAAACTAGACTCCCTTTAAAAACCTGATATAGAGGCCTCAATTCTCCCTTAGAGCATGCATCCAATCATGATACAGATCTCTTCTAGCTACACAGATAGGAACAAGTCTACGCCACTCCCTTGAGTCTGGTCTACTAGGGACAAACAGGAAATCTATTTCAAATCTCACTTTTTACTTTCAGCTTTCTGGGTTGGGGGGACATGCCAAGTATTTATCACATCACGTTTCTTGTCCCATTGTTGGACGTGCTCTGTCAAAAGCTGTCATTAGATGTGTGCCACCACTTACAGGGTGATACCTGTTTGTGGTGTTAGGAGTGTCCCCCACAAGACGTTGGTCCTCACTTCTCCTCAAACTGTCCCCAGCTACCTACTGCTGCCACCTCCCATTTACAGACAACAATAATATTCTGTTTTCTGCATGCTGACCTATGTATAGTCATTTCTTAGTGTCCATGGACTCCACCACTGATGGCTTAAATTTAAAAAAAAATCTAAAAAGCAAATCTTTATTTTGTCATTATATATAAAGAACCTTCTTTGGAGGCTTTTAAGCAGAAGCTGGATGGCCATCTGTCAGGGGTGCTTTGAATGTGATTTCCTGCTTCTCGGCAGGAAGCCCATGAGGTCTCTTCCAACTCTGATTCTATGATTCTATGACACCATTTTACTATTCCATTGTATATAATGTGACTTATATAAAATGGAACAGTATAATGGGAATTGTATACAATGGAATGGGGAGTCTAAAACCAATCCCCAGCAAATACCAAGGGCACACTGTACTTTATATATAGTATGAGGAGTGAGATGTACTGATCTTAGAATACATAACTGAAATAATAAACTCAGATTTCCTTATTTATTGAACACAGCATCTAGAACAAACACTCATTTCATAATAAAATAAAAAAACTAATTCTATATAATAATCTATCATGTTTTCCTTGTTCCTAGCTATCACCAGCTTACTATTTTATTTACTTTCATGTTTACATAATTAACTCCCTTCTTACCTGCCACAAACAGGAACTCAGGGCTTTTATGCCATCGTTATATCAATTCTTCCTTTTGTCTATCACCCATTCTTCCCCTTATTCTTCATTTAGAATGAGTAACTACAGAATCCTCATCTATTTTAGCCCTGTTACTCTCCTTTACCAAATCTAGAGTTAAAATGGAGATTATTCCCTATGAACATAGATCATTATTTATGAGTTACCATAAGGAATTCTTGTTCCTTGCAAGTGAGTTTGAGAATATTTCTTGTTCCTTAACACCCTCCTCTCCAGATACATAGGTATCTGGTCCCATCTGTTCTAACCTTGACCCACATATGGGAAGTGGTCCCCAGTATTCTTCCTAATCGGTTTCCAGGCTGAATTTTTCCTCATTTCTGCTGTAGTGGAACTGATGCATCTCGTTTGGTCTACAAATCACTTTTTGTGTTAGTAATATACCTTTACATTCAGACTTGGAGCTACTTATCCTGCGTGTTTCAGCAGGTATTACATGCCCAAAACATCCATGTCAGAAGAGTCTGAAATGGGGAATTACAGTGTGGGAATATGGCAGTAGGGTGGTGATCTTTGGGAGCTCCCAGAGACGCAACACCTTGGACGATCAGGTGAGCAGTTGCTCCCCCCTTTCCAGGCGTATTGAGACCGGAAAGGCTGCAAAACCCCACAGAGGATCGAACCGACAGCCCAAGAACTGTTTTTCCCTCAAGGGAGGTGGTCAGGGGCCTGGATGAGACTCCACAGGGAAGCGGATCGCCAAGGAAGCAAGCCTGAGGACTGGATAGAACTCAGGACTACTGCTGACCCCCCACATTTTAATAGATAAGAACAAATGACTACAAGAACATGAGTAGAAGAAAACTCTTTCTTCATGGTGGAAAAGCATCTATTAAAAAAAGAGAAATTGAAGGAGGAGAGAGAATGGTGGAGGGAGGAAGGGAGGACTAACAAGGAAAAGGACGAGGATAAGTAAAGAGCGTAAGAAGGAATAGAAGGAGACATGGAGGACAGGAGAGGGTTGGGAGTAAGAGATGAAACAAGACAGACAACGAATGGCATCAATTAAAAAAGAACAAAAAAGCAAAATAAAATAGAAGAAAGAAGTACAAAATTAGAAACGAGACAAGAAAGATTTGAGCAACAACAGATGGAATTTCAACTGAAATACAGAAATGTGTTAGAGGATTCAAAAGAAGATATCAGATTAATAATAATAAATATAATGGCTAAATTGATGGAATACACAGAAGAGGATATGGAGGAAGAAATAGATAAGGTGTACAGGATTTCTACCAGCTATGCACGACAGAACAAAGTGGAAAGGGATGTTATAGTACACTTTACAAAAAAAAAAGACAAGATATGAAGTTTTAAAACAAAATAATACGACCTCTTTATACTTTAAAGGAAAGAAAATAGCAGTACTGAAAAAAAATACCATCATCGACTCTTACAAGAAGAAGGAAATACCTATTCTTGATGGAGGAAGAGATACCATATTACATTCCGGTGGGAACGAATGGAAGGAGTAATGGTGACATACAATGAAGAACGATACTGGCTTACAACAGAGGACAAAGCACAAGACTTCTACAAAAGATTAATGAAAGACATGGAAGGAAAAGACCCAAGGAAAAGACCCAGAACAATATCTCCAGAATAGATGGAATTGCCTTGTGGAGTGACCCCAGCATACTTGGACGATGTAGATGATGATGATGATGAAGAAATTAAATATGGAATGGACAATTAAATGCTATTCAAATAGGGTTGTTGTGTGTCTTTCGGGCTGTGTGGCCATGTTCCAGAAGCATTCTCTCCTGACGTTTCGCCCACATCTATGGCAGGCATCCTCAGAGGTTGTGAGGTACAACCTCTGAGGATGCCTGCCATAGATGTGGGCGAAACGTCAGGAGAGAATGCTTCTGGAACATGGCCACACAGCCCGAAAGACACACAACAACCCTGTGATCCTGGCCATGAAAGCCTTCGACAACACGCTATTCAAATAATTTGAACTGCGTGAACTCCCCAAATAAAAGAAATAAAAGGTTTGACCAAATAAAGAAAGGAAACTATGATTTGATAGCCCTACAAGAAACACATATAAATCAGAAGCATGTAGCCCATTTAGTTAGAAAACATCTGGGCAAAGAATTCTATTTGGCAGCACCACAAAAAAAAAGAGAGGAGTAGTGATCTATGTAAAAGAAAACATTTTGGCCAAACTGGCATTTAAAGATAATGAAGGCAGAATAGTAGGAGTTTGTTTAGAAAAAGGGGAACAAATATTATTAATTTGCAACTATTATGCACCAAATGATCCCAAAAGTAAATTTATAAAACAACTTACAGATTAATCATGAAACAAGAGGTCAATAATGGGAGACTTCAATGGAGTGCGTGACAATCAGCTGGACAAAAACACCCAGGGAAAAAGGAAAGCTCAACAGATCTGGGAAAGCTGCCTTAAAATTTTATTAATTTACAGAAAGAGCTGGGAATGCAAGATGCGTGGAGAACACATCATCCAAAGGAACGGGATTATTATTCAAGCGGACACATGAGTTGGTCCAGAATTGACATGGTCTGGACCACAAAAACGATCACTACACAAATTGACACAATTAAAATACTACTTAGAAGAGACACAGACCACTGCCTGATAGAGACTGTTATAAACAAAAAAGTAAGAACCAGGAAATGGAGATTAAATGAAAATTTGCTGCGTACAGAAGAAGATATAGAAAAGAATAAGAAGTTACTTAAAGAATATATTATCCTAAATAATACTCCGGGAATAGAAACCCAAGTGATCTGTGATGCCAGTAAAGCGGCAATGCGTGGAAACTTCATACAACTAAATATGATGCAAACAGAAAAACAAGAAAAAAGATGAAATTCAACAAGATACCAAAACTACAGAAGGAAAGTTAAATGTAAATCCTAGAAATAACAAATTGAAGTATGAATTGGAATTATTACATAAACAAACAAATCACCTAGAAATGGAGCAAAGAGCAAAAGATCTGAAATATATAAAACAATATAACTTTCAAAATGCGAATAAGCCAGGGAAATGGCTTACAAGAAAATTAAGACAAAAGAAGAACGCAAAATCGGTATTGCAAATATCAGATGAGAATAAAACCTATACCACAGACCAAGAGATTTTGAAACAATTTAACAAATATTACAAGAAATTATATAAAAGTGACCAAATAAAGAAGGAAGAGTTCATCGAATACCTAGGAAAGCAAAATATCAAAAGACTCTCAGAAACAGAAAGAGAACTATTAAATAAAGACATAATGGAAGAGGAGATAGATAAAGCAATAAAAAAATTAGACACATCCAAAGCTCCAGGACCCGACGGCCTTTCAGCAACATATTATAAAACACTAACAGAGGATTTAATACCCCCTTAAAGATAATTATGAATTAAATACTACATGACAAAAAAATGCCAAGTTTTTGTAAAACGGCAAATATCACAATGGTTCACAAAGAAAAGACAGACATAACGAAAGTAAAAAACTACAGACCCATTTTACTATTAAATATTGACTATAAATTTTTTACAAATATAATTGCGGAACGATTAAAAACCTTTCTTTCTACATGGATTAAAGAAGAACAAACTGGCTTTCTACCCAACAGAAACATAAAAGACAATGTAAGAAATATTATCGATGTAATAGAATACTACGAGACCCATAATCAAAAAGAATTGGCAATTTTGGCAATAGATGCAGAAAAAGCATTTGATAATTTAAACTGGGATTTTTTAATTAAAAAATTGATACTAAAAGAAATTGATGCAAGCCACTATTTTATCAATGTAATTGAAACAATTTATGAAGATCAAGAGGCCAATATTTGGATAAATGGTCAGGAAACCAAAAAAATAAGGGTGGAAAAAGGAACAAGGCAAGAATATCCCTTCTCCCCTTGATTTTTATACTAGCACTAGAATTTCTGTTAAATAAGAGATGACGAAAACCTTAAAGGAATAAAAATTAATAAAGAATCATACAAACTGAGAAGTTTTGCTGACAATCTTATCTGCACGATTGAGGACCCTTTAAATAATATTGATCAATGGCTACGGAAAATCGAATAATTTGGAAAAGTTTCAGGGTTCAAAGAAAAATCAATGATATTACCTAAAACAATTTCTAAAACAAGACAAGAAAAACTTCAGGAACTTTCAGGGCTCCATATTGTAATAAAAATCCGCTATCTGGGTATAAACATCATGGCAAAAAATTCATAGCTACTACATAACAAATATGAAAGTAAATGGAAAGAAATTAGAAAAATCTTAAGAATTTGACTTTTCTAAAACTGTCTTTACTAGGTAGAATCTTGGTAAACAAACATTTTGTTTCTTTTCCAAAATCTACCCATTATTAGGAATAAAAAAATTTTTAATGAGTGGAATAAAGACATACTAATATTCATATGGAATAATAAAAAAGCCAAGGATAAAATATACAAATTTGACTGAGGACAGGGAAAAAGGCAGGTTTGGATTATGAAATCTGAATCTGTACTTTGAGGCAAGTGCCCTAGAAATGGGTCAAGGACTGGACAACCTTAAGTAAAAGATAAACTCTAATACTGCAAGGACATGATCTATGTGCAGGTTGGCACGTGTATCTATGATACAATAGAAAAAAAGATAGAAAAATATTTTGGAAATCATTTTATACAATCATCGAGATTTGGGACAAATATAAAGGAAACTTCTACAATAAATCCCCTTTGTGGGTTCGAAAACATGCAAACGTGAATAGATCAATAGGTACTGCTCTGGTGGGAAGGTAACAGCACTCCATGCAGTCAGGTCAGCCACATTACCTTGGAGGCATCTATGGCCAACGTCAACTTTTCGGTTTAGAAATGGAGATGAGCACTAGCCCCCAGAGTCGGGACACGACTTGGCTTAATGTCAGGGGAAAACCTTTACCTTTACCTTATATTCTGGAGCATGTAGTACCATCATGTATCATCTTTGCTGATATTCAGGTTTGCTATGCATCTCATTGTATTTTTTATTTGCTGATATTTTGGAAATGGAAATGAAGATATTTACACCAGTTTTTTCTGTGCATTTTGTTACAGTTCATTATATGGTGCCTCTTTATGGTGATATTTGTCTTGGGCGACTGTTTCCCCACCTGCATAGCCTCCTTTGAATGTGAAGTGTCTGGCTCATATCCCATCAACCAAAGCTCATACTACAAGCTGTAAATGTCAGGTCTTTGTTTTTTTTTAAATCTGTAATTAGATGGTAGACATAATATAAATTTTGGCAGACAGCCCTAATTAAGATATTTGGCACTGAACAAGATGAAATCAAAAGAGCCTGGTGCAGAAATGGCTCTTCAGTTTTGCAAAAAGACATTGTAAAAAAGTATACATTGGTTATGCAGTTTGGATATTACTGTATAATTACAGTCACAAAACAGTTATCATTAGGAACATGCCTGAGGTGAGAAGCTTTACTTTGATATCACATGTTTTATTATTCTAACTGATGATTTGGCTTTGACTTCAATCAGGATAAAGAGCACCTAGCATTGTGTTGTCGAAGGTTTTCATGGCCGGAATCACAAGGTTGTTGTGTGTTTTTTGGGCTGTATGGCCATGTTCCAGAAGTATTCTCTCCTGACATTTCACCCACATCTATGGCAGGCATCCTCAGAGGTTGTGAGGTATTATACAACCCTGCAACCAGCATTATTATCAGTAACACTGCAATGGCAATAATAGGGCCATTGTAGAGTATGCCTTGTTTTTATGTTTGTTTGTTTTAACAGAATGATTTTCTCTTTAAGAACATAAGAAAATTATGTTGGATCAAACCAAAGATGAACTTCACATTCAGCTCACAGTGGTCAACCAGATAGATGCCTATGGGATCCTGTTGCCCTCTCCAGCAACTGGAATACAAAGGAATATTACTTTGATGCAGGATAGTCCCAGTGGTTCTACCTCAGTACTGTGGCATTTTAGAATAAATGTTATTATGAGAGACTCATATCACAAAGACTGAAACAGAGTTAGCACTAACAGAGCTGGCTCCATCCTTTAATAAATTCTTGGAAATGGAAAAGGGGGATTTCTGGGGTGTTTACTAACATAGTTGTCCAAGACTGTAACTCCTTTAGGAAACTTGCTACTGTTATCTGTATATCTCATCTATATGCAAGTTTCTCCACGCCAACCATAGTAGTGCTTCTCAACATATCAGTAGTTTTGAGTACTGTTCAGTCTAGGTTTGCTGAGCGAGGCTTAGAGGCCTGACCAGAATAGCAACTGGAGGGTGTTGAATTCTCCAGCATGAGAGGGAAGTAGTCAATATTAATTTTGGGTAATACAGAGGCCAAGTAGAGTGTAGCAAGACCTGGCACATCTTTTGTGGGAGATTAAGTTTAACAAAGCAGTCAGCAAAGTATTGAGCCTAAAATAACATTGTAATAGCTAGTACGTTTCCAGTGAATTAAGGGGCTAGGGTTAAGAATGAGGCAGGGGCAGAATAAAAAATAGCCACAGTGTAAGCCATTAGAAATAGTATTAGTGAATTCTAAATGTGCCCTTTCTGTTGAGACTTCACAAAAAGAGATGACGTTGGGGGCAGCTGAGGTAATTGTCGTATCTAAGATTTTCCATATCCAAGACTTCAATGAGCTTGAAAATGTAGTGGGCAATTTGTATTGCCACATTGAACTAGAAATTAATTCTAACTTCTTTATTTGCACCAGAGAACTGTAGGTGTGCAGAATAAACTCAGATGTGTGTAAGAGAAAAGGGTAAAGGATGAAAAAGAGTGCTAAGGAATGTGGGTGGAATTTAGGCACAAGCATATGGTTTCATAACACTGTGCCTCTTCTCTCCCCACTCACCCACACCCTCCTTGCTCTCCCATTAATAAACAACATAGCTGTGGTAGACAAGATAATTCTATTTTTTGTTTCTCCTGAGAACCAAAACAGTCCTTTCAAATCATTGCCCTTTCGGCCCATTTTAATTTTAACCTTGTAACAATAAAGAACTCACATTTTTTTTCTCTTATAGTAGTGATATTAATCTGTTTATTTCTTCAGTGGAAAACAGGACTTGGATTTAAAAATAAGTTTTTAATTTTTTAATGTATTTGCCTTTATTTAGTGGTCTCTCTTTGGCCTAAATTTCATAGAGCATTTGCATATTCATGAGTTCTTGAGAAATGCAAGCTGACAGGATACTGCTTCAAGCTTGGCAAGTGTGTTTGTGCAAGCCACTGATATCTCTGAAGCCACAGAACAGTATGGAAAACAGAGCTTGTCCCCCAATACGTGGAGGCTAGTGAATGGTGTTTGGTTTCTGTTCTTTTGAGTCTTCTATTGGTCTGTTCTATGCCTTACCTTGAATCAGTGTTGCCCAACAGAGATCTGTGTGTCATTTTGGAATATTTGCAAGATGCAAGATTAAAGTGTTCAAAATACAAATCACATTATGGCAGTTCACAAGTTCCAAACATGATAGGATCTGCAGATTTGTTCTTAAGTTAAATGTATATGTAAGTCAGAACAGGTACATTTTTAAGTGTAACTCCAGCCAAATACACATATAGTTTAGCTTTGGATAGCATAGGGGAGGAGGGTTAACACGGTTAGCTTTTTTGAGCCACCTATGAACTGAACTGCACCCATAAAATTCTGTTGGTGGAGAGAGGACATTTTTATCTGTGCACATTGAAAAGCAGCTCTGGAGGATCAGCAGCAAATGTGAGATATGGTGCAGAAGGCTGCAGGAAGGATACACCAAAATCTCCTCTTTCCTGATAGACAAGCTAAACTAATTTCTGGTGGCTTTGGCAATCCGGTCTTTTTGACAATAATATTTACACACATTTTAATGACTCAGTTGCCTCTTAGAAGTTTTGCTTGTTATACTTCGTTTTGCTCACCACCCTACACCTATGGCAGCATCTCTTAATCTCCATGTTGTCTGTGAATGATCCCAACCTCAAATCATATACTTTCTTCCTCCTTCTTAACTATATCCCCACAATTTCCAATAAACATACTTTTCTGTCTACTTGTCTCTTCACACTCCATCTGTCTTTGTCACTTTTCCACAACCCTGGATTTCTTTCCTTATCTATGCTGCTTTTTTCCTCTATCCTCCGTAAAGCACTTTTTGGCAAGGGTTTATCACTGCAAACACAATACAAGATAAGGAAGATTTAGAGATGTTGGAAGAGATGTAAACTGCAGAGCAGTAGCTGCTGGCAAACAACTCACTGTGGGATACCTATTCAAATCATTGGCTTTGCCCAAAAAGAGATAGAAATGTCATTAGCATCCGTTATAGTTTTCTCCTGCAATACAGCATTACATTTAGGAATGTGCAGTGTACTGTGGTCCGCCTCCTCTCTTTCTTCAGTACAATAAAGAATGGGAGTATTTTCATGAGATGCAACAAAATGCAATATCCTCCCTTTACTGGCAATTAAGCATTCCCTGCTACATTGCTGTAATATCGAATTAAATCCCCAGTTCTGCTCTTGGCCAAATCTGTATTTTCTCTGCCATTGTTCCATGTCCAAATACTGCAAGTTGTCTGATTTGTTCTCTAAAATGCCATTCTCTTGATCTTGTCTAAATTACAAAACTGTCTTTGACTTTCTCTTTTCACACAAAGCACACGAAAAATTGGCTTTCTTTTCAGTGCTCTAATCACTATCTGGACTGGTTTCAAGCTGACTTGAACCAAAAAACCTCAATAACCTTCAGCTCTTTGTGTTACATCATGTATTTTATCATACCCGTTATTTTACTGCAATGTACTTTCATTCTACCAAATGTACTTTTCTGCATGTTCCCCTTCTGTGCTCCAAATATTCCCCTACTATTAAAACTTCTCCAGGATCAGCTGCAAAATATCTGCAAAACTCTTTCTCCACAAATAAGTCTTTAAATTCTGCCCGTGTGCATTGCCCAAACAGCGTAGCCTTTGTTACAGAAAGCTCTTGGAATGTCATTGCTTTATAATCCTGGGCAGTAGATAGAATATTGATTCAATCATACTTGAAGTAGATAAACCGAAATCAATGTTCTGTGCCTTAACCTAATGGTTATAAGAGCTCAAGAAAACAAAAGAGGACAGTGGCTGACATCCTGTTCAGAAGTTACAAGACTGGGATTCATGTTTAGTCTGCTAATGCCTGAATCTGACCTCAAAACTTACCTTTTGAGATTTTTGAAAGCCTCTTTTGGTCACATTGAGAAGCAGTACCTTAAAGGGTCTCTCCAGCTGCCTGTTCTCAATGCATCTCTTGGACTGAAATAGCACTAGAGGGTCGGCTAATGGTCATGATGATTCTAAGTTTTATTAAGTATAGACAAGTCATGCACTTGTGTTTTGATTGGTCCTAGTTCTGCCAATTATGGAGATCCTATGCTAATAACAAATCTGTTCAGATATACACATGTGTCCTTATCTGAATAAAATCCAAGCTGATGCTATTGAAAAAGATTCCCTCCTGCCCAATATTATGCCCACTGAATTGACCACATTTCTGAACTGGAATACAAATGTTATACCTAAATATGAATGTTTGAACACACTGTATTAAGGGATTTTGGATTATTTTTACACAATCAATTTGTTTGTTTTGGATTTTTAAAAAAACCTGAAAATCACTTCCTGGGTGTGCCTGCCTGACATTAGAAAACGTATACTGTCTGCAAGTCTTGCTGCCCAGAATTGTGCTTTGCATAGAAATGAAGCAGAGGACTGAGAAGGCCTGACTGCTAAGCTTCAGTATAAATTAACAACAGAATACTTATTTCTCATTGACAGGTTAATGACCTCGGAGAGCGAAATGAGATTTGTCCACAAGCACATGGGCTTAGTGCCAGGCTGGGGGGGAGCTGCCAGGCTCGTCCAAATCCTTGGCAGCAGCCCTGCCCTCCGGTTGCTTAGTGGGGCTGAGAAAGTGGATGCCGAGAGGGCCCTTTGCCTTGGCCTGATAGAAGTCGTGTTGCCCTCATCAGAGGAACGCAGACCTTTACAAGAAGCACGCACCTGGCTCAATCTGTACACCAAGGGTCCACCTGAAGTAATTCAATCTGTGAAGAAAGTTGTTTCAGCAGGAAGGGAGCTACAGCTGGAAACTGCCTTAAGGATAGAAAAGGAGATTTTTGGAACTGTTTGGGGTGGTCCTGCCAATCTGCATGCCTTGGCTCAGAGAACAAAACATAAATGAGTAATGCGTAAAAGAAATGGTTCTTTTGCAAACAGTTTCGTAGGAAACCATTATGAAAGTTTATTACCTCAGTAGGCATTAAACTTTCTGGGACATCTGCCCCATACCTTCATTCAGTAATGTAGCATCTGTTGGTACCACAAGTGGGCATCTACCATTGCCATTTTTTTTAAAAAAAATCAATTTTACTAGGTAAAGCAGAGCAATAGTTTCCTTTATCCATCTTACTTTCATTTCCCGTGGTCTCTGTTCTTTTTTTTTGGCATACCCACCAGCTAGGCAACTATAGCTTTGAGGTAAAGGAGAATAATTCTGCTACCCTGGGAATGGGGAAAGATCAGGCAGCAGATTGAAGGGTTGCGTTTGTGGTCTTACGATAGGAGGGACCAAGGGTTTATATTACACATTTATGCACGGATGTTTGTAGGGCTTTACACAGATGCAGAAGCTTCTCTATAGCCTGTGTTGGGGAAATGTTTGAGACTGTGATATTAGGATGTGTATCTTTGCTTGGTCATGATAAGTTATTGAGTGACCTTGAGTGGCAAGTTACACTCTCAGCCTCAGAGGAAGGCAAGAGCAAATTCTGCCAAGAGAATCTTGTGACCAGAGTTGCCTTAGGTTTGCTATAAGTCAGAAATGGCTTGATGGCATACAAGGGCTTCCCTACATATATGACTTGGGTATTTCAGAGTCCTTGTAACCTAGAAGTCTCAATTCCCTTCTAACCATTTTGTAATTAATGGGAGATATCAGAGACACATGACTTTGGAGAGTCACAAGTCTTGAAAATGTGGCAGAGCAATGCCCGTCTCTACACAGAACAGGAAATTGCTGCTAGAAAGCAGATGATGTACAGGATAAGCATAGATCTACATGTTAAAAAATAGGATTCCATTTAAAATCCTGGGTAGTTAAAAACTCACCATGGCAACTATGATTGTACCCAGAATAGTTCTAAAGTGCGCATTTGCCCCTAAGTTGCAAATCTCTAAATTATCTCTAAAATGGGGATAAAGGAATTTTGGTTTTGAAAAATCCAGAGAGAAAGCATATAATCATCCTCTGTAGGCCCCAAACATTTCACTTCCAGTAGTTTGCTGTATACTGGGGGTAGTAACTGCTTGCATTTTTAACTACACTTTACTTCCAACACACTTTCATCTGGACAAGATGGAGTAGGGAAATCCCAGTTGCAGGTAAATATGCAGATATATTTTTGTATCATCGGATCTCTGATTGATTTGGATGTGGTGATGTTATTTTTATTTGTGTCACAGAGTATGGCTATATTTTTTGAAATGTATATCTCCATAAAAATTTAATTCTAGTAAAAGTAGTTACTATTTGAGACAAATTTTGTTGGTGGTTTCCTGGCTCCAAGCTCTTTAAGATAATCATGAACAAGTAGAACTTTTGATGTATTGTATATACATCATGCACAGAAAACTAGCACATTGAGAACTGACCTAGAAGCACAAAAGTAAATTGTAATGGGTCAAGCCTGAATGTGACCAGTTCTTAAACTGCATGGAAACAATTCTCACAGCAGGGCATGTTATTTTAAATATTCCCCCCAATATGTAAAACTTAGGTTTTGTTGAATTTGCTTTGATTTGCACACTCAGTCCTCTTTGACTGTTGTACTCTGGCTGATGTTGCAGAGCTGAATCTATTGAAATGAAGACATACTATCAAGTTATAAACAAGTATGTTAAGAAGTCTGTATATATCTCCATGACCCATTAAACAGACACATTAAACAATTTATCAGCTGGAAATACAGGAATAATTAAGATTAGGTATGCAAGGTAGTGTGTGTTACACTAATTTATTCCTATAATATTAAATGTTATCACTTAAGATGGTTATATATTTGGGGAGACATATATTTTAATTGTAGGATTTCCCATGGATACCAAAATCCAGGGATGCTTATGTGGTTTGCTTTTTGGATATTTTTTGGGGAGAGGGGTATTTTGAAGCCATGGCTGGCAGAATCCATTGATATGGGGACTGACTGAATATCTCTGATCTACAAACCTAAATTATTTTGTGTTAATTACCTCTCAAGAGCAGTTTTTCAAAACCCAACATTTTCTTTAGGTGTGTGTGTAAAAAAAAACTACATTAGAACTGCCCACACTCTATAGTAATTTGGTAAGTATCATTCACACCAAACACGAAATTTGATATATAGCATGACTGCTGTACCCATAGGACACTTATGTATTTATGTATTCTGTATTCTGACAAAGTATATAACCTCTAGACCAGTGACTCCCAAAGTGGGCGCTACCGCCCCCTGGTGGGCACTGCAGCGATCCAGGGGGGCGGTGAATAACTATTACCTTTCTATTCGAAGTTTAAAAAATAGTTTCATAATTTCAAACTTCAGTGTTTCTAATTTACACCTTTCTTTACTATATTTTACAAAAGGGGTAGAAACATTAATATATCTTTCTGTTTAATTGCTATTAAAAAATTAAAAAATAATTTCCAAGGGGGGCTGAGTAATATATTTTCTGGAAAGGGGGCGGTAGGCCAAATAAGTTTGGGAACCACTGCTCTAGACAGTTTCTTGGTCGTTCAGTGGAAGTTTATAGCATTTCGGGGCTGGAAATAATTTGTTTAATTAGGATTTGCTTTTATTCAAGTTTTGCATATCCACCCAAAATCCGGGTCGATATCTCCCATAGATGGGTGGTGATGATGGTATTGTAATTTAGGTGATTGAAATAGGGCTGTCAGGAATTTCCTGGATCCAACAACCAGCTAGCTACCATGATTTGTTGATTACGAGACTATGGATTTTGTGAGCTACTACACACAATACCATAGTTTAATATATTACATTACTACATTATTTCCACTTTATGTACAATATAACACTTCCACATGGTTCACCCTAAAACTTGCAGACATTTAACAACACATAGGGCTCATATTGAGTTTTCGCAGTGTGCTCAATGTCGACAGCCAATTATGATAGCACAAGGCAGTGTCTGAAATAAAAGACTCTTGATAGTTCAAGGGCTATTATAATTTCATTTTCAGATACCAAATTCTACAATTACTACATTCAAAAGACATCCATTAAAATAGTCTCACTGAAAAACACAGGTAATTGACAAAAGTATCATTTTTCCATGTTTAACAGCCTTGAAGCAAAAAGCAGCCTCTATAAAAGTGTTTTCAATGCAAGGTCTTTTTTGCAGAATGTACTGGTGAACAAAATAATTATACAGTAGAGTCTCGCTTATCCAATCTTCACTTATCCAACGCAGTCTGCCTTTTAGTAAATGTTTTTGTAGTCAATGAGCAAGCCAGCTGCAATTAACTGCAATGAATCACTCTGACCAGGAGGTCATGAGTTCGAGGCCTGCTCGGAGCCTATGTTTGTCTTTGTTCTATGTTAAAAGGCATTGAATGTTTGCCTATATGTGTAATGTGATCCGCCCTGAGTCCCCTTCGGGGTGAGAAGGGCGGAATATAAATGCTGTAAATAAATAAATAAATAATACATTGCGATGTTTTGGTGTTGAATTCATAAATACAGTAATTACTACATAACATTACCATGTAACTAACTGCATGTAAACCCTAACTGCTTTTTCTGTCGATTTGTTGTAAACCATGATGTTTTGGTGCTTAATTTGTAAAATCATAACGTAATTCGATATTTAATAGGCTTTTCTTTAATCCCTCCTTATTATCCAACATTTTTGCTTATCCAACGTTCTGCCAGCCCATTTATGTTGGATAAGCGAGACTCTACTGTACTACTACCCCTTGGACACCTCCAGCAGTGAACAGCAGTCAGTAGTATCGTCTCAAATACCCTTCTAGTACCACAGCATGGGGCCCTGAATTCTGGCTCTATTACTGCAACATCTATGCAGTGGCATCATTTAGTACTCACTGTCACACTGTACTGCTGTAAAATGCATATTAAAATTTTTCTTGTCATACGTTACTTAAATATGGTTGGAAAAAGTACATTCTGTCAGATAGAGCTCTGGCAGAAAGCCAAGCTACAGGTTACTATTTTGGTATTTGCACTACATAACCAAGTTTATATCAATTCTATAGGCTGATATATATATATAATAGGCAAATCAGGAGAAAGGGAAGAATTTTAACCATTATTATGCCTGTCTTCTCTTTTCTACAGGACTTAATGTGGTAAAGTCTTTATTTTCCTCATACACACTAATACTCTAGTAATGTCCAATTTTAAAAGCTGCACTTACATCATAGAGCTGGCCAAAGGCAGTGCCTTACCTTCCTTTTTTCAGAACTGCCTGCAATGTGACATGGGTACCATCCCATGTGGAAACAGCTCAGATGGTTGATAAAATGTAGTTTATTAAATTATAAATTTTGTAACAAAACCAAGACAGTACGAGGACGCAAACAAGCTACAGGGACTAGACACAGAGCCAATGAAGACACCATGAAGTGCTTACAAGTAAAAACTCTGCAACAGAAGTGATTTTACATTTCAGTCAGCAAGATGATTGGTTTTAGTAAAACATCTGAGCTTCAGAAGTCACACCTACTTTATGTTAAAATTAAGCATCCTGTTCAAATCCAAACTCTTGTTCATTTCCAGTTTTAATACTCCTTCCATACATCAATCCATGCAGATAGTAAATATACTTAATGCAACAAATAATGACAGTTTCAAGTTGTACAGTGGATATACATTGGTCAAAAGGGGAACAGGAGTTTTACTGGGGGAAAGGGCATATACTACAAAATAAAATATGAGACATTTACAAAACTGGGTATAGCTAAGTAGTCATCAAACCATTAACATGTACCCAGATGTTTTTAACATTAAGTCTTCCAGCCAAGACATGTTAAGAGACTATACATAAGGTTAAAGTTGGATGATCACGTTTGCTTTTCTCTTTCCCCTTCTCCCACATTGAAACATTTTAAATACACTGTGAGGCTGGAGTGCAATGCCAATACAGACAGGATGTACACATACAAGACTGAGTTTTAAAAACATGGCTCTAGATTTAAACTTCAGTTATTGTGCACTGTCCATCAGGCCTCCTAGATCTTACGCTGGTGCTTCCCGCCCCACTCCCTGCCACTGATCTGTCCAAGGCTGGCTGGTTTGCATTCAGGTGTCTCTGCTGAGCAGTGGATACAGGCAGCTGAAGTTGGGCAGACACTTCCTCACTATCGCTGCTAGCATCCGATTCTGTCTCCTCAACGGAGGTGTCAAGAACTGGCACCCTACCAGAAGACGATGATTCATGGTCTTCCTCTCCCTCACCCCTATGACTCATTTCAACCATACTGTCTCCATTTATTTGCAAGTTGGCAAAAGAGTTCTCTAGAGTGCTTGCATCAGGTGATGGCGTTGCAGGACTTGTCAGCTGACCATCTAGTGAAGGGAGGGGTCTAATAGCAACGGTTGCTAGAGGCTGCCCAGCAGCAGCAGCTCCTAGAACTGGTATACTGTCTGCACCATCGGCAGAGCTCTCTCTTGCTAGGTTGATAGCATTAGAATCACAGTCCAACCTAAGCCCAGCCACTCCCTTCTTTGGAATATCTATTATGTCCCGTTTTATTTTCCTACGGCGTCCATGCTCATTTCTCCTATACTGAACCATGTTTTCAAGATCTGCCACATACAAGAACCCAGCAATTAACATTTCAGTGCTCTTTTTACCTTTAGAAAAGGCATCTTCCAGTTCCCTACTGGTACGTTCATCATATTGCCACCAGCCATTTCGGCCTTCATAGTACCAAGCATATTCCCCATTTCCTCTACTGGCTGCTTTCAGTTCCTCAGGTGACAGTAAGGTTGGCTTATCAAGAAAGTCCTCTGGGATCTCCTGCCGACAGAGTGCACAGCGCTTTCCCAGCCAGGAAGCTCCTTTTACACACAGATAGCAGAAGACATGTTTACAAGGCAGACTCACAGGGTGGACACATGTTTGCAGACAAATAGCACATTCAGGGACCATAAGGGATGGCCCTGCACCGGAACATGATTCATTTGTCTTCTTGTTAGTTGGAAGCATATTGATTGAATGATCAATTTCACCACAGCCAGCCATCCTAGGGAAGAGTAAAAGTATTACATAGTGTGACATGACTTAAAAAAACATTTTTAGCCCCAACAACTGAATATTTTAAAATTACAAAAATATGCAAAGGAAATAAAGAATCATTTAAAACAAATGGTTGTAATATATCAACTGATAATGAAGAACAACATATATTAGTAAATGTACACGGGGCAGAAAAACTAGATTCAAACTGCTCTTTAGGAGTGAAGTTCATTATTTCCTTAGATTCTTAGAATGCTGAAATGAGGCACTTTAATACATACTACCCAGAATCTCTGGAAATCAGAGTTCACAGAATTAAGTACAGTAGAGTCTCACTTATCCAAGCTAAACGGGCCGGCAGAAGCTTGGATAAGCAAATATCTTGGATAATAAGGAGAGATTAAGGAAAGGCCTATTAAACATCAAATTAGGTTATGATTTTACAAATTAAGCACCAAAACATCATGTTAAACAACAAATTTGACATAAAAAGTAGTTCAATACGCAGTAATGTTATGTTGTAATTACTGTGTTTACGAATTTAGCATCAAAATATCATGATATATTGAAAACATTGACTACAAAAATGGCTTGGATAATCCAGAAGCTTGGATAAGTGAGGCTTGGATAAGTGAAACTCTACTGTATCACAGACATTACATGTATGTTTGTATAATGTATCAGGATAGCTCTCCCCAGATTCATGCAGTACTCCCTGTATTTTAGAACAAGACCAAAAGGCCAAACTACTATATGCTAGGGCAAATGCAATTTAGGATCGTATGGTGCTCTCTAAAGGTGAGTTAATTTAATAAATTCACAGCCTACTGGCTGAAAATTGGCAAAAAAAGGTATTCAGATATGGGTTATCTGAATACATTTTGTTTTTCCTTATAAGTTGCCCTTATGGTTTATTTATAATGAGAAGATGACACTTAAAAAAAGACCATTCAGTGGCTTTAAAGACCAGCTGCCTAGATTGGAACTGGGCACATTGTGCTTCTGTTTGTGGGTAGAGGATTACTGCCTTTATTGTAAGGGGGAGATTATTGTTTGACCGCTTGGGACTTATATTATGAGCACCAGCAAAATTTAACTGGAAGTTTAATAAAATGCTGCACCATTTTACTTGAAATTCTCAGGTGAAAGTTACAGAATGCTGATGCAAGTGAAAGCAGGTGCATGGCTTTCTAAGACATCACTTTAAAGATTAAGCAGGTCACTGGCATTGTTTCCATAAAAATAGTGGCTTTGATCAATAGTGCCTCACTCTTCCCTTTTTGCCCATAGCACAGTATCATAGAACAACAATGATCAGGCAATTAAGCCAGTCTTTTAATCTAAGGATGACAAGGGTGATTTTGTCAAACTAATTTCTCCCGAATTAAGATTTTAGAAATTAGACCTACCCCATATAACTGCCACATTTAAAAAAAGAAAGTAAAAAAGCTTTCTAGCTGAAATTGCTGCCGAAGGTATTCCTACAGATTTGGGGGTGGGGGAAATACTTATGCAAACAGAAAGCACCAGTTTGTTTTTGTTTATTCAACCTTTACATCCTAACAAAACAATGTTTCACCTTTAACGTGTTGAGTGTCTTGCACATTTTAAGTAATATAAAATGTAGAAAAGTTAAAAGGGGGAATGTGAATATTTCTCCAAGACACCATATGCTACGTCTCAATAAAGTAACAGCTCAAACTGGTGCGTTCCTCTGCTGGCATCCAGAATTTTACTAAGCAATACAATTAACCTTCTGTTGCAAAGTTATAGAGAGCTTGATGACAGCCGTAATGTGCAGTAACCAATGCTAAAAAAGAGGGAGTTACTCACTTGTTCCAGTACTGCAATATTTATCTGCTCTGACCCAGAGACTCACACAAGTTATTTTTTAAACTCCCAATTCACAAAGTATTTTGATCACTCTGATGACCTTACCTTTCTTTTCTTTTTCTTATTGCTCTTCTTGAAACATATTGCAAAATTAATATGACATATTTCGATGTATCTGATGAAAACTTTGTACCCTGTTTCCCACTGATAAACTTATTCCTCTTGCATGCTGTTTGCTGAACACGTTATGCCAGAATGAATTCCTCTGCAAGTTAAGAGAAGGGGGAAAAAATATCAAACTATGATATTTAGCTAGCATAACAAAATATGCACATCTGTATAATCTTAAGTACTAATAAGCATTTTACGCTTTATAACAATGGTTAACGCAAGGCGTATTATACAGAAGGAGAACGAAATAGGGAACTAATAGGGAAAATAAGCATAGTGAGGCAGCAACTATTTCAGCTGGGATGGCCATTATTTTAGACAGTTCTGGGAGAGGAGAACACAAATGACAGTTGGTCCTAATCAGGTTAATGGAAAGAGCAAACAAGTCATTTCTAGAGCCATGGCTCTGTAAACCAGTGGTTCTCAACCTGTGGGTCCCCAGGTGTTTTGGCCTGCAATTCCCAGAAATCCCAGCCAGTTTACCAGCTATTAGGATTTCTAGGAGTTGAAGGCCAAAACATCTGGGGACCCACAGGTTGGGAACAGTAGTTTTTTCAATAGAACTCCATAATATGACTCAAACATTATATGTAAAGGACCAGCTAGTCCAACCCCCTGCTATGAATGCCCTCAAATTCCTTAAAGATCAATGCAACAATCAATCTACACTGGTAACTGAAGTAAGCTGCCACTGTAAGGCACTTTACAAGGTTAGGGACTTTGGAAAGAATGTTTGAAGAGTTGGGTTTGTTGCAACAAATATGCTCATTGGAATAACTGAAATAGTACTTGTACAGGTTCAAACCCCGGGAGCGGCATGAGCAGCCGCTGTTAGCTCCAGCTCCTGCAAACCTAGCAGTTCGAAAACATGCAAATGTTTTTGGCGGGAAGGTAACGGCGCTCCATGCAGTCATGCCGGACACATGACCTTGGAGGTGTCTACAGACAACGCCAACTCTTAGGCTTAGAAATGGAGATGAGCACCAACCCCCATAGTCAGAAATGACTGGATTTAATGTCAGGGGAAACCTTTACTTTTTCCTTTACAACAGAAACGACCCTGAAACCAGTTGTTTATTTAAAGCATGCATTCTGCTTGATGCCCTCTTGCTTAGTGGCTTCCAGAGCAGATGCATCCAAGTTCAAGTCTCCTCACTTAACCAAATGCAGTGACCATTCCCTTCTGTAACATCTTCAACATCCTCTCATGGCAGCTTACTATTTAATTCGCCAATTGAAATACTCTGGTTTCGTTTTTCTAGACAGCTATTTAATCAAGAAACATTACATTTCATTTGCTGCATGAGGGGTTATATTGAAAGGCATTTCTTATTACACTTGAGTATACAGCACTTTTAAATCGCCAAGACAGATCTATTTAAGGGAAATTTTAGGGCAAACATTAGAATCATCTCATATGTATGCAGGCAAGTAAAGCTAAGAAATTGACAGGTTGTGCACGGAGGTTAATGGTAATATGTATTTCTGAAAAGAGCACTGAGAAAGTTTAAACTGGTCTTTCAATTATAGCTTTGGCGTATTGATCTTCATTCTAAAATCATCCATATGCTTATGGAATTGTGTGTGTGTGTGTGTGTGTGTGTGTGTGTGTGTGTGTGTATATAGAGATGGAGCAAATTTGAATATCACAATGCTTGCAATATCTATATATAAATGAGTGATGGCATCACGGCGACCAACAAAACAAAACTACAGGCCCCCCAACCTCGAAATTTGACAACACAACCCATCATCCATGCCTCTAGGTTGATACAACAAAAAGAAAAGAAAAATAAAGTCCTAATTAGTGGGAGAGCAATAATTGTTTTTATCCAATTGCTGCCAGTTAGGACTAATCTCTGCCCACTTGGTCTCCTAGCAACCAACTCAGCCCAGGGGACAGGCAGACTTAGGCCTCGGCCTGTTCCACAGATTATCTAATTTGCACTGGATTATATAGCAGTGTAGACTCAAGGCCCTTCCACACAGCTATATAACCCATTTATAATCTATTATCTGCTTTGCACTGGATTATCTTGACTCCACACTGCCATATAATCCACTTCAGTGTGCATTTTATACAGCTGTGAAGAAGGGGCCCCATATAATCCAGTTCTAAGCAGATAATATAAGATTATAAATATAATATGTAATAATTACTGTGATATAGAATCATAGAATCATAGAATAGTAGAGTTGGAAGAGACCTCATGGGCCATCCAGTCCAACCCCCTGCCAAGAAGCAGGAAATCGCATTCAAAGCGATTAATAATAATACAGAACAATATAATCTCTAAAATCAGGACAGTAAATAAAGAGCAACACTCTGAAAGCATAAGCCACAGCAATGCATGGCCGGGCAAAGCTAGTGTGTATATAGTGTGTAAGAGATGGAGCAAATTTGAATATCACAATGCTTGCAATCTGCAAGTGTGAACCAGTTCACTATACATTTGGAGGATGATGAACCATCAAAGTAGAGTTAAAAACTTACATCTAAAGTATCTGTCAAAACTTGATATCAAAATCATATCTTCACATTTACAGTATATCTTTTACTTAAATAAAAAACAACAAATTACCTCTATAAGACTAATCATAATCAAATCTATATTTTAAAAAGGAAGCTTTTTGGCAGCTGAAATTCAGTTAATCCCTGCATTGAAGCTGCTTTTTTAAAAAGTTACATTATATGTGGATGATTTGTTCTGCAGTTGTACTGTTTAGTTTTCTGATTTGTTATTCTTCCTTCCCTCTGTGTGAATATGTATATGGTACATCTTTGGCACGACCCATTGTTTTTACTTGTTAAACTGTATAAAGTGTCATGTGCATTTGATGCTGCTATATAAACAACAAAGATGTGTACACATCAAAATGCATGCCTTGATGTAGATGCTACCTGCCATGCTAGATTGCTTGTAACAGCATGTTCATTTCACTGTGCGGTCTGGGTTATACTAGAAACAGATATGGCAGCTGAAATCAATGATAGTATATGCACTTAAAATGCTGATTCCAATGAGCATGGATTTCAATGCTTCTCTATATAGTTTGACCTGGTGGTTGTTAGAGTGGTCCAGCATTTCTGTGCTCTCAAATAATATCCTGTGTCCAGGTTGGTTCATCGAGTGCTCTGCTATGGGTGACTTCTGTGGTTGAGTTAGTCTGCAGTGCCTTTCATGGTCCTTGATTTGTGTTTAAGCAAGGCTGCGTTTGGAATTATGGGAGTAGGAGTCCAAAACTCCTGAGGCATGGGGAAACTTGGGCCCTCCTGCCAGGTGTTTTGGACTTCAACTCCCACCATTCCTCACAGCCTCAGGCCCTTTCCTTTCCCCCCTCAGCCGCTTAAGCTGTACAATGGGAAAACAAATATGCTATGAAGCCAGGAAATATACCTGCTCATATTTTAGGTGAAAATGCCATTTTGCTCTTCTATACACAGCAGCTGTGGTGCAAAAACTAGCTATAAAATAATAATAATAATAATAATAATAATAATAATAATAATAATAATAATAATAATAATAATTTTCTTAAGATTTAACCTACAACCAAAGCATCCCTGACATGTAGTCATCTCTATTTGAAAACCTTCAATGAATGAGAGCTAAATCTAATTCTAATTTTATTTCTTACTGGCTTCTCCCTATCTTATAATGAAAATAACTTTTTCTACAGCAGTTTTAGACTGTCATAGAGAGACAAATGAGCATTAGTAATAGCATTCTATGGCTTTTGCCTGAAAGAGAAGATGTTTCACCGTTCGCAGTGAAATCAATACTAATTAGGGACAAAAATTATTTGTTCACACATTTAATCAAAAACAGATTTTGATTCCAAAATGTTCAATTCCAAACACACATGGCTATCCCAACATGTATTGTATTGTTGTGGTTACCAATGTAGGTGGATTTGTTCTATCCTTATTCTACTTCTTATGGATGATATAAAGGATTTTTTTCTGATCATGTACTTGCAACAAGCCTTAATTTGTAAAAGAAAACTGGCCCACCATTGTCTTGTTTACTGACTTCATTTTGTCAAATGTGAACAAAAAACAAGCATGATCAAATATGACCAAAACTTGGGCCATCTTGCTTCCGATGACAAGTTTTGCAACTTGCAAGCAAGCAAAATCTCCTGTGTTCATTTGTAAAAAAAATAGCCTACAAATAAATTTCCATCTCTTATATACCTGCAGTAAAAACAAGTGAGGAAATCCCAAGGCTCCTGATTGCTACAAAGAATAGGAATGGTACTTTCATTTAAAGCACTTAGCTGCCACCTTTAAGGGTTTTATATTATCAAGTACATATTCTACATTCCATTGCCTAAGTTCACTTTACAATATAAATCTGAGTGGTGGGGAAAAAATTAAATGTCACCAAAAAGTAAATACAACTTAATAGTGCAAAAATGACACTACCCGCCGAACCATGTTTACAAGCATTGGGGAATAGAACACAAATCCAATTGGTGCTGAAAAGAACAATATCTATAACCTGAACTGCAGCCATTGATAAACATCTGCAGGCACATTTTCATTGACAAAATACATTCTGATCTGGACACAAATTACCGTCAACTATTTCATTCCTCAATCCTGTAATTGTGTATTGCGCTTCCATTAGCAGGCCTTGTGTAGGTCTGAGATGGGGAGGAAGATGGTTTTCATCTAATGGTACAAAGTATGTCTATACAAAGATATACTTTGTGAAGCACAAAGCAGTGGTTCCAATCACTCTAGTAAAGAATCTAGAGCCCACCATGCCAGAAACAAAGGTATTATCTTCAGAGAATAATATTTATACATTTACTGTAATTCCGTTGCATTTATAATATACAGTAGGATGATGGGATGTAAGAGGGATTAGAACATATCCTGAGCATCTAAAGTTACTATTAATATGCCACTTGTTCACATATAAATACCATGTAGTCTCTCCAAGAGATGTGTCTTACACTTGCAAGAAAACATGAAGACTGACGGACAGTGAATTCTTAGAACAATAGGAGTATACAGGCTCCTATTGTGTGTCGTTCCCTAGGCCAGTGTTTTTCAACCTTTAATTCTCCAAATGTTTTGTATTTTCACATTCAGAAGCCCTAGCTGACATGACCAGCACTGTAGAATTTGAACAGTATGAAATATTGAGAGGGAAATAAATCATTGACATACGTAAGACTGCCTTCATCTAAGCTTTACTCTCAGCTAACATTCATCATGTACAATCAACAGTACTTTCTAGGCAATAGGTAATCTCTTTCCCTTTTTAGTGATTAAGAAACTTTACCTACTCACATTATCAATAATAACATGTATTCAGTTACATCCATAAATCTTCAAAAAGAAATGCAATGGCCTAATTTATTTGTTTGTTCCAAATGTGACTTAAAAAGTGAGTTCTAAACATTAAGAGTCATTCCTCAAGATGGTAAGAAAACTTGTACTTTGGTCAGCAGATTAAAGAAATACAGTCATGACAAAGTAATGTTCACTGTTTACTGTTGCATGTAGACCTGTTCAGGTTTGTAACAAAGATACCAACATTAAGGGGACAGATCATTTATGATTAAACTATGCCCCATAAATACTGTAGCATGAAAAAGTCTGGATCCATCCCATAATAAGATAGAAACTATATGTCTGTCCTATCCACTGAAGTTGTTATTGTTTAAGCCTCAAATATTTTCCAGATGTAACACTGCAGTGACAAAATCAGCAACAAGCCCCATGGGTGAAGAGAAAACATTTCTTCACCCAATATGTTTTCTTAAAACATTAAAAACCAACCAAATTACATGCCAAGGTTAAATATTTAATAGTAGTGCAATGCATTTCAACTGTAATGGTTCTTAACGTAGCTAACAAAATTTTATCTATAGATATGGATCGTATTGCTCTCACAATAATAGACCTGAAGTATCAGGTGCTGTCAATGGTATCATGTGGCTCTTTGTTCTGTTCTGCTCCCAACAAGGAGGGGGAAAAAACCATCCTGGCCATTTCCCTATCCATTTTTTCTGTTACCATTTGAGGTGAACAGTACAAGAACACCATACCAAATAGTTTTTTAAAGTTTGCAATAATGTTTCTAATTACATCATAAACAGCAAGCCACCCAAGGAAAAGTTACCATCCTGTTTTTGTTTTTAAATGCTGTACAGGTATAAAAAGCAAGGCAATTTCTCACCAGATTCAGAACAAGACAATCTCCTACTAAAGTCACCCTCTTTTTCTAACCTCTCAAGATTTGGCATGTTGTGATTATTTTACAACCACCCCCCCCCCCCCAAAAAAAAAGAAATAAATAAATTGGGGAGAGAAAGACAGTGAATAGAAGGCAGAAAACTGAATCAAGCCCTAGAAACAAGTGCTCAGTGACAGCCAGGAACAACATTGTTGTCTCTGCCTCATCCCCCACTCCATCCACAAATACAAATAAGATAAAAATTCCCCCACACACCTCCACTGCAGGAAAGTCAGCCTCTGGTGGAAGGCTGGTATCTGGAGGAGGACAGCGAGGAAGAAGGCGGTTACATTAATTCTCTTTTAATATTCAATTTCTGTACGTTTCTGACTGCATTGTTCTTTTTTAAGTGAACAGCTTTGAAACCCAATTTTGAGGGGAAAGTCAGATATAATAAAGTATAAAACACCATAATAAACATATAGTAATAATAGCCTAATTCCATTTTAATATTCACTTTGCATAGGCTTTTTCTTGATTTGTTATTTTTTACATTGTGAGCCACTCTGAATCGCAATGTGATGGGGGAATGTATAAGTAGAACAAATATTGTAATAAACGTAATACTGTTATTAATAACAGTCTAATTTTGTTTGAATATTCACTGTGTAGGTTTTCAATTGCATTGTGACTGCATAGTGAGCCACTCTGAATCCCAATACTGAGGGGGAAAGAATACTGTAAATAAGCATAACAAAATAATAATGTAATAAATATAGCAATATTTATTTCTTTATTTATATACAGTAGAGTCTCACTTATCCAACACTCGCTTATCCAACGTTCTGGATTATCCAACGCATTTTTGTAGTCAATGTTTTCAATACATCGTAATATTTTGGTGCTAAATTCATAAATACAGTAATTACTACATAGCATTACTGCATATTGAACTACTTTTTCTGTCAAATTTGTTGTATAACATGATGTTTTGGTGCTTAATTTGTAAAATCATAACCTAATTTGATGTTTAATAGGCTTCTCCTTAATCTCTCCTTATTATCCAACATATTCGCTTATCCAACATTCTGCCGGCCTGTTTATGTTGGATAAGTGAGACTCTACTGTACCGCTTTTCTCATCCTGAGGGGGAATCAAGGCGGTTTTAAACATATAAATGGCAAAAATTCAATGCCATCATACATAATAGAAAATCGTAATACCTGAGCAATAACATATAACTATAAATTAAAACCATTAAAACCATTAAACATAGGCATAAACATTTAAAACACTAAGACAAAGAATTAAAAACATCCTAATAAAAATATTAAAATCACATGATCCAAAAATCGTACACCATGGCTGTTGCGATTGTCATTGCACATATTTCCTAATTATTTCTTGTACTGCATTACTGACCAAATGCTTGGTCCCACAACCACGTCTTTGTTTTCTTTCTAAAGGCCAGGAGAGAGACCGCTGATCTAATCTCACTGGGGAGAGAGTTCCAGAGTCGAGGAGCCACCACTGAGAAGGCCCTCTTTCTCGTCCTAAAACCATACTTTGTTTTAATACCCGCTTTGCATATGTTTTCTTCCATTGTAAGCCATTTTGAATCCCAATTTGGAGGTGAGAGCATGACAATAACAAAGCAATACCATTATAAATGTAATGATCTTAACACTAGGAGTATGATATATAGTAATGAGCACACAACTCCCCTGTTGCACCAGCTCCACTGGCTGCCAGTCTGCTACCAAGCACAATTCAAAGTGCTGGCTTTAGCCTATAAAGCCCTAAACAGTTCTAGCCCAGCTTGCCTATCTGAACTTATCTTCCCTAATGAACCACCTCGAAGATTAAGATCATATGGGCAGGCCCTTCTTTTGGTCCTGCCTCCTTCGCAAGCGCAACTGGCGGGGAGGAGAGACAGGACCTTCTCAGTGGTAGCCCCTCGGCTGTGGAACTCCCTAGCGACATAAGATTAGCCCTGGCTTGGGGATCAGGCTTTCAGATAATAGCACAGTGCAATAACAGATGTGTAATATGTGAAATGATCATGGGACGGCTTTAGACTACGATTTTTGGATGGCGTGGTTTTAGCTGAATGTAATGTTTTTAAATGTTAATATGTATTCATTTTTAATTTACAAATACTTTAAGCTTATGTTTTATATGCATTTTTAAGGCACTGAATAATTGCCATATTTTAGTTGCCCTGAGAGCCCTTCGGGGTAGAGAAAGGAGGGGTATAAATAGGGTAAATAAACAAACAATCTCACTGGGGAGTGTTCCAGAGCTGAGGAGCCACTGCACAGGAGGCTCTGTCTCTCGTCCTAAAACCTACCTCTATTTTAATGTCCGCTTTGCATAGGTCTTCTTACATTGTATGCCACTTTGAATCCCAATTTGGATTCAAAGGCATAAATATATATTTAATATAATAAGTTCTGTTTTAACATCCACTTGGAGTAGATTTTTGACTGACCTTTTAAAAAAAAGTGAGTCGCTTTGAATCCCAATTTGGAGGGGAACTCGGGATATTAAAAAACACATCATTGTGATGATAGAACAATAATAGCAAAAAGAATAATAATAATCTGCTGCACAGGCCGCCTTGCCCAACAAGTGCCCACACAATCCTATGGGAGGAAGGAGAGAGGACAGGCTCGCTGGACTGACAGAGATAGTCTCCTTTCCCTCCCTCTCCCCCTTGCAGGCCGGCTTGAATCCCAGGGCCAGGCGGCAACGGAGGGGGCCTTTGTTCGGCTCCGGAAGGAGAAACGGCTGCGGAGGGGAGGCGGAACTAAGGCAGAAGAGCTGCGGCGCGGGGGGGGGGGGGAGAGCGAGCGAGCCCAGGAAGAGGCCCGGCCTCCAGAGCCCTCAAAATAAACGTATAGAGAGCGCTTTCGTCGTCGTCACACAACCCCTTCCTTCCTTCACTCACCTCGCCAATCAACCCTCCGCCACCGGTAGGAGCCGATCTACAGCTGTCGCTCCGCCGTCCCTTTCTCTCTCAAGCTCTCTTTCTTTCTTTTCCCCCCTCCTCCGCCGCCTCCTCCTCCTCCGCTCGGTGATGAGGCTGCGCCGTCCGTCCGTCCTTCCTTCCCTCTTGCCTGCCTTCTCCCTCCGGCTAGCTCTGCCGCGAGAGAGCGCTCGAGCTCCCCCGACGTCATCACGCATGACGGGAGACCGAGGTGGGCGGAGCCAAAGCGGGAAGAGCAAGCAGAGCCGAAAGCAAAAGGGCAGAGGACGGCGAAGGATGGGGGAAGGGGCGTGGCTTTGGCCTGGGAGTGGGCGTGGCTTTGGCCGAGAGACTCTGCAATAGGTTCTACACCAGGCGTGGCCAAAGTTGGGCCCTCCCGCCAGGTGTTTTGGACTTCAACTCCCAGCATTCCTCACAGCCTCAGGCCCCTTCCTTTTTCCTCTCAGCCGCTTAAGCTGGGATCTAAATCGTAACATGAAATTCGTTTCTGTTTCAGGTACACCTTATACACAGAACCAGAAGGTAATTTTATACACAGTATTTACATCATTTTGTGCATTACCCAAAGTGCTTGGAACCAGAAGTACAGTAGAGTCTCACTTATCCAACATAAACGGGCCGGCAGAACGTTGGATAAGCGAATATGTTGGATAATAAGGAGGCATTAAGGAAAAGCCTATTAAACATCAAATTAGGTTATGATTTTACAAATGAAGCACCAAAACATCATGTTAGACAACAAATTTGGCAGAAAAAGTAGTTCAATACGCAGTAATGCTATGTAGTAATTACTGTATTTATGAATTTAGCACCAAAATATCACGATATATTGAAAACATTGACTACAAAAATGTGTTGGATAATCCAGAACGTTGGATAAGCGAGTGTTGGATAAGTGGGACTCTACTGTATTTGGATATTTTTTAGAATAACTCACAGAATCATAGAGTTGAAAGAGACTCCAATGTCCATGCAGTCCAACAACCTTCTGCCATGCAAGAATACATTACTAAAACACTCCTGACAGATGGCCATCTTTAGGAACCCCCAAAGAATGAGACATGTGTTTGCATATATACATACACACACGCAGACGAAACCTAAATCTAAACATGCAATTAATTCATGTTTCAAATACACCTTTTACACGTAGCCTGTAGCTAATCCTATACACATTTCTGTGCATGAAATTAAGTTAATGTAGTGACCCATTAGAAAGCAAAGGACTTTCAGCCACCAATGTGAACAATTTGAAATTTTGGAATAATTGTAATTGCAGATATTACAGAAGATGACTAATATAGTCATCTTCTACCTTCTGCATGCTTATATGGAGGTGGCATCTCTACCAAGTTGAGTGTGTATATATATATATATATATATATATATATATATATGGTGTCAGAAGCGACTTGAGAATATACTGCAAGTCGCTTCTGGTGTGAGAGAATTGGCCGTCTACAGAGATATTGCCCAGGGGACGCCCGGATGTGTTGCTGGGAGGATTTCTCATGTCCCTGCAAGCTAGAGCTGACCGATGGGAGCTCACCCCGACTTGTGGATTTGAACCAGCAACCTTTAGGTCAGCAACACAGCCTTCAGGTCAGCAATTCAGCTGGCACAATGGTTTAACCCACTGTGCCACCAAGCTAAATAGAATTGAATAATCATCCTTATCCAGGCAAAGCAGGCTTTCCCCATTGTAACAGTAAACAAGCCTCATTTCCTGGAGACGTATGTTCTTTAGCATCCTTCTCTGGAATAAATATGTTCGTTATCAAAAACGGACAAATCACTTTTGTCCGCCCTTATCAGGAATACTATGTTTGCCTTCAAGTCACCTGTTGACCCCAAAGGATTAGATTCTTCCTTTGATTAGTCTAATTCTTCCTCTGAAATATAGTATCCAATGGTGCTTTCCCATCCAAGTGCTAGCCAGGACTGATCCTGCTTAGCTTCCAAAATCCAACAAGATCTGGTGCCATTAGGGTATTTCAGCCATAAATGTATTAAATCATGCTTATTTAATGACGGTATCAAAAACACTGTTCCGTAGTTTGTGGCCAAATTGCCTACCCCTGGAATGCTCTGAATGGGATACTTAATAAGCTAGTATTTATCCTTTCAGACCTGCCTCTGTGCCCCTGCTTCTCTTGATCACAATTCAGCTGCCATAGTTACATAGTTTTTTATTGGAACAGTATAGCTTTTCATTCAGTACACAAGCTGGTATTATCATATCCGTGTTGTGCCAAGAGACCATTTAAATGTGATCTCCCAGCTGTGCAGCCCTTACTGCAGGGATGCAAAGCACAATGTAACAGTCAGCCCTCCATATCCATGGATTCTGTATCCATCTATTCAACCATTCATTGATTGAAAAATAAAATCCAAAAAAACAAACCTTTATTTTGCCATTTTATGTAAGGCCCTATCTACACAGAAGTTTAACTGCATTTAACCGCATTATCTGAGTCTACACGGACCATATCATGCAGTTCCAAACATTATATGGCAGTGTAGATGGGGCCTAATGGACACTATATAGTGGATCTTGACCATCCATGAACTTTGGTATTCATGGGAGGTCCCATTGAATTGCCAACTATGGCATTCAAAATGTTGGATTGCAACTCCCAACAATGCTTGCAATCATGACCAAAATTATGCTGGGAGTCACAGCTCTACTTTATTCACTCCTGCCTCAGTGAATCAGAGGATAATGATAGAATTGTAAATTTTATATGCTATCATCTGTTTTAATGATTCTTACTTTTGGTATAAATGTGTATTTGTTTTGGGATTTGGGTGGGATGGGTATTTACTTATGTTTGTTTTACAGCATTGAATGTTTGCTGATTTTGTTGTTCACCACCCTTAGGAAGGATAGGAAGGTATATAAATAAAGTTGTATTTATTATTATTATTATTATTATTATTATTATTATTATTATATGAATTATTTACTGGTAACTTAAGGATAACAAACTTAAATGTGCTCACTGCACTTCTGCTCTTTGGCTAATAATGTTTGAAACATTGACTTTTAAGTGTGCTTCATTAACAAATGCAAAGTTTTTTTTATAAAGCACCATATTAACTCTCCAAAGATAATTGCATGAAAGTCTTCTGCTGCAGAGCAAATATAATGATGATAATTGCTGTGTGCCTTCAAGTAGTTTTTGACATGGCAATCTTTCATTGAACCTTTCATTGGGTTTTCTGAGGCTAAGAGCATGAGTGCCTCAAGGCCTTTCACTGGGTTTCCACAGCCAAGCAGGGATTTGAATCCTGTTCTCCAGAGTTATAATCAATTGCTCAAACATCATACTTTGGACAGTACATAATATATCAGAAGGGCAGGAGGCAGGCAATATACTTATAGGAAATATTAGTATGATGGACCTCAGAATGAAATCCCTTGAAAGGATGAGACAAAATTTGATTACCAAGGCTCTTGTGAAGGGCTTCAATACAAACAGTTATTTTAGGATTAATGAAGGCTATATTGAACACATGGAAGGAGTTTCTAAAAGATATTGGCCATGGCCCCAAGGTATCAAAATATAACAACAGGGTGTGATAATATTCTGACATTTGACTTCCATTTTCCTTTGTATACCAAATCCCAAAAGGACTCTTCCTCAAGAATCCCACTATTTCTACTCTGCTAATCTGACCTTCCGTTTATGATAAGGTCCAAAACCGTAATTCCCTTGTTGCCACCACCTCCTTCTAACCAATGGAATTGTCTAGAACAGTGATTCTCAAACTGTGCTCCTCCAGATGTTTTGGACTTCCCCACAATTCCTAACAACTGGTAAGCTGGCTGGGATTTCTGGGAGTTGAAGTCCAAAACACCTGGAAGAGCACAGTTTGAGAACCACTGGTCTAGAAGGCAAATGAAGAATATGTTGGCTCTTACATGCAAGAGGTCTCCTATCAATGCTATATCTCTCCTTTATGAACTTATGATCATTTTTTCTAGAAAGACATCATCCAAGTCTTCAATCTGATTTGTGGATGCTCTGTACAGAAAGTGAGAGTCCCAGTCGGGGGAGTGGGTAGTTTCATCTGTATTAACACCAAAACGTTGCATTTCAAGCTTGACCAGTCAAAATCCTGCCCCATTCCCCCCAAGAAAACAAAGCAGGGTTATAGGATGAAATATCACCAAACTATCCCTTTGGACTAGTAATGTTATTAATGTCCTTGCTGTTTGCAATTTATTTATTTATTTACAACATTTCTACCCCTCCTATCTCACCCGAGGGGACTCAAGGCGGCTTACAAAACTGGCAAAATTCAATGCCGATAATACAAACCACAGTAATAAAATAAAACATAAACATTTAAACACCTAAATATAATCAAATAAAAACAGTATACAAAATTTAAAACATAATATTGCTTACTTTAATTTAAAACATAATATTACTTACTCATTAGCATTGAATATCTGGCTTCCTTTCTGGGGGCATCCTTTGTTCATTAGTTGCCCTTGGCTCCCGTGTCTGGTTTTCAGAGTGTTGCTTCATATTTATTTACTTTATTTATTATTAACAAGATAATTTTACTGGAAATAAAAGACATAAGAACAGTGGTTCTCAACTTAGGGTCCTTGGATGTTTTTGGCCTTCAACTCCTAGAAATCCTAACAGCTGGTAAACTGGCTGGGATATCTGGTAATTGTTCGCCCTCATCCAATCTGACACAGCAGCCAGACACCGGTTCAGGACCTGAATGGCCTCCTTAGTGACAAGTGGGAAGGAGTGACAGAGCTGGACATCATCTGCGTACAGATGACACCGCACCCCGAAACTCCAAACTCCAAATGATCTCTCCCAGCGGCTTCATGTATATGTTGAACAACATGGGGGACAGTACTGATCCCTGCGGGACCCCACAAGACAATGGTTGTGGGGCCAAGCAGGTGTCCCCCAGTGACACCATCTGGGAACGACCCTCCAGGAAGGATCGGAGCCACTGTAAGACAGTACCTCCAAGCCCCATCCCGGCAAGGTGTCCCAGAAGGATACCGTGATCGACGGTATCGAAGGCCGCTGAGAGGTCCAGCAGAACCAACAGGGACACACTCCCCCTGTCCAGTTCCCGGCATAGATCATTGACTAAGGCGACCAAGGCTGTCTCGGTACCATGCCCCAGCCTGAAACCAGACTGCGCCGGATCCAGAAAATCAGTGTCTACCAAGAATGCCTGGAGTTGTGCAGCCACCACACATTCCATGACCTTGCCTAAAAAGGGGGGATTGGAAATAGGCCGATAGAAAAAAAAAAAAAAGGAAATAGGCCGATAGATGTCCAATTGAGTGGGATCCAGTGATTGGCTTCTTCAACAGCGGTTTGATCATAGCCAATTTAAGGCTCGCTGGAAAAATGCCTTCCCAAGGGAGACATTCACCACCACCTTCACCCACTCAGCCAATCCCCCTCTGGCTTCTCTCACCAGCCAGGATGGGCAGGGGTCTAGGATGCATGTGATTGACCTCACCTCTCCAAGCACCTTGTCCATGTCCTTAGGCTGAACCAATTGAAAAGAATCCATCAAAATAGGACAAGCAGATGCTCGTGCTACATCCTCGGAGACTGCCATTAATATGGTGTCAAAACCAGAGTGGATCAAAGTGACTTTGTCCGCAAAGAACCAGGCAAATGCTTCACAGCGGGCTGCCAAGTTGTCAGGGATCCCCTCTTGAGGGACGGGATATAACAAACCTCTGACAACTCGAAAAGCTCCCCCGGACGGTTCTGGGCATCACAATTCAAGAGGGATATTGACAAGCTGGAATGTGTCCAGAGGGACCATGTCCTCTGAGGGGCAGCTTAAAGAGCTTGGTATGTTTAGCCTGCAGAAGAGAAGGCTGGGAGGAGACATGATAGCCATGTATAAATATTTGAAAGGCTGTCATAAAGCAAAATGAGCAGGCTTGTTTTCTGCTGCCCTGGAGACTAAGGCCCCTTCCACACAGCTGAATAAAATCCCACATTTTCTTTAAACTGGAATATATGGTAGTGTGGACTCAGATAACCCAGTTTAAAGCAGATACGGTGGGATTTTCTGCCTTGATATTCTGGGTTATGTGCCTCTGTGGAAGGGACCTAGGACTCAGAGCAATGGGGTCAAATTACAGAAAAAGAGATTCCATTTGAACATTAGGAAGAACTTCCTGATCATAAGAGCTGTTCAACAGTGGAACTCGCTGCCTTGGAGTGTGGTGGAGGTTCCTTCTTTGGAGGCTTTTAAACAGAGGCTGGATGGTCATCTATTGCGGATGCTTTGACTGTGCTTTTCCTGCATGGCAGAGGGCTGGATGGGAAGGCCCTTGTGATTTCTTCCAGTTCTTTGATTCTGTGATTCTATGATTCTATGTAGCAAGTGACACCTCTTAATAGGAAACACAGTCATGTTTGCATTGAAGCTCTCTTATCTGAGCATGAATCCAACAAAGCCAATGATATGAAATTGTAGTGGTGATTCAGTGCTAAGTTAAGGTAGTTTGGTATGCTTTTGGAAATCTAGTTTGGTTATAGAGTTGTTCCATACTGCACAAAATATGATGGACGACAGTTCTTTCATCAGCGTTGAGCTAGTAAAATGTCTGCTATGTAAAGACCTAACATACACTAGTACCATTTGACAAATTTATCATACACTAGCACAATTTTACAAATAGGCCATACTCCTGTATGCTCTGTTATTTTATTAGCAGGACAATAGATAAGAATACTGAGGAGCAGTGCCCAATGTATGGGAAAACTAGTTGTGAAGCTAAGGGCAGCTTCCAGAAAACATGCTCTGGCTGTCTACAGAAGGGCTGTTACAAAGAATGGCGCATCACTCATAAGATAAACCACTCTAAAGAAACTTTACGTTTTGGGGCAAAAAAGAATGCCATAACTTCATTAACATTAGGTCTTCCAGCAAATAATGTTCCCCACCCCAATTTGCCCAATTGGGACAAGATGGACAAAACACTATGGTTTGGTTTTGTTTTCTGATGGGAATTATGCAATGTTCTTTATCTATTTATGTTACGATGCATGTTAAAAGATTAAAAATGTGGCTAAGATCAGGTCCCAGATTCTCAGCCTCAGGTGAAGTCAATAGCAATCCTCCTCTGAACAAATCTTGCCAAGAAAACCTTGTGATGGATTTGCCTTTGGTTTGCCCTAAGTCAGAAACGACTTGAAGGCAACAAAAATAAACACAAATATTTGTATCGGACCTCGCAGTTGTGTAGCAAGTACCTTGAATTGTACAATGGCAAATCAGTTCCCTACCCACTAGTTGAAAGTGTGTGAGAGAGGAGAAGCTATGGTACATGCTTACAAGAACGATTGACTACACTATGGCTGGTTTTCCATAACCTCTAAGGAAACAACCAACCTCTTGTGCAATGATTTTTCTACTAGCCTAATGCCCTAACAAGAATCTGTCCTTTCTATTTACATTTTTCAAAGAAAGCTATGGCCAGGGCCGGCCCCACCATAGAGGCCACGTGACGGCGCCGCCTCGGGCGCAGGTCCCGGGGGGCGCCGTCAGGCTGGGCGGGAGGCGGGGCACCGCTCTGACAGTGCCCCGCCGCCCGACCAGTGCGCCCTGGCCTTGTGGCTCCCTCTTTCGCCGCCCAGGGAGGGGAGGAGGGATCCCATCCTCCCCTCCCCGGGCGGCGAAGCCTCCCTCTTTCCAACCCTGGCCGCGCCTCCCACCCAGCGTGGGAGGCGGGGCCAGGGCACGCTGGGTGGGAGGCGGGGCCAGGGCGCAGGAGGCGGGGCCGGCGGGGGGCGCTTTTCAGCACCCCCGCTTAATATTTAAATTTATCTCTGACCGGCCCTGGCTATGGCTTTCAACTTTTCTTAAAAGAAAAGAAAAGAAATGGAAGGGAGAATGTGAAAGAGAACCTTTCAATTATAAAACCAAACCTTGATGCCTTGACTAAAAATATTAAAGGGGTTTCAGTCTCTAGAGTGCTAGTTAACACTCGGTGCCACTGGTGCCATGAAAGCTCTGGGCTGGGCAGGAGGGGCAATCAAAGCAAGGCACGAAGCAACTTAGTATAACACCTGAACTCCAGTCCCTTTTCCTTCTCTCCCTCCCCTCCCAAGGTTATTTGGGTTCTTTATTCACAATTCCAGAGGCTCTTGTTTTTAAAAGTAATAAGGCAGAATGTAACCATGACAATGATGTTTTGTTGCTTGGAAGGGCTATAATTAAAAATGGGAAACATCTGTGGCAGCTCCTGAGATTGTTTTCTGGGAGGACTTGAGGCCTCTGTCTTTTTATTACGCTGACTTCACTGGGACTAATTAGGGTGCACCCATGCATATGCAATGTGTCGCACAAGAGGGCACCAGATCTTAATTAGGTCTCCCCACCCCCACCCCCACCCCCTTGCATTGACTGTGGCAAATTAATATGGCATTAAGAATTCATATTTACATTGACTAGAATGGACTGCTGTCAATTACCCAATTCTCTTGTGGGATGCGCCCATTTTATCTTTCCATCAGTAAACTATTTGTATTCCAAGCCAGTGTCATCTGGTTGAAAACATGGGAATTATGGCACTAATGCCCATAACGTCACAATAGAAGTTCTACCGTCCATATAGAGGTATGAAACTAATATGTTTCATACATGTGTCTATTTTTGATGTTTTTTTATAGTTTTAATTGTTTAATCTACAGATGTATGTTTTTATTTAAATATGTGATATATTTTTTATATATGTAAGGCTTTAATTTTGCCTTTTATTATGTTGTAAACCGCTTTGAGTCCCCCCAGGGGTGAGAAAAGCGGTATAGAAATGCACTTAATAATAATAATAATAATAATAATAATAATAATAATAATAATAATAATAAGAACAACAACAACACAGGCTCATGAGTCACATGTTGGGAAAAAGGAGTACAGGATTCTCCATCAGCAAGCCAAGTATGTTTTGGAGTCCTGTTTGTTTATAAATACCCCGGGATTTTGGTTTTTTGGCAGCTGAGTTGAATTTCCTGCCAAATTCATCATATTGTTGGGTAGGGGCGTTAATGCACCAAATAAGAATTCAGCTCCCTCCAAATGAAAATTTCCTTTAGTCCCCACATTTCTGGCATTGTGGCAATTGATTTTCAGTGTCTCACTCTCACTTACTATCTCATTTTCATGGGTTGTCATTACGTAGTAATACTGTGGAAATCCAAAGGCTTCCTGTTTGAAGTATTTTATTTGGCAGCTAATCCCTACTGTTTATAGGGTGTATCAATGTATTTTTAATAAGGATAGGAAGTGCAGATTTTCTTTTTTTGGTGCCCCATTTTTCATCAAGTGGTTATGCTCATCTTATCTCCAAACACATCTTCTTTTAATGCCCCATGTCTATTCTAATCTTTTGTTGTCTCCATTTTTGTCAAAATAGAGATTACAGTCTTCTTGGAATCAAAAACACTTCTGTTTTGCATCCCGTATTCAGTAAAGTGCTGTAGATTTTGATGCTGCTCTGTAACAAATTGATAATTAAAGTATTTTATAATCCCTCGATTAGAGTTCACTATTACCTCTGTATCTGCTGGAGATGTTTTCCAGGATGACTCGTGGATACTCAGAAATTATGAATATTGGTAAACTCTGTATTTCTTTCTTTTTTTAATGATTTTTATTCAAATTTTCTTTTGTGTACATAGGTTAAAAAGGATAGGGTAAGTGAGGAAAGGATGGTAATGGGATTGGGATACAACAAGAAAAAAAGGGGATTGGGTAAGGGTTAACAGGATTATGGGGAATAAAGGGTGCTGTTTGGTCTTCCACTTTCTGTCCTTTGTAGTTTAAATTTCATTTCTTGTTCATTTTCCCTTTATAATCTGGTCTAGTTCACAATATCCATTCTCGGGTTCACCTTTTGTTTATTTTTCCTTTGATTTTTTTCTTATATTCTTCATATTTTTCCCAGTCTGTACGTTTTATTGCCTTTCCTCTACTTAATTTAATTAAGTATGTTATTTTATCTATATCATATATATCATCCAATTTCTCCAACCATTGTTGTTTTGTTGGGATTTCTTTTTGTTTCCAATATCTCGCAAAGGTTATTCTTGCGGCTGTCACTGCATAAGTAAAGATAATGTCCTCATTTTGATTAAAATTTATCATATTTTTGTCTTATTTCTTTTTGGATTGTTAATTGGTATTGTCCATTCTTTTTTATTAAAATTTCTTTATATTTTGGCCAGCTTGTCCATACCAAAAAAAATTCTGGTTAGCCTCTATAGGTGATATACATAGGGGTATTTTGATGTAAATCTTTTCCTTGTATCTTTCCCATACTTTTATTAATGAGGACCTGATAAAATGGTTTCCAAAATTTTTCTCCACTAACCTTTTTTTTGTACCAGAGATATCCATGCCAGCCTCGTCTCAAGTCAAAACTTTCCAATGCCAGAATATTGTCTTTTTTCAATGTTGCCCAGTCTTTTATCCACGTCAAGACACATGCTTTGTAGTATAGTTTCAAATTTGGGAGTCCAAATCTGCCTCTTTTCTTTTCATCTGTCATTATTGTATAATTTATTCTTGATTTTTTCCCCTTCCATATGAATTTTGCTATTTCTTTATTCCATTCCACAAATATTTTATTATTCTGTAATATTGGCAAGTTTTTGAATAGATACAAAAATTTTGGTAACACATTCATTTTAATTGTTGCTATTCGGCCCAGAAGGGAAATTTTCAAATGTTTCCAATTTTGAAGATCCTTTTTGATTTCATTCCATTTTAATTTATAATTATTCTTCAATAATTGTGCATTCTTTGCCGATAGCCAAATCCCCAGATATTTAATTTTTGTTACTACAGTAGAGTCTCACTTATCCAATATAAATGGGCCGGCAGAATGTTGGATAAGCGAATATGTTGGATAATAAGGAGGGATTAAAGAAAAGCCTATTAAACATCAAATTAGGTTATGCTTTTACAAATTAAGCACCAAAACATCATGTTATACAACAAATTTGACTGAAAAAGTAGTTCAGTATGCAGCAATGCTATGTAGTAATTACTGTATTTACAAATTTAGCACCAAAATATCACAATGTATTGAAAACATTGACTACAAAAATGCGTTGGATAATCCAGAACGTTGGATAAGTGAGTGTTGGATAAGTGAGAATCTACTGTATTTGGATATCTGTCTTGTCCTCTATTTCTTCTTGATTCTTCTTTGATATATTTTTTGTTAAGATTTTTGTTTTCTTTTTATTTAGATAGAAGCCCGCCACTGATCCATATTCTTCTATTTTCTTTATCCACTGTTGAATTTGGGACTTCGGATTCTCAATAATACAGATAAGGTCATCAGCAAATGCCCTCATTTTAAATTCATAATTTGCTACTTTTGTTCCTTTTAACTGGTTATTATTTCTGATGCTCCTTATTAAAATTTCCATTGCAAAAATAAAAATTAGAGGTGAAAGTGGGCAACCCTGACGTGTTCCTTTGTTAATCTGTATTTCTTTTGTATATTGTACATTTACTAAATTTTTTGCTTTTTGTTCAGTATAGATTGCATCAATAGCATTATAGAATTGGTGTCCTATATCAATCTCTTTAAATAATAGTTTAATAAATGTCCAGTTTAAATTATCGAATGCCTTTTCCGCATCGATCGATAATAGGGCAAGTTCTTTTTGATGATACATTTCATAGTATTCTAAAACGTCTACTATGCATCTTATGTTTTCTTTCATATATCTTCCCGGAAGAAATCCCTTTTGTTCTGGCCCTATCCAAGTATTTAGAAATTCTTTAAATCGATTTGCCAATATATTAGTAAAGATTTTGTAATCCACATTTAGCAAGGATATAGGGCGATAATTTTTTACATCTGTTTTATCTGTGTCTGCTTTATATATTGTAATAATATCCCCTTCTTTCCAAGATTCAGGAATAGTTTTCTTTTCCAAAGCTTGATTCATTATAATTTTTAAAAAAGGGAGTTATCTCATCTTTCATGACTTCGTAAAAACTTGCTGTGTAACCATCCAGTCCCGGAGCTTTGTTGGGTTTTAAATTTTTTATTGCCTTCTTAATTTCCTCTTTTGTAATTTCCTTATTAAGATATTCTCTTTGGGTTTCTGTAATTTTGTCTAATTTTTGTTCTCCTAAATAAATTGATATCTTATCTGGATCTTCTTCCTTTTGATTATATAATTGGCTATAATAATTTCTAAATTCCTCTCTTATTTCTTTATCCATCGTATATTCTTTCTCTATGCCTTTAATTTTTATTATTTGTTGTTGTTGCTTTTTCTTTCTTATCTTCCTTGCCAACCAAGCCCCCGGCTTATTAGCATTTTCAAAATTATATTGTTTCACAAATTTTAATGACTTCACTATCTTTTCCAGTTCTAGATTATGTTTATCTCTTTTTAATTTTCCTAATTCATTTATTATTTTTTGATTCTTGGGATTTTGTTTAAGCATCAATTCATATTTATCTATTTGCTTATTTATTTGTTCTATTTTAAAATTCCTTTTTTGTTAACTCTTGCTTTCTGCTGTATGAAGTGACCCCTCATTACAGCTTTGTATGAGTCCCATACTGTTTGTTTTGTTACATCGTCTTTGTCATTTATTGCAAAAAAATCCTTTGTCAATTTCTTATTTTCTAATATTTCTTCTTCAGATTTTATGGGATTATCATCTAGTCTCCACCTCCAAGCATTCCTTTTGTAATTCATTATCAGTTCCAGTGGGCTATGGTCCGATTTATCTCTTGACAGAATATTTATCTTATCCATTTTGGTTATCAGTGAATTTGTGGCCCAGATCATATCGATTCTGGACCACGATTTGTGTCTATTTGAATAGTACGTGTAATCTCTTGTGTTTGGGTTTTTGATTCTCCATGCATCCTGAAGATCCAGCTCTCTTTTCAAGTTTAGGAAATTTGTTGGAAGTTGGCCAATTTTTTCTTTACTCTTCCTGTTTGTCTTTCTCGATTTATCCATTTTTTGATCTGTCACCCCATTAAAGTCTCCTAAAATGATTATATGGTCTGTGCTTACTTTTGAAATTTGTTCTCTTAAATTGTTTGCAAATTGTGTTTTGGGTCCATTTGGGGCATATATATTGCAAATAAGGATTTTCTCTTGATTAATTGTTATTTCCACTGCCACCACCCTTCCCTCCGAATCTTTTAATTTCAATTATGCTGGGATACTCTCATTAATATATGTGACCACCCCTCTTTTCTTGTTCAAATTGGCTGAAAAAAAATCTTTTCCCATTCTTTTGTTTTTCAGGTGGGCCACATGTTTTTGGCAAATATGCGTTTCTTGAAGGGCCACAATATCAAATTTTCCTTTATTAATTTGCTTAATGATACTTTTTCTTTTATTCGGAGAGTTGATCCCATTTACATTGTTTATGTATATTTTTAACTGGCGTGTTATTTCACTTTTCATCTTGACTGATTTCATTTATCTGATCCACCTCTTCTTCTTCATCCGTAATATCCAAGTCTTGAAGTCTTGCCTCAGCTCCTAATACTTCCTCTTCTGGTGAGTTGTGTCCCGGTCTTTTTGGTTTTTTCTTTTTTGCTGAGGGTGATGTTGAAGGTCCGCGGTCTGTGTCTTTTTTAAGTACTTTGTGAAAGGCTTTTGTTTTGTCCACCAAAGTTAACCAGTGTTTTTCATTTCTGTAAGTCACCATTATTCCCTCTGCCTTTTCCCATCTGAAACAGATTTTTTGTTTCTTCAATTCATCTGTTGAGAAGAAATAATTTATTCTTTTGTTCAATGTTGTCAGCGGGAACTCCTTCAAGATCACAATTTTTATCTCTTTATGATGTATTGGTTTCTTACTATTCTGTATTAATATTTCATCCCTTATTCTCTTTCTTGTAAAATGTACAATCACATCCCTAGCCACTTTGTTCTTCTTTGAGTAGTTTGTCTGGATTCTATAACATCTACCTACTTCCATTTCTAACTTATGTGGAGGGGTTTGTAAAAGATCGGCAGTTAATTTTAATATTGTTTCTCTTATGTCCTCATTCTCTTCTTGAATATTTCTAAATCGGAGTTGAAATTCTAATTCACATTATTCTAATCTTTCTTGTAGCTTCTCTATTTTTGAATTCTTAATTTCTAGACCTTCTATTTTTTTCTTAATTTTATCTTGAGATTTTTCCAGTTTTGCACTGTTTTGTTTTAATTCTTTTATATCTTCAAGTGACCTTCTCATTTCATCCTTCAGTTGACCAATTTCCTCTTTTATTTCTGCTCTCAGTTCTAACATTTGTTTTTTGTATTCTTCTGATCTTTTTTGGACTTCTATTTGGTAGTTTTCCTGTTTTTCAGCCAGTTTCTGAATTTCCTTCAAAAGGTCTTTCATAGATACATTCTCCGATGGTATTCTTGTCATACCTTTATCTTTCTCCATTTTTAATTTAGGTCCTGCCATTTTTAGTTCAGTCCAGTGGTTTTCTCCTAGTTATTTCTTGTTAAATTATATGTCTGCGTGTTCTTTATCTCACCAGGCCTTATCTCTTCCTCTCTTCTGTCGCTCTTCTTCTTTCTTCTGTTCTTCTAATCTGTTCTTTTTTCTATCCTCCGCTCTCTGTTGTCTTGCCTCTATCTGTCTTTCAGTCCTTTTATAACTTCTCCTGCTTTCCGTATCCATGGAGAGCTCTTCCCATATCCTTAGGTTTTAATCAATTAACCCGGCAGTCTTTGGTCATCTGTAGCGTCTTTTCTCTATGCTCTTCAGCCTCCTGTCCGTCCTCCTTTATATTCCGTGTATGCTTTCCTCTTCCTTTTCCGGTATTTATCAGGTTATTACTTGGATAGGAGGCTCAAGTTCCTAGTTCCGCCCTTACTTCCGCCCTTAGTCCTCTTTATTTTCGTCTCTCTCCAGCTTTCCCAGTCCCCGGATAGCTTCAATTCGCCACTTCTGCCCTGGGATTGTGCTCTGCAATTTGTGTCCTTTCCGGATTTTCTCTTCCTCTCTCGTATTGTTTATGAAGAAGAGCGATGGTAGACACAACAATATGGTTCCCAAGGTCGCACGTCGTCGCCTTGGTTAGTACTTTTAAATTCAGCCTCTCCTCTTCTGTATATTTCAGTCCTTTCCAGTCTATTTTGCCGCTTATAGCGTTCACTTTTTCAGTACTCCCAAGTATCCTCTTTGCTTTAATTTTGGACCTCCCAAAACCCATAGTTTCTATAGCCTTTATTTTCATAAACTCCTAGTCCTTATCTCCACATAGAATAGAAAGCTTTTTCTTTGGGAAAGCACTTACTTCTCCTGCCGTTGTGGCTTGTTAGTTCTTCTTCTTTTCTTCAAATTTAAAATGGGCCGGCTGGCGGAATTTGCAGGGTTTTCGCCCTGCTTCTCTCCTCCCGGACTGCGCCCTCCGCGACACACCGGATCCGGCAGGACACTCGCCTTTTAGCAGTGCCTCGGATCGACTGTTGCCGCCTCGGAGGCTTGCATCCCTCCCTGACTCGATCTGCAGGGAGAGGGGAGCTAAAAGCTCTACCCATCCGGCGAATGGAGATGGCTTGCTAGGAGCCCCTAGCAAGTCTTGCCCACTGCCATCGTTGCCCACCGGAAGTCCAGTAAACTCTGTATTTCAATTACTGTATATTTGGGCTGGAAACACACCATAGAACCACACTGGAGGAACTAGAGAGGCCCACAAACACTTCTGAGGGGGACAGTGTTTTTGGAGAGTCGAATCTTTTGGATATCGAATCTTTATTAGATTCTTTCGGATGGCCACAACTATGCAATCCACTTTGAGAGTTGAGACATAAGGGTATATTGTTCTACAAAATGTACCAGAAATATTTACCCCAGAGGACTAAATTCCTACCGATTAATTTGATTCTGAAATGCTTGCACTAAAAATTTGCAGTGGAAATTAGGTCCACGTATCTCCAAATTAATCTGTGATTATTTCTCCATGTTGGCTTCTGTAGAGATACATGGAAGTATATCTGTTAATAAGATCTTCACATTTCCAGTAATTGAATAGTACATGGAACTGGAGAACAATTGTCAATGTATGGAAAAAGATACCAGTCAATTTTGAATTGATCAGCCACCATACAGCTCATACAGCTCACACATAGTGAGTTAACATAGTACAGTAGAGTCTCACTTATCCAGCACTCACTTATCCAACGTTCTGGATTATCCAACGCATTTTTGTAATCAATGTTTCCAAAACATCATAATATTTTGGTGCTAAATTAATAAATACAGTATTTACTACATAGCATTACTGCGTATTGAACTACTTTTTCTGTCAAATTTGTTGTATAACGTGTTGTTTTGGTGCTTAATTTGTAAAATCATAACCTAATTTAGTATTTAATAGGCTTCTCCTTAATCTCTCCTTGTTATCCAACATATTCGCTTATCCAACGTTCTGCCGGCCCGTTTATGTTGGATAAGTGAGACTCTACTGTAATTAAAAGCAATTTCTAAAAATTGCAGTCTGTCATTATAAGTTTCCTGGTTGGAAAAGTGGCATTTTTGCTTAAAATTGAGATTTAATCATCATCATCAGCATCATCATCATCGTAGTAGTAGTAGTAGTTACTCCATCTATATCATTTTTTAAAATCACAGACATTCTATTTGGAGCTGCTCTGTGGTACAGAAAGGTTACCTGTCTGGCAAAACTTGCCTTCTGTTGTAGCTTACCTTCAAATTCTTCCTTCTGTTGTATCTTCCTATTTTGTTAATTAACAAATGAAGCAATGACCAATGCTTAGCTGATAGGTAACATCATATGCAAAGAAATGTTTTTACTTTATTTTAAAAATAGTTAATGTTAATCATATTTTCACACCAAGACAGCCATTGTTAACCTCTCTGTCATTCCAAGCATGAGCATCATAAATCACATTTTGAAAATATGAGTCCAGGCAAGACTGCCTGTATTCCAACTTGCTGTTTCAGGGAAGAAGAAATATGTGTCATCACTTTGACTTCACTAAACATCAGTGCTCAGTAAATTTGTGTTGCATATATAAGGTTGTATAAGGTTCCAAGGACTCTGTCTTTATAGAAGTCACGATGATCTATGTAGGAAAAGCACAAATATTTTAAATGGAAAACGTAAGAAAAATATGTAGAAAATAATGTATGGACATAGTCATTTCGATTGCTAGTAGTAGCAACATCATAAGGCAAACTAGTTTGAAGTTGGGTCAATGTCTATCTTGAAAGTAGGCTTTGTTCAGAGTTCAAGATTTATTTATTTTTTGTGACAGGAGCAATTTGAGAAACTGCAAGTCACTTCTGGTGTGAGAGAATTGGCTGTCTGCAAGGACATTGTCAAGGGGATGTCTGGATGTTTTTGATATTTTTACCATCCTTGTGGGAGGCTTCTCTCATGTCCCTGCATGGAGCTGGAGCTGATAGCAGTGGTTCTCAACCCGGGTTCCCCAGATGTTTTTGGCCTTCAGCTCCCAGAAATCCTAACAGTTAGTAAACTGTCTGGGTTTTTTGGAAGTTATAGGCCAAAAACATCTGGGGACCCCAGGTTGAGAACCACTGTGCTAGATGGAGATCATCCGTGCTCTCCCCAGGGTGGATTCGAACCAGCAACCTTCAGGCCAACAACCTAACCTTCAAGTCATCAGTCTTGCCGGCACAAGGGTTTAACCCACTGCGCCATCAGGGGCTCAAGATGGTTGCTTATAAAAGTCTGAAAAATCTGCACAATAATAACACTAGTCAAACTTTGCTGTTATAACATAATCTTGTCGTGTTTTACCTTAGGAAAACTTTGAACTTGGTTTCAGATTTTTAAAAATGAAACAAAGGCAAGTTGTAATAACTCTTCAACTTTACAGGAAGTTAACACCAACACTGATTTCTACAGTTTTTGGTCTCTTCTTGGTTACTACCATGAACTTCAGATTTATCTATGAATGAGAGAGCTCCAGGTAACCCTATCTACTCAGGAGATTTTTCTACCTGCAGCTTAAGCTTGATCTACATTGCCAGTTTCAGAATGTAGATCAACTGCATTGAACTGGATTATATGACTCTATACTGTCATATAATGCTATCCGATGCAGTTAATCTGCATTCTGAAACTGCATTATATGGCTTTGTCGATGGGGCCTCACTTTAACCACATTAGCTCCTGGTGGAATTACAACAAGTGAGAGGAACAAAATGAGCCCTGCCACATTGCCTATTGGTTCTTTGAATAGTGTAAATTCGAAAGCACAACATGTTGTTATTGTTGTTTTGTCCAACCAATAATAGAATTTGTTTCACCAGACTGGATGAATAAATGATTGGTTTATTGAAGTTTGAATTTTAGTCACTTAATCTAGTGCTTTCTCCTTGAAAAGTACCTTTACTTGGCTGGATAAACATGTTAACCTGTAAACAGTTGTAAGATGTTGTTGTAATTGTTGATGTGTGCCTTCAACTCATTTTTGACTTATCTTGATCCTAAGCCAACCCCGTCATTGGGGTTTCTGAGGCTAAGCACTTGGGATTTCCCCAAGATTACCCAGTGGATTTTCATAGCTGAGCAGGGATTCAAGCCCTGTTCTGTAAAGTCTTACTACCACAACAGATGGACAAAATTGCCTCTCGTATGGTGCTCCCTCTTCACTTGTGGCACGGAGCCCGTCAGAACCCATCCCACGACGCAGATCTCCTTCCGGCAGAGCTCCGTGGCACAATTGAGGAGGGAGTGTTGGCAACACAAGAAGCTTCCTGTGTTGCATAGGCAACAATGGGAGGAAGCCCAGTGGTGAATGCTATCCCCCCATGGGATGGGGTGAGGGGGAAGCTGGGATTCCCCAGGCCCCCATCCAGGCCCTGCTGCATTTGCCACGATTTGTGGCAAATCCCAGTCTTAATGTGATGAAGTCCTTAGTCCAATGCTGAAACATTATACCATGCTGATTTCATCATATCTGTTACACTTCTCAACATCTTTGCCTGTGATTGATGTGACCAAAATCCTGGTTCAAAGCAAAGTCTCTCTTACTTTTAAGTTTAATATATTCTACCCACAAATATACACATATATACTTTACACAAGCAGACTTCCATTTGCACAATGTGACTTCCATCTCTCTCAATTCCCAGGAGCCCCATCCCACCATAAAATCTGTCATGGAGGGTCTGGGATGTTGCAAAGGAAAGGAAAATTGTCACTCCCCATGTTCCGTTGATAGAAGGTGCTCCATTAATGGAAATGCTTACTTGGATATTGCCTTATATACGTATTTAGCAAGGTTTACCAGTACAATTTCTAAAGACCAGCATCTTTTTCCTTGGCAACAAAATAGGTTGTGTGAGAATTTTTAATTAAAGTGGGAGGGAGGGGAGGAATGAACAGTGCAAATGACATTATATATGTGGTCTATTTTTCTCTGTTCTTTATTCACTTAGTGTTTTTGTCTGTTTTCTACAAATATAATTTGTCAGTCACTGGAGGATCTGAAATTTGATTTAAGTTACACAGAGTTACACAAAGCATAGAACAACACACTCTGTATAGTTATAGTTTAGACCATTAAAATTTTTTGCTGTCCTGCGGATAAGAGCGCTGCATAGCTAAACGCCATTGCTGGTCTTTCAGAAGAGCTCTTAAAATGTTTACTGTTGCTTCTACTTCTTTTCTCCCTTTGCTTTCAGAGTCCTGGAGCAGTTCGTTCTGGAGTTTCTGACTGCGCTCTGGGATGAAATCCTGACAACCACAAAGTTCCTATAGACTGTGGGTTATCAAACTGTCGACTCCCACAACTTCTTGAGAGATTTCTTCCTTTTGATTCATATGTAACATATATAAGTATGCGCATAGGGATACTGCATCTTTTACTTAGATATCTCTTGCTTCATAAACAATAGACTGGAAAAAAATTGTACAAAGGAAAAAGATGTTTTTTTCCAGATGTCGTTCAATATATTGCTATGACTTATACCATATTGATACTTATATACAAAACTTTAAGTTGTCTCTTAGAGATGCATGGAAGCATTTAATATAACAGTTTGAAAGTATCCCATTTACCACCAAAATCTTGGCTCATGTCAGTCTCTTGAATAAAATGTGACTGCATGATGAATATAATAGAAATTATTTGGAATGTTGGTTAAGATTTACTAAAACTGGTAATATAGTCTTTTTGTGGCTTAACTGGGGAGCACCAGGTCCAGGGACCTGGTGGAGATAGCAGCAGCAAAAGTCTTTAAAACAGTGGTGTTAGGCAGTTAGTGTGCAGTGCTTATGGGTGCTAGTTTCTGCGGTTTATCCTGTGTTCTTCTTTTCTTGGGTTGTGTTTTACTTTTGTTTTCTCGTTCTCGATTTTGCCTTCTTGCTTCCCGGCCTCTGTTTTCCTGACTGGTTTCCTTGCTTTCTCCCCTCTTTGGCTTTTTCCTCCTTTCCTTTCTTCTTCCTGCAATAGACGGTTATAGTACACAATAAGAGATAATTTTTTTCAGAAAGCATAGTTATTTACCCCCATAAAAATCAGAGGTGATAAAATTCTGCATTCTTAGTTCAGAAAAGGGGGGGGGGGACACAGACCCTAACATAGATCCATTTCCGATGTATCAGATACATCAGGAGTGATAGCAGACAATGGCAGAAGATAGCCTCGGCCCTTGACGAACTACACTTATTTTGTTCTTTAAAATATATAAAAACAATGTATTTATTTCCTCAATATCACCATACCTGAAATTTGGCATCCTTTTTAGTCAGCATTCATTAAAAAAACAGACTGTCATGATTTGTCCAGCCTTATATTTTCCGCTATAGTCAGTAATGAGTAACACAGATGATCTATTCACACCTATCTATAAACACATAGGCACACTCTCAGACTAGTTACAATTAGCTATTCAAGTTGTGTGTTTATTTGGAGCTTGAGCCACTTATGTGTACAAACTATGGAAAGCAATATGCATAGAAAGTTTAAGAGTTAGAAAATTATTTACAGTGTACTGGTTGTGATGCTTCTTTAATGATGTGGCTTAAAATAATGTGATTCCTACAAGGTAGATCCGCCCCGCCCCCCAATAATAATTAGAGAACAAATCATGACAAACAAATAATTGCCCTGATTCAAAACAACCTGAACAGTTTACATTGCTTTACGTGAACTAACAATTGAGATCCACTAAGAGGCACCATTGAGCTACAGTCTCTTACGATCTGCACAAAGTGGAATTCTTTATTAAGAGAAAGATTAAAGGAGAGTGAAGACAAGCATTACACTTGTTCTGGCTGTATACATTCTGCATACATATTCCCTCTTTTCTCCCATTGTTTATGTTTTCGAGATCAGTCTGGTTTACTATATTGAAAGTTCACAAGGATGGACTTGTGCCAGCTTACGCCTTATGATCAGTGGTGGTATTTAGTAGCAGAAACGCTGATGTGATGACTTACTAGGTCTTATTGCTTAACTCATAGAGAACAAAAAACATGAATGTAAGAATAAACAGATATGATATCAAGACAATATGTTGACCAGCATGGAAGAGATGTGATGGATAAACTCCCATAGACAGTGGGACATTGATCCAAATTTTTTGATTACAGATTGGAGCATTTTGCAGTTTGGCTATATTTTTCAATAATCTAAACCGTGTAAAAGGGAAGCATTGTATTGAAAAGATCAGTTGTTTCTCCAGCTATTCACAGTGAATTCCTTATTTGTTTACAAACGAAAATCAAAATAGGCATTTCACTTTACATCCAATGAGTTTCTTCCATCCCAGCATGATCAGCTGGAAATTTAGTCCCCAATGTGATGATAGCATGGGTCTCTATGGCGGAAAGCTTAGGTGAGGTATACATAGCCTATAGGACTTGTGTCATCTTGCCCTTACCCCTGTAAAAACCATTAGTCAGTATGGCACAAAAAGGAACAAAATATTTGTAATTCTGGTTAAAACATCCATGATAGATTTTTAGAAAAAGAGAGCCATCTAGAAGAGTCAGCATTTCAAAACATAACCAAAATGCACAACCTCTGAAGTGATTCTTGTTTTGCTCCTGGGTCAGCTCTGCACTACCTATAGTCCATTAATGCAATGTTACGTAAATCCTGGGCTCCTTTCTCATTTCCAAGAAGAATGACCAATTTTCTGGAGAGAAGCCAGCTTCCAAATACACTCAGACTGAACTCTACAGCTCTCTGCCAAAAACATAATTTTACGGATCCCACTCCCAAGGCTCATATTAAGAACAAAATAGATTGTGTTTTCATTTGCCAAGCTTTCTTGTTATTATTATTATAATTTAATAAATAAAATTCTCCTCCAATATTTCAGGTACACAATGGCCTTGTTCCATGACTGGAGGTCAAGCAGGCTACTCATTGCCTCGAAAGAAAATTTCTACAGTCCCTTCTAAGACAATTCAAATGTGTAATTAATGCTCTAAACCCAGCCTAGACCTTCATTTCACAGATCTTGCATCTGACCCGTTCTTGGTTATATATAGTCAACCCTTCACATTCGCTGGGATTAGGGGCACATATCCCCTGTAAAAGTGAAAAACCATAAAGATATTACTCTTTTGTCACTGTCTACTGCAGTGTTTTCAACCTGTGGGTACAGATGTTTTGGCCTTCAACTCCCTAGCAGCTGGTAAACTGGCTGGGATTTCTGGGCGTTGTAGGCCAAAACACCTGGGGACCCACAGGTTGAGAACCATTGTATCTATTGGACACTGACCACAGAATTGCACTGGAAGCCCTAGAGATTTCTAGAGGGTGTTCTCTCTAGAAATCTCTAGGGCTTCCAGTGCAATTCTGTGGTCAGTGTCCAATAGATACAATGGTTCTCAACCTGTGGGTCCCCAGGTGTTTTGGCCTACAACGCCCAGAAGTCCCAGCCAGGTTCTCCAGCATGACTGAAGGAAATTGACCAAAGAGTCACAGTACAGGACTTAGAGACTCCCAAAGAGAACATTTCTTTGTAAAAATGTTGATAACTGGGGTTTGCCTGTATTGCCATTTCTGGTATCAGATGTCTATTAATGTGACATTGGAACTAGAGGGTTCATTCTAGAGGGAACTAGAGGGATGTAGGACATTGTGGGGAAATAACGGAATGTATCACATTGGAAGGTGAACAAAATCCACAAAAGTCAAAACCACAAATGTACATAGCTCCTGAATCTAAAAGACATGTTCACCAGCAGAAACAAAGACTATAGATACTGCAACCAGATACAGCAAACTCGGGGGCCAACTATGCACACACATTTTGTTTGGCTAATCTACTACTGACATAATTGTGTCATCCTCAACACCAGGATTCAGTTGTTCACCTTCCAATGCGATACATTCCGTTATTTCCCCACAATGTCCTACATCTCTCAACAAAGAATGTACCCTCTAGTTACAATGTCACATTAATAGACATCTGATGCCAGAAATGGCAATACAGGCAAACCCCAGTTACCAACATTTTTACAAAGAAGCTCCTTTTTGCAAAGTCTTTTCATGGAAGCCCCATCCAGTTCTCCTTGATTACAACAAGCTTGTTTTCTTCCACACAGAAACACAGTAATCTAAATTAACATAAACCATATTATTGCCTCAATAATCAATAGTACTAAAGGGAAATTTTAGTTGGAACATGTATTAAATGACCATTCAGTGACTGAAAAGCCAACACATGGGTTGATTAGATTGTTCCTTAAATTTAACTGTTTTAGTAACTGAAGATGAAACTTACAAAAAGTCAAGACTTCTTTCTCAATGTGAATTTGCGCTATTAGTAGAAATACCTGTATTGGAAAAGCTTGCTCTTGGCCATTGACAGCCTAATCCCTCCCATTAGATTCCCTTGAGGTCATGCAGAGACATTAGTTCATCTGGTGGAGGCAACAGACTGAACCAGAAATACAAATGTGATGCTGCCTTATGTCAGAGCTGCATGTTTAGTCTGCCTTTCGAGAGATAATCAAGAAAAGTTTTACATGATAAGACACAGATGCTTCCACCTACAAGATACCTGAACTTTTTCTACATTACAATAGAAAAGCAACCAAAGGAAATATCTGATTTCATGCTAAGCCATTTTTTCAATCCAATAACTTTGAAAGGAACAGCATTGGATTTGTCTAGAAACTCCTACTTAAATTAATTGTAATAAGCCAACAAGTAACACAGAGATTTGAAATAGTGTGTAACGTAACATAGATTTTTCTTTTCTCAGTGTAGTTTATTTCCTTTATTCCATAAATCATAGGGCTACAATCAATCTGAAAGTACAAAGGCCAGCACATCTGTCCCAGAAAAATACACCTCCCTCCCTCCCTCCCTCCCTCTCTCCCTTTCTTTCTTTCTTTCTTTCTTTCTTTCTTTCTTTCTTTCTTTCTTTCTTTCTTTCTTTCTTTCTTTCCCTGCCCCCCTTCTCCCTCCTTTCTCTGCAAATTAACACACAATGTGGACTACATAAAAAGAGAAAAGAAACAGTGAAACTCTAATATATATCAAGGGACTTGCAAAGAAGATGGTTCCCATCTGACTTAGAAAAGTAAGCCAAGACCAGTGTTAACTGGGGCAGAGAAGGAGAAAGATATTCTTTCCTCACCAATATGGCAATGCTTCCTGAAATCCAATACAGAAAGAAAAGCACAGTAAAAAGCAAAGTACCTCATATAAGGCAGAGGTGTAGGGCCATGTCCTAATACCAGAGAATAGCCCTGTGTTTGAAAAGTTGCCTGAGAACAGACCTCTAAATGAAAATGTTCTCTATCTGAAGGACTTTCAAGACGGTATGGAAAAAAAGAACTGTAAAGAGAGAAAGAAGGAGCCTTGAACAATTTGCTCCAGGACAGCAAACTGAACAGGTACTGAGATCACTCTGTTACTACTTTTCCCTCTATGGTGAGCCATATTGTACACACATGTCTCCACAGTTATGGTTTGGGCTTTTGAGGATTTGATGATTCCCAGATTTGATTAAAACGTTCTTTCTAGGAATCTCTAGGTCCTACAATGTGCCTCTATTGTCAACTTCCTCCAGTCATGCTGAAGAACCTAGAGATTTTCAGAGAGAATACCTATGTAGGAATCTAAATCCTCCTATGCAATTATGTGGTTGGCTTCCAGTGGAGGATGACCACATAGTGTTATCGTGTCAGAAGCAACTTGAGGCAAGCTGCTTCTGGTGTGGCCATCTACAGAGATGTTGCCCAGGGGACACCTGGATGTGTTACCATCCTGTTGGGAAGCTAGAGCTAGAGCTGACAAATGGGATCTCACCCAACCTTCAGGTCAGCAGTTCAGCTGGCACAAGGGTTTAACCCACTGCGCCACCGTGGCTCCTTTATGAGCACCATTGAAAGGAGGAAAACTCATAGTCTTGAAAGACATTACATTTTAAAAACGCAGCTTTTGGAAATATCTAATTTTCTTACTATATTTTACTAGAAGAAAATATTTATATTTATTTCAAGATTTAAATACTGCCTTCTCTGCCAAAAGAGAGTATCTGAAGTTGAGTACAAGAAGAATAAAACAACAGTAAAACACAATAATTAGAAAAATTAAAACACGTATACTTCAAAGCCATCAAAAACCAAAATGATAAAATCACACTATTTGTATGAAGACTTTGCAGGCCGAACTCTGTACCCTGACATACTTCCTTGAGGATACTAGGGCTGGCTAATGGATGTTTGAGCATCCCTACTGTAGAGACGAGCGGTTTTGGCAGTCATTTCTGAAATGGACCTGCCAAATATTTTCTGGGGTGCAGAAGCTTCTGAGTTTTATTGTCTGAAAATGCCTTGAAGATTAAATTGGCTTCTGCAAGTGGTGCCAAAATATAAGCAGAAAAGTTAACTGATGACATAAATAGAATTTGATGAAATAAAAATGCTATAGTTGGGAATTATTCATTTTATTATTCAGTTCAGCTTTAGCCAGCATGGCTGGCCTGGCAGCCCCCATATGTGGCACAGTGAATCCATTCTGGATTATATCTCAAAGCTGAAGTTGCCAAACTTTTTTCAAGTGATAGGATTTTGCACTCTGGAAAGCCTGTTTAAAGTTCCAGCTGCTTGGTGTTACAGGTTGAGTAACTCTTATCCAAACTGCTTCTGTATGGGATTTCGGGGTGATGGTAGATTTTGTCAAACCTGAAACTACATATACATATTGTATATACTAATGTAGAAGTTTAGAAATGTTTGTCTAAAAAAAAAAAAAAAACCTGAGTCGACTTTCCCACTGGTAGTGTGGTACTGTACTTTAATTGTTATAAAAAACAACCATATGTTTCTCAGAGTACAGGGCAAAAGGCAAGAGCTTAATCCATGGAGAAAAGTTGTGAGGAGAGGCGGATAAGAAATAAAATTATTATTATTATTATTATTATTATTATTATTATTATTATTATTATTATTATTATTGACACTAAGACAGAGTGTGGTACAGCAAACGAGATGTATATGCTGGATTTCATATCACAAAATCACAAGTCGAACACTTCCCAAGTGTTTAGGACTGTGTGATGTATTTTCGGATGCGTTCAGATCCCAGTAAGGTGGCCTTTTGCAGTTGGCAGATTGTAATTTTGTCAATGTCTATTGTTTCCAAATGCCAGCTGAGATCTTTTGGCATGGCACCCAATGTGCCGATCACCACTGGGACCACCTGTACTGGTTTCTGCCAGAGTCCCTGAAGTTCAATCTTGAGGTCCTGATAGCAGCTGAGTTTTTCCTGTTGTTTTTCGTCAATGCGACTGTCACCTGGGATGGCAACATCAATGATCCAAACCTTTTTCTTCTCCACAACTGTGATGTCTGGTGTGTTGTGTTCCAGAACTTGGTCAGTCTGGATTCAGAAGTTGTTGTTGTTATTATTATTATTATTATTATTATTATTATTATTATTATTATTATTATCATCATCATCATCATCATCATCATCATTATTATTTCAGGAGAATCTAAAAGAAGCATCGACCTTCAAAGTATTCATGGGTAATATCTAAACTTCAGCATGCCCTTGAGTGATACATGAAGTTGCCTTGTATATATAGATACAGTACATAATGAAATAACTTGGAGATTGTATCCAAGTCTAAACACAATGCACATTTATGATTCTTGTATTCTATGTGCACATGGACTGATGGTAATTTTATACAATATTTTAATAGTTTTGGGAAAAGAAATATGTGTACCATGAACCATCAGAAAGCCATGGTGTCTCTATCTCAGCCACCCATGTGGACAATTTTGGAGGATATTAGATTTCAGCATTCTATATAAGAGATGCTTAACCTGTAATTCTAAGAAATATCAGATGTAACAGAACTTGTATTACTTACAGGAGGAAATACAGTATAGTATGGTATAATATGGTAGGGCACCTCCTGCTGTCCCATAAAATATTTGCTTTAAGCAAATTTACTGAAGAGAGAGAACAGACTACTCAATGAGTAAATAATTTGTGTGCTTTCTGTATTAAGACTCTGCTAAAGAAACCTTGCAATTCTTATGAGAGTCATTAATTTTGAACTTAACTTCTTTCCCCTGCATATACTTCGGCTGCCCTATACCTCTTTTGATTCCCCCCAAATTACAGCTGTATTATACATAAGCAAAACTGTAGTGTCATGTCCCATATTGATTTCATTTTTTGCCTCAGGTCCAAGAGCAAAGATAACATGAGAAAATAAATTGTATTTAGTTGCTTTAATGCAACTTAATCTTTTATATGACTCTTACAAAGGTAAATGTTATTCTCTTTGACTTTTGTAAGAATGTAATACGTTTATTCTTTTTAAATCCCCAAAAGAACTTGCAGTGAATTTATGCTTGTTTGTAATCCCACAGCTTTTAAATTAGTTGAAATGGGCAGCCAGCTTTTAATAAACAGACCAAAGGAATGTAACAGATTACTTCTCTGATTCATTCATGAGATGACTGAGGCCTATTATTCAATAGGTGGCATTATGTGGGCGTTTTAACAATATGTTGAAAGACAGTCTGTCTTGTCTTTATTTTTTTAATTACTAACATTTTCATTTCATGTCTTCATAACTCATGTGATTCATAATCATTTTTGGGAAAAACGTCATGGGCTAAAATAGTCATAATTCGATGTTTGGAGATGCAGGTCAGATAAAAGACAATATTTTTTTTCACAAAATACATATGAAAATGTGATGTGGAGATGACCACACATTTAGACTGATGACTTCAGAAGGAGTTGGGAGATAAATAGAGATACTGGAACAGCTGTTAGTAGCTGATACTGTTTTTGACTAGCATCAAATTATGTCACTGAATTTCACTTGCTGATGGATATCATCAGAAAAGGGTTGTTGTCCAATTTATGGATTTGCCATAAGCATCTACTTGGTCATTTTTTTCTGCTCTACATAAATCACTTGTCTGATCCAGTATGACTTATTTATGATCATTAGGCAATGTGATTTGCACATGTGAAATCCAAATGTAACACTGCCATCACATAATGAAGTACAGCACTTTAAAATTAATTTTTCAACATCTTTTAGTGAGCAGATGGCCTACTTGCTGTTAAAAAACTTGCGGTTTACCGGCATCTTTCATATTTATACATCATGAATCAACAGGGTTCCCTCCACATTTTACCTGGTATTAACAATCTGTAATCTCTTTTAGATATACCAACATACATGTCCTAAGTAATGCACATTTGTTAATAAGGAATGTTGATGCTCTTTAGCAGAGGATCAATGGCAACTTGCATCTATATAGATTGACTAAGGATGATTACAAGCAACAGTTTAATCACACATTTACCCCTGATGTAAGTTTACATTATTTCAGCATCATAATTTTATTTTCTTTGCACTGAAAAAAGGAAACCAAGACCTATGGTGTTCCCATCAAACCACTTCTCTTAACTTAAGAACAATTAAAAGGAGCAATAAAGAATGAAAAAGGTAAGTCACTATATCTCAATCTATGCATATCTGTATATATAGATATATATCCATGTACAAAACTAGATATTTTAGTCACAAATATGTCCAAAAAGCCTGGGTTGACTTATCCTTGGGTCAAAGTACACACTGTATCTTAATTGTAATAGAAAAAGGAACCACCCCTTTTTCTGAGCAGAAAGGCGAAAGCTTGGAGCTGAGTTCATCCCAGGAGAGCCTAAAAGAAGCACTGGCCTACACTACATTTTCTGCCATGGCATCACTTCTGGCCTTTTTCAGTGCCTAGGTGGGAAAACAGCTGCAGCAGAGACAGGGAGTGGCTGCCCCCTTAAAGTAGTATATGTGATATTTCAGGATGTGGTAGCAAAAATGATGTCTATCTGATTGCTAGCGAGCTTTGGATGGCACATTTTACTTTTGCAATGCAGGTCGTGCTGCACATTTGCAATTCTAGTAGTAGTTATGGTTGAATCACATGAAAATGTCTCATGATGATGTTTCATTTCTTCCTCAGCCAGAAATGATAGATGATCCCTCTACCTTAGCTAATTTGTAATGCAACTGATGTGAAAACAGCCACCAGACCACAACAGAGGATAGACCTATTATTTCAAGTAGAAAAAAAACCCCAAAGATTGAGATTAGCTTGCCCAACAAGATTAGGAAAAAGAAAATATTGGAACTGGGGAAACTGGGAGATGTGCATCATATGATATTGTTGTTAGGCAGGCTGATCTGAGAAAAGGGTGAGAGGCTATCTAAGGTGCTGGATACAATTTCAGGAAACCAGCACCTTTGAGTCTGCTTGAGAGATGTGTGGGGATACAAATACTACAAATAAACAAAATAACATTTTTAAAGCCCTAGATTAAAATCTGTGGAGGATTTTACCAACTATGAGCTGACCTATTATCACTTAGTGCAAATATGAGTGTGTTTGTATTGCACCTGTCAAATATTATGAGTATTATAAGTGCTTTTTCCAAACTTCAGCAAGCAACACTATCTATTTAAAGGTGGTCAAAGTTTAAACCTGGAGCAGTATGCCACCCAAAAGCCGGTAATTGCAATCCTGACCCTCCCCACAAACTATTTGAATAATGTTTTTCTGGCAAAAAGAGTTGTCTTTTTTCTCCAAGAAATTTGCAGGATCAACAATTTACTTTGAATGGGTTGCAGGTCTCCCCTAGTTTTTTTTAACCTAAACCAGAAGTGATTTTTTTGCCATTTTGATTTTCTTTTTATTTAGTTGTGTGTTTTGTTTTGTTTTTGTATTTTTGATGCCCCCAGAAGTTTCCACATGGAGAAACTGGCCACTGGACTCATAATTTAATGTCATGAATCTTTGCAAATCATTTGCAAGATTACAATAGATTCTTAAGACAATGTCAGCACTATTCCTGTATGAGGAAGCACAACATCTTAAGTGCAATAATAATTTCTGAAGTATAAGAAAGGGTGAATAAATTACATTACATTTGTATATATTTTGGAATTTCAGTACTTGGATTCCCCACTGGAAATCTCCCCTCTCCCCAATCTCTATTCAGCTGTCCAAATAGTCAAGTCAGTTTCTGGGAGTTTAAACTAAATCCTCCTGGTTTTGCAATACACATTTCTACTTAGGCAATAAACATCTGTCATCTGCCATTCATTAATATTAATTATAAATGCTTACATGTTCAGAGCATCCAAGTCCAGCAGCTGAGATTTTTCCATAATCTGACCTTGTCAGAGTTTGTATAGAAAGGGTCCTGTTATATGGGCGCCTTCCACTCCTAGCCAACAATAAGTGGAGTTTGGAACAAGAAACCAAGTGTCATCAGTAAGAGCGGTAGAAAGGAAAAGGAGGAAGGAAGGAAATTTAGTGGGAAATTTGAACTTCTTGACCTGATATGTTTGCTTAAAAAAATCAACAGACATTGTCCATTGTGACAGCGTGCCATCCATTACATGGTACTACAATAAAAGGTTATGTGAGGTTGTTTGGAATATACAATGGAAAAAAACAGTTCCTGGTTATGTTTGGGTTTTACGGCTTTGTCCATTTAGTTTATTATTTCACATCAAATAATGCACTTAGTGTTACTCATAACAATTAATTTATTCTGGGTTTTTTTTACAAACAGTTCAAATACTCTGGTGAAGAATTGATATATATGTAATTACATAACACTTTATGAGCCAAAACACAGCTTAATTCCAATATCATGGAAATACTTCTATAGCTTTCCCAACACTTCACAAAATGTACTATCCAAACAGCTCCTGCATTATATGGGTCTCTGAGTCAGTCCTATGTATCAGAAACAAACAATGTGCCATTGTTAGAACTGTAATTGTTATTATTCCTATTGTTTTATGTGGAGAAAAGAACTTTGATTTCCTTAACATTTCAGCAGAAATATTTTTCTCATAGAAATGTGTGGATTTCTCCATAGGTTGTGTGTCTATTGCCATCATCACAAGCACATAAACATTAAGACCTGTTATATCACTGATATTGGATATTTTCTTCCTACTCTCCCCTGCCTCACAAAATGTTAACTATAATTTCTGAACAATAACTTTATTTAAAATGCATTTCAGCAGGCAGGAAAAACAACCCCTGGCACCCTTATATAAGCAGAGCCTACAGGCAGGCATTGTTTCCTTTAGATAAAACGAAAGATTGATTTCATACTAGTTTTGCATTAGGAAACCCATGAAGAAAAAGCCAAACTAAAATTTAACTTGATTTCTGGTTCCTTTTTTAAAGTCTTGGTTCAGGTTTGCTTGAAGGAGTGCCACTTTGCTTGACAAATATGGTTTGTATTAAGCAGGAGTCTAGACGAGATGATGATTTAACCATCCTTTTTGGACCAGATGCTGTTGATACATTGCTGAAACTGTAATTGTTTTTTTAACCTATGTGCTTTGACTTGGATACTTTCTAAACCACTTCCTAATAAGTGGAACTGACTATGCCTTGCAGAACTTCTCTCTATAAAACTTTGGTTAAGGTGATATTTTGTCTGCAGAAAGGAGATTCCAGTGATTCAGTACCCTTATGAAATCAACCCATAAAAATTCTGGCTTATAGTACAATAGAAAGTAAATACTACTTTGCTGTGTGGTTGACACTGCTATAACTGTGTGGCTATACATGGAAATATTCCATGGAAAAATAATTAAACAGTACTAAGTTTTGCCATAATTACTTATAAAAACATCTCTGTGGCTGACATTCCATAAAGTTTTACATGCTTTGGCCATTTTTTTAGAGGTGCTTATAAATTATTCATTCTTCTCTTCCTTGCTGTCCTTCCTTTCGCCTCCACTCATTTTATTTCCAAATTTTAATGACTGACATTTCAGATCCAAAGCATGCATACCCACTGACACCATAGATACTGGATCTCAGGGTAGACGCTTCTCCCTTCAGCTAATCATCATCATCATCATTTAATTACTTATTAATCGGCCTCCATCCAAGATGCTCTAGGTGATTTACAAGATAAAATTGTAAAGGATAAAAACATACATACAAATATTGATAAAATTAACATAGATCAAAAGCTCTAGTAAAGATAGCCCCAAAGTGTGAGGCAATGTGGCTACTTTAAGAAACTTCCCAATTGGCATCCACAAAAAACTTGCTCATTTCCTGAATGGGAAAATCTATATTTATATATTTATAGAATAAATACAATTTGATACCACTTTAACTATCATTGCTCAATTCTAGGGAATCCTGGGAGTTGTTTGGTGTGACATCAGTACTCTTTGACAGAGAAGGCTAAAGACCTTGGAAAACTAGAAGTCCCAGGATTCCATAGAATTGAGACATGACAGCAAAAATCTGTTGTGACTACTAAAAAGGTACAAATGTTGTACATAAATGTCATGAGTTTCCAAGCACTTCAAACACATCAGGCAAAACAGTAGCAGAAGAAACAGGTGGAGACAAAAATTTGGACAAATGTATGGAGATTGCAGCTTAGTGGTGACTATGAATTTTAAAGTGTTTGCTGGGATGTTTGTTAATGGTTTCTCTCTATCACCACTGACTAGAGAGTTGGCTGAGTGACTGTTTCATTGGGAAACAGGATCTCTACCTCCACTACTTACAGCATGAGCATTTTTGGGGGGCAAATGCTGGGCTCATTAAGCTTTAACTGAACTTTGCATGAACCTGTCTTCCAGAAGACTAGGAAAAGAGCAGGGGTGGGAGCTGTGGTGCTGGTGGCAAGGTATGAAATCCAACATCTCTCTCTCTCTCTTTTTTTTTTTTTAATGGCAGGGGTGGTTCCCTTCTGTAGAAGTCTGACTGTTGGTAGAAAAAATGGAGAAGCAGCTGTTAAAACTCACCTCTTCCTAAACCAGCTATCCTACTCACTATGAAATATATTGTAATGTTTCTATATATTTCCTGTATACTGTACTTTTCTTCATTATTTGTGTGTGTGTGTGTGTGTGTGTGTGTGTGTGAATATATTGGGATATATATACTTTTTCTTCTTTCCCCCCCCCCCCCCCCAAGTCTTTACATGAGTTCTCCTGCTACCATCAAAAACCTTATTTTCCCAATTATTCCTGAAAATACCTCTTCCCATGATTCTATAATTTCCCTCCTTTGCTTTCCTTCATTGCATTCTGCCCTCTCACATGCTTTCATTTCCTTCTCTTCTGGCGTCTCCTGTGTGTTTCTCGTCCTCCCACACTATGTTTTTGCTCCTGTTACATCCTGGTCCTGTGCATACTTTACTTAGATAGATTTTGCTGAATTGACTTGTGTTATTCTCTCCCTTAATGGCATCGTTCTTGCCCCCTTTTCCCTTGCCTTCAAATTTCTCATCTCTGCCTCCCAAACTTTTTGCTTTTGATACAGCATTCTTTTCATCCTTCACTACATAAGCACAGAGAAGACCACACACTGACAATTTTTGTGCTGTGTGCCAAATGCCAACAGAAAAGCATTCTGCACATGCTTAGGGGTAAACAGTCACCCACTTCTTGCTAGTTCTCTCCCCCTGAAAGGAATGAATTATGACAAAACCATCACAGCTCCTTGCCAGACTCTTTGATTCTATCCCCTGATGCTTGTGGCTAAAGGAAAAAACAGAGACAAACATACTGATGATAATTGTTTGGTGACACTAGGCTCAGTGCTTTAATTAAAATTATAGTATTAATAGGCTGCTCAGCTGCCTGCAATCAGGTATTTGACTAGCTCTGCAGATGCATTTAATGTTTGATATTAAAATACCTGATCTGTATTAATCTAGATGTCCAAAGAAATATATTTAGTAGTAGGGCAGTAGAACCAAATTCCATTTTATTCAAGTCACAATAGTTTTATGATTTAAGTGAGTATGAAGCGCAAATTGTGTTCATTTAAAATCAGATGGGACAAATACAAGGACTGTATACATTGCTCAAATATTAAGAATTTGGAGTTAAGTCTATTTGTCACCTTTTCACATTTTCTGTGAGTAGAAAAGAACAGCAATTATAAGGCATGTGATGGTGGCAGAGAAAAAAGTGTTAGCTTTGTGCTTCGCAATTCCTATGGGTTGTGTTAAGGGCATAGCTTTTTACATTCAAGAACAAAAATGGTCTAGAGTAGCTGTATATATACCATTGTATATGCCAGCCTATCTCCATATGTCTGTCCAATTCTCTTTCTCTCCACTATGTGTCAGTATTTTACAGGTAAATAGCAGTCATCTGGCAAGCTGTGAGAAAGCAGGTTGCTTGTATCTCTTCTTGTAGCAGTGTGAACCCCTTGTAAATAACAGTCTGGGAAAGGTGCCAGGTAGAGAGACTTCAATGCATGGGGAGGACTGGTGGAGCAGACATTGTTAGTGTAAATGCCTGGTTTGTTTTGCATTGATTGACTCAAATCTACACAGATCTATATGACATTAGGTTAAAGTCCAAGTTGTCTGGCACAGTCAGGATGCTGTTAAATCTTCACAAAGACTAATTTTAATTTATTTTTCTTCCTGTAAATCTTTGTTCTAAAATGGATTACATATCATTCTAAATTGATTCTGTGAATCATTTCTTTTGTTGATTGGGGCTGCTTTTACACCACATCAGTCGAACCACCTGAAAACAAGCAGTTCCACTAACAGGGTTAAAACTGTACTGACCCACTTGAGCGAGTTCACAAATGGCTTCCCAAATGGTTTGAAAAGTATAGCATTAATTGTAATGTGATAATTGGACCTTATTTCCATATATCAAGCATATCTATTTAGAATAACAAATGTAATACACCACCAATTAGTTTGGTGTGATAATTATGCAAAGAAGTAATTAAAGTATCTAAAATAATCTCAGTACTGCAGCTCATTACATTTTTCTATATGGCTCTCGTGTTTTAACAAATCTCGATGCTGAAATCAAACCTCTGAATAACAAAGAGTCAATAAAAGAGTGAATTTATTAATTTGCTTTTTCAGCAATGTGTAAAAATAAAGTGGAGCCCCTGATGGTGCAGCGGATTAAACCACTGAGCTGCTGAACTTGCTGACCAAAAGGTTGGTGGTTCGAATCCGGGGAATGGAGTGAGCTCCTGCTATTAGCCCTGGCTTCTGACAACCTAGCAGTTTGAAAACATGCAAAATGTGAGATCAATAGGTATCACTTCTGCAGGAAGGTAACGGCACTCCATGCAGTCATGCCGGCCACATGACCTTGGAGGTGTCTACGGACAACGCAGGCTCTTCAGTTTAGAAATGAGCATCAACCCCCCAGAGTTAGACATGATTGGACGTAATGTCAGGGGAAAACCTTTATGTTTACTTTAAAAATAAAGTATGGGTTAAAGTATAAACCCTCTCCTCCCCCCCCCCCCCCCCCAATACAGGGTGTTTGAAAAAGAACTCCCTATTCACTATTTAAGTTGAATGGTGATGTATTTTCTCTAGTAAAATGCTAAGAGTATTCAGCATATTTAAGTGTTTCAAATAATATAACCTGATTAATAAAGCTGTTTACTTGCATCACATCCAGCATATTTTAAAGAAAAGCTTAGAAGAGGTGAGAGATGCCAAGTGACCCCCTCAGTTACCATTTAGCTTGTACAAAGAGTGCAGAAGCAAAAGAAACTGAAAAGATGAAAAGTGCAATCAGTACTCAAAATTCTCTTGGAAAGCCACAGGCAAGGATATACTTTTCCCCATGTGGAGCAATGAAACTGGTGTAGAATTTGAAATAAAGGAGCTCTAGAAATGCTAGACCTTTTCACACTGTCTTCTGCTTTGCCTCCAGCATTCCTGATCAGCAGGGTTGTAGCTCATACCACAAAAGCTGGTACAATACACTGCAAATCCAGTTCACCATTTATAGATGTTACTTTCCCTGCTTGCACATGATTTCACTTTCAGAAGTTAAGTTTGCTTGATTTACATTTGTTTGTGCTCTGAATTAGACAGGAGATTTTCATTTGGAACACCATCCATGGTATGCGCTTTGCATGAAATATGTCCTGGGCTTAACTCTTGGCAGCTCTAGGTGAAAGATCTACTTTCTGTCCTATGAAATAGTTTTCTACCAGCTCCTGTGTGGCAATGGGAGAGGAGGAGAATTCCCACTCATATAGAACAGGGAGGTGGTTATTTCCTGGAGCGGAGATGCAATTTGTATTTGCACCTGAGTATCTGTCAGATAAGTACCCCCACATGGTGCTTGGAATAGCATCCCATCACTTTAGTGTACATGCACATTTTACACATGTATCTTTTAATATAGTTATTGGTAAAATAATTACAATATATCATTTTAAACTGGTGGACAGAATGCTACTCACTCATTTATCATCATGGCATGACTACTGATGATGTCTCCTATCATTCCAATTAGCACTAATGATAGCAGTGTAAAATAGACAATGCCTATTACAGTAGATAACAAAGTGCTTAGACTCATTTACCACCAACAGAATCTTCTTTTCTGATGTGAATACCTTTTGGTTGGGTGGAATTTTTAAACACCATGATGAGGGGATTAAACTCATTAAACTCTTCCACCCCACACAGATATGCTGCTTCTTGGGCCACTACAAGGCTTCCCCTCAAATTTTTCAAGCACATAGGCAGCTTTTTACCTTGATAAATTTAGAGAGAAGTAATGAATGTTGCTTCTTTCTTTTGAGTTGTATTCGGGTCACCAGGGTTGTATTGAGGGCCTTCAACAGAGTTTTTGTATCTCTTAACAGTAGACAACAAGAAGCAGAATCATGCTCTGCTGGTTATTGTTATGTACTTTTAAGACATTTGTCAAGGTTTTTTCAGAGGTTTGCCATTGCCTTCCAGTGAACCTGAGCCCCTGTCCACACTGTCATATAATCCAGTTTCTGAATGCAGATTATCTGCTTTGAACTGGATTATGTGAGTCTACGCTGCCATATAACACAATTCAAAGTAGATAATCTGGATTCAGAAACTGGGTTATATGGCCGTGTAGATGGGGCCTGTGAGATTACAGCTTGTCCAAGGCTACACAGTGGATTTCCATGGCTAAAGAGGGAGATTTGAACCCATGTCTTTCTGGTCCAAATCCAATACTCAAACTATAACAGCACACTGTGCCCTCTAGTGATCTGCTCCCTCAGTAAAAATCCTTGCAAGAAAAAGACACCAAAAAGAGAAAGGATCTTTTTGGCAGAAAACCTTCTACAAATTAAAAACAAGCAGCCAAACTCTTCACAAGAGATTCCTAATTACAGTAGTAGCTTGGAAGCAAGAATCCAAGTTAAGATGACCTAGCAGCATATGCATAATGTCAACATAGTCAACAATGAGATATGACCGTTAGTTTAATGTTAATTTCAAAGCTTCAGCAGTCTGGAGAATAACCACAAATAAAGGGCATTAACTGCAACCACACTGGTGTCATTCACACACTGTTACTAGAGAAGCACATTGAAGTGATACGTTTCAGCTGCAGGTCCCTTAATGCTTACTGAAAATAACACAAGGCAATTTTTTTTTTCACGTAGAAGAGGATAGGGAGAAACTTGAAGCAAAATACTTCATTTCCCCCCAATACACATAGTTCTAATTTGAGAGTTTTGTAGCATTCTTATTTTCCATTACAAACAGAGCCGACATTTTTCAAGTGTAGGCGAACAGAATTTTGGCGCCCCCCCAAACCAATCACTGAAAAATAAAAGCGTTGGATAAGCGAAAATGTTGGATAATAAGGAAGTATAAAGGAAAAGCCTATAAAACATCAAATTACATTATGATTTTAAAAATTAAGCACCAAAACATCATGTTTTACAACAAATCAATAGAAAAAGCAGTTCAATACATGGTAATGTTATGTAGGAATTACTATATTTGCAAATTTAGCACTAAACATTGAACAGGGATATAGGGCAGTGTGGACTTAGATAACCCAGATAGCCCTCAGTATTAAAAAAAACCCTCTAAAATCAGGACAATAAATAAAGAACAACACTCTGAAAACAGAAGAAATCCAGACAGTAAACAATCAGGGACAGCTAACACCTCCCAAAAAAAGATTCTTCCAGGCAAGAAGAAGCCAGGCCTTGAAGCCACAGGGCCATTAAATGCTAATCAAGGTGATTAATTACAACATTCACACCTGCTTCAAAGAAAAGTTCTTTCTCCCACCCTGGACCTTCTACAGATATATAAACCCCACATACCTAGCTTCCAAGTTCCTACAGACCTCACAATCTCTGAAGGCCCCAAAGGTGGGCTTGCGTGGTGCGAAGGTGGGTCTGCGCTGGCCGGAAGGCCCAGCGCGGCCGCTGGAAGGCCCGAAAGAGAAGGAGGTGGAGAGTGGTGCCCTCCTCCCAGGGCGATGGTGCCCCCGGGACGATGGCGCCACAGGCAAATGCCTATTTCGCCTTATGGTTGGACCGCCTCTGATTACAAATTATAATCTTGCCACCATCCCACTGTAGATGGAAGAACCTTCGGAGACTAAGCTGTATTAACTCTTTAGTCTTTGTGCTCTTAGGGTATTTCTGCACTAAGAAGAATTCCAGGTGAGGATTTTATTTCACAACAACAACACCTTGTTCAAAGGGGTTTACTGGAAATCTAGACAACACTAGTTTCCACAGCTATCCTTCTTATATTTTCACACCCCATTTTCTGCTTATATTCTTACCAAGAAAAATAATGATTGGGGGAAAGATGGGTTAGCCACACAATTCCTTTCAAGGGTTAGTAGCACGAGCTTCCTATCTAGAAACATCACTCAGCTGCTGAAGAATCCAGAGGAGCATCTTTTCCCTCTCACCTTCCTCTCCAGTATTCAGGATATTGAGCTACAGCAAAGCATTATTTCGGACTAAAACTGATGTCTTATGGCCTCATTAAAACAACTTTTTAAATCCATAAAATGAATATCGTTAATTGAAGGTTCTACATAAACTCTTTTATGCTTTGACATCTTGGACAGTAGTCAAAGGCCAACATCCACTTTTGTCCTTGGTCTCACCTGACTTTAGTTAACACCTGCTCAAATGAGGTGTGTAGTGTTGTTTGGAGGAGGGTTAGCCAGGTAGACTAAACTGTTGTATTATCATAAAACATACTCATCTGGGAAGATCAGGGCAGTAAAGATGGGGCAGCAATGCTCTTAATGCTATTTCATTGCTCTGACTAATGGAATTGTAGGCCATAGCTGTGCTAGTCTAAAATATCAATGAGTGAAAGGACATTGCAACATCCTTGGAGACAAAAGGAGGGTGCATCTACACTGTAAAACTAATGCGTTTTGACACCACTTTAACTGTCACAGCTCAATGCTATGGAATTGTGGGAATTGCAAGGTTTACTAAAAAGGTAAAGGTTTCCCCTGACATTAAGTCCAGTCGTGTCCGACTCTAAGGATTGGTGCTCATCTCCATTTCTAGGCCAAAGAGCCGGCGTTGTCCATAGTCACCTCCAAGGTCATGTGGCCGGCATGACTGCATGGAGCGCCGTTACCTTCCTGCCGGAGCGGTACCTATTGATCTATTCACATTTGCATGTTTTTGAACTGCTAGGTTGGCAGGAGCTAGGACTAACAGTGGGCGCTCATTCCGCTCCCGGGATTTGAACCTGGGACCTTTTGGTCCGCAAGTTCAGCAGCTCAGCGCTTTAACACACTGTGTCACCAGGGGCCCCTTGACTAGTGTAATCCTAAACCTCATAAGGCTCAGGTCAAGGTGGTCTGAATGACTGCATTCTTCCTTCCGAACCTGTCCATGCTTGAGATCTCTCTATCCTGCCAACTTCTAGATTGGATTTTAGTGGGAACATTTAGAGGGTCTTCCCAATGGCTGCCCCCAAGCTCTGGAACTCCCTTCACAGAGACATTAGACTGGTGTTCTTTTTGACCTCTCTGTGCAGACAGGTAAAGACTTTTGTATTTAGAAAGACATTTCATGTTTCATTGTATCTCCTTAACAATGTGCTAGATCTTGCTAAATGTTGTGCTGGTGTGCTTGTGTGTATGTTTTAACCTGGTTTTGATTTTTTTATAATTTCATTTGTATTTTCTGAATGCATACCTATGTACTTTTTAACATATTTTAAACATATTTTTAAGCCACTTTGGGTCCTAAATAGGAAAAAGGCAAGCTAGAAATAAATATAACCACCACCACCACAACCACTATAACAAATCAACCTAACATGATAGTATTGACTCTAATAGGAAACTAGAAACAAAAGGAGCACAAATGTGGATGTTGGTGGACATCTTTAATATGGAGCAAATGTCAACAATATTTTCGGGCAAACATTCACGTTAGCCTCAATAAATCCATGAGTTGTTATAATATAGCTTGTTTCCTTGATTATAGTAATGTGAAAGCTATATACATTAGTATTATGAAGCCTTCTGCTAGAGGTAAAGCATTTATTATCTACAAAAAAAAAACCAAATCTGCAAGAAGGTATGACATAATAATCTTGGTAGGCAAAAATCAGACAGCTGTAAAACATTACAGCATGCTTCCAGATAACATACTTTAAAGCTATCTAGTAAAGACTGCACATTTGAGAATGCTGTATTAACTTCATGTATTCAGTTCATATATCCATCATTATATTGGGTCAGCAAAAAGCAGTAAGCACTTCAAAGACAAAAAGAATTGACTGCAATGGGATTACATGGGCTTTGAAAATGTGCAAGATATTTGAAAGGAAAGAGGAAGCACGTGTTTCATCTATTTCATAGGCAATGCAGTTGTAATGCACATTTACTTGGAAGTAAATCCAGTTACAATCAAAAAGGAGGAAATTTAGAAAAAGAGATATTCCCTGAGACTTCAGCCAAGACCTTGAGACCTGTCTGAAGGATTAGTCTTTCTCTTTCTTCAGTAGACCCAATTATGATGTTTCTATTGGGACTACTGGGGGTAATTTGATTGAATATTAATTAAATCTTTGCTCATACAAATAAAGTTGCGCAGATTATTATAATAATGCTTTTTTAAGAACATTAAATTAGTTGCTTATTTTTCAACCCATTACATTTCATTGTACATGTTGGTGTCAGCAAGAGAAATCTAATCATTTAATAACTTAAACTCATTTAAATTGTGTTGCATTGTCTTCAGCAAAAAACAACAACAACAACAACAACACACACACACAGCTAATACAATACCAATGAATAGCTTTCAAAATTCTAGTTAAATAGAATTTAGCTGAAGATCAACCAAAAGCCAACATGACATCCAAGAGGCAACTGAATGTTTATCAAATCTAGTCCACAAATATATTGGCTGCTCTACATGGACTCAAGGAGCCCCGGTGGTGAAGTGTGTTAAAGCACTGAGCTGCTGAACTTGCAGACCAAAAGGTTGCAGGTTCAAATCCCGGGAGCGGAGTGAGCACCCGCTATTAGCTCCAGCTTCTGCCAACCTAGCAGTTTGAAAACATTCCAATGTGAGTAGATCAATAGGTACTGCTCTGGCGGGAAGGTAACGGCACTCCATGCAGTCATGCCGGCCACATGACCTTAGAGGTGTCTACGGACAACACCAGCTCTTCAGCTTAGAAATGGAGATGAGCACCAACCCCTAGAGTCAGACAACACAGGACTTAACGTCAGGGGAAACCTTTACCTTTACCTTAATACATGGACACTCATAGGAATGCATGGACTAATGGGGGAAGGAGAGATGAATAAAATGATTGTGCCAGAATTATGTCCTTCCTCTCTTCAAAAAAGAAAGAAAGAAAGATTTTTATTTGGATTCAAATGCATGATATAGATGTAACAAAGCGAATCTAACACCCCAAAGGAGGGCAGATGTTAGATCAGATCAGATTGTCAGGTCTCAAGGTCTTAGCTGAAGTCTCAGGGAATTTCTGTTTTCTTAGATTTCCAGGTAGGGAAACAAATCCCAGAGTTGGAGACACTTGAGGAGAAGTATAATTGATTTCTGTATGTAAGCTGGATTTCAAAGTTGAGCACACATCTCCACCCATTCTGCACTAGAACCAAAAATCTATGGTTAGCATGAAGGTTCTGGTATGTGTGCTGCACTTATACACTGTTGATGCATCAGAAACCCTGGAGGGATGAATACACAGAGAAAAACTGGATATGTACACTTGACTGTTGCACTGCTTGGGGTTAAGTAAGAAGTGAAATGTCAATGGTACAACTCAAGCTGTTTCAGATTGCACAAGCCTTGGCAATAGGGCTGCTGTGTCTGGCCTTTTTCTCCTGAATGTGGGCAGTGAGCCTTCCATGAATCCCACCAAAGCCTGGAAGTACACCTCAAGTGTCATGTAAGAGCAGCCCTGGACCTACTGGAGCAACTGGATAATTTTTACTGCCTATCTTGCTGTACTGAAGCAGAACTGCTGGGGAATTGAGGTAATCTAAGTTGCTCTTATTCAGATATATTTAAATATTTGTGCGCTACCTCAAATCTTGAGATGACTGGGAATCTCACAAGAAAATCAGTTATATCAATTTAAAATTGGAAAAATAACAATTTCAAACAATAAAAACAATTTAAAAACATTAAAACAATTGAATCTATGGATTCACATAAATATAAATATAATTTGGCCAGGTTATAATGAGGCAGCAGAAGGAAACTATCAATTTTGCTTCCAATGAGATATAACACTTGAGAAGGTCCTTCCCCATGGCCACATATAGTGTATTTCTCCAGCTGATGGATATAGAGGAGGGCAATTTATGGGATTTCCAATCCTCTCTTGGCTTTTCTCTACCATAACCCAAAATGTTGTAAATTAGATTGGATTTTGACATGTTGAGCTGTTTCAGCTTCTTAAATTTTTGCTCACTTTAATATTTTAATGTGATTTTCATTGCTATTTTATTAGTGTTGCTTAATCTTTTTTTAACTTACTATGGAAAAGCAATTATGATTGCCTTTTAATATTTGTTTTTGGATCCTGTCTTGTTAGTACTAGATGTTATCTGACAAACAACTTAATAGGTTTGAAGAGTAAAACAATTGAGAGGACAAAATTCAGCATTAATAAAATAAATTGCTACACAATTGTAAAAACTAGGGAAACATGTCTAACTATTGCTCATCCTATGTTGCTTCTGTTAGTTATTACACTATTCTAATTATAGTATTTTCTTTATTAAGAAGGCAGAAGTACTGAAGTCATGTAAAAGAGGGCCTTTCAAATTATTATTTTTCTCTCTTGTCAATAACCAAGAAAATAATTATTAACAGAAGGAAAGGAAATGTGAATGGAAAAAGGTTTGTGGCATGGTATGATTTACTTCTTTAGCAAAATAAAATGACTATCCATTTACATTACGATAATAAGAAACAACAGAAGAAAAGGTTTTCTATAAACAGCTGATTTATGAACTTGTAAACAAGCATCGGAGATTTTCTTGGAAGCATGATTTCCAAGAATAAATAGTTTTGCCAAATGACCATATTGGATATCCAGAAGAGGTGTAATAATTGTTCTCTGTTATCACTTGGCCATCGTACATATTTTTCCATGTAGATATTCCAGAAGAGAATAAGGCAATGTATGCCAGACAACAGGGCAGAAGGCCCAGTACATCAGAAAGCACCATCAACAGCAATGAATGGAGACACTGAAGTAATGGTCAGCACAGCTCCCCTTTTGCAGCCATAAAAATGAGGTGGACTCATGCATAGTTCAGAAAAGGAATAGCAAATTATATATCCCTTCAGAGACTTAATTCACTTCTTTTTGTTGCCAAACTTGATGCTGACCACAGAACTGGCATTTAATTCATATAACTCAGCAGGGAGGAGTGTGCGGGAATAAATGCTTCCTGCTCTCCTGCCCAGTCTATATTACCACAAAAGAGTAGAGGAAATTGTCTAACTCCTACCATGACCATCCCTGCACAGAAACATGCATCAGAGAGGCTGTAACTCGGATGGCAGGACCTGCAACATAGGACTGTCTTACTCTGACCTCATACTGTGAACACTTTGAGTACAGGGAGGACTCTGGTGGAAATAGAACATACAGAAAAGTATCAACAGTTTCCCTTTTTTTCAGATATTCAGTTGGCAGACTGTTTGAGGCAGAGTACCTTTTTGTACAAAAAGTCGACCAAATGAACATCTATAAAAAGTGTCCTTTAAATTTGTCCTCTGTGAATTGCAATGTGTGTCCTCCTTCCTTCCCTTTGTATGATACATCTTGAGACCACCATGCATGGTTGATTCAAATACCTGCCTTCAGGACTCTGGGAACTGTCAGTGGATCAATGCTGACTGGACAAAGGCAGATCATGTAGTGGGGTGCTCATACATTTACTGTAATGGAAGACTTCCTTTACCATACATACAGTAGATCCTTCCATGTCTACTCAAGTGGGGGTAATAGGACATAATCTTCATTAAAGAAACATGATATATCTAGAACCTCACCACATTATCATCATGTCATGCCATGCTTTGCCATTGCTTCTGTTTACAGTGCGGCTGTCATGGTTGCTCAATTCTGTCCTTTTTGGATCAATGTCCACACCCTTCATTGTTCTAGTGTGAGCCAGTGACTCAGGAGATGGCGCAGTACTGTATTTCTCTTCTTGGGCTAAACAGAATTGTCTGCCAGCCATCATATTCAGCTATTGGTAACTTGTAAATGATGCAATTAATTAAAAGTTCAAAATATTTAGCTATTCTCTAGAATGATTTCATGAACCTACTTGCATGTTTTGTTAAGCAGCATAAAAAGAATATATAATTCTTATGATCGCTGCAGAACACAGAAAATATTTGGTTTATAAAGAGGCAAAAGCTTGAGTCAAAATTCCAGACGTGCCATGTAGATCTTTTAAAGCTGTTCTTTAATGAAAGCAAAGTCACTATTAATGCCCAACAAAGGTTCTGATGAAATAAGTCTTTATAAGGAATTGGTATTCATCACTTACTGAACAACAATAATCTTAAGTACCTGGTTCTCTTGGGCATTTCTTTCTTTGTACAACACATTTTCTTGTTTCGCTTGTATGCGGACATAGTTTGCCTCTTATAGAAGGAAGCTGTATGATTTCTCTGACCCTTGTTTCATTTCCTCTCCTGAAGCCACATACTTTTCCTCTCCTCGTGCAAGGGCTCCATTCGCTCCACTCATGAACTCTGCAATGTACTGTAACAAAAATATGACAAGAATCAGTCTAGAGATGCATAGCCTTATATACATACAGAAGCTATATTGCACATTCTTTTTTCACACAGTATGCATCATATATTTAATGCATCATTTTTAATACAGCACCTATAGTTACACTTTCGAATTTATTATCAAAAGATGACTCACAACTTAGAAGGTCTTTTAAGACAATTAGAAAAAATAATGGAAGACAAAGGTTTTTGCTTATAAAAGGCTTTGAGATTATAAAAATGTTTTATTAATTATAAAACATTTTCTTCTATGTTAGAGGGTTTATGGATTTGTATACCAGTTGTTAGGGAACATAAGTAAGTGAGTACTATATTTTTTATGTTCTGCTTGTTGAAATTTCTATAGGCATCTGGCTGGCCACTCTCAGAGTAGGCTGCTGGACTGGATAAGTCTTTGGTCTGATCTAGCACGATTCTCATTGCTCTCAGCTTTCAGAAATTTCCAGCTAGGGAATAATGTGGTTACGCCAATAATACCATGTACAAAATAACCCTTGGAATTGTCATGAGGTAGATTCCTATCTTTTGTAAGAGAAAGGCTGAAGGTACATCTGGGAGAAAATATTTTTATATGGCCCCCATTGTGATTAATGCCTGAAAAATCTGCCCCTCTATCCAACTAAAATGTCTTAAACATAAGGTTTATAGTTATTCTTTGCATATCTCTGTTTGAATTACATACCCATACAGGTATGAACAACCAATAGAGCCAACATAACTCCAAATGGAAGGGGTTTGTTTGGGTATATATCTCAAAGACAGAGAATTCACGTACCAATATTGTTGCACTCCATAGTATGATTGTTGGGTTCCAGCCAGTCAGGGCAGTTTTCAAGGCACTTTCCATGGTGTAGATAAAACCCATTTTTACATTTCATGCAGAAATTTTTATTGAAGCAGGCTTCACAGTCATCTTTACATTCTAAAGCACAAGAAATAAGTAATTATTGCAGCTGTACTCATGCATGTTTAAATACATAACAGATTTGAGTCAAATCAGTGTGAGATCATATAAACATTAGAGAGCAGCAAATGAAGATGCCAAGAACAGAAATGGCAGCGCTTGGTAGAAAACCACCCCTTACTCCATGTCACTGAAGTGATTAAATGTGGGCAAATTTGACATATCCCATCACACGTGTTTACCCCCGGTTTCTCCAGTTGTATAGGGTGATTCCTGAGCTCAGAAGACTATCTTTGCCCATCTTCTTTCCAGACACTTCAGAAACACTTCCCTGACGAGACATGACAGGAAGTTCTGCACCATCTAATGGTCTATGTTATACATCATTTCCTGTCTGTATTACAAGTGTTTAGAAACCCGGGGGGGGGGGGGGAGGCGGTGGCGTGCATGGGATAGCGTCCTAAGATTAAGAAACCTGTCCTGGCAAAAGAAGCAGTTATGCATAGTACAGATTGCTTACTATGTGCATTACCATAAATACTGTTCCCTGCCCAATTCCATAGACTTTTTCTATCATTCATATACTTGCTATACTTTCCATATTTACATATATTTGCTGATATGATTTTTCACAGTTTTGATTAAAATGTTCTCTCTAGAAATTTCTAGTTCCTTCAGTGTAATTCTATGGACAACGTCCAATGTAAATTGACCATAGAGTCATGCTGGAGGACCTAGAGAATGCTAGGGAGGTGTTCTTTCACATAAAAAATACAGTCAGTCTTTCACGTTGTGGGTTTGACCTTTGCTGATATGATTATTTACAGTTTTATTAAATTGTTCTCTCTACAATATCTTAAGATGAAAAAGAAATGCAAAACATAAACTAGAAACTACATAAGGTTTCTGTCTGAGTAATTGTCTCCACCTAAAATTAGGGTTAGGTCCAACTGGTCAAAATTAATCCCAATGTCTTTTACCAGTGTCTGAAATACTATCAGTAATTCTCATGCTTTTTGTGTAGTTTCAAAAGTCCAAGGCTTTTCTAATATCTATATTTATAGGAAAGCATTTTTTAAAAGTTAGTTGTAAGTTTCTCATCTACTTACTTATGCACTCATTTCTTTCTGGGGATCGTTGTCCAACATGTCCAGGGGGACAGGATGAAACACACACGCCTATCTGTTTAATGTCTCTCCTCTCCAGATGAAAAAAGAGTCGTGGGTTACATGTCATGCATCCATTGTATTCAGAACATGTTGCACATCCTACTGGGCAATCTCGGCTCATATTGTGATGCACTAAGAAGAAAAAATACCAGTTATTTTAACTGTGGATAACATCTCTGTAATCTGCAAACTGAATACTGAAAACTCATGCTTATGGCTTTTTCCATCTTGTAATGAATAGTGAGTGAACTTTGTTATTCATTGTATCCATTTTAATGCAAACACTTCTCAATTCTTTTTGAAAGAAAGAAGAAAAAATATATGCTAATTTTGACATACATTTGGAAGAAATCAGCACTGTGTGCAATAAGGACTGAATTTGGTGGCAATTTTCTGTATGTTTACTTGTAAATAAGCACCATAAAATAGCTAAAGCCAGCATGATGTGGTGGTTTGAGTGTTGAACTATAACCAATTTAATCATGGAAACACACTGGGTGACCTTGGCCAATACAGTCTCTCAGCCTCAAAGGAAGACAAAGACAAATTCCCACTGAACAAAATCTGCCAAGTAAAAATCTTATCACTCAGTTGACATACGTCAGATGTTACAACAGCAAATTATTTCATGGGATAAAAATCTGCACCCTTATATAACAATGTAAATCATAGAAAACAGAAACAAATTTCACTAAGGTAAATAGGGTTTATTCTCATTTCCCCCAAACTGTATAAACACTCAAGCCAGAAACTTTCAATCTGCCACAATAAGTTACATCAGGGTGGGTCAGACTGCTTAGAACAGAATTTCATAGTAAGTTCAATTTTCCACTTTCCAGCAGTAGAAGAAGGTAGTCGTAACAAGGAATTAATCCTGTGGCTTTCTAAGGAGACACCACACTGAAGTATCATTCAAGAAAAGGATACCTTCAATCTCTATCTATCTATCTCAGGCCCTCATCCACATGGCGGGCGATAGTGGAGGATTCGCCATGCAGCGTGGTGAATATGACAGGTAGCAGGGGGGACTTGTCACCCTGGACCCCACATTGCCCTCACCCCCCCCCCCCCAAATTCTTCTCAATGAGAACGGGGGAAGCCAACAGTTCAGGGACAGAGCCTGCCAGAAGTAGATGCACATCATTTGATGGGATCTAGTGGGCTCCGTCCCTGAACTGAGGTGAAAATGTCGTAGGACAGGTAACTTTACCCATGTGATAATAATAAATAAATACATAAGTTTATTTATACCCCGCCTCCATCTCCCCCAAAGGGGCCTCAGGGTGGCTTATATGGACCAAGTCCGGATAAAAACAATAACAATATAAAATACATCAATAGAGGAAAACATACACAATTATAAAATTTAAACATTAACCTATAAAAATAAATAACAGACTTAATAAAACATGAAATTAAAACAGCGAGGTTGTAATAATAGACTGGGTAAAGTGCAGTCATATATCTCCCACCTTCCTCCTAACACATGATCCAAAATATATGCAATGCTTTTAAAAGCACAACCCCTGTTAATTTAGAAGTTAAAAAGCAATTAAATAAATTTCTATTTAAACAAAACAAGTTAAAAACATTGAGGTATTTTTTGCCAATCTTATAATGTTTAGGAAATGTGGATTGCAATGACTAGGCTGGGCTTTACATATGTCAATGGTGCAGAGGTATTGAACATAGCTGAGGTCCTAACACTTTTAGTGAAGTAAGCAAGAGTGAGCTATCATGGACAACTCCACATAATAGAGAATAATACAGGTTCTGAGCCATCTTGACAGCCTGGACATAGAAACCTCCTGTTTCGTGAAGGCTAGGTAAAATGAGAGGGTATCAGATAATGTAAAATGATCAGTTGGTCTTAACAGCATATCTTATTTTTCACTTGTGTATTGCTTATCTCTTTCAGAAGGAAAATTATCTCCTACATCTGATGAAATGTCAACCCTGAGTCTTAATGTGGGATCTAAATAAAATGTGAAAAGCCTGCATTGAAGACATACAGATTTACTGTTACTGAACAGGCTCCAAATCCAATACCTTTTCTGCTGAAGTGTTTGTAATGAAAAATAAAGTCTTATAAGATTAAGTGGCACTTTTTCAAAAATTCAGATGAAAGTTTGTCAAGGTCTTAAGATGAAAATTCAAGTCCCAAATGGGGAAACAGTGAATAACAGGTCTCTCTCTCTCTCTCTCTCTCTCTCTCTCTCTCTCTCTCTCTCTCTCTCTCTCTCTCTCTCTCTCTCTCTCTCTCTCTCTCTCTGTGTGTGTGTGTGTGTATGTGTATGTGTGTGTGTGTGTGTATGTGTGTGTTTTTATTTTTAAAGGTTGCAGCACTTCCTAGGGAACTTCTTAATATGGAGATGTCTGGATAGGATACATAATATGGCCCCTTAATCACAGATGTAGAGCAGCTAATTGTCTGTTCAAAGATCTGAGTCTTGAATTGAGGTCAGATATTTAGGAGAGTAGGACTTCCTTGATGATTGCTAAATGTGATTGTAGAGATTTCCTAGAGCGCCACCTGCAAAGGCCCTCGATGTGATCTCATAAATGCATTTACTGAAGTCCCTATGAGCTGCTAAAAAGGATTCTGCCAACTTATTATCATATCTCTAGTTCAGTAATATATTCCTTTCAATATATAACTTGTTTTGATTAGGGTGGGAAACAAATAGGATGTTCAGTGTGAAAGAGGCCTAGTACCCTATACTGATAGAGCTCAGGGTGCAGGGGAGACACCAGGTTTGTGCTCACTTTTCCATCTTCACTCTCTTGATTACTCTGGAGAAGAAGAAAAAAGGCATAACACAAAGTCCACGCCATACTGAGGCTAAACATCAATTTTCCAGTTGTGTCTGAAATCTAGAGATAACTTAACACATTAGGGTTTGCTAGGGAGGTAAATAGGTTGACTATGAGAAGGCCAATTCTCTTTCTGGCTAGTTTGAAAACTTGTGGGTTTAGGGCTGGTTCCACTTATACTAGACCCTTCTGGGGGAGCCAATCTGCTTTGAAGTATTATTTTCCTCAAAGGTATTGTGGTGTGAAAGAATTCAGGTGGGCTTCTGTCCAAAACAGGAGCAGAAGTGATTTCTTCATCATTGTGATGTTGTTCCCTTTTTATGCAGAATGCACACATAGTGTTGGCTTTGGTTAGCAGATCTCTTTCTTCTATGGTATTTCTGAAAGTGAGATGCACCAATTCTAGCCAGTTTTTACTGTAGGCCTGTTATATTGAGTTGCAATGGCTTTTCCCAGATCTAGATGTTATCTGATGTTAGCTGCACTCTTGGTTATTTAAGAGGGGCAGAGATAACAACCAATGTAATGATTTCTTCAGTAGTCAAAAATAGAGACATGAAGGTGGTGTTGGAAATCTATTAATTGAAGATAAAGCCATTTCTGTTTCCAGAGGTAGAATCTTGACCACAGATCAACATGTTGATATAGGGACTCAGAGTACTGAAAAGGTCACGAGGTCTATTTCAGAATATGGATAATGCCCTTTGCTGGTGTCTATGATCAATCTGGCTTGACAACAGTACATGTAAATGGGCTCTGTCTTAGTAGAACATAAGCTGAAGTTTGGGGGTGGGGGAGAAGCCAATGCAATTCTTGACTGCATCAGTAGGAATATAGTGTCTAGATTGAGATGATAGTCCCACTCTGTTCTGCTTTGCTCAGCTTCACCTAGAATACTGTGTTCAGTTCTGTGAACCACAATTCGAGAAAGATTTTTTTGAACTGGAATGTGTCCAGAAGGGTGACCAAAATGGTAAAAGGTCTGAAAGCCATGCCCTATGAAGAATGGCTTAGGAATTGGGTATGCTCAGCCTGGCAAAGGGAAAGTTGAGATGTGACATGATTGTTAAAATATCTGAAATAATATATTATGGAAATTTGTTTGCTGTTGCTCTAGACATTAGGGCATAGAGCATGGATAAAACTACAGGAAGGGGTTTGACCTAAACTTCAGAACAAACTTCCTGATGTGTTAGAAGTGGGATATGCTGCCTGAGTGTGATGGAATCTTCTTTGGAGATTTTTAAACAGACTGAATGGCCATCTGTTGGGAATATATTCCTGTATGGCGGAGGGTTAGACTAGATGTCCCCTGTGACTTTTCTAATTCTATATTTCTATGATTCTAGGAGAAGACTAAAGTTAATATTGTGTTTGGTTTCAGCTAACAATATGATGCAAAGCAGCCACATCTGTGATCTTAGCTCTTGCCAAGAACTGCAAAAAGTGCAGGTTTCCATCATCCATAAAGGCTTCAGTTGTGGTCAATTTATTTACCCCTTGGCACACTTTAATATTTTCCCAAGGACCATCTGCCAGTAATTATTTGGCCCATCTGTAAGAAGTCTGGGCAAAAAAGGAAGCAGCCAAAGTATTAGCTTCAAGTTATCTGTGTAATATGATTCTGTGTTTTTTTTTCTGTTTTGGTAAATCATCCATTTCACTTTAATTCTGCTGAGTTAGTTGGGATTTGACTGAACATTGATTTAAGTTATATCTTCTCATTACAAGCCTAATCAATCTACCAGTCTAATTTATTTATGTATTTATTTATTCATTCATTTATTTTATATTCCATCTTTCTGGCAATGTATGGCATTGTGCAGAGGAAGGATATCCATCTAACTCAAGTTAGACTAGACCCATATAAAAGAAGGTTCCAGTGGCAGTCAAAGCAGTGATGTTCCTCATGGCATTCAATGTATGAAGTTGCTGTTTAACTGCTTTAAAATTTTATTCTAGAATTGTTTTAGACTGCTTTTATGAGTTTCAAAAGAGTATTTTAATATGTTTTTAACATGTGTTTAATCTCTGTATTGTTTTAATAGGTTTTCATTTGTCCATTGCCTCAAGAGTCCTTCTGGGCTAGGAGTCAGTATAAAAATACTTTTAAAATAAAATAAATGTTTGCTCTTCAGGTTTTTAAAACGTTAAACCAGGATTAATACAATTAGTGCAGTTCTCAACTTGAGAATATCTTTGATAAGATGCTATTGGGGAGAGCTGGGGTGTGCTCTCTTTCAATAATGCTGGCATGGCTGACTCTTTTCTTGCTTATTTCACTGTGTCCAATCTGCATTGTTTCCTACAGAGAGATACAAGACAAGGTATGCAGAGATTGCTGTTTTACCTTGTTCTTCTGCTCTCTTGGGTAGAGAGAGCAGATGCACAGGCAGTAACAATATGATAGTTCAGATGACTAAGGACCTCATTACATTGATGCTCAAAGAGCGGGTGCTAGCAGAGGGATTCACCAGGCAGTGTGGTGAATCTGGTGGGCAGTGGAAGAAGTCACATGCCATGCATCGTTCACACTGCCTCCTTACCCATCTCATGGAGGGAAGCATTGCTACCTGGCATTCCCCTGCTCTCATGCTGTTCTTTCCTATGTTCTTTGGACAGCATCCTAGCATGCTTCCCAGATGCCGGAAGGATGGAGCTCTGGTGGAAGTAGCCCTATGTCATCTTATGGGCTCCAGCAGGCTCTGTTGTCCCAGTATCCTGGAAGTGTCCTAGTAATGTGATGAGGTCCTCCGAGAATGCAATGATTAGTAGTGGGCTACCTCTAGGTCTTGGGCCTTAGGGGGTATCTGGCATTTGCTGACTGTGATGCTCATTATTCCTTTCACTAAAATGCAAGTTTGTTCATTGAAGGCCAAATCTTGTGTAACCTAAGAGAGTTACATTTTACTGTAGGAATTCACGCATCCATTCTACAGAAATACCCAATAAGCCCCATCCCCTCTACCAAATTCTCATTCTTTGGAGACTAGCAGAGAGAGAAAAAAACCCCAATTCTGCAATCAATTATCAGAGAAACACAATTTCTTCAACTGTACATAAACCAAAGCAGAATGATGAATTCTGCATGAAGTCAGTTGAACATCACAGACAACAGTTGTAGGAACAAATCAATCCCTGGCCTTCTGGAACCACGTTTTTTTTATTCTTGCTTGTGTTGAAATCCTCTTGTGACCCATATATTCCCCTGATGTCATCCAGCTTGTAATGATGAGGAATGTACCAGCAAATATTCTCCATACCCAAAGTTCTTTATAATGAAATCGTATTGCAACATGGACTTGGCTTATTACTTTAGCAAATGTCATCTTAAAATGTTTAGAACTAGTAAGGAAAGGAAGAAATTATCCTTACACTGGTCAAAGAAAATTAGAAATGCATATAAGGGGAAGACAAAACAAAGGATTCAGTTCGTTATCAATGGGACTAAAAATATGAGACTATGATATATTTTTATGTCTGCCAGGATGGCTTGAGCATTGACTCTGAAGACTGGTTTGAATTCTTGCTCAGCCAGTGAAATTTTCTGGGTGGCCTTATACAATCTCACAGTTGAAGAAAAAAACAAAACAAAAGGTAAACCTCTCTGAAGGCAAGCATTTGAATTCCTACTCAGCCATGGAAACCCACTAGGTAACTTTGGGCAAGTCACAATTTTCAGAAGAAGGTAATGGTAAATCCCCTCTGAATAAATATTGCCAAGAAAACCCCATGATAAGTTTGGCTTAGGGTAGCCATATGCTATAAATGACTTGAAGACATGGGATGTGCAGAGCATTTTCAGCCCCAGAAAGCACATACAATGAAGGCTGCATATATTTACAAATGTATACACAGCTCCCTCCCCCTCGATGGATTGTCACCTTGATGTGGTGAGGGGGCTTGCGTGTTCCAATGAACCTGCGGGCACAACCATGGGAGTCACACACTCCCAGGAGTGGCCACAGGGGAGGTTCCAGACCAAGTACAATCTGAAGACCCAAAGACCTCAACGGCGGAGCAGGCGGAGGATAACATGGTACATGTTGCAACGGCTGTGAAGGCAGAAGAAGGCTGCAACAGACTGAGAAGCCACTTTCGTTGTGTTAATCACACCACTGCTGGGACCTCAATCTGTGAAGACTGTGTGTTGACTGGCTGTGCACCGACCTCCACACATTTAAAAAAATCACGCACTTCCAAGAAATGGAGGACCATCATCCTCGAACTACGAGGGATCGCCTAAGTAAGTAACACAGCTTCCTCTCTTGTACGTATAAACACATTATTTCAGCCTGTTGCTGAGCAGAGGGTCTGTACCTCTTTGAGCGTCAACTCTGTGAAAGGTGATTCCTAGAACATCTTCCTTAAAAATTGGTTCATGACGTCATCTTTAGTGATGATAACAGCAGCAACAATAGCAAATAAATGTTTAACCACTGATCTTTTGGCTTTGCGAATTGTACGTGGCTGTAAACACTTTACAGGGAAGGACTTCTGCAGCTGTGCAACCCTGGTGTAATAAGACTGTGTCACTGAGCTCTTTGAAGTCTCAGCTCACTAATGTACCATCCCTGATGGGACGAACTGCTTCATGATGTTATGCTATCCTAAGACTGTGAGATCACACTACTTTGAGACTTGCAATGTGAAACATTTATAATAATATATGGACCATGCTGGCTGAGTTAGTTTTTCTGATCTAATAATATCCCAGTAGAATATTTAGTTGGAGAGACCTACAAAACTGGTTCCAGTAACATCTAGCTGAGTGTTGACAACACCACAGAGAACCAGCTCCCCCAAAGTGTGATGTTTCTCATCTTCTCTTTCTAAAAGTTATGGTTATACTTAAATCTCTGCTTTGAGTCATTAGCCAATAAAATCACTGGAAAGGTTTTTCAGAAGGTTTTCCAAACATTTATATTGGACTTGAACCAGTAAGTACAAATATTTCTTATTAAAACATATGAATTAAAGTCACTAGGTAAACAGAACGTTTCAAAGAGATGGACCCGATTTGAAATCGATTTGAAAGGGTGGGTATACAATTTCAAATGATGACTGCTAGATACTTCTCCCAGTGCACAGGCAGTCCCTAACCTCAGTCATTCACAAGACGGCGATCATGCAACATAAGGTATTTTGTTACCCTGTGCAATTCCCCTTACATAAACAGCCTGTTTCCTCAAATTGTCACTACCAATGATGAAAGTTCTTTGACACTTGTAGATCAATGCCACAACACTGTTGAAACAGATTCAGTCTTACTGAACACAAAATGTCTCATGTTGGGGAAAAACTAGAACATAAGATTCTTAAAGCTTCTCCCTTGAAAACAGCATCAGTCTGCCACACTTAGTGGTTCTTTTCCCACATAAGTAAAAAAAAAATTACATTTAATTGAGGGACTTTATCCCACAAGATAAGTAAAGTGTTTGGGATTGTTTTTTTCTCTTAAGCTTTGCAAAGCCCCATTTTGAAATGGATGATTTTCCTAACCCCATCACACTGTTTCCCTCTTTCTGCTTTCTTTTCTAATTATTGGTTTGCCTTCTCATCACATGGGATACATATTTCTCCTCCCACTGTCTTCTCACTTGTTTTCTTTGGATATTACAATTTCTTTTAAAAAGTATAGACAGCTTTTAATTCAAAAGGCAAGTCTATTTATTTCACTTTAAAAAAAGAGATATAAATTACAGTTCCTTCCTTCTCAGTCCCAAAATGGTAATAGTGGAAGAAAGGAAACAATACTGCCCATCTCAGCTCCTCCCTCCATTATGATATCATCATTATGTTTACAGATGGGCAAGGAGGAAGTCCCATCACATGGTACATTGTGCATTTTTACACATTTCATGTGGATAATTGAAAAAAAAGTTGAATGCCAATCGACAAAGGGTGGTTCCACACATACATTAAACCCACTTCAGAATGGGATTAAGAAACCTGCTCCAAAGGGGGTATAAATCCACACAGGAAGAGGAAAAAGGGGCTTTCCCCTTTGGCTGTCCACATACCATCCCGGGGGTTTTTTTCATGTCAGGAGAAACTTGAGAAACTGCAAGCCTCTTCTGGTGTGAGAGAATTGGCCATCTGCAAGGACGTTGCCCAGGGGACGCCCAATTTTCTTGATGTTCTTACCATCCTTGTAGGAGGCTTCTCTCATGTCCCCGCATGGAGTTGGGGCTGATAGAGGGAGCTCATCCGTGCTTTCCCCTGGTTGGATTTGAATCTGGCAGCCTTCAGGTCAGCAACCCAACCTTCAAGTCACAAGGCTTTAACCCACTAAGCCACCAGCGGCTCCTCAGGGTGACATGTGGCCATCCAACCCCCCCCCCCAAAAAAAACCCTTTAAAATAAAAAGAAAACTCACTGGGAGCCTTTTGTTTTCTCCTATCTAAGGGAACGTATCAATGATGGTCAAAAACATAGGGGGAGCCAGAAGCGATTTTGGCCCCCCTCCTTCATTTTGGGCATCATTGATATGTTCCATCAGATAGGAGAAGAGGCCAAATGGCTCCTGGTGAGTTTTTATTTTTATTTTTTTAGGGGGTTGTGGGGGTTTTGGGGAGGAGGTTGGTGCCCCCACAGTTTTCCAGGCTGATTCAGCCTGGAAAACACGGTACTACTGTCTGGGCTGCCCCTTCAAAAGTTCAGAACTTTTGAGGGAGCAGTCCAGGCAGCTGAAGTAGGGGCTTATCCTGTGCCTTCTAAGAAGGCATGGAATAAACCCACTAACAATTATAGTTGCAACAAACCAGAGTTTTCCTGGTTTGTGGCAAATGAATTTGTGTTTCCCTAGGACCTTATCTGGATGGCCTCCTTTTAATTGTGGGAACTCTCACGTTAAAGGGGCTGTCTGGGTGCATCCTTAGGAAGCGTAGGAAAAAGGAGACTCTAGAAATGGCGAAATACCTGGAACCCACTGTATGGACTTGTGTCATGTGATGGGCTCCGTCAATTGTCGTTTCCTAAATGTGTAGAAATGCTGATTTTATTGTGTGTGATGAAGTCCTAGGTGAAGGTGAAATTTCATCCTTGGTCAGATTCTGAAGAGAAAATAGTATAGTTCCAGAACGCAATTACATGCAATTCTTCCCACCTCCTAATATTCATATAATATATACCTCAACCTTAATGAATTATTTATTTACAGTATTTATATTCCGCCCTTCTCACCCCGAAGGGGACTCAGGGCAGATCACATTACACATATAAGGCAAACATTCAATGCCTTGACATAGAATAAAGACAGAGACAAACGCAGGCTCCAAGCTGGCCTCGAACTCATGACCTCTTGGTCAGAGTAATTGGTCTCAGCTGGCTGCAGCTGGCTGCTCACCAGCTTGCGCCACAGCCCGGGCGCACTCATTACTGCAACAGACAACCCTGTACCACTGTAGAATTTAACCTGGTCCCCTGTAATTAGCACTGCAACTACTGTCTGCAATAGATCATCGCATAGAACACCTCCGGGTGAGAAGGGCGGGATAGAAATATTTGAAATAAATATTTGAAATAAATCGCATAGAACAAACATGAACACGATCCTTTGTTTTTCTATGAAAATGGTAATGAGTTCTCTCACCTCCTTGTGTCATCATCATGGCATCCAAACCACAGTTACTCCATCTGTATTTTGTGTGGTTAGAGGTTAGAATTCGGAGTCTTAAATTTTATAGTATCACTAGCTGTGCCCGGCCACACGTTGCTGTGGCATTGTCTGGTGGTGTTCGTGAGAACTTGTTGAGGTAGCGGTGGTATTGAATGTCTGTTGTATGGTTGTCTTTATGTTTAGTATGCATTTAGTTGTTTGTGTACTGTGAAAGTGGTGAGGGTAGAGGGGGTCTATTGTATTGTATAGTATTTATATGTTGTCCATGTGTTGTGAATGCTTGGATTGTGTCCTGTTGCATAGTAAAAAGGGTTGGGCTCTTGGATTCTATTATTATTATTATTATTATCATCATCATCATCTTCATCATCATTATTATGTAGAGGCTAGATGGCCATCTGTCAGAAGTGCTTGGATTGTTATGGTTGAGCCTTATGGCTCCGATACTGGGAGACGTGGTTGTAAGACTCCTCGGGAGTCAGACTCTCTTGAGGAGCGAGAAAGGAAGCGGCTGTGGGACTTATTTGCAGAACCATCTGACGAGGACTCCTTTGAGGGTTTTACCGAGAGAATGGAGGAAGAGATGGTTAGCTCAGAGGAGGATGACATGGAATGGACTCGTGTGAGGGAGGATTTGGGTGCCACCGGCAACAATAGTATGGAAGGCGATTGGGGGCCTTCAGGATTAGACCCGTGGACAAGCTGGAGGGATGGAACGGGATCCACAGCTGGGGATGCTGTGGGGCGTAGTCAAAGGTGTTTCAGCTCTGATGAGGAGGATGAGGATGAGGCACCTGGAATTAGGGTAACAGCTGACAGCGATGAGGAATTGTGAACTGGCATAAAATGGGGTTTAGAATCCAGGGCTAATTGCGTTGGGCAAGGTAATCTGGACGAACGCTTGGGCTCTTGTTGGGAAATTCCTGAAGACGGGTGTGATTCGTTTGCTGAATACGTAAGTTACCAAGGACACTGGGCATAGGCGGCGGGAGGAACTGTGTGGGCTTTTGTTGTGCAACCTGTGTTTAATCTTAATAGCTTGGACCTCCGTCGTCTTTTTGACGAACATTAATTGCCTACTCTGGACTGACTGGCTGACTGACTGACTGACTGACTGACTACGACCTCGGACTATCCTTCCTGTGGCTATCGTTGGAACTGGTGAACTAAAGACATCTGTACCTGGCTTTCGACCTCGCTGACCTCGCGTTCTGTCTCTGACATGGATTGTGTCCTCCTGCATAGTAGAAGGAAGTTGATCTGGATAATCCTTAGGGGTCACTCCAAACCTTAGGACTGTATGATGTTGTTGTTGTTATTATTATTAGTATTAGTATTGAGAGGCTGGGTGGCCATCTGTTGGGAGTGCTTGGATTGTGTCCTGCATGGCAGAATTGGGTTGGACTGGATGGCCTTTAGGTGTGTCTCCTAACTGTCTGATGCTATGATTCAATGTGTATTATTATTGTGCAGATATTGGATGGTCATCTGTCAGGAGTGGTTGGATTGTGTCCTCCTGCATGATATAAGGAAGTTGAACTGGATGATCCTTAGGGGTATCTGCTAACCTTAGGATTGTATGATATTCTTCTTCTTCTTCTTCTTCTTCTTCTTCCTCTTCTTCTTCTTCTTCTTCTTCTTCTTATTATTATTATTATTATTATTGAGAGGCTGGTTGGCCATCTGTTTTGAGTGCTTGGATTGTATCGTCCAATGGCAGAGTTGGGTTGGACTGGATGGCCTTTAGGGGTCTCTCCTAACTGTTTGATTCTATTATTCGATTTGTATTATTACTGTGCAGATCTTGGATGGCCATCTGTCAGGAGTGTTTGGTTTGTGTTGTCCTGCATGGTAGAAGGAAGTTGAACTAGATGATCCTTAGGGGTGTCTCCTAACCTTATGATTGTATGATATTATTATTATTATTATTATTATTATTATTATTATTATTATTATTGAGAGGCTGGGTGGCCATCTGTTGGGCGTGCTTGGATTGTGTCCTCCATGGCAGAATTGGGTTGGACTGGATTACCACAGTAATTATTTCATATTACAGTAGAATCTCACTTATCCAACATTCGCTTATCCAGTGTTCTGGATTATCCAACGCAGTCTGCCTTTTAGTAGTCAATGTTTTTGTAGTCAATGTTTTAAATTCATTGTGATATTTTCGTGCTAAATTTGTAAATACAGTAATTACAACATAGCATTACTGAGCATTGAACTACTTTTTCTGTCAAATTTGTTGTATAACATGTTTGGTGCTTAATTTGTATAATCATTACCTAATTTGATGTTTAATAGGCTTTTCCTGAATCACTTATTATTATCCAACATTCTGCCGGCCTGTTTATGTTGGATAAGTGAGACTCTACTGTATATTTATAATCTTATATTATCTTCTTAGAACTGGATTATATGAGGCCCCTTCTACACAGCTGTATAAAATGCACACTGAAGTGAATTATCTGGCAGTGTGGACTCAAGATAATCCAGTTCAAAGCAGATAATATAAGATTATAAATGGGTAATATAGCTGTGTGGAAGGGCCTCGAGTCTATCTGATTTTAACTGGATTATATGGCAGTGTAATCTGTATCTTATAGGCAGTGTGGAAGAAGCCTGAGGCCTAAGTGTGCCTGTCCCCTGGGCTGAGTAGCAGAGTTTAGCCTTCTAAGTGGCAGCAATTGGATAAAAAACAATTATTCCTTTCCCTCTAATTAAGACTTTATTTTTCTTTTCTTTTTGTTGTATGAATGTAGAGGCATGGATGAGGGGTTGTGTTGCCAAGTTTAGTCTTTTTAGGATGTGTAGTTTTGTTGTTTTGTCCTAGGCCGAATTTTTTTTATCCTTTTATATATTTTATAGTATCATTCATTAAAAACAGGACTTATGTTAATCCTTTGTTTTCTTATGTAAGCATCACAGTCTCTTGTGTCTATTCTCACAAGAAGCTAACACCCATTGATTTACCATGTCCATAATTGCAGAGTCTTCCCCATTCCAACACCACTTGACCTCATGGTATATTTTTCTCAGGTAGAAAGAATGTTTAGGGCAGCAAAACAATTTCTGATACTGCATGATATTCGAGTAGTACAGGACCCTAAATAAATGAAGGGCATCTCCTGCTTTGGCAACAAGGACCAAATCTTAAAGTAAGCACAAAGTAGTGGTGGATGTAATTATTGCACCTAATGCAGGCCACATTATATTATCAATTCAGGGGAAAGAATTAGTATTCGCTTAACATTTGTGGAGTACCCAGCAACATGGTCCTCCACTTTGTGGACAATGTTTACAAAGTGATGTGAAGTCATGATGGAATAAAAGCAGCATGGAGAAAAAAAGGGCAGAATATAGAAAGATAGGATTACTGCAGTTTACTCCCACATGGAAAGTATCACATCAGTTAGAATGTACAGAAACAAGACATGGTGATTTGAAAGAAATTGAATAGAACATAAGTGCAAATAGTGAGGGAGATTTGATATGAATTTATGCAGTAAAAGGGACACAAGTGAGAGCATTCAAGATTGCTTACCCTTTTCTGCTAACTGCTTCACATTTGTATCTTTCGTTTTCTTGTTCCATCACTCTTGAAAATGTTATCTCTTTAACCTTGCTAAACACTTTCCCATTAAGTATAGCCCAGCTTTTCCACTCACTTCGTTCTCTTAGCCTAAGAAATATCCTGTTGTAGACTTTAGTTTGGAGGCTCGCCAATAATATAGGTATAGATTGTTTAGATATTGCTGTGTTTCTCTGCCAGTGAATACCAGGTGCTGGGAAAACCACCTCTGAGTATTCTTTGCCTAGGAAAAACCCTATGAAATTCATGGGGCCACCATAAGTTGGCGAGTGACTTGAAGGCGCGTGTGCACACACACATACATACACACACACACACACACCTGTTAGCAGTACTTCTAACAGTAATTAGTACTTTTAAAGGTCTCCACCTTTCCAACCATATTCCAATGTATTTTTTCATGTTACTGCTATGCTTCAAAACAAATTCAAGTAGGAAGCATTTTGATGAGTTATTTCATTTCATTTCATTATTCCTTTTCATTTCATATGGGGAGAATGTTAGAGAGGGAATAATGTGTTTAATCTGATGAAAAAGTGTGGCTTTGCATTTAATTTGATTTTGCAGAGTTGTCTTTGAATAAATTACCTGGGTTGCTTTAGCCTGGTTTTGCCCAGGGTTCAAATTCTTGCAAACTCTGACTTTGTGTGTCTCTTAAACTTCTATGCCAACCATTTGCTGTCCTGGCTGAATTTTTTTCATTATCATTCAAGGGCAACAAGCCAACTTCAGGGTGGTTTATATGAAATATTTATAAATGACTGCTTTTGGTAGACAGGTGTTGGTAGGAGATCCATACCAACTCCACCCATGATCTCTCTCCCTGCTATCTTTCTCTATAGTAAATTGTTAGTTACCCCTGGTTTCATGAGATAACAATCTAAGAAAGACATTTCTTAAACTTTGACGATATCTGAGTGTCAAAAGTCTAAGAATCAGTCACACTAAAGAGGGCATCTTCATGTAGTATTTCAGATTGGCCTGACAGTCTCTTTTAATACCCAAACCCCATAGTTATGTAAATTAGCTCTGGGGAATATGTTAGAAAACACTATATAAAATGTAATTGTTCCATTTTCCATTGAATTAACAATGACTGATCCAAAATCAATTGAACAGTTATACTGGAAAAATGTTGCTGTAATTATTGATGTTATGTTATGTGTGCTCAAGTCATTTTTGAATTATGACAATTCTATCAACATCCTAGATATAACTCATATAACTATCAATATCCTAGATATAACTCATTTACTCAGAATGTTGGTTTCTTTAACTGCTTTCAGTGCATGATGCCCTGGACAACCCAATATAGTTTTCAGGCTAAACTTGTCTATTTGCTGCTCATGTGAAAAGAAAGAAAACTTATTAGACAACCAAAGCTGCTTCTACAGAAGTAACCTCAAACTGTTTAATTAAGAGTCTTGGAAATCTATGAAGTTCGAGTGATTTTTTTAAGGATGAGTCAGCTTGGAAGGTGTACAAAAATGCAAATTTAGATCTACAACTTCGTCATCATTGAGAAACAATTCCACAAAAGAAGGTCAATTTTGGATTTACTACACGTAGTGAGTGGCACAGTGGTTTGAGTACTGGAGTACAACCCTGAAATATTAGAATCCCACAAACTTAGCCTCAGAAACCTCTGTGATGCCAGACATGCTATGATGGCCGTTGAAATGTTTCAATGAAACTTTGGAAGAGAGGAACTATAACTTTCCATAAGTGTGTAAAGATATTTTATTTATCTAAGACACTGGATTGATTAAAAACACTGTTGGTAACAACTTAACTATGATGAAAATAAAGGATTCTTCACAGCCTTCAGGCTTAGACATTACGCACAGTATTTGCCAAACTTGCAAATAAAATACTACTATAATATGGACTAATTTATGTAAGGAATTGGGGGACCTAAAGCATAGAAGCGACAGAAGAAAGCAAATTGAGAATTATCAGGCCAAATTTGAAATATTGTGTGCAAAATGGAAATAGTAACTTTTTTAACTAAGTAATGGCCTTTCTACTGTTGTGAGTTGCCCTGAGTCCTTGTGGAGAGGGGACAGGATATGAATAAAGATGATTATGATTATGAGGATTATTACTACTACTACTACTAGTAGTAGTAGTCTTTGGGCCCTGGTGAATGTTTAACCTTACCACTCTTTAGAAAGCCCTGGGTCTTATCATCATAAAGCCCTGGGTCTTATGGTCATAAAGCTTTAGGGCTAACCTCTGCCTAATATCTTATTTTTTACTGATTTTGATGTCATTTTTGTATATTTATTGATTTCTGCCTTCTTTCCTTACAAATCTTAACAAAACATCGTGTGTATTTTGCTAGTCTAGAAAAAAACATTTTAATAAAAACTCTGAAACTATATTTTCTAACATCTGCATGATGATACATTAAACTTTCCCCTTGACATTTGAACCTTAGCACAATGAAGTTGACAAAATGTGCATCATGTCATGAATGCCTTCCAATAAAGTAACAGTACTCAAACATAGAAAAAAAACAAGCAAACAGAACCCCAAAATTAAATTTAGGTGATTAGAAAATCAGATGAAGATCAAACCAGAAAAGTTGGCTCTATAGAACTTTTTCAAAGTTAAGGAGAAAGCCCACCAGGGATGGATGCAGTATTTACTCAGAATGTTGGTTTCTTTAACACAACAGAAATAACCCCCAGATTAGCCACAGGAACTACCATTGGTTGCTCACCATCCAATATTTTTTTTAAAAAAGAAAACCTGAAAAAAATCTTTTTATCCAGAGAAAAAGGATATGTATTTCCCCTCTCCTCAAGCAGTCCAAAAATTTCCTCCAAAATTTATAGGAGGTCATTTTAGGCAAAAACACAAACCACAAGATAAAGGTATTTTTACTTGGTCAATGTACCTTGTGGTTGCTTTGAAAGGAAATCTAAACTGCATCACAATATACTTTACAAAAATACTAGTAGACATTTAAAGGAAGGCAGAGGCAATTTATTTCCTTGTCTCACTCCACTCCAATCTCATCCTGTCATAGAGGATAAGATGTCTATAAAATTTAATATGTTTGATAATTGAGGATTGCAGACCGTATTATCTTTTGTCCAGGAAAAAGGAGCCTACAATAACAGAAGTTTATAAATATGGTACATAAATTTCTCAGCTACTACAACTGTTTCAGAAAATCTTGCTGGCTATACATGGGAGGGGGAAAGGGGAATATACCAACTACATTGGTTTTTCCCATGTATATATTCTTCCCCACATGTAAATCCCATTCAAACCTGAAGGCTACTGCTGTATGTGTGTTGCACTCTAAGGGAGAATATTGTTCCTGAGTTCTCATTACGTTGTCCCTTTAAACTGTATTTCAAAACTACTAGTTTTCAAGGGTGTTGATGCAATTACGTGGCGTCTCTTTTGACTGGTTCTCTTCCAACAAATAAGTGTTTAAAATGGAAGTATTATGTTCTGATTTGTAAAGCAAGATCTTATGACATCTTTCCATATTTAACTAACCCCCAGATAACCAAATGGGATTCCAAAAGTGTTTAGATGTGTTTAAGCAGTTGGAGATGCACTATGACACACAAAACAAAGTAGTTTCTTGTAAAGTAGCAGCCATATCACAAAATATTCTTGAAATTTCAGTTTCAATAGTCTGCTAGTTATAATAAGGAATTTTGGTTCATGAAATCTGTATTTTTGGGAATATGGAACAGTCCATGTTCTTTTGGATCTTAGCCAAACAATGTCTAAGAAGTGCAACCAACCCTCTTGTGATTAGAGGGAACTTATGTGATCCTCATGCCAAATGTTGGACTTATGAGTGTTAGGCTTATGTCAACACTCATGCCAAATGTCTGTCTCATGTCCTGGCTTACTAACCACGGTTGAAACAGAACAGTTCCCTCAGGAGGACTTTATGGACAATTGGTTTATCGAGTACTAGAGATAGGTGCTTTTTATATCCTCCAGTACATGAAAGCATAAAAACAAAAGGCTTATAATGAAAGTTCTATACAGATTTATATTAGGCTTATATTGGTTGTTGCTATTGCTGTTATAAAACATTATCTCTTGCCAGATATGTTTTTACAGCTGCCACTGATACTTTGCAGGATGCCGATGAACATAACTCTAGGAAAGTATTGAGCAGGCACTGGGTGTGCACTAATGTACCCAAAAGCTGAGTTTAGCTACTTTAATAGTAACCTAATTACTTCAGCCATCACATCTTGCATATTTGCTCATCAGCTCTAAAGCTGTACAGATATCATTTAATTCACACCATCAATATCACACAACTACCATAGCAAGTCTCCCTTACATTACAGCTTTCTGAAACCAGAGCTTCTGTCATGCATGTTTTTATTTTATTTTCTTCTTTAAATTCAACACAAAGAACAGCAGAAATATATTTTACTTTAAAGCCCTTATTTTTTTCTCAGAACATATACAGGCAGTCTCCAAGTTACAAGCAAGATAGGTTCTGTAGGTTTGTTCTTATGCTGAATTTGATGGTAAGTTGGAATATATACATTTTTAAAATGCAACTCCAGCCAAACATATACTGGTATATCTTTTAACTTTGTATAGCATAGGGAAGGGTTAATACTCTTGTGCATTGTTTTGCTGCCTGTTCAGAAGATTTTGCCACACTTCTGAAAAATTTGGCATGTTGTGGAAACAAGGATTGGTGATAAACCTTCAGTTGAGACACCCCTTTCCATAGTAATTCTTTCAGAAGGGGTAGATTTCTCTCACTTCCTGTTGTCTTGCCACTCTTCTTAACTATGAGTAATTTGTAAGTAAGGTGTTTGTAACTCAGGACTGCCTGTATACTACAAAAAAAAAACCCTTGCAATCCTAGTTTAGGAGTTATAGAGCTGGCTGCAGAATTTTTCAAAAAAACCCAAAACAAAACAAAAAACGAAACAGGAAACACAGTCACTCAACTTTATTGCTGGCCTGAATAAATGGTGACCCAGCAAACAACACAGCCCACCAGCCATATATCACATCCTCTCAGGTGCCTTGACACACCCATTTGTTTCTGAAGCCCCAGACAGAATTCCCAATCAAGGTTCTTCAGTGAACCTCTGGTATCCACCATATATGGTTATGTTAGTTTTGGTGGGTTCATGTTGTGTTGTGTCTTACTTCCTTGACTTTTACTCAATATACTTCAGCAGTGATTCAACATCTTTTCTCCATTCTTAGGAAGGTCACTGTGTACTCTATATTTAAACAGCATTAAAATACACATACTTTTAGAAGGCGACCCCAATGGAATTTACTTCTAACCAAGCATTATTAGATTGGCACCATCGAGGCATATATTCTTATATTGAATGGATTCATAGAGATAATTTCATAGATATTAATTCTATATCGCCTAGCTATAATAAAGGAGCTTTGTGGAGCCCTTAAAATAGACAATTTATTCAAGAATTTATCTGGATTATTTTAGCAAAGATTGTGTAATTCACTTTATTTATTTACAAAATCTTATCTTTGTTACATTAAAAATTAGAAAATCACTTTTTTAAAAACACAATTTTGCCCATTTTCTGTGCTTACACAGAATTGCAGTTAGCAGAGCAACTCTAACTGAGGGTGCATCCAGACAGCCCCTTAGAAGCAGGAGTTCCTGCTTCTTCCAGATGATGCACCACAGAAAATCAAGTACATTTGACACAAAGAGGAAAAGTCTCCTTTGTGCTGAGATTATTTGTTAGCGGGAAATAAGCAGATCTTCTTGAAAGACCCGTGTATTTCCAGCTGCAGACGCTGTGTAGATGGGATCAGGGATGGTGCCATATGACTTCTGGTGCCCATCTACATATCTGTCTCAGGTTTCTTGGACTGGAGCCCAAAAAACCTAAGACAGCACCACCTCCTCCCAAATCCCCTTTAAAAGCCTTAAAACAAGAAAACAACCCACTCAAAGGCCATTTTCCTTTCTCCAGAGCTCTTCTGGCTTGCTAGTGGGGGGGGGGGGGGGGGAGGAGCCATTTTCGTCCTCTCCCTCTCTTGTTGGGATCATTGAGCTCCAGAGAAGGGGAAATGACTTTTGTGTGAGTTATTTTCCTGTTTTTAAGGCTTTTTAAAGGGTTTGTTTTGTGTCCTGGTGCCCTGCTAAAAAACCTGGCAGGGCATCTGGACTCCCCCCCCCCCCCCCCGAGAAAACCACACGCTTTCAGCAGGAGAGTGGACTTCAATGCAAGTCCAATCAGGTTTTTTTAAACCTGATTGGACTCACATTAAAGTGCTGCCTGGAACCGCCCTTAGGCTCAGATATATAAAAGGGTACCTATCGAAATGAAAGGAAATGAGAGGATTTTGATTTTCCTCATGTGTACTAGGTCCAGCACAGAAATTTATTTTTTGACAGCAAATTACTTACAAACTTTAACTATTTTCTATTCAACAAAACAAACCTACAACCAAAAATCAAACAAAGATACAGGAAGACATATTTCGCAAAACAAAAGGACCACATCCTCCTCATAAATAGGGCTGCCATTTTGAGGGAGAAGCTCTTTTTCAACTTCTGATGCTCACTGGTACAACATAATGTGAAGATGGGTCCAGAACATAATCCTGAGATATCTGCTGTTTATTTAAGTGATTCCAGCAGCACAAAGGATAAATGGTGGGAAATACAGTGGATAGGTCCCTTGGCCAATGCATGATGAATTTGTGGAGGGAAAGTGTAGTCATGATATCACACGGCTGCCATAATGTCAAAATGCACAATAAATGCAAGGAGAAGAGATTGATATAGAATGACAGGAAAAGAAAATAATTCCCATATGAACTCCTGCTTTTTCCTCCTTTGTTCTTATTTTTTTTGTGCCCCACCACAGACTAAAGTTCATCCCAAATGAACATGGATATATCTCAGTGGACTGGTTACGAAAAATGTCTGGGTTCAGTTCTGATCTGTAATAAGTTGAAACTGTGGCCACTGTCACAGGCTTGAACCAATTCAAGGTGCAGGTCATTACCTACAAAGCCCTAAACGGTTTAGGACCCACCTACCTTCGTGACCGTATTTCCCCCTATGAACCTGCACGATTTCTTCGCTCGTCGGGGGAGGCCCTTCTCTCGCTCCCACCACCCTTGAAGTTGCGGTTGGTGGGGACGAGGGAGAGGGCCTTCTCCATTGTGGCCCCCCGGCTCTGGAACTCGCACTCCAGGGAGATCAGGCAGGCCCCTACCCTCCTCTCCTTTCGGAAGAGCCTGAAAACATGGCTCTTCCAGCAGGCCTTCGATAACTGATCCAGTAAGTCTGACCTGTTGCATTTCCAATAATAGTCCCGTAATTATGCCTCTTACAGCACCTTGAAGGCGACAACAATTTGGATAATAGACCCCTTCCTGATGATTTTGACAAACTAGCACTTTGGCCCAGGTTCCTCCAGATTTTATCCAAGATTTTATCTTTTGTCCTTGTATGTGATTTTTTATGACTTGTTTTTATTGTTATTTGATCTGTTTTATTGCTTTGCTTTATTGTTGTGGACTGGGCCTGGCCCCATGTAAGCCACCCTGAGTCCCTTCGGGGAGATGGGGCGGGGTATAAAAATAAAATTATTATTATTATTATTATTATTATTATTATTATTATTATTATTATTATTTCCTTGGGTGATTGTGTAGTAGTCATGTGCATTTTGGATTTACCTTACCAGCTTTTGGCAGGGCCCTGATCCATTTTCGTCTGAGCCTTATGAAATTGGGAGGTCAGACATTTGTTTCTTTGTTTTGGGGGGCCAAAAGATTCTTTCAGCCCATTTTTTTTTTGGGGGGGGGCTTCACCTGTAGGCCCAAAGTGTCCAGGATTACGGATGCAGGCTTTGGGCATATGGGTGAAGGGCCTTGGGCCTATGTATCTGGGCCTTGTGGGGCTTGCGGCCGATTGCCAAGTAAGGAGTGCTCCTTACTCAGCAATCAGCCACAGGCCCTGTGAGGCCTGGGTGCATAGGTCCAAACCCTGCACCCATAGGCCCAGGAGCTTTGGGCTTACAGGTGCAGGCTGAGTAAGAAGCGCTCCTTACTCAGCGCTCAGCTGCAGGTCCTGCGAGGTAGGCAATCGATCCAAAAAACAGGCTTGGAGCAGATACCAGCTCCTACCTGCCTTTCATTTCAAGTTGGTTTTTGTTTCGCTGGGGGGGGGGGGATGGTTCTGTTTCGTGCCATCTGAATGGACGGTATGAAACAGAAATACGAATTAAATAAATGTAACAAATACCACGCACATCACTATTGTGTAGGCACTCCATAGCATAACATTCCTAACTCAGATATTGTGCCTGTATAAAACTGCACTTAAGCTTCCTCCTTCTGGATATTGCTCGATACTTCGTCATACTTCTCATGATTGTTATATATGCCAAGTTCTCAATAATTTTCTGATGGAAAATATGCTAAGTGAAATTATATAGAAGGTATAACATAGGCATTTCAAATACATATTAATTTCTGATTCTGATGATAAAGTGAACACAGGCAACCAGGTAGTTTGTTATCACCTGCACAAAATTGGGATTTAACTGTCTTCAGCCCCATCTGCCCTGCCAAATAATGCAGTTTGGAACTGTGTTATATTATCAATGTAGTCTCATATAATACAGTTTAACTGCACTGAACTGATTATATGAATCTACATTGACCACATAATGAAGTTTGAAACTGCATTATATGACAGCGTAGGTGGGGCCCTAGTTGCTCTAAGAACAAAGTAGCTACCACACCATCTCCTATCTTATTTTGCTAGGGATGATAGCAAATGTATGTGAAGATCTGTGGATACTGAAAAGAACTCAATAAATAAATGCAACCACTATTACTAATATCACTTGAATAGTAAACAGCTGCAAATACATTGAATACTATTTAACCATTGTATAATAACATGTGAGTATTGACCTTAAACATGGGCTTAGTATTCCTTGCAATTAGAAATGACTTCTTAGTAAGATGAAAGCATGAATTCTATTTCAAAACACACTTTAAAATCAATTATGATTACAGTTACAGTGGCTCATTGAAGGACTCTCTGTTGCACATATTCATTGTTGCATTTGAAATAGGAGCCTTCTGTGTTGAAGAAATCATAATAGTTTCTCTGAATAGCTATAAATAGAATGTACAGTTTTACTCTATTATATTAACATTGAATAATGTTTCCCTTTTAATAAGAAAAATAGAAGAGAGTAATTGTGTGTATTTCTGGAATAAAGCAAGAGAGAGAAAAATCTCACTGGTGGAAAAGGATTTGCCAAGATAAACCTTGGAGCATTTTATAATTTAATTCTGTTCCACATGTTTATTTTTCTTTTGGAAATTCTAAGAAGAGATTGTTCCAATCATTTTAATAGCAGCAGAGTATATTTTTTTGAAATGTTGAAAAAATGTAAGACCTCTGTTATTGGAAGGTGCTTGCTATTTTTTCAGTGCAAGTGTTCTTCCCTTCTGACCTGGGATATTAGATCAAGATTTATACATCTGACCTGACTTTAGGTAGTTAAGATTTATTATTTTATATTAGCTTTATGTTGCCTGCAAGCTGTTTATTTACAACACAGTGTATATATTTATGGCAGAAGAAAATGTGGTTGTATGTTACAAAACAGTAAAAATGTGTTAGGGAGAGTCCCATGGATTGGTGAAAATAGCCTCCCTCCAGCTTCTGAAGTATTATTGTTTTTGTTATTTCAGCATTAACATGAAAAAAATCTTATTCCAGTTTGATTAATGTTAGAGGATTCCAAAAGTTTCATTATGTTCAAATAACTACTGAAGTACAAGTAAGGCTTCTATTGGCAATCAGTTACTAACACAAAGCACAATATGAGCCATGGTGGCGCAATGGGTTGAACCCTTGTGCCGGCTGGACTGCTGATCTGAAGGTTGGGTTGCTAATCGGAAGGTTCCTGGTTCGAATCCGCGAAATGGGCTGAGCTTCCATTTGTCAGCTCTAGTTTGCAGGGACATGAGAGAAGCCTCCCGGCAGGATGGTACATTTGGGCATCCCCTGGGCCACGTCTCTGTAAATGACCAATTCTTTCACACCAGAAGCAACTTGAAGTATGTTCTCAAGTCGCTTCTGGCATGACTTAAAAAAACAAAACACAATCTCACCAAAAGTCCCTTCTACACTGGCCCAAATCTGAGTGGAATCAAAATTTTAAAATGCCAAAGCCACCCATCTTTAGCAGCCACACAAGTGGGTGAAACTCTGCCTTTCTGGCAGGAGTGATGGCCATATACTCACCCATGCCTTTTTGTGATCAGCATGGGGGTATGGCCACTAGTCCTTCCCCTTGCCCCAAAATGTACTGTAAATGCCTAAATACCAAGACACAAGGCTTCTCTGGAGCTCCTTGCATGTCAAAATGAATTGCCCCCTCCCCTCTCCATTTTGATACTCCAGGAGCTCTGGAGAAGCCTCATGCCTCAGTACTGAGACTTTTACAGTACATTTTGGGGCAAAATGGGACAGGGAGGGGTGGGTGTCACTGTCATCACTCCTCCCTGGGCTGCCTGAGCCCATGGAGGCGGGGTGGCTGTGAGGATGGCCCCTGGGTTGGGCCTGGCAGTCCCAAGAGGCAGCTCCCACAGGGCCCATATCTGGAAGGTCCATGTCTTACCAGGTATTATTTTACCCAGAATAAACCTAGATTTCCTGGTTTATTCTGGTTAAACTGCATTAGTCTGGCACATCGTTTGGACACCCCAGGCAAATGTGCCCCTTACATCACATTAAAGGGCATGTAGATGGGGTCAAAGTCAGAGTTAAGCTGAGCTTTATATCTCCTGTGTAAAAATCAAAGGAACTTTGATGAAATTATTACCCTTTCATGAGCTTTTGTTTCTTGTTGTGCTCCACATTGGGCATGTTCAACTGTGCATGCAAACCATTTGATACCTCACTTTCAATGCAAGTGTTCTTCCCTTCTGTCCTGGTATATTAGATTACGATTTATACTTCTGAGTTGACATTAGGTAGTTAACATTTATTCTTATGTATTTACATTATGATGCCTGCAAGCTATATATTTACAACATACTCAGTAACTTGCAGCTACTCCCTCCACTAAAGAGCTCTGTGTTCCTTAATTTTTTACTTGCTTTGTTTTTATAGTCTATATTTCTGTTTTAATGTTAATATTTTGTTTTAATGTTTGTGTGTTTGTATTTCAATTGCATTGAAATACATTTAATGTAAGCTGCTTTGAGTCTTCTCTGTAGAGTGAAAAAGTGGGGTATAAATAATAATAATAATAATAATAATAATAATAATAATAATAATAATAATAATAAATTAAAGTTGTGATCTTATTTAAAGAATCAAATGGAGTTTCCAATCCTCTTTGCCAGTATTTATTTGAAAACGAAATTCAGGTTCTTTATTTTTTCTACATTTAACAGTGTAAACCTGCACAAATCATACTTGATCGTAATATATTCTGAGAACTTCTTGACAGGTTTGGAAATTGAATCAATTGCCCAAAATAGTGGTGGGCTCCCTTTTTATTACAAGCCAGCCCGATAGGGAAATAATCATTTCATTTCAAATGTAGTGCTAGAAAATAGTTCTGTGGATGACTTAAAATACCACAAGCACCAAATGACAGCACGTCCCTAATTATCACCAATTGACCCCATCTGAGACTATAGTCTCAAATGCATCATCAACATGCTACAACCAATTCTTGAGAATAACATAACCTTCTCACAAGCTCTTGGTGGACAGACCTTTCTTGGCTTACAGAGAACCTACAAATCTTAAATGCTCCCCACTAACTAACAGGATACACAATGTGAATGATTATATAAAGACAAGTCTCTGCCATGAAGCCAGATGCCAAGTGTGTCCCCACAACTACGTTGGAAGCAATATTACAACATTAATAACATAGCTTGCAACATCAGAGGTGCATTTATTTGCTCTGCCTCCAATGTGATGTATGTCAATCTGTGCCAGCAATATCTTTCTACACCCGCCATTAGATAAACAAGACAGTCTCTACACATAAATTGAGACAAATATAATAATACATTTGCAAAACATTTCAACCTTCCTGGACATGCAGCAAAGGATTTACAGATTGAGTCCCCAAACAAAGAAGTCACAAAGAAAGACTAGAAAGAGAAACAGTTGAATTGAATTAGATTCATAAATTCTAATCCATTTCTGAGGCATGAACAAAGACATGGCATACTACATATGCTAATACAAGACTCCATAAAACAAAAGGAATCTTCTCAGAGAAAGTACTGAACCCTGAGAAATTGACTTTTGGGAAGCAAATTTATTGCTTTCACACATCAACACTAACTGTTCACTTTCCTCAGACCTCTGAAAATTTAGAGCAAGGGACAGGATTTGCATTTTCCTGGATCCTATTACATTCCATCACACTCCTACAACTGTATAACTATGTTTTGATTGTGAGGATTTAATATTGCGCTACACTGCATTTGAAAAAGTGGATTCCGTAACAGTTGGCACTAAATTTAAAAAATGTTTTAAAAGTGTTTAGATGTTTCTCTCTCCCCCCCCCCTTCTTCCAAAGTTTATAAATGAGTTATGACAATGTGAATAAGGTGCAATAAAAGCTATAAAGTACTTGCAGGTTCTGGTGCCTGTCGCTTTGGTGAACAAGCACTGGGGTAATGTTTACTGTTGCTAAGTCACTTTGTGGGAGAGCTGTTGCAAGAAACCTGGATGGTTTTCCTTTCTCTGACCCATGGCACAGATAGGAATCAAATATCATGTTCTTAAAATTCTCTTCAGTAAATTATGTAGGATCACTGAATGCACTGACAACAAACATAAATTTTATAGAATACATTAAAGTGCCATGTTTTTGCAGTTTAGATTTACACACAGGGATCCAAGGATGTGGTGCAGGTGTTTCTATGCCAGCTAGCTATTACAATTATGATTTATATTTGGATTTAGTTCAAATATACTAAAATCTAAAGCAAAGCAGAACCTGATGTTGCCAGGTAACACTAAATAGGTAAACATTGCTGAATCCTACCAAAATGACAATCTTTTAACATAGTTTCTTTCCTATATAAGATGGCTTTTTGACAATAACTAGTCAAAAGAAAGCAACATGGAACCCTTTGCTAAAAATGAATTAAATTGGTACTAAGTAAATAAAACAACTGGGACATGTTATACTACAAAGACAATGGCTTCTATTCCAAAATAATGTAAAAGTCCAATCAATTCTGAGCCTCAGAAGACTCATGGTAAATAGCACACTGTTCAGGAATACCACATTTAGAAGTATTCCCATGTCTATTCTATTCACTTTCCAGAGACAGGACTTAAAGGAGAGAAGACATTAAAAATTCTTCCATAAATATTTTGTGTTAGTAATGAATCTTAGGATCTATTTCTGGAAGCTTTATTGTGGAATATGTTATTGTAGGGTCTTGTCCATGAAGCTTACAACGTTAAGTCTGTTAAATCTTTAAGGTTCTACAAAAGCCTTTGATATTTCTTCACGGGTATAAGCTGCACACTAATCTCTTCTATGAATGGAAAATTCATAGTGAATTCATGGCGAGACAACAGCAGTTACATGTAGTGTGACAATAGTGTTATGAAGACCTAAGTCTATTTAGTTTTAATGGCAGATGATACCAACCAGGGATTATATGCATGTGTGTGCTGTCAAGTAACCTGTCAATTTACAGCAACTCCATGAATTTCGTAGGGTTTCCTTAAAGTAAGAAATACTACTCAGCAGTGGTTTAAATAAGTGCTTCCTCTGGAATATGGCCTACAGCATATGGTTTTCATTGGTGGTCTCTAATCCAAGTGATGACTAGGGATGTCCTTGCTTAGCTTCCAAGATCAGATAGCATCTGGTGTTTTGGGGTATTTCATAGGGACTCTAACTAGTATTATTTGCATGAGTGTTTCCTAATATAATCTTTTGGCTTTTTAACCTTAAGAGCAGTACTTTAATATGACTTATTAGCATACTTAACGTAACCATAAATCTGAGCAGAGATTGTAATAATTAAAAAAAGAGAATCCATTTTGAAAATAAAGATATACCGTAATCTCCTTGCGTAGTACATAACTACGAGGAATTAAAGAGGTTTCTAATAGTTACATAGTGCTCCTTTTCAACATGGACCACCTTAAAATGATTTATGTCTTACAGGCAAGAAAAAAGACATGTAGCATCAGCTGTAGAATCAAACCAAATGTCACTCCCAATACCAGTGAAGCATTCACATAAATTAATAGTTTCATCTACAATCTCCATTTCATTGTCCAAAACAAATTTAAATTCATGAGGGGCTTTTCTGGAATTCTATGCCTTAAATCCAACATTAGTAGAAGACAGAAGGGGGAAGGAAGAGATGAGATGTGGAAGACAGAGAAGAATATTGATTGATTAAAATTACACCTTGCGTTTCCCTTAGAATAGGAGCCAAGATGGATTACGGTATTTGTAGATCAACTGGAGTTAGATTACCAGGTCATAACAACTATCTGGGGGCAATATCATGGTTTCTATAGGGCTAATCCTAACATTTCTTTTAGGCAGAGTTAAAGAAATTAATGGAATTAGATATGAAGTTGCAACGAAGTCAGTTTTGCTAACTTGTCTATTCTAGGTGAAACTAATGTTGGATTCAAGGTATAGAATTCCAGAGAAGCCTCTTATTCATTTAAATTTGTTCAAATAACGTTATTGTCTTGGATGATAAAATGAAGATTGATTATAGATGAAACTATTAAGTTATGTGAATGCTTCACTGGTACTGGGAGTGACATTTGATTTGATTCTACAACTTATGCTACATGTGTGAACTACAAAACAAGTCCACCCGCCATCCCTGTGGCACGTGACATTCCTCCTCCTCCTCTTCCATTTAATTTCAATCCTGGTTTTGGTCATCAACTCTTCAACTTGTTGCCATGGTGGAATCTGTGTCAGAAGGACAGCAGAATGTGTTGGAGTGTTGGCTTGTAATTCCACAGACCACAGTAACCTTCCACAACAACAGCATGAGATTGGAATTGTGAATACTGATTTTCAGGACTTATCTTTTGCCTAGATTTTAATCTAGAGGAGTTAAGAGATTCTCATAGGACACTATTCTGCCCCTCATTCTGTTTAATAACTGCATGAAAAAACATGAAGTATCATTAGTGGTGAATGTTGATGACACAAAATGTTAGAACCCTCAGTTTTAACAAATTTAGATGTAGCAGCTAAAGTGCTAAACCAGTGCTTGAGATCAGCAAGGAACTGAATGTCTGTCTTTTGTCAAGTAGTAAAAAAATATTTTCACTTTATGCATTGCTAGAGCACAGAGGGACCGTGTGGCCTGTTCTGTTTTTTTTTTTAAGTCAGTTTCAGATTTCCAAAAGCTATGCCCCCACAGCCTTTAAATGGCCAAATGAGCATGGAGGAGTTATTATTGGTTCTTTCATGCACTTTTTAGGGTGATAGGGTTTTGAAAAATTGGTGGGCACAGCCTACCAACATTAAGGAGAGGAATGACACACAGGTTAGCCTAAGTTGCCTATCCTTTCACCAAGTCCATTAAGGAAAGAAGCTGATTCTTGGAGTGGAAAGAATAAAACTTTCCTCCTCCTGCCATAGTGAAGACTAGGTGGAACTGCTACTTAAAAGCAATAACAGAAAAACCCCAAGAAACATCCAAAGGGACACAAATAATTGTAAATCAGCTGTGTATAGCATATAGGCAGAAGAAACACAATATACAAATGCTTAGCAAAATTGTACAATCTAGATAGATGAAAATATGTTATTTTCCTGAACAGCCATGAAGAATTAAAGCAATTTCAGAACACTGTTTGATCTGTTCCCTTCCAGAAAGGGCACAAGTAATTTCTGTGGCACATAGCACTTTTTGAAAACTGCTGAGATGTTACTAATATTGTAGCATTTCCACAGCAGAGACATATTTACACATTGTGCTATAAGAGTTTCTGATAGCTATGGCTTATTGCAATCACTATAGTTTTTTCCCACAAGTGACCAAACAAAGGGTAGCTTGTTTTCCCTATTTCTAGCCTACCACTTTTGTCCTATTTTCAGAATGAACAATTGGAGAAACAAAGCAGAGACAGACATATGACACACAACATCATTGCTCTGATTTTATATAAATCAGAATTTGCAAGTCATCATCAGAGTATGGCATCTTTCATTTGCACTGGCTTTTTTTTTTCCGTGTCAGGAGCAACTTGAGAAACTGCAAGTCACTTCTGGAGTGAGAGAATTGGCTGTCTGCAAGGACGTTGTCCAGGGGATGCTCAGATGTTTTGATGTTTTACCATCCTTGTAGGAGGCTTCTCTCATGTCCCCGCATGGAGCTGGAGCTGATAGAGGGAGCTCATCCGCGCTCTCCCCGGGTGGGATTCGAACCTGGCAGCTTGCAGATCAGCAGCCCAACCTTCAAGTCACAAGGCTTTAACCCACTACTCCACTGGGGTCTCCTGCACACTGGCTTACATACCATGATTTCTTTCTAGAAAAAGGTTCCAACCTAACAACAAACCAGAATCAACAAACCACAAGCTGAGTTACTGTTATGTGTCAAACTGGTTGCTGTTGTCTGATCATTGTTATCCACGCACTAGAAACATTCATTTAATGGTGGTGGTAATGCAGTATCAGTGTAACATAGTACAGTGCGATCGGACCAGATTTCAGGCACATCTCATCACTTTTGAATAACTGCATTAGCTACAGGTTTGTTTTTGGTCTCCTTCTACAAATTCCAACTCTTGGTTTTGATATTTAAATTCCTATATAGTTTAAGACTAATATTCTCATATGAAGCTACTTGGGCATTAGGATTGTCTTCAATGGCCCTTCAAGTTCCTCAACATGCCAGGTTCCAAAACCATGGTTTGATTACGGATTCAGATCCTGGTTTACAATAAAATTATAGTTCACCAAATCTAGCACTGAAAGCATCGAATTCTTCCTGTATATGAATGAATGAACATTGAGAGGGAGAGATAAAAGCTCTAAGTTCCAACCAAGTATTGGGTTGCTGTGAGTTTTCTGGGCTGCATGGCCATGTTCCAGAAGCATTCTCTCCTGATGTTTCGCCCACATCTATGGCAGGTCTCCTCAGAATTTGGAAACTAGGCAAGTGGGGTTTGTATATCTGTGGAGTTCTTTCTCCCACCCTGAACATTCCATATATATATATATATATATACCCCACTTGCCTTGTCAGAATATTTTAACAGAATGTAGAGATGAAAGGAAAAGAAACAAGTCCCTTTAAGTCAAACTGATATTCATCATCTACAATGATCTTAGAGAGAAGAAGTTTGTTGCCCTTTATTCTGGGAATTATTTCATTGATGATTCATCTGCTTGTACAAAAAAGCCATCATAATTGCTCTGGAAACCTTCAAAAATAACTTGATTGTTGAATGGGCATTATTGGTTTCCATATGAATGCCAAGCCCCCATGAATACAGGAGGCAATTCTACTTCATTTCCCCTGTTCCATACTTGCTGGCTGCTCAAGAGCAGAGGATGACCACATAGCATCATTTTATAGGGTTGTGGTCAGAGTTGTTTCTTTATTGTTCCACTGGCTGTGGCCTGGTTGTCCGAGTCTTTGTGCTTATAAGTAAACTCTCAATGTCCGGATCTGAAAAGGAGTTTCAAAAGACATTTGTGGTAAGGCCTGAGATTCTGTTGTCCAAAGCTGGTGGAGAAGGAATGCCAGAAATTCCATGAGGCTGTTATGAAAAGACAGGGGAAACTTCAAACACAGTAGGTCTTCCATATCCATGAATTGAACCATTCACAGCTTGAAAATATCCCTCTCCCCGCAATAAAAAAAATATCCAAAAAAGCTAATTTAGATTTTGTTTTTGTATATGAGGGCCACCATTTTACTACACTGGGACTTGTACATCTATGGAATTTGGTATCCATGAAGAAAGTCCTGGAACCAGACTGAGGCAGATACTGAGGGCACTCTCTAAAATAAATAAAATGAGATGACTGAGGCTTCCCCATCATTCCTCTTCACCATCAGACTCACTTCTTGGACCATGCTCATTCCCTCTAAATAGTCTCCCTCCATCATTGTCTCATTGCCCATTTCTGGGTTGAAGTGAGGAATGTGAAAAACACTACAGCCTCTTCAATTTCTACTCTGAGGATGCACCTACACTGTAGAATTAATGCAGTTTGGCAACACTTTAACTGCCATGGCCCCATGCTGTGGAATCCTGGGAGGTGAAGTTTTGCAAAATCCTTATTTAGCCTTCTCTGCCAAAGAGTGGTGGTGCCTCACCAAACCTATTATTCCATAGCACTGAGCCATGGCTATTCAGCTGCATTAATTCTACAGTGCAGAAGCAATCTTAATTTTATTTCTCTCTGGGGAAAGGAAACATATGAATAGTGAATTAAATGCAAATTTTCCTCTAGGATTGTGCTGCAACTGATTAGTTTAATTACACTATGTAACAAAATTTGAAAAAAAATCTGTTCCTCATTTGAAAGTGTTATTTCCTGTTTAATTGTGAAGTACTTGCTTTGAAAGTAGTTGTTATACTCTAGAAACATTGTGTTTGTGGCTGCCGCAAACTATGTTGAATTGGTTGAGACTCTTATCAGATATTAACTGAAAAACGATTGCGAAATGTGCTGCAGGATGTCCTGCAAAAACAATTTTTTACAGTTTAATAAGCTTTTTTCATGTTTTTATAATAGAACCAATTAGGAAATGGCACTTATAACCTAAGAACCAAAAATGTGTTACATATGACACAAGAAGGCTGCAGAATTTGAAAAATACCACTAACAAACAGGAGTAAGACAGAAACTTGATTGCATCCCTGGGGTTTTGCTTTTGTTTTTTAAAGCTGGCACCACTTCTTGTCAGATGCATAAAATATGCAGATGTGAGCATCCCTCCCTAGTCACCTTGGAAAATTGCTCTTTTTCACTATTTATCTACCTTCAAACCTAAAGTCATAGAAAAGGAGCCTTTGAAGTAGATCTCTTTGCCTGAAAACAATAAGAAGGCATTCTCTCCTGCTCTGCTTAACTTCTCCTCTGATCCTGTTATAGTCATTCGATCCTTACCTTTTCCTCCTTTCCCTTTGCTGTCTCCAAGTACAAGTTTAGGTGCCGAGAGGGCTGGCTTTGAAGTCAAACATGATTTGGTAAGGAGAGAGGCAAAGTGGGGCTTCCTCCTTGGCCTGGGGGCAAATAAATATCTCAGACAACAAGCCTTTGGCAGGGTTGCTATGAGTTTTCCAGGCTGTATGGCCATTTCCAGAAGCATTCTTTCCTGACATTTTGCCCGCGTCTATGGCCGGCATTCTCAGGAGGTTGTGAGGTCTGTTGGAAACTAGGCAATTGGGGTTTATATATTTGTGGAATGTTCAGGGTGGGAGAAATAACTCTTGTCTGTTTGAGGCAGGTGTGAATGTTTCAATTGGCCACCTTGATTAGCACTGAATAGTCTCACAGTTTCATGACCTAGCTGTTTTCTGCCTGGGGGAATCCTTTGTTGGGAAGTATTAACTGGCCCTGATTGTTTCCTGTCGGGAATTCCCCTATCTTCTGAGTGTTGTTCTTTATTTATTGTCCTGATTTTAGAGTTTTTAAAATACTGGTAGCCAGATTTTGTTCATTTTCATGGTTTTCTCCTTTCTGTTGAAGTTGTCCATGCTTGTGGATTTCAATGACTTCTCTGTGTAGTCTGACATGATCGTTGTTGGAGTGGTTGATCCTTTCTGTGTTCTCAAATAATGTGCTGTGTCCAGGTTGGTTCCTCAAGTGCTCTGTTATGGCTGACCTCTCTTGCTGAGTTAATCTGCAGTGCCTTTCATGTTCCTTGATTTGTGTGGGCCATGCTGCTTTGTTTGGTGGTCCCGATGTTGACTTGTCCACAGCTGCATGGTATACTGTAGACTCCTGCAGAGGTCAGAGGATCCCTCTTGTCCTTTGCTGAAGGTAGCATTTGTTGGATTTTCTTAGTGGGTCTGTACATAGTTTGTAGGTTGTGCCCCTTTGTAGATTTGGCACCTGCAAAAGAAGGGACGCGTACCTGCGGCAGTGACCGCCAGGGGGCGCTCCATCCACAATTTTAGATCTTCGTTATCGGGCGAACAACTTGTCGGGCGATTCCGAGCATCACCAAACTCTGGAGAAAGACAGCTCACCTTGAAACCGAGCAAAAGAGCACGCCTGGCATCCTTTCGGACCAAAGAAAGCAATCGCGAGATCGATTGGGGAGACAGGCTTTTCTATTTATCGGATTTCAACCCTAAAAGAGTAAAGGATTCGCGCCAGATACTTCTCTACAGCCATAGTAGAAGTGATGTAGTCTGACACCAGGCATGGCTCAATGCTATGAAATCACGGAAGTCATAGTCTGACAAGGTGCCTCCCAAACTATAACTCCTTGGATGCCGTAGCATTGAAGCCATGGCGGTTAAAGCGGTGTCAAACTGCATCAATTCCACTCAATGCTCCCTGTGGGCTCGTTGCCATCGTTCGGTTATTTTCAGTGGCTCTGCACTTCATAACGGGCTCTTGGCTGCATTTACACAGCAGAATTAACGTAGTTTGGCACCGCTTTAACTGCCCTGGCTCAGTGCTATGGAGTCCTGGCAGTAGTGGTTTGGAGAGACGCCAGCCTTCTTGGGCAGACACAGCGAAAACCCCCATCAAACTGCAACTCCCATGAGCCAGGGAATGAGTTCAAGTGGTGTCAAACTGCATTATTTCTACCGTCTAGGTCAGGCATGGACAAACCTCGGCCCTCCAGGTGTTTTGGACTCCAACTCACACAATTCCCTCACAGCCTCAGGCCCCTCCTTTCCCTCTCAACCGCTTAATGGATCAGTGCTGTTCTTTATTTACTGTCCTGATTTTAGTGGGTTTTTTTAATGCTGGTAACCAGATTTTGTTCATTTTCATGGTTTTCAACTCCCACAATTCAAATCAGGGCAGTGAATAAAGAACACCACTTAGAAAACAGAGGAATTCTAGACATGAATCAATCGGAGCCAGCTAACACCTCCCAAAAAAGATTCTCCAGGCAGGAAGCAGCCAGACCTCGAAGCTGAAAGGCTATCCAATGCTAATCATGGTGGCCAATTGCAACTTTCACACTTGCCGCAAACAGACAAGAGTTCTTTCTCCCACCCTGGACTTTCCACAGATATATAAACCCCACTTCCCTAGTTTCCAAGAGACCTCACAACCTCTGAGGATGCCTGCCATAGATGCAGGCGAAACATCAGGAAAGAATGCTTTTGGGACATGGCCACGCAGCCCGGAAAACTCAGAGCAACTCATTCCTAAGCATATTGCCTCGCAGCAGGTGGGTCGCACTTTTAAAGTTTCTCCTCGACTGACTCAACGAGACAGGCTCCGAGGGGAATAGGATGGCGCTGCTCATATTTTAAAAGCCTCAGAGAAGGGTCGCGGTGAGAGCTTTTGCCTAGATCTCCTTCCTTCGATGTCCTTTGTCCCCGATTAAAATGTATCATCGAAGAGTCCGAGCCAATTGGACCAAGGGATGGTCGCATTGTCGTTAAAGCTCATCTCATTCTTGGATCCAGGAGCTAAGAAGCCTCGCGTCCCCCCTCACGGGCTCCTTGGGCTTTTCCTGCGTGGGACGGCCTCAGAGAAGGTCCCGCTTTAGTTCCGGGGGGGGGGGGGGGGAGTGGCTTCGAGGGAACAAAGGGGTCTTGGACGGGGGGAATGAGGGAAGCAACGAAGTGGGGAAGCAAGGACGCTCAACACCCAGAAGAGAGAAACATTCAGAAGAGAGAAACATGGGGATTCCTGAAGGACCCTTACAAAGCGGAGAGAGGAGACAATCCCCCTGATTCCTCCCTCTGCTTAGAAAAGGAAAGGCAAGCCGGGAACACAAAGGAGGGCGAGGAGATGATAGCGAGGTAAACCCTTGTGGGGTGCCTCCCCCCCCCTCCCCCGCCGCAAGTGTTTGTACTACATGTGCCTTCCAGTTTTCCCTCGACTTATGGCAGCCCCGTTATTTCCATCGCGGTTTCTTAAAGCAAGGAGGTGGTTTTGCCAGTTTCTCCCTCTGAAATTCCACCTACAGCACCTGGCGGTGTCCTTGCTAAGTTTCCAAGATCAGTTGGAAACGCATAGAGCCTCCCTTCTGAAGATTTTAGCAGGAGACATTCCTTGTCTTTCCTTTAAACCTTCCTTTAAAACCTACAGAGAGATCCTGCTGTTGTCAAAGGCTTTCATGGCCGTAATCACTGGGTTGCTTTGAGTTTTCCGGGCTTTGTGGCCATGTTCCAGAAACATTCTTTCTTGAAATTTCGCCCACATCAATGACAGCAATCCTCAGAGGTGGTGAGGTCTCTTGGAGACTATGCAAGTGGGGTTTATATATCTGTGGAAAGTCCAGGGTGGGAGAAAGAACTCTTGTATGTTGGAGGCAAGTGTGAATGTTGCAATTAATCACCTTGATTCGCACTGAATGGCCTTTCAGCTTCAAGGTCTGGCTGCTTACTGCCTGGGGGAATTCTTTGTTGGGAGGTGTTAACTGACCCTGATACCATGCAGCTGTGGACCCATCTACATAGGGACCACCAAACACAGCAGCCTTGGCCAAGCACAAATCAAGGACCATGAAAGGCACTGCAGACTCACGCAACCACAGAAGTCAGCCATAGCAGAGCACCTGATGAACCAACCTGAACAGGGCATATTATTTGAGAACACAGAAATGCTGGACCACTCTAACCATCACCATGTCAGACTACACAGAGAAGTCATTGAAATCCACAACCACGTGGGCAATTTCAACAGGAGGAAACCATGAAAATGAACAAAATCTGGCTACAGTATTAAAAAGCTCTAAAATCAGGACAATAAATAAAGAATAAAACTCTGAAAACAAGGGAATTCTAGATATGAATCAATCAGGGCCAGCTAACACCTCCTAACAAAGGATTCCTCCAGCAGGAAGCAGACAGGCTTTGAAGTTGCAAGGCCATTCAGTGCTAATCAAGTTGGCCAATTGTAACATTCACACTTGCTTCAACAGGCAAGAGATTTTTCTCTCACCCTGGATCTTCCACAGATATATATACCCCACTGGCTTAGTTCCCAACAGACCTCAAAACCTCTGAGGATGCCTGCCATAGATGCAGGCGAAATATCAGGAAAGAATGTTTCTGGAACATGGCCATACAGCCCGGCGCATATGCAAAATGGAGGTAGGTGGGAGAGTCAGTTCTTCTCCAGCACCGGACTTGGGATTTTAGCAGCGAGTCTAGAGGTGAGTGGACCACCTGGAAACAAGGGGCGAAAAAGTGGACAAAGTTGACTGTGCGAGACCAGAGTAAAGGATACTCGTGGGGAAACCGCGGGTCAAACCTGTGGCAACTTGAGTCTCCTTGTGAAGTGGAGAGCGAGTGATCACTAAGACAGGTCTCTCTCTCTCTCTCTCCCTCTCTCCCCCCCCCCCCCCCTTCCATCTTCAGAATGGAAAAAGCCACCTTCCTTCTCAATCTCGTCTGAAAGTATGACAAATTGGGGATGCATCTGCACTGTGGAATGACACCGCGTTTCAACTGCCGTGGCTCAATGATATGGAATCAGGGGAGTTGGAAGGTCCGCCTGATGAGTCCCCGAAAGGAGATCGGTCCCTGCAGTTTCTCTTTTCCGCAAGGGATCTCCGGACAAATGACAGGGAAGCTGCGAAGGCTCCGGATCCGACGGACAAGTCGGCAACGTATGGCTGATTTCTTCCCAAAAGCCCCCTCGCTCCTTTGAGGTTGGGAAGTGGGGATTGCTAGAGGCAGCCCGGGTTTAGTTTCGCGGACTTTTGTGTCTCTCCTCCGCCACTTCTCCTCTCAAGGACCATCTGCACTGCCGAATGAATGCAGTTTGCTGGCTCACTGCTGTGGAATCCCGAGGATTGCAGCCTGGTGAAAGACAAGCACTTACTGGGCAAAAGACCTTGTAAAACCTCTGATTCCATAACATTGCGCCAGGACAGTTCAAGAGGTGTCAGTTCTGCAGTGTAGATGCACCCTCAGAGGCCAAGAATGAATCTTATTTAGTGAAAAAAAGAATCTGCGAAGCCCACCTCCTCGAAGGGGAACTGAACCACCTAAACTGGGCTCTACAGGCCAATGGAGACTCCACCACAGACATCAGAAGAGCTGCAAGGCCAAGACCAAGCCACGAGAAGAAAGACAAAGATCCACCCGAAGGAAAAGTGTTCTTACCAGACATCCGCATAGGAAAGCTGATGAAGAAACACAACCCACAAACTATCTACAGACCCAGCAAGAAAATCCAACAAATGCTATGTTCAGCAAAGGACAAGAGGGATCCTCTCACTTCTGCAGGAGTCTACCGGATATCATGCAGCTGTGGACAAGTCTACAAAGAGATCACCAAACGCAGCAGCATGGCCCAAACACGAATCAAGGAACATGAAAGGCCCTGCAGACTGATTCAGCCAGAGAAGTCAGCCCTTGCAGAGCACTTGAGGAACCAACCTCAAGTCAAAAGATCGAATGGCCATGCAATAAAGCTGACATCATGAAACTTAACTTGGACACAGCATATTATTTGAGAACACAGAAAGGGTGGACCACTCTGACAACCACCATGTCAGCCACTGAAATCCACAAACATGTGGACAATTCCAACAGAAAGGAGAAAACCATGAAAATGAACAAAATCTGTCTACCCGTATTTTAAAAATCTCTAAAATCAGGACAGTAAATAAAGAACTACACTCTGAAAACGGGAATTCCTGACATGAAGCAATCAAGGCCGGCTAACACCTCCCAATAAAGGCAAGAATCAGCTAGGCCTTGATGCTTTTCAATGCTAATCAAGGTGATTAATTACAACATTCACAGTTGCCTCCAACAGACAAGAGTTCTTTCTCCCACCCTGGACCTTCCACAGAGATATAAACCCCACTGGCTTAGTTTCCAACAGACCTCACAACCTCTGAGGATGCATGGCATAGATGTAGGAGAAATGTCTGGAGAGAATGCTTCTGGAACATTGGCCATACAGCCCGGAAAACTCACAGCAAAACTCACAGAGATTCCAGCCATGAAAGCATTGGATGCCAGGTGACAAGAAGTGGCATAAGGAGGCTATACAATCCAATGCCCAGCAGCACCCAAGGGCCACTGTGTTTCCTATGAGAGACGCACACAGAGAGTACATCTATACCAGGCATGGGAAAACGTGGGTGCTCCAGGCGTTTTGGACTCCAACTCCCACCACTCCGAACAGCCTCAGGCCCTTTCCTTTCCCCCCTCAGCCGCTTAAGCGGCTGAGGGGGGAAAGGAAGGGGCCTGAGGCTGTTCGGAGTGGTGGGAGTTGGAGTCCAAAACGCTTGGAGCACCCAAGTTTGCCCATGCCTGGTCTTCACTGTGGGTTGAATGCAGTGGATACCAATTGAAAATGAATCCAACCCGGGCTGAGTCCCCAGCGGAGGCGGCGCCCACTTACTTTTTCCCTGCCGCCGGACTCTGGAGGCGGGCTGCCGGCTGCCGACGGATTCCATCAGGTTCCACGCGATAAAGACCCAAGACACCAGTCGCAATTGCATAGTAACCTTTGTGAAAAGTTCACCTCCCGCGGGGTCCCTTTTGGGGGAAGACAGAAGAGGAGGAGGAGAAGCCTGTCCTCTTTCGCCCGGAGTCCCGGTTCTCCTTATTGCACTTTCAACTCGTCCCAGCTATGGCCTCTTGGCAGGAGGAGCAGCAGCAGCAGCCTGTGGGGCAGCGAGGCGGGGAAGGGGCGCAGCCGGGCCGGGGCGCGCATGGTGCCCCCCTTCCTCCTCCGCCTCTCCCTCAAGCCCCGAGGCAAGCCCATGGGTCTGCGGGCAGCGGCGGAGGCGGCAGCATCTCTGGAAGGCAAGGGCGGTCAGCGCAGCAGCCTCATCTCATCCCTCTCGGCGCCAAAGGGAAAAGCCCCGAGCGGCCAAAGGTGCGAAGGAGCAAGCCTTGGAGGCGCTCTCTCTCTCTCTCTCTCTCTCTCTCTCTCTCTCTCTCTCTCTCTGTCTCTGTCTCTGTCTCTCTGCCTCTCTCTTGGCCCTTCTGCCCCGGAGAGCGCGTGAGCCTCTTTTTTCTCCTCCCAGGCAGAGGGAGTTTTTTTGGAGCCCTCCTGAAGCGGGCAAAGCCACTCGCCTCGCCAATGGGATGCGGTCGCGCGTGGCTTCCAATCGCCGGCTGGAGCGCGCGAGGAGAGAGGGAGGGAGGGAGGGAAGCCCCGCCCGGAGGGGAAAAAGGAGGGGGGAGGAAAAGGAGGAGTGCGCCCCTACCCACCCACCCACCCACTCCACTGGTCCGCCCAACCTGGGTCGGGGAACCCACCACCGGGTGAGAAGTCGCCTTCGTTTCCAAAGCAGTGCGCCTACAACTCCAGGACAACTTGCTATTTCTGTTGACGAAGGCTTTCTGCCTTGGTCAGGCCACACCTGGAATACTGTGTCCAATTCTGGGCACCACAGTTGAAGGGAGATGTTGACAAGCTGGAAAGCGTCCAGAGGAGGGCAACTAAAATGATCAAAGGTCTGGAGAACAAACCCAATGAGGAGCGGCTTAAAGAGCTGGGTATGTTTAGCCTGCAGAAGAGAAGGCTGAGAGGAGACATGATAGCCATGTACAAATATGTGAGGGGAAGTCATAGGGAGGAGGGAGCAAAGCTTGTTTCCTGATGCCCTGCAGACTAGGACGCAGAACAATGGCTTCAAACTACAGGAAAGGAGATTCCACCTGAACATCAGGAAGAACTTCATAGAATCATAGAATAGTAGAGTTGGAAGAGACCTCGTGGGCCATCTAGTCCACACACACACACACACACACACACACCCCACTAAGAAGCAGGAAATCGCATTCAAAGCACCCCCGACATATGGCCATCCAGCCTCTGCTTAAAAGCCTCCAAAGAAAGAAACTCCACCACTGAGTTCCACTGCCAAACAGCTCTCACAGTGAGGAAGTTCTTCCTGATGTTCAGGTGGAATCTCCTTTCCTGTAGTTTAAAGCCATTGTTCCACGTCCTAGTCTGCAGGGCAGCAGAAAACAAGATTGCTCCCTCCTCCCTATGACTTCCCCTCACATATGTCCCTATGACATACTTCCTGACTGTGAGAGCTGTTTGGCACTGGAATTCTCTCCCCCGGACTGTGGTGGAGGCTCCTTCTTTGGAGGCTTTTAAGCAGAGGCTGGATGGCCATCTGTCGGGGGTGCTTTGAATGAGATTTTCCCACTTCTTGCAGGGGGTTGGACTGGATGGCCCGTGAGGTCTCTTCCAAATCTACAATTCTATGATTCTATGATTCATGGCTGGAATCACTGGGTTGCTGTGAGGTTTCCGGGCTGTATGGCCATGTTCCAGAAGCATTCTTTCCTTATATTTCTCCTATATCTGCGGCAGGTATCCTCAGAGGTTGTGAGCTCTGCTGGAAACTAGGCAAGCGAGGTTTATATATCTGTGGAAGGTCCAGGGTGGCAGAAAGAACTCTTGACTGTTGGAGGCCAGTGTGAATGTTGTAATTAATCCCCTTGATTAGCACTGAAGGGCCTTTCAGCTTCAAGGCCTCACTGCTTACTACCTGGGAGAATCCTCTTTCGGGAGGTGTTAGCTGGCCCTGATACCATGAAGAGAAGTTCCATAATGCAAAAACTGTAATTTAGAATTCGGGCTCCATCCATAAACTTCAGTTGACACTCATGCGGATTTGATTAATCAGTTAAATGTCATGAGTAAACCTGGTCTTTTGTTAAATTTGTTGATAAATTTCGGGGGGGGGGAGAGGAGGTGTTGAACCCCTAAATCCACCCCCTTGGCTACAGCCCTGTGTGGAAGGCCCAGGGTGGAAAAAGGTAATTAAATAAGGTGATTAATTACAACATTTTATTTATTTATTTCCCATGCTTGTATTGGAGCCCCCGGTGGCGCAGTGGATTAAACCCCTGAGCTGTTGAACTTGCTGACTGAAAGGTTGGTGGTTCACATCTGGGGAGTAGTGTGAGCTCCCGTGGTTAGCCCCAGCTTCTGCCAACCTAGCAGTTTGAAAGCATACAAATGTGAGTAGTTAAAAAGGTAACGCCCCATGCAGTCATGCCGGCCACATGATCTTGGAGGCGTCTACAGACAATGTCCGCTCTTTGGCTTAGATATTGAAATGAACACCAACCCCCAGAGTCAGACACCCGCAAACTCAATCAACAATTGGGCCACACAGTTTACAAAAAACTTACACACACAGGCTAGATTCCTTCATAAAAACTCCAACCATCACAAAAGTCAGAAAAGAAGGACAATAAAAGCCCTGGCAGACCATGCACAAAGAATCTCCTCCAAAGTAAACTAAACTACCTAAACTGGGCTCTACAGGCCAATGGAGACTCCACCACAAACATCAGAAGTGCTGCAAGGCCAAGAACAAACCCCGAGAGTGAAGCTGATGAAGAAACACAACCTACAAACTATTTACAGACCCACTAGGAAAATTCAACAAATGCTATGTTCAGTGAAGGACAGGAGGGATCCTCTCACCTCTGCAGGAGTCTACCATCTACCACGCAGCTGTGGACAAGTCTACACAGGGACACCAAAGGCAGCAGCATTGCCTAAACACGAATCAAGGAACATGAAAGGCACTACAGACTAACTCAAGCAGAGAAATCATCCATAGCAGAGCATTTGACGAACCAACCTGGACACCGCGTATTATTGGAGAACACAGAAATGCTGGACCACTCTGACAACCACCATGTCTGGCTACACAGAGAAGCCATTGAAATCCACAAGCATGTGGACAATTTCAACAGAAAGGAGAAAACCATGAAAATGAACAAAATCTGGCTACCAGTATTTTAAAAACTCTAAAATCAGAGCAGTAAATAAAGAACAACACTCTGAAAATAGAGGAATTACAGACATGAATCAATCAGGGGCAGCTAACATCTCTGAACAAAGGATTGCCCCAGGCAGGAATGAAGCTTGCAAGACCATTAATGCTAATCAAGGTGATTAATTACAACGTTCACACTGGCCTCCAACAGACGAGTTCTTTCTCCCACCATGGACTTTCCAGAGATATATAAACCTCCCTTGCTTAGTTTTCCAATATACCTCACAATCACGCTTGCGAGGGTGGTGGGATCAAGAGTAGAGCCTCCACCAATGATCTTAACCTTCAAGGTGGGTCACAGAGGGAGATACGTTAGGACAGATAAGCTGGGCTAGAACTGTTTAGGGCTTTATAGGCTAAAGCCAGCACTTCAAATTGTGCTCAGTAGCAGACTGGCAGCCAGTGGAGCTGACGTAACAGGGGGGTTGTATGTGCCCTGTATGTTGCTCCAGTGAGCAATTTGGCTGCCTCCCGTTGGACTATTTGAAATTTACAAACAATCTTCAAAGGCAATCCCATGTAGAGCGTGTTGCAATAATCTATTCACACTTGCCTCCAACAGACAAGAGTTTTTCTCCCAGCCTGGACCTTCTACAAATATATAAACCCCACTTGCTTAGTTTCCAACAGACCTCACAACCCCTGAGGATGCCTGTGTGTCAATCTAAAAGCAGGATTATTAATAGTAATGATAATAACACAGCCCAACCAAAAAGTGAATCTCGGTGTTTTGACTTTTAGATCTGTTCCTGGGGTTATTTGGGGCACAGATTCTGAAAATTACATTGGATAGACCACACTTTTCTTTTGATTTTTAGTGTTTCCTTCATGCTTAAAAGATATTAATTTAAATACTAAATTAAAATATCCTGATTTTATGGGCGAGCAGAGTGAAGAGTGGTATATGGGATATGTTCTGTATCTGATAGGGGGAAACTGGTGCCATTTTTGGAATTAGAAAGTCAGATATTCCCAGAAATAGGGATAACATTTGAGGAATAAAAATGTGTGTTGGCCAGTGTAATATTACTTTTACTGTCATGACTCAGTGCTATGGAATCATTGAGATGTAGTTTCACAATGTATTTGTCTTCTCTGTCAAAGGGTGCTGGTGCCACCCCGAACTACCCCAAACCCCCATATCATTGAGCCATGGCAGTAAAAGTAGTGTCAAACTGTATGAATTCTACAGTGTAGATGCATCCAGAGAGAGGGGGAGGAGTAACTGAGGACTGTCCCTATCATTAGATGGGTTCAGGCTGCATCATTGAAGTAGCATGGAAAGACAAATCATTGCTATCAATGGTTTAAATTATGGGTATGCAAGTCATCCTGCCAGGTGGGCAAGCCATACCTGTGGAGGGGAGGGTGTTTTGTTAAGAAAGAACCCAAACTACAGGGCAGAGTTTAGGTATTAAAGGAGAACAGTCAGCCTTCCATATCCATGGATTCTGCATCCAGTTTGTAGTAAGGCCTGAGGTTCTGTCTTCCAAAGGGAATGCCAGAGACCCCAACACGCTGTTATGAAAAGCTAGTGGGAAATCCAAAGTAAATAAAGAGCAATACTTAAATATCAGGAATTCCAGACATGAAACAATCAGAGCCAGTTAACATCGCCCAACAAAGGATTCCCCCAGGCAAGAAGCAGCCAGACTCTGAAGCTACAAGGTTATTCAATGCTAATCAAGGTAGCCAATTGCAACATTCACATTTGCCTCAAACAGCCAATTTTCTCCCGCCCTGGACATTCCACAGATATATAAACCTCACTTGCTTAGTCTCCAACAGACCTCACAACCTCTGAGTATGCCTGTCATAGATGTGGGCAAAACGTCAGGAGAGAATGCTTCTGGAACATGGCCATACAGCCTGGAAAACTCACAGCAACCCAATCCAAAGACAGTTTGTATCCAAGGATTATGTAGCCACAGGTTCAACTACCCACAGTGTGAAATTATTTTTTGAAAAACCCAAATGGCACACCTTGATTCTGCCATAAGGGGCACCATTTTACTACACCATGCAACAGGTTATCCCAAACTAATAAAACTATAAATACTATGATTTTGTACAATGGGGCCACGATGTCAAAGTGGTATCTGTGTGCAGTGTGTATATAATAGAGCTTGACTTGTACAGTATGGTAGTTAGCATTTGCAGCTCTGCTTCAGGCAGCAAAATGTTTTGGACGAGCCATAGTGAAAGAGGGCAGAGGTGATGCCACACAGTCTTCTCTGTTCTTCATAACTATGCTAGATCCGCATAGCAACAGGGACCTTGGTTTTACTTATTAAAGAGCTCCTTGTCAAGGTACAATATTAAAAGGTGTAAGTGAGAAACAGAAAGAAAATGTCTTGTGCAGAAATATCTACACTAGGACTTTGTAAATTCTGGGCCACAGTCCAGATGTGTGTTACTAGGTAGGTTTCACAGTGCGGTCCCTTCCTTCCTTCCTTCCTTCCTTCCTTCCTTCCTTCCTTCCTTCCTCCCTCCCTCCCTCCCTCCCTCCCTTCCTTCTTTTCCAGGGCCAACAACAAGCAATTAGCTCCACTAAGAGATCAGCTCTTTTTCTTTTCTCCTCTCTGTTATACCTAAACTGTTAAGTTCCATGTATTGTTCAGGGTTTTCATGGCTGAAATCACTGGGTTGCTTTGAGTTTTTCAGGCTGTATGGCCATGTTCCAGAAGCATTGTCTCCTGACATTTTGCCCACATAAATGGCAAGTGTACCACACAACCTCTGAAGATGCCTTTCATAGATGTGGGTGAAACGTCAGGAGAGAATACTTCTGGAACATGGCCATACAGCCCGGAAAACTCAAAGCAACCCTGTTACGTTCCATTTTCATGGTGCTATTAAAGATCTTGCTCAATCATGTTCCATTTCAATAAGGATCTTTTATCTCTCTTCCCACATTTTTCCAGATATCTCATTCCTTTTCTTGATACATTTTTTCCTAGTTAGAAATGCAAGTCTTGAAGAATCAGAGACACTGCCAGAAGTCTGGGAGAGAGAAATTTCTTTCCATAAAAAAAATCATGCTGTCATTCTGATTTAATAAACAAGAGGACAGTCACCAGAAATAGGTGGTTGCTTTGTAAAGCACAGTTTTGTTCACTCTAAAGAAAACTAGATGATATGCCACCTGATCCAAATACATTTATTCAGGAAGGATGCTGATTTCAACCTTGTTCCTTACTTAAGCATTGCAGGAAAGGGGGGGGGGGGAGAAAAAACAATCAGAACCCCGGTGGCGAAGTGTGTTAAAGCACTGAGCTGCTGAACTTGCAGACCGAAAGGTCGCAGGTTCAAATCCCGGGAGTGGAGTGAGCACCCGCTGTTAGCTCCAGCTTCTGCCAACCTAGCAGTTCGAAAACAGGCCAATGTGAGTAGATCAATAGGTACCGCTCCGGCGGGAAGGTAACAGCGCTCCATGCAGTCATGCCGGCCACATGACCTTGGAGGTGTTTACGGACAACGCCGGCTCTTTGGCTTAGAAATGGAGATGAGCACCAACCCCCAGAGTCAGACATGACTGGACTTAGCGTCAGGGGAAACCTTTACCTTTACCTATGTGTTTATTGAGAAGTCAAGACCTTAGGTTCTGTGGAGCATACTCCTGACTAGATGTATTATGTTGAAGGACTACAACCTAGGTTGGACAACTATTTGTCAAGTAAAGCCCACTGAATTCACTACAACTTATTCCTGATTAGAGGCACATGGAATTAAACTGTAACGTGGATGCCATTCACACAGATTTTCCTTTCAATATGGTGGTGGGGCTTTCACAATGTCTCCTTTCAGGACCATTTTAGGCCTTTTGAAAAACAAGAAGTAAACTGTAACTATTGATAGCCTATCATCCATGAATGTATACAGTTTTTTATTTAAAAAAAAACACACATAACCTTTGACCATTAAGGGTTCCTTATCATTTTTGTCTCCACAGTATCCCTTTTGAGATGTGACCATAGAAGGATCTGCATTGGAGCTCCTTTCTTTTTTGAGGTACTTCTGGGTCATCCCTTTTAAAAGAAGCAACCACAGCTCTGTGAATACATGTTAATGCCACACAGGACCTGCTGTGTAAAACAACTTGCATGAAGATGTTGTTTCAGGAACATCTGCATGATATGAGGAACCAGTAAACGTAAATACATTTAGGCTGTACAAGTGATAGTGCAATTCAAAGGTATAATTTCAATTTTGCTAGTTGACTATGTTGGAAACAGCAACCCCCAAGCCTTTCAATGTTCCGCTAATGGTTACTCTTGAAGTAACAAGTTATGCTTTAGAGTAAAAAAAGACAGTAGCAATCCAAATGTTAGGCTGGCTGGTGTATGCCTGGCTGTTTGCATGAGAAGAAACTGATCAGAAATAAGTCCACAATTTTAAGGACTTGTCATGGTTTTCCAAATGAAAATATGTTAAATAAAAACATTTTATGCTTATTCAAAATAATTTATTTTAAAGCAATGTTTCAAATTAACATAATTTTTTTGGATACATTTAGAACAGTGGTTCTCAGCCTGTGGGTCCCCAGGCATTTTGGACTACAGCTCTAGAAATCCCAGTCAGTTTACCAGTTTACCATCTGGGGACCCAGAGGTTGAGAACCACCGATTTAGAATATTTAGACATATCTTTGCATAACATAAAATCTTGGCCTTTCATTTGTGATTGCATTTGTGAGATGTAACCATAGTGGCAATTATTTTTCTTATTGCTGCTTTTGCTGGTCATTCTGATAATATTATATAATTTCTGCATTTGTTGCTACTAGTGCTTCCTCTCCTTCCTGCTTTTTTAATCCAAGAAAACCAAATTAGTTTCCCCTTCCAAAAATTTTGCTATGATAAATCACTAATGCTATTCCAATAAAAGTTTAAAACCAGATTCTATTTAGAGTGCTATTAGGAGTTTTTAGAGTATTTAAATGTGTTTTAAAAATGTTTTTATTTTTATTATTGTTTAAATTGGTTTCATTTGTTTACTGCCTTGGGGACCCTTGTAGATGGGAAAGCGATATATACATACTTTACATTTAAATAGATAAAACACTTCCAAAGTGTAAAAAACGAATTAAATTAAGTTCAACAAGAACTCTAAAAGACCAGAGTCCATGTGCCCAGTTAGCATAGAAAATCAAGAGAATAACTTTGAGCAGGTAACACTCTCTCAGCCTTAGAGGAAGACACTGGCAAATCATATTATAGACATGGTTGCCATTTCGTAGGGGTCAACTTGAAGGCACTTAACAATAAAAGAAACACTTCGGGGGTCAGATGGGCCTACCCATACTGTAAATTTTTAATTCCATATTATTCCACCATAACTGTCATGCTTCTGTCCTGGGATTGGCAGATTAAGGAGAGGCATTTCTAATACTCAGCAAGTGACAAACCTTAAGATTCACTAGGAACCAGAGGTTAAAATGGAACAATTGTGTAGTGTGATTGGGCCCATGGGCTGGGATTCTACAGTCAACATCAGATTTTTTTGAAATAGAAGGGAAAGTAGATATAATCATTTATACATCAAAAAATGTCAAGATGGATTGGCCTCAAAACTGCAGGGTAGGTAAAGGTAAAGGTTTCCCCTGACATTAAGTCCAGTCGTGACCGACTCTGGGGGTTGGTGCTCATCTCCATTTCTAAGCCGAAGAGCCGGCGTTGTCCGTAGACCCCTCCAAGGTCATGTGGCCGGCATGACTGCATGGAGCGCTGTTAGGATCTCTATGTAATCAATTTCAGGATCTCCTATGCTGAATTTGAGATTACAAAATAACCTATTCATAGGAATTTGCTCCTCTCTGTAGAGTTTCCAGGGGTTAGATATGGCATCTGATTTCTCTGATTGTGTAACATCTGTAAGGAAAGTGTTTGGTTGGTTAGCTCAGGGAGGTCTAGTATATGCTGTTCAGCATGATGCTTGCAATTGTAAAAATGTGGTTTCTTGTCCCACTTTATCCTATGGGCTTCATAAATTTTATTCCACCCATGCTAAATTTGGATTGTCTCTTAAATGAGCCTTATATGGGAGAAGGTTTAGAGTGGCAATGACGGTGGCTGGTTACCAGGGGGATGAGAGAGAATGCGGGACAAGAGGCCCAAGCCTCAAACAGAAAACAGAAGATATAAGAAGAAATCTAACATTTTCCCATTTCATTAAACACTCACATGGTTTAATTCATTTATTGCATTTTTGTTTTACTGAATTAATTAAATGTTTGTCAATTATCGGAAATACTTTGATCTGATTATCACTAAAATAAACCCTGTTTGTGTTCTGAGAAAAGTCCAGACAGAACTTGCATTAGTAAGAACATTATAAAGGAATAATTTGTATGATATTTCCAGAACCAACACCTCTGTTTATAAGTATGGCCCCATCTACACTGCCATATAATGGAGTATTATTGTAGGGGCCCATGGAGACTCTAGTAAACCAGGTTTTAAATCTTCACTCAGCCATGGAAATACTGTGGGTGACTCTGAGCGAGTCATACTTTCTCAGCCTTGGAGAAAGCAACTGAGAGACACCAACGGCGTCAGCTATACTTAACTTGAAATCAGCTGAATGTTGGAACTTGTTCCTAGATAGAAATGGCTGCAGCAGCAACTCCCATATATATTTATGTATCAAAATAAAAAGTTATTGATTACTTTCAACTTCTTTCATCTACCACCATTTTGTGATTGGCTTCAACCCTGTGCTTATGTTAATGGCAGTCATTTCCACTGTTCTCAAAGGAGCTCTAAGGACAAAAGGTTTGAGAACCCGCATATAGAGTGTGTCTAGTAAGTCAACAGGTAACATCCCACCCCCATCCATATATATTTATGTTTGGATACTTGAGTAGATATAGACACATCTTAAGACATACGAATATACATAGATATGCTGACCACTATTTTGCCCCCTCCTGTTCCCAAATCTACAACTTTAGAGTGCAGTTTTTCTGCCTTCCTATTATATATGGGGTCCCCCCCCACTAAAAATCACCTGAAGAGGAAACTTCAATTCTGCATTAGTCTGTTGCAGCAGACATTCCAAGAACAGCAGGGGCAATTACAACCATAACATAGGATCTGGCACTGCACCTTCAACAAGATTGATGTGCCTAAGCATGGAGTACAGCTTTGCTTGGCATATATTTATGCATATGCTTGAATGTGCATAAAAATGGGAGATGTGAGATGGAATTGAAAAAGAGATCAGGAGGTGGTGTTTGAACTGATGTCTTTTCACAGTTGTTGAGAGATGTCAAGGGCAAGGTAATCTGGATTTGTTCCGTAGAAGATTCTTTCTGGATACCCTTCTAGCTCCATTGGTCTGTTTTTTCCTCTTTGTTGAGTCAGTATTGTGATTTGAGAAATGTGTGATCTAAAACCTTGAGTAAAGAATCTCTGCCCAACAAGTCTGAGCAGCTTTGGTTGTATTGTAGGGCTTGGCTGTAGACAATACTTTTTATGGTATGCTCTCTGCAGAAGCTATAAGCATGTAAATATGTGTGCCTGCCAGTAAGTGTCTGCTTTAGGGTGGTACTTATATGTCCATTACATAGTTGTACAGAGGTGTCTAGAATTTTTTGACCAAGGGGTTTTTTGTGTGTGTATGTGTCAAGAGCGACTTGAGAAACTGCAAGTCACTTCTGGTGTGAGAGAATTGGCCATCTGCAAGGATGTCGCTCAAGGGATGCCCGGATGTTTTTTTATGTTTTGACCATCCTTGTGGGAAGCTTCTCTCATGTCCCTGCATGGAGCTGGAGCTGATAGAGGGAGCTCATCCACGTTCTCCCCAGGTTGGATTTGAACCAGCAACCTTCAAGTCATCAGTCCTGCCAGCACAAGGGTTTAACCCACTGCACCACCAGGGGCTTCAAGGTAGTCTTGTGTGAGGTTGATGGTACAGTAAGAAGTATTGAACTTCTGGTGGAATTTCATCAGTGCCTCTTTTCCATGAGTCCATCATGAACTCTCAGAGAGAGCAAAGGCTTTGCAGATAAGGAACGTTTCTGATCAGCCATAAGGATTTTGGTACACTGTAGCCAAACCTGTGCAGATGACAGCACCCTTTATCAGTACAAGTACTTTTGTATGAATGCAAAGTAACAGAGCTCAGCAGCTAGATGTGAATTCCCATATCATGTAAAGAAGCATCTATAGTGGCTGAAATGAAGTTACTGTATCTGGAAAATCATAGTGTTTTCTCAGATAATTACTGGCATTCCTTGTATAGTAGTATTGGTGGCATAATGTCTGAGAATTTAATCCATGTACTACAATATCCCAACTGAGTTGACATCAGTATCCCACACAATAGGGCTGCTAGGGTTGTCTTGTTTGGATTTCTCTGTCAAAAGATACAAAATGCCTGATGGAGGAATGATTACATAGACCAAATATCACAAATCTATAGGGAAGCCTTCCATGAAGCTATATAGTTCTTTCTGGTATTCCATGGTGGAATACCAAGGAAGACGGACACCTATAAAACACAATATTATAGATTTGTCTCTTAATCCCCTGTAGTAGGCAACTTGCACATGATTACAACAGTTCCTCTTATTTGTCCTATAGTTTCTGTAGATGGCATCATGTTCAATATGACTGAGATTGGCTGGTAAATGATATTGCTGATTACTTCTGGTTTGGTTGGGTAGAGGGGACTATCTATACAAGGGTCTAGGTCATCTGGAAAGGGATTCATCCAAATCTTCTGTAATTGGGAGGATATATCTTGTGTTTGTGTGAGAGAGTGTGTAGTCCAAGAGTGTTCTGGAAAGACAGTGAACTGCAGACTGCAAGAGGAAAAAAAATCTAAGCAACCATAGTGTGTGTATTTGGTGGGGCAGAAATCATTAGGGATATTCTTATGGAGTTCAATATGACATCAGGATAGTAAAGGTAAAGGTTTCCCCTGACGTTAAGTCCAGTCATGTCTGACTCTGGGGGTTGGTTCTCATCTCCATTTCTAAGCCGAAGAGCCGGCGTTGTCTGTAGATACCTCCAAGGTCATGTGGAGCGCCGTTACCTTCCCGCTGGAGCGGTACCTATTGATCTACTCACATTTGCATGTTTTCGAACTGCTAGGTTGGCAGGAGTTGGAGCTAACAGCGGGCGCTCAAGCCGCTCCCAGGATTTGAACCTGGGACCTTTCGGTCTGCAAGTTCAGCAGCTCAGCACTTTAACACACTTCGCTACCGGGGCAAATCACATCAGGACATGATAGTATAAAAACTGAAAATATTACTTTATAAATGTCCAGCAGCTGAGACAGTGCTATTATAAACCCATAATTCTGACTGTTTGAGTGTTTAAAATACAAGAACATAAGAAAATTCCTAGCGGGTAAGAGCCAAGTTTCTTCTAAACCAGCATTCTAACAATTGCTAACCACATGCTTTTTGGGAACCTTACAAGCACAAGGCAACAGATTTCTCTGGCTGTTTGTCCCCAACATCTGGAGTTCAGAGGCATTCCATCTCCAAACAGGTTTCATTTAGCTATTATTGCTAATAGCAGTCTTTGAACTCTGTGATACCATAGGTATAATGATTTAAATCTAAATCTAACTGTTCTTTCACATACTCTTTATTCTCTTGCATTCCCACATGTTTTAGAACATACATCTTTTGTTTCTGATATTCAGCTTTTGAAATAAATCTGCTGTGATGCTGGGATATGTATCAATACAGTCTCACTTATCCAACATAAACGGGCCGGCAGAACGTTGGATAAGCGAATATGTTGGATAATAAGGAGGGATTAAGGAAAAGCCTATTACACATCAAATTAGGTTATGATTTTACAAATTAAGCACCAAAACATCATGTTTAACAACAAATTTGACAGAAAAAGTAGTTCAATACGCAGTAATGCTATGTAGTAATTACTGTACTTACGAATTTAGCACCAAAATATCATGATGTGTTGAAAACATTGACTACAAAAATGTGTTGGATAATCCAGAATGTTGGATAAGCGAGTGTTGGATAAGTGAGACTCTACTGTAGATGTTAATTTCATACTGCAAACAGAGGATTAAGGTATGATATCATAGTCCTCAAGAATCAAAAGAACAGAACTTTCAGTGGAGAAGATGAGGTTGTGTCTGATGTTCTTTCTAGATGAAGGTGCCTGTAGATTGCCTTAAAAAAACATGTAGACTTTAGTAGTCAATACAGTGCTGAGCAGGCTGGCACCCACAATTTCCATAATCTCATATCACTTTCCAGCTGTAATAAAATAATTGAGTTGGAAGATGCTAGAAGGACCATCTAATCCAACCCAATGTCAGGAAAGAATACACAATCAAAGCATTTTTGACAGATGACAATCCAGCCTGTTTTTGAAAAACCTCCAAACAAGACTCCAGCACACACTGAGGTAGCATATTTTTACCACCAGGAATTTCTTCCTAATGTTCAAATGAAATCTTCCTGTGTTGTTGTTGTTGTTGTTGTTGTTGTTGTTGTTGTTGTGTGATTTCTGACTTATGGCAATCCTAAGGTAACAGGGTTTTCTTGACAAGATTTGTTGTCTTTGCCACCATCTGAGGCTGAGAAACTGTGACTTGACCAGAGCTGTCCAATAAGTCTTCATGGCTAGGTCGGGATTTGAACTCTGGTCTCCGGAACTATAGGATTCATCATTCTGCACCGTAGAATTAATGTAGTTTGTCACAACTTTGTCATACTCAATGCTATGGAATACTGAGTTTTATAGTTTGGTGAGTCACCAGGTTTGGCCAAGTTAGCTACACATTGTACAAAGCTACAACTCCCATAATTCCATTGCATTGAAACATGGACTCCAGAGAGCTCTAAAACTGTATTCAGAGTTCCTTTTTTTTCTTCAACTTGTGACCACTTTTTACCGAAGAAATTGTTTATGTGACCCTGGGTATATAGGTATGTAAAATTGGTATACAAATCAAACTTTTTTTGATACAACTCCCAGAAATCCCAGACAATTTACTAGCTGTTAGGATTTCTGAGAGTTGAAGGCCAAAACATCTGGGGACCCACAGGTTGAGAACCACTGTTCTAAATACACAAAAATCAAACCCCTTAAGTGTGTGTGTGTGGGAGGGGTGTGTATGAATGCTGTGGATGGTTGAATTTGTGGATGCAAACTCTGCAGGAAGATTATGGTGAGTCCTTCCTTCTCCTTCTCGCTTATATACCTCCTTTGCATTTTCTCATCTCATCTCCTATTCTCCCTCTTCCTGATGGCCGTCACCCCAGCTTTCAAATTGATTTGAAAACGCAGCAGAGAGTTCCATAGATTACTCTCCAAAAGAACGGAGCGGGACCGCAACAGACTATTATTAAAAGACCTTTTTTCCTTCATTTTCCTCTTCCCTGAACTATGTAACAAATCCCCCCAATAAAAGTAGCATTTATTTTAACAATAACACTCTCTATCTGGTTATTTTGTATCTTTCCCTGACTCCTTCCTTCGCATGCAATCGCTCTCTCTCCCTCCCGTCCTTTTAACTCCGGCTGAGATTCCCTGCCATAGATTAACATGGCGGTCGATATAAATTGGCTCATATCTCTATCAAAATTACCCCTAGAACGCTCCTCTTTTAGTCTTAACCCTTTCTAAGGCTCCTGACTCGAAGACAACCAGCAGACCCGGAATCGGTCCAGTTTTCGGCATCTCAACAGCTGACTGTCAAACAGAACCGCGTTTCTTTCCAAGCCAAGTTGCTGCTTTATCCCGGGGTTTTCTCTCCCCGCGACTCGCGGAATGGTTCTCCCTGGCCCCTTTCTGTGAAATGGGGATGGGGGGATCGCTCTCTCGCTGGGGAGACATAGTTCACCAAGGACCCTCACCCTCTACAGCTGCCAGGGGATGCCCGGACGGGGGGCCCTCCACGTTTCATTCATAATTTCATAATTTTATGAAGGAGAAGAACACTCTTCCTCAGACCTACCCCTGGGACTTATGAAATCCTATACTTCCAAGGACTACAACATACATGTGTCCCTTCCCCATGCCATCTCTATGAATTCCTTATGAACTCTTTCCCCTCATGTATTTGTGAATTTTCATATTCTATGTACATGACTCACTGTTGTATGAATTTCAAATCGTTGGGCTAACTTCATGAATTGTGAAATCATGCTGCTTGAACCCCACTTCTATGTTGGATTCCCCAGATGTTGTGTACTTCGTTCTTATCAAATGTTTTCAAATGTCTATATCATTCATGATTCCCCTTTATGCAATGTCACCCACCTTTATGGATTCTTCTTTATTTTCTTGAAAGCTGCCTATCTGCCTATATGTATTTATACTCTTTGGGATCCCCGGAAAATATGTGTTTTTTCCCAGCTGGGTTTATATTCCAACTTTATTTTTAATTTCCATTTTATCCCATATAATTGGCAGATCATGAAATCAAATGGGAAATATTATGACCCCAACCTGAACTCTAGCCCCATGACTCAAACCTCCCTTCCCAAAAACAAAAGGATAATCTGCCACAGTTTAATCCAATCTCATTCCGATCGCATGGACAATATAGGGTTTAGAGTCACCAAATTCCTAAAGGTGACTCACCCCCAAGGCAAACATCGTCATATTCCAGGCCAGGACGCCGCTGGAAGGCACCCTGTGGGGCCGTCAATGATGGCTCATCAACACCCATCACCCCTTCCTGTCTGACACCCCAAAGACATATCTAAAATCTGCGAACGTGACAGGACCCCGGACATCCTTGATGGGTGTCATTAATTCCTTTAGAAATTGGCTGGGCCAGAATTAATCCGATGTTTCCTGTCCGGTCACCGCATTGTTTCTATAGCTCCCGCCTCCTCCTCTCTGATTGGCCCAAGGGGGGACGGAAAACGGCTCCCCATTGGGCCAGCAAAGCAAGGCGGGAAACGAAAGCCCGCCTCGTTCAACCTCTCAGCCTATCCGCGATCAGATGGGCAGGGAAGCGGGGCGGGAAATTCAAAGGGCTGTCAGACCGAAACATTGTATAAATATGACTTTATTTGAAACATATGTTACGCTAGTGGATTGAATGATCACTATTAGCGTCCTTTTCAGCTGAATTGCTCAATAAAACTCCTTGGCGGATTTTCCTTCAACGTGGCGGACCTTCTTCATTTCAGGCTTCAGGTTGTATTGCGGCTTATATTCTTCTTTTGGCTTCGCCAAGGTCCGTTCCCTCAGGACCGGATCGGCTTCCTTCTAAAGGGGCCCGATCCCCCCAAACGCGGTCGACAACATAATTTGGCTTTACCACGAAGGGACTTGCTTGGAAGTTCCAAAAATCAATTTTTTTAGGCTAAAATTCCAAGCGGCGACCTTGGTCCAGATATTCTGGGACAGGTTGGGGAGAGAAACGGCTGCAAGGAGGGCCCTCCGACCAACAATTTGACCTCATTTCGCATCCAAATTTCTCTGGCAGCCCCTTTCTCTCTCTAGATCTGATTCAGGGTACTGAACAAAGGAGCCAGATAGGAGGAAGCAGATTTTTAGCTCCTCGAAGGAAAGGCGCCAACGTGAAACAGGGGACGCCCTGTAAAAAATAAAAAGGGAACCGGCCCCGTTGTTAAGACCCAGGTGGGCGGAGTTCTGGAGGTATTGCACTTCGGATCAGGGCTCGGTAACAAATTCCTGGTGAAACGCGGGAACATCTGGCGCCCGGTGGTGTGCGAGAACAGTCTGGCTTGTGAGATTACAGGTTCTAGGATCGTGGGGTAGGGGAACGATTGTGTTCCCAGGGCACCTACGGATCCCAAGAACGCCAGCCATTCAGCCTTGGTGTAGGGAGAACTCTTGAAAGGACGAGTGCATCCAGCCGGTGGGTGAGTCGTTACTCCATTAACTGTCAGGTACTGGGCAGGGGCTGAGCCAGGGATGGGTGTTTGTTCAAGCACGTCTAGGGTGTCCCACCCCAGCAGACATCCCCAGGGATTCTCCATTGGGAAAGATCCTGGCCAATTGGGGTGGGCTTTGCATCAAAAAACATGGTGCAGGCCAGGTTGGGCTAACTCAGAGCACGTAAGTGGCCCCTTGTGGCCCTTGAAGGGGGAACAGCTTGCCCCCCGTTTGAGTCACCGAATTCGGAGTGTTGACCTAAGGTGACTCACCATGGGGAGGGCAAGTGGTCCCAACTTGCTTATGCTGCAATGTTCATGGTCCTAAGCCAGGGAGAGAATCGGAGGGGGGGGGAGGAGGGGCCCACGTCTTCCCATGCAGAGATTTGGGCTCCAAAAACAGCCCCCCCCAGAGATTCCCCCCTAGACCCTTTTCCCCTTACCCCCTCCTCCAGAGGATTTTCTGGACACATTTGCTTGCCCCACCTTACCAAATCCGACCCCCATCCCTTGCCTCACCACATCCCCCGTTCCCCCCCCTTGTTCTGAGTCTTGCACCGACCCAGAACCCCCAAATCGACCCTTCAAGGGAACCTCTGCTTCCCGGGATCCCACTCTCCCAGACTCACTCTCCCAATTCCCATTTCCCCCCGTCTCCCTTCCGTTTCCCAGCCCTCTATTCTCTCTCAGCCCCATTTCCCCTCCGTTGCCCAACCTCCTATTCCCTCTCCACCCCTCCCCAACCGAATCCCTCTCAAGCCTTTTTCCCTTCCACCCCAAGACTTCTTCCCCCTTGCAGCCCCCCTCCCTTAATCTCTCCCTCTCTTCCTCTCGCTCGTCCTTTTTGACCAGAGGAACAGGGGGAAAGGAGGGGCCATGGGGGGATGAGACCTCAGAGGAAGGAGGAATTGACTGTTCAGAGACCAAAGAACGTTCATTGCCATCCTCTGTTTTATCTGAAGCCTGAAAATTGGGTCAATAGTTCTCCAAAGAATTATTTTCCCCTCTCTCCCTCCTTTTCAAAGCAATCTGCTTCTGAATTTTTGAGTCACAGTTCAATTCCCTTTTTTCCCTCTCCTTTTCTGTTTGCTTTCAAAACTTTACCCAAAATCTCTAGAAACTCCCCAAAGATCCCAGCGGAACATAAATTTTTAGACTGTAAATTTGCATTTTTGTTGGTTACAACTTGCAAGTGGGACCTTTGATCTGGCATTCTTTCCAAAGCATCAGGTCACACCTTGAAATTTGCTCAAACCAAAGGATCCTGTGTCTTCAAAGACTCCTTTCCCTTTTTCTTTTTTTCCTCACCCAATCCCTTTGGGCAACCCTGAAAAAAAAACCCCCCTTTTTGAATCTTTCTCTCTCAGCCCCCCCCCTCCTCTCTGGGGGGTTATTGTGTATCTTTGGAAAACCTTCCATCTTCAGAGACTGGCTGAGTCCTGCCTGGGGCTTCCCTGTTCTCTGAGTAGTATTCTTTGTTTGATTGCCTTGACATTGGAGCTTTGTATGTCCTTTAAATGTGGGGAACCAAGTTTTGTTCCTTTTCCTCATGATTTTCTTCCTTGAGCTATCCTCTCTGTTTCTCTCTCTCTCCCTCTTGTTTGCTATCTCTTGAATGACTGTGTATACAATGGGTTAGGGGTTTTACTAACACTCTCTCAGTATAAAAGGGACCGTTGGGAACTGTAGAATGGGGATCCTGGCACCCCAGATGAAAGGCACTCCACCCCGACCTGGACTACCAGGACCATCATCCGCTCCTGTGGCTATAAAGGGACTCTGAGAAACCCAGCTCAGATGAGGCGAGAGCAACCAGTGGGGTGCCATCACGGTGATGAGGCCCCCACCCACAAGCTGGCTCCAACCCCTGGCAGGGGTCGTAAGGCTGATCCTGAGCAGAAGAACATCCCCTTCAACTGCAGGGAGGAAAGGGCGCCCCCACGAGACCAGGAGAAGGCTGGCAGGTAAGGGCGACCCCTCCTCACCTGAAGAAGAGGTGGCAGAGGCTAAAAGTGTGTCCCCATGGAGCCACGGACAGGACCCTCGCTGTTGGTCACTGGGTCAGGCGCGAGTGGGGAGCCCTAACATGGCTGCAAGGGTGCCAGAGGAACCTTCAGTATTGAAAACGTCCCAAAAGGTATGAATGATTTATTTCCATTTTTTCCTCCTTTTTTTCTTCCTTATAAAACTAACCCTCCACTCATAGGGTCTTGGGGGAAGGGGAGTGGGGATGGGACACGTGATCTCTTTTCTTTGCTGTCTTGAGGCATTCTCTATCCCTTGGACCTCCTTCCTGGGTGGAGGTGCTGGACCTGGCTGTGGACACTAGGAGGCGCCGGGTGAAGATGGCATCACAACCTCCTCGAAGCCCTCCTGACCTCCTACACCGCTTGCAAGGTGCTGGAATCCTGGAATCCATGCCAGGATCCATCAAGAGTGCTCCTGAACCAGAACCAGCCCCCACCAGCGGTGAGGAAGACAAAGATCTGTGGACAGCTGAGCTGGGAGACGACCTGAAGGTGTTGTTCCGGAAAACACCTCCTCAGGGACCGCCGCCCGCGAACTGTCCTGACCCACACCCTCCCGAGGCCCGGAGAAAGACCAAAAGCCAGAGACCAAAGCACAAGACCCTCTCCAAGGACCTCTCCAAATTCCATCCTTCTAGCACCACGGGAACACCCCCATTTGGACCTACAAACATTTGACAGCTCGCTTTGACAGCTGTCAAATCGGCCCTCACTTCAACCCCCGCTCGGAAGAACTGAATACCTTAGTTTTCCTGCTGGGAGCTGTCCGGCGTGCTGAATCAGGAGCCGTGAGTTCTAATTTTCACTCTATTTTTTTCCTCCTTGGGAGCTGTCCGGGGTACTAACCCTAACCCTAATTCTCATTTCTTCTCTAACCCTCCCTGTCAATTCTAGCCCGGTGTTGTCCATTAGCTTCCCATTGACAACTCTCTAAATCGCACACATAGAGAAAAACTGTCTCATTTGAATGCCCATTTGGTCCTGCCCCCAGGATGGTTTTTCCTGTGTGGACAGACAGCCTATGGTTATCTACCTGCCAATACCTCCATGGGGAATTGTGCCTTGGGTAGGCTGTCTCTTTTTATGCCTTCCAAGAACGACCTAGAATTGGCACACTCTTTGGGTCGGAAGGCAAGATCCATTCAAAACTTGGATCCAAATTGTGACCCCTCAGTGGTGGAAAAAGGCATCCCACAATTTGTGGCGGCTGCATTGTTCACTCCTGGAGTGGCCTCAGCCATGAATTATAGGGCCATAAAGCACCTGGCCTGCGCTCTGGTCAAAAACATCAATTATACCTCTCAAGCCTTGGCATCAGTGGCAAAGGAAAGGCATGAGCTGCAGGAGGCTGTATTAGATAACAGGGCAGCTATTGATTTCCTCCTATTGAAAAACCACTATGGCTGTGAGAGTGTAAGGCACATGTGCTGCTTTAATTTGACAGACCAGACTCCTATGATTCGTAAATCCATCGAGGGTTTGGATGATTTGGCCTCAGGAATTAAGGAGACGACTGGATTCGACCTTAGTTTTCTGACCGATTGGCTCCCTTCCTTAGACTGGTTGAGGAAAGGTTTTCTCCTCTTTCTAGCTGTAATCCTTTTCCTCCTAATAATAAGCTGTTGCTGGTCGCATTTGCCCGCTCTGTTCCAAATTTGTCGCAAAAAGAACCATTCGAATCCCTCTCAGCAGATGGCCATGCTGCCGCTAAGAGGTTATAATGCTTATGCGGTAGGGCAGGGGCGAAGTGGGCTCCTCCCATCTTCGCCCCGCCCTTACCGAGTGGGGAATATGATGGCCGTCACCCCAGCTTTCAAATTGATTTGAAAACGCAGCAGAGAGTTCCATAGATTACTCTCCAAAAGAACGGAGCGGGACCGCAACAGACTATTATTAAAAGACCTTTTTTCCTTCATTTTCCTCTTCCCTGAACTATGTAACAAATCCCCCCAATAAAAGTAGCATTTATTTTAACAATAACACTCTCTATCTGGTTATTTTGTATCTTTCCCTGACTCCTTCCTTCGCATGCAATCGCTCTCTCTCCCTCCCGTCCTTTTAACTCCGGCTGAGATTCCCTGCCATAGATTAACATGGCGGTCGATATAAATTGGCTCATATCTCTATCAAAATTACCCCTAGAACGCTCCTCTTTTAGTCTTAACCCTTTCTAAGGCTCCTGACTCGAAGACAACCAGCAGACCCGGAATCGGTCCAGTTTTCGGCATCTCAACAGCTGACTGTCAAACAGAACCGCGTTTCTTTCCAAGCCAAGTTGCTGCTTTATCCCGGGGTTTTCTCTCCCCGCGACTCGCGGAATGGTTCTCCCTGGCCCCTTTCTGTGAAATGGGGATGGGGGGATCGCTCTCTCGCTGGGGAGACATAGTTCACCAAGGACCCTCACCCTCTACAGCTGCCAGGGGATGCCCGGACGGGGGGCCCTCCACGTTTCATTCATAATTTCATAATTTTATGAAGGAGAAGAACACTCTTCCTCAGACCTACCCCTGGGACTTATGAAATCCTATACTTCCAAGGACTACAACATACATGTGTCCCTTCCCCATGCCATCTCTATGAATTCCTTATGAACTCTTTCCCCTCATGTATTTGTGAATTTTCATATTCTATGTACATGACTCACTGTTGTATGAATTTCAAATCGTTGGGCTAACTTCATGAATTGTGAAATCATGCTGCTTGAACCCCACTTCTATGTTGGATTCCCCAGATGTTGTGTACTTCGTTCTTATCAAATGTTTTCAAATGTCTATATCATTCATGATTCCCCTTTATGCAATGTCACCCACCTTTATGGATTCTTCTTTATTTTCTTGAAAGCTGCCTATCTGCCTATATGTATTTATACTCTTTGGGATCCCCGGAAAATATGTGTTTTTTCCCAGCTGGGTTTATATTCCAACTTTATTTTTAATTTCCATTTTATCCCATATAATTGGCAGATCATGAAATCAAATGGGAAATATTATGACCCCAACCTGAACTCTAGCCCCATGACTCAAACCTCCCTTCCCAAAAACAAAAGGATAATCTGCCACAGTTTAATCCAATCTCATTCCGATCGCATGGACAATATAGGGTTTAGAGTCACCAAATTCCTAAAGGTGACTCACCCCCAAGGCAAACATCGTCATATTCCAGGCCAGGACGCCGCTGGAAGGCACCCTGTGGGGCCGTCAATGATGGCTCATCAACACCCATCACCCCTTCCTGTCTGACACCCCAAAGACATATCTAAAATCTGCGAACGTGACAGGACCCCGGACATCCTTGATGGGTGTCATTAATTCCTTTAGAAATTGGCTGGGCCAGAATTAATCCGATGTTTCCTGTCCGGTCACCGCATTGTTTCTATAGCTCCCGCCTCCTCCTCTCTGATTGGCCCAAGGGGGGACGGAAAACGGCTCCCCATTGGGCCAGCAAAGCAAGGCGGGAAACGAAAGCCCGCCTCGTTCAACCTCTCAGCCTATCCGCGATCAGATGGGCAGGGAAGCGGGGCGGGAAATTCAAAGGGCTGTCAGACCGAAACATTGTATAAATATGACTTTATTTGAAACATATGTTACGCTAGTGGATTGAATGATCACTATTAGCGTCCTTTTCAGCTGAATTGCTCAATAAAACTCCTTGGCGGATTTTCCTTCAACGTGGCGGACCTTCTTCATTTCAGGCTTCAGGTTGTATTGCGGCTTATATTCTTCTTTTGGCTTCGCCAAGGTCCGTTCCCTCAGGACCGGATCGGCTTCCTTCTAAAGGGGCCCGATCCCCCCAAACGCGGTCGACAACATTCCTCTACTTTTACTCTGTTGCCTGGTCATTCCTTTATCCCTCACCCATTCACATGGTCAGCTGCCTCCACTGGGCTCATTTCCCTTCCCTTAAAAGCTTCAGCTAGGCCTCTTCTCTCCCCCCTTTGATAGCAACAAATGGCACTACTGCTACTGCTCTGCAGTGGGGGAGCAAATAAGCCTTTTGTGACCCCAACATTTGGGGTGGGGACCCAGTTTAAGAATCTCTGCACTATGGAATGCCAAGTGCTTCTCTGTACTACAAATCCTAGGATTCCAAAAAATGAAACAAAACTGCCTTAATTGTGTAGTGAATATACCCTAGGAAGCAAGTTCCATTGTAATCAGTGAAATTTTCATTGAGTAAACATGGATCATATCAACTGTTCTACTCAAGGAGTTAACACATATCACAATTACAATAGATTCCACTTACTTTTCTTTTTAAAAATACTTCACTGGATTTCATTGGTGTATTGTTGATGTTTGGAATCTTCATGGAACTGAAAAGGAACCTGGAATTTAAAATATTTGCTGTATTCTAAAACTGAAATAAATGCCAGGAGAATGCTGTCACCTGATTGAATCACTTCAAGTGATAAGTGAAACAAGCAAAGATTACTTCATAAGCAACCTTGAGTCTATCATGCTGGCGAGACTCAGTTTAGTCCCTTTCTGTCATCTTTTCTGTAATGTGAGACCAGATAAAGATGGTTGTGCAATTCTCTGCCCATAAATGGAACAAGGTGTTGGGAAAGTTTTATGACACCGTTTTGTCAAGGGTAAGAATAAATAATGCCGGTTGATTTATGAAGCCAATAGTACTAGTTAGGATTACTTCTATTTGGCAAACAGAAAGCTGATTCCATACCATAACTCTATAAAAGAGTATGAACTTATTAGCTGTAAGATCTTTGAGAGAAGCCGTTCTCTCTGTCCCATGGCCTTCTCAGGCTCCTTTGATGGAAACAGGGGAGAAGGCCTTCTCAGTGGCTGATCCCAGATGTTGGACCTCCCTCCTTATGGAGGTTTTACTCTCCTTCCCCTTGCAAGTAAGAAAAGCCTATTCTGTTAGGTTTTTAGGATTTATTGTGACAGACTTCCAGGGTGTGCTGCTCTGTTGAGTTTTTATATTGTCTTTTAATTAATTTTAAATGGTTTTCACTCAACAAATGATTCAATTTGTTTACAATAACATTTGCATGTATATATTTCTACAATTTGTAAGCTGCTTTGAGTTCCATTATTAGAAAAGGGGGAAAGAAAGATTATAAATGAATGAAATAAATGTGTTGGGGTGATGCAGTTGCTAAAACAGTCTGGAGGAAATTGGGAGCTTTAATATACAGGCAATCCCTGAGTTACAAACATTCGACTTACAAAGACTCATAGTTAAGAATGGGGTGAGAGGAATCTACTCCCAAGGAAGAGGAATTCACTCCTGAAAGAAAAGGTGTCTCCACTGAAACTTTATCACCAATTCTTGTTTCCAAAATAAGCAAAGGTTTCAACATCCAATGATCACAGGGACAGAAAGTGAGGTGAAATCTTCTGAACAGGGGCACAGACAGCAAAACAAATGTGTGTGTGTGTGTGTGTGTGTGTGTGTGTGTGTGTTTGGAGCTACACTTAAAAATGTACCTGGCCAGACTTAAAACAAATTAAACTTAAGAACAAGCTATAGAACCTATCTTGTTCATAACTTGGGAACTGTCTGTACAGGGAAAGAGACAAAGAGAAAGAGATAGCAAAAAGAAAGGAAGTGTGGACTTCAGGTATTAACTTTCCCTATTTTTTCCATTTGATCTCCCCAAATTTGGCAATGATGCTGTGAATTCTGAAAGCTCATACAATCCAACTGTCCCAGTTTGGCAGGCACAGTCTTGAGCCTGCTTTTAAAGTGGAACCCTTTCTCTGTCCTCCTTCTACTTCTCCCCTTTATCCTTGGCTCACTCAACGGCTACAAACTGAGTTCAAAGTACAAAAGTAGTTTGCACTCGATTAACTCTGCAAGAGGGCTCAGAATTTTGCCCTTCCCAATAGGCTCAAGTAAAGGCAAACTGCAGCCTCTCCAATGATCTCTTCACATGGGGCTAAATTCGGCAGCATGTGCCGATTTAGCCCTGGTCAGCCACTGAGCTGGCTGGTCCCCATCAGATGATGCCAGCACAGCTCCGTGGAGGGCACAGCAAGCACATGCCACTGCCAGGGCAACACAGCAGACCTCCAATGTTGCCATTGCAATCCATGAGGGGAGGGAGCCCTGCACTCACACTTCTCCCCATCTGATCGCCCTCAGCTGGAGTCGGGCAATGCAGGACGTGGGGCGCTGGGTTCCCCGAACCCCTGTACAAAGTGGAGCACCTCCGGCAGCTGTGTAACAAGGTTGCTAGTTTATGTTTTCTTTCACATTCAAAATGTTTTCTGTTTTGACCACATTCTATTGCTGTTTCCAGAGGTAAGTATGATGAGGTCCTTAGACATTCTTCCCAAGTTTACCCTGGTAGACTGCCATATATTCCTTATTATAAGAAATGTCCTCTATTTGAAGGTTGGGAAGCATTTCCTTTTATGTAGACTCAACAAGATATTTGGGGGGGGGGGGAAGCGGATATTTTGAGTGCAGGACCTTCATAAAGGCAGAAAAGTGTATATCATGTAATTTATGTGTGTGGACAGTATGCTAACTTTATAGAGAAACACATGCATGATTTAAATCAATACTTTATTTATTGTTTAGTAGAAAGTAAACTCATTAATTAGTGCTTCCTGATTGTCAGTCAGGCATGTCATTAATTTTGACTGTCCTTTAATTGTGCTTTGAAAACCTGGAGGGCATCAACCTTTTGAGCAGACAACAAGTCATCACTGTTAGAAAGGACAGATGAACGTTAAATAACCAAGAAGTACTGAAGAGGTCTTATAAGCATAAAACATAGCACATATTTCCAAAGCACTGGACTACAAGAGGCAGAAAAGTTGCAGAATAAAAAAGTGCCTTCTGATCTTCAATTTTAAAGGCCACATGTAGTGCAGCTTTCCACAGACAGGTAAATGACAGGAAATGGGTGACACACAGAATGGAATATCAACAAGTAGATCAAGATACCCCAGGACAATAGCAATAGTAAGTTTCAATGCAGATCATTTTTTCTCATGCAATACCCTTCAGCAGCAGTTCATTCTGACATAATTTGGTCATTCTACACTATCAAAGGCATTGTGCAAAAAATAAAAATGCTCATTAGACTCAAATTACTGAGAAAAATGTAATACCTCCCCCAGATAGCATAATATATTGCTACTGAGACAGATTTACAAAATAAGTTTGTGGGCACTGAAGACATCTCTTAAATTATATTTGTGATGCATTTAATTATATAAAACCTAACACTGAAGGATTTGCACTGTTTCCCTTGCCCTAATGACTATTGAGTTTGCATTGATTCCACGTATATATTGTGCTCACTTAATTTTGTTTAATAGTATGGCTATCCTCAGCAGCTGAGCTATCTCCAGAGGTATGCACTCATCACCAAGATGATTTATTTATGTCCCTTTCTATTTGTGAGTGTCTTTTCACCCATTTGTTAGAGCTATCATTTGATATGGCTTTGAAAAGGGCAGTATTGCACAAAGACCAAAATGTTTGAATTGTCTGATATGGGTGCAGTCGTGATAGGCAGAATCACATTTATACTGATTGTGATTGAAATGCCAATTGCGTTCCTTGGAAATAAATATTGCATGTGGTAGATCTTGCTTTTTGACATTCCAGCACAGGATTGCGATCAGTTTTGACAAAGGCCCCAGAGTTGCAAAACAGCTTGACTTTGGTCAGATTGGTAATTAATGAGGTGCTAAGAACAGCTAAGCAAAGCATCCTAGTCAGAGACTGCATGGCTCAAGATAAGAAGAGCCCCCTTCCAATCATTTCAAACAACAGAGTCATTTAAATAAACAAAAAGGGCAAGTAGTTGCTGGACCGGGTTGGTTTGGAGGGTCTATTAGCATAAGAAGATAACACTGCAAGTCCTAAACTAGCTGGTATAACAACATTCATGTTTCTTTGTCCATTTTGTCACTAAGAATTAATTTTCCCTTCCTGTTACTAAGGAAGAAAAATTTGAACGAAGTCCAAACCCCAAAAATGTGAACAATGTGGGACAAAGCCTGATCACCCTCTCATTGTAGTCTATTTAACAGTAGTGGTCACATCTCTACTCTGAAAAACCACGCTATCCTCCAGACCATGTTGACTGGGAAATTCTGGGAGTTGTAGACCAAAGTTAACTTCTCCCCAATCTAGTGCTGGACTGACTGGCAAATGGCAGCCCTTGAGGCAAACCCTACCAGACTTTAAAGTGTCTTGACTTTCAGTTCCTAAGCTGCCCTCATTAAAAGCTGTCAAACACAAGAACACCCTTATCAGAGACAAGGTGCTGATTTTCTTGGCTATTGTTCTATTGTTTAAGAAAGGCCTTCCCCTAGGCAAACAGGCCCTAAGCATAATCTCTAGAGAAAAACTACTCAGTAATATCTGTATTGGTTTGCTAATCTTTTTGCCCTTCAGCCTTGGTTTTCTGCTGAATGTTCTGCTGCTATCCATGAAACCAAATCTAACTTTGAGACAGAGCTTGGAAAAAATGGCTGTTTGGACTAGAATTCCACTAGCCATGGTAGTCAGTGTTTCTGTTGACTGGGGAAATCTAGAAGTCATTTAGCTTTTCAAAAAGTGCTCTGAGTTACATTTTTTTGCCCAGCCCTCATTGGATCCACAAGAACTTATCTCCTCAATGACCACAGCTCTGCTAGGTTATGCCCAAGATCTTGAGTCAGTACCCTTTCATTATTATATTTTACATCCGTTACAGTGCTGAAAAGTTAGATTCACTTGTTAATCTGTTGGTTCTACAAGCAGTGCCTGAGTTACAAACATCCGACTTACAAACTTTTCATAGTTAAGAATGAGGGTGAGATAACAGGAAGTGAGGTAAAGCTATCCCTTGGAAGGGAAATTCACCCCTGAAAGAGTTATCACAGGAAAAGGTGTCTCCACTGAAGCTTTATCACCAATCCTTGTTTCTACAACAAGCCAAATTTTTACAAATCCAATTGTCACAGGGACAGAAAGTGAGGCGAGATCTTCTGAACAGGGGTACAGACAGCAAAACAAACACCACAGGGGATTAACCCTTTCCTATGCTATGCAAAGTTAAAATATTTATATATTTGACTGGAGTTACACTTTTAAAAGTACCTGTTATGACTTACACACAAATTTAACAAGAACAAACTAACAGAACCTATCTTGTTTGTAACTTGGGGACTGCCTGCATTTCCAACGCTTCTACTACTTTTTTTGGAATAATAAAAACCTTAAGAAGATGGCATAAAGTTTAAAATATTCCAGCCAAAATCCATAGAATAAGAAGCTGATTTCGGAAGAGCATTCTGACTATGAGAAATATTGAAATGAGAATTTTAAGGTATTCCTGCCAATTGGCTGAAAGTGATGCAAGTTCTTACATATGTCAGAAAAGCATAACATAGGAAAGATATCATATATTCTGTTACACTGTTTGTGGAATTTTCTTCTCATCTCTCTAATATGGATTAAAGCCAAATGCCAAATTGTGATGAGGTGGTATGAGCCTGCATAAGGACTCAACAATTTTGGGGTGTTCATTGTGATGTTCCATTCTCTTCTATAGGTTTTTATTCTTATTTATTTGATGTTCATATTAGCTGTGAATCACATTTTTGTTTTCAAATGTTATGGTCTTTGGTTGATGCATTGTCTTTTTTTTAAGTTGGTGCATATGTGTTTGAGATTCTTTCCTTCTGCACTTGCTGGAGTTTGCAAGGAGAATAGCAATAGTTGAAATGCAGTCAGTATGGAGGAAGTTCCCCAGTGTGGATAAATGGATAAGGGGTCAAATACTTAAAGCCCATGTAGACAAATATTGGGGCTTCATCAAAGTTTTGTTTTGTAGCCATTGAAACCCTTTCCCATTCCTTGGACTATTCCTTTTCTGCCAAAAGACAGAGGGAGAGGGAGAGATTACTGCTGCAGGAACCTCCTGGAAAATGAAAGCTACCTTTTCACAGCCCCCTGCACTGTTTAAAAATGCCTTTTTCAAATCCAGATGTGGACCTTGAGGAATCACTTTTTTAAAGGTCATCTATGCTGTAATCAGAATGCTTCAGGGTCAATAAGTACATGACCACCCCTGCAAAAAAGCTGCCCATACCAGTTTAGTCAAGCTTGCCAGATCCAGCTTCTTCTTTTCTTGGTTAAAACAATATTATTCAGATTGTTTTCTCTAGCAGGTTCAATCAAGAAGGAGATATCTTTAAAAAAGAAAAACAGGGCTTAGGTCCCTCCTTCCCTCTGGAAGATGAGCTCATCAGACAATTTCTTAAGAAGGAGCAAGTTCAGCTTTTGACAGGGACAAGACAGCCGTTGTGGTCAGAATCAGAGACTGAGCTAATCTGAGGAAAGGTCAGAATTGAAAGTGGAAAGGATTTTTATGGCACAAAGAACCAGTTTGCATTTCTCAGAAGAAGGCTAGAATTTTAGGATATGCAAGTGTTAATGTTTATGCTCAATCTGTATATTTGGGAATAAACATTACAAAACAGAAAATATGTTAGTAACCTCATTCCAAGGAAACTATACTCCAAAGAAACATTGGAACCTGTGAAGTCTTACCACTTAATAACTTAGTTTGGGTGCATAATAGTATTTTCTCCCTTGAAGCAGGTTAAAAGTAGCATATGTGTTGCTATAGCTCCCAAAACAATGTTTTTCAATTTCCAAACACTTTCCCAACAAGTGGGTTTTTTAAAAAAAAATCCAAGATATATCAGACCAAAAACAAGCTTTGTAAACATTTCTTAAAGTAAATCATTGTATCAGCATGGCCTAAATATCCTAAAGACACCAGATCAGGTCTGATCTTGACAAATAAGCAGGATAACCTATGGTTATTACTTAGATGGGAGACCACCCATGAATACCCTTTTCTGAATATTCCTCTCCTTAGAAAATCTTATGAAATTCCATAAGTTAATAAGTGACTTGAATACTCATATACACATGTACATTTTTTTTACAATAATCAATATTTTTACAGTTATAGTAAACTGTAATTTAGCAACCAGCATAATAAAGTATCTAGGCTTAGGACCAACTGCATTACAGACAGGTTCCAACAGACATTTTATCTCAAATATGTGTATGTTTTGGTTCCTCAGTTATTTGTTTCTTTTTAATGGAATTTAGCTGAAATACTACTGTTCCTCTGTTCTTTTACAATGTTGCTGCTAAAACAAGCATCGTATCAATAGTCTTGGGCTGTTAATACATATATTATTCAACCTCACATGTATAACATAGTCCAGCAACAACAAAAAAACCTGGTGTCTTGATTTTCAGGCTTCTTCACGGGGTTACTTGGGGCCCTGATTCAGAAAATTGCATTGAATAGCCTACATCGATTCTAAATTCCTATATATGTTTATCATTATTTTCTGTGAATGAGCAGATAAAAACTGCTAGATAGTATATGTTCTGTATCTCAGAAACTAGAGTTGATGGGGGGGGGGGCTGGTGCCATTTTTGGAATCATCAGGCCAAATATATCCAGAAAAGGGCTAACATTTGAGGAACCAAAATGTGTGTTGGCCAGTGTAATCTTAATGAAATGTTTATTTCTAAATAATACATGGAAGCTGTTAATTAAGGTTTGGGTGAAAAACATTTTAAAATAAAAACATTTGGTTGCTGGGAAGCTTGTTGCTTCAGCTGGTTTGTGACTATGAGAAATTGTAATCATGCTAATCAGTATGAGATGTAAGATGTGATTTGGTATATTGCTGAATCATGTCATAAAGCCACCGAAACCTGTATACTCAATTAGTCTTCTTGTGTGTTTTACCCCTGTAATTCTTGAGGGACATGTGAGGATATTTGTCTGAGATGGTATGCCATAGAGCTTCAAGGATGGACAACTGTGGTGGGTCTATGGACTAATTTTCAGTCCAATGGCTGCCCTAATGCCCGGGAGGGGACATCCTTCTTGTTTTGAATAAAAGTTATTATAATATTAAACAGTGAACAGCCCCATTTTGCAAATGACTAGTTGCTATGTCTGTGGAAAATGAAGTTACCCTATCCTTTTGGGCCAGATAAAAGGCCGTTCAAGTTGTCAGGAGGAGTCAAAAACCATAAAAACAGCTTTGAAGAAGCCAAATTTTGACTGTTTCCACACTGCAGAATTATAGCAGTTTGGTACCACATTTACTGTCATGCTATGTGATCCTGGGATTTGTAATTCTTTGAGATATTTACCTTTCTTTGTCAGAGAACTCTGGTGTCACAAAAACCTACAAATCCTAGGATTCCATAGGACAGAGCCATGACAGTTAAAGTGGTGTCAAACTGTGTTAATTGTGTATTGTGGATGGTCTCTTCACCGTCCTACCTCAATACATGAACTAACCTCACCTTATTTTTCTTCTTCCAGGTTTTCATCTGAAATGCAGCCCCGCAAACTAATTAGGTGGACCTCTACCAAATTAGTTTGCCAATGGACCTCTAGTGATGGTGTACACATTCTGAGCATGCTCATTGAGCAAGGGATGATCTCAGATACTAGAGAAAGGTGACATAACTGGAGTTGTAATGATGAAACCCACTGGTTTGTGTGGGATGATTTGCTGGACCTACGTGAGCTTTTACCAATGCCTGTTCAAAATATTTTACAGATTTTACTTCTAGTACTTCTTGCATGTTACCCTAGTAATTAAAATTTACTGTAACCATATAATGTTTGCAGAAGTCAAAGGCTTTTTTTTCTTCAAAAGGAATGTTCAGGAAAGCCAAAACCAGGACATTTTTGTGGGATTTCTGCTAGAATGTTTCTGTAATGAAAATGAAACCTCTGTTATGAAGCTTTTCCCTGAAAAATACTCTAGAGGGAGTCAAATCTAAGAAAGTTTATTTATGTTTTATGCATTTCAACCATGTGCCTTTCCAAAAACATTCTGTGTGCTTCCTGTTTATCTAGTTTATCCCTGCCTATTAATAAGTAGCCTTTGTTTGTACATATTTGTACTTGTTCAGATTGGACAAATACTAATGGCACTCAGAAAGTCATTATTTAAAGTTGCTTGTCTCTGTCATGAGATTAAATAGTATAAAAATAAGGTTTGGCTTTATATTTTAACTAACTAAACATAATTTTTGTCAACTGAAAAGTTAGAATGAAGAACGTGTATAAACTAAATAAACAGAGGGACATACTGTTTTCAAGCTGGGTCATTCCCCTGGGTATTTTGTATAATTTTAGGATGTTATGAAAATAAATGTTTAGATTTTGAAGGTGTTTGGAAAGGGACTTTAGATCAACTTTTTTCTTCTATTTATAGAAATAATACTTATTTTTTTCTTTGCTGTCCAACCTAGTTGATGCAGTAGGAAATGTGTGATCTATCTTATATCTTAGACAAAGGCAGCTAACAGTTGTTAGGACAGTGTGTAGAAGGAAGCAACAGTAAATCATTTTGAATGTATTTTACTTTGAAAACCCTATGATAACACTCACTGAGTATTGTTTTGATTGAGTTTTAACACTGTTGTTTTATATTCTTGTTTTATTGAATTGTGCTTTTATCTGGATTGTTATATTTAACTATGTTTTATCTAAATTGTGTTTTTGCTTTGATGGATTGTTTTGTATTTGTGTCTATGGGCATTTTGTCCCATATTAAGTCGCTCTGAGTATGGGATTTCCAGGTCAGAAGGCACTTAACCAGTTACTGGGGATGACACAATGAAATGAAAGCCCCAAAATGTACAAAGCATAACATAAAAACACAGAATGCAGAAATCATGAATTAGAGAAATCTGGACATTGTAACTCAAGAACTGGAGCATCAAAACTTTGCTATACTTGGAGTGAAACAGCTAATGGGATAATTTCAGTCAGATCCTTACAGTATGTTTTACTATGGAAATGGTAATCTATGAAGAAATGGGGTAGCATGAATAATGGGGTGGCATGAAGAGTGGGGTAAGAAGTAGCAAAAACAGTCAGGGGATATAAGGTGAAGTCTGAGAAAAATTAATGAGATTTCATGGAATCCCTGGCTGGCATCCTTTCAGTATTTATAATGTCATAAACCAGATTTATGTCACTCTTCATTTTGGAGTTCACATTAATGGTTATTGTACTATTGCAACAAGTGGATGTCCTCCTGAAACCTATTGTTTTCTGCCCACCAAAACTATGTGAGGTCCTATTGCAGCTGTCTGTTGAAAAGTACCTCACTACAAGAAGAGGACTGAAAGCATCAAATCACACTGTCCTGCTCTCCAGGTTTTTTGGCAATTTATTCATTATGGTAGCTATATCTCCCAATGCAGAATTGTGGCACTTATCAATATAACATTTGGCCCAATGCTACTGGCCCTGTTGTAACGGACACAGAGTGTTTTACTGTTTTAATTGGGTATGATATTGGTTTTTAAGTGTGTTTTACGATTGTTGGTTTTTACTATATTTTGTCTTACATGTGGCAGTAATCTTGCAATTATATAAGACCGCTCTGGGTCCCCCTGGGGGAAAAGAGCGGTATATAAATTAAATAAATAAATAAATAAATAAAACCAATATAGTGAAATCCAAGTTTCTGCTTTCACCACAGAGACAGTAAAGAAAGAAGTGAGTGACTTGGAAAAAAAACCCTGAAACAAACCAAAACAGGCTATGTTGATAATTATAAGTAATAGGTATTCAAAAGTAGGAAAAAGGACAGAAGCAGAAAATGTCTGAGTTTGGTCTAAGATCAAGAACTGAAGCAGGAGAACAACATATCAAAATTTCTGAGAGCACAAAATTGCAAACTCACTCTTCAAGCAACTGAACAGATGACTGTATGTATGGACATCACTGGTTGGCCAATATAAATATCAAATTAACAACAACATAAGTGCAGTCACATTCCCAAACTAGTGGCAGACTTGTTGTAAAGCATGATGTTTTGGTGCTTAATTTGTAAAATCATAACATAATTTGACATTTAATAGATTTTTCCTTAATCCCGCCTTATTATCCAACATTTTTGCTTATCCAACATCCTTCCAGCCTGTTTATGTTGGATAAGTGAGATTCTACTGTAACTGAAAACAGAAGCTCCATTCTCTCTGCAAAAAGACGAGTGGATTGTAGCACCAACATTAAAATTTAATATTAGCCAATATTAAAATGCTAATTTTAAAGATTAGAGTAAACCTAAGGAAGTACACCAAATCAACAACAGTACTAAAATAATATCTATATACAATCTACAATCAATAAAATTTGAAGATCTATTATGTAGACAGGCAACCAGATGAACTCAGGAATGAAACCAGAGACATTATCAGGGAGAAATAAAAAGACAATTGAAGCCACACACTAAAAAATTATATACAGTGAAAGTGAGACATATTTCCTCAAGAGAAACTCTTTTAAAAATGAACCCACAATTACAGACAGTGAAATGAACATTGCTCTCAAAGCTCTTGGGAGAAACAAATCACTAGAAACAGTTGGCATACCAACAAAGGTACTTTAAGTTATAAAGACAGAATATAGCCAAATTCTGAGAAAAAAAAAGCTGTTAGGAAATATGGAAAGCAAGTCACAGACTGGAAGCGATAGGAATTTCAGTCCCCAAGAATGGGGACCTCAGGGAATACAATAACCATCAGATTATCATTTTAACCTCTCAAAGGAATGAAGTGATACTCAGGATTTTACAGTAAAAACTTTATCATATATGAAGCAAGGAATGTCAGACATCCAAGTTAGATTCACAGAGAAGGAGAAGCAATAGAGATCACAGAATGATAGAATTGGAAGAGCCCACAAAGGTCAGTGGGAGGATGTGGGATTAGCCGGACCAAACCCGCTCCCTGTGGGGAAATTGCCAGCAGTAGCAGTTCGGGTAGGTCTGACTATAATGAAAAACTACAGACCAGTATTGTTGTTCAATAACAATTAGAAGTTGTATATTGATTGAAAACCTTTCTTCAGGATTTTATTCATGAAAACTATTGTGGATGTATACCTAAAAGACAAATGAGAAATAGAAACATATTAAATATATGAGAATATTTGGAACAAAATAATGAGAAACAGGCCACATTGATCTTTTTGGATGGAGAAAAGGTATTTCATAATCTAAGTTGATGATGATCCAGCAGCATCATTTTTTCATTTGAAGAAAATGAAACTTGTTTCCACTCAAAATTTGTGCTAATGGTGAATTGTTAATTTACATTTACATAATGTTGGGATTAAATTGCATCCTTAAAAAACACAGGCTAATGCGATTTAACTTGGTGTAAACCACAATATGAGTGGACTCGGGTTTAAAAAACACCAGAGAAAGTCAGAATTTTGCATCAGGATTCGAACCTTCCCCCATGTTTGGGCTATGGGGACAACCATCCTGATCCCTGTGCAGGATCCAGGATAGCCACCCCATACTCCTCTGGGCTCCTCTGAGTTCAGACACTCTCTTCCTGCCCCCCAATCCCACACCCAAAAGCAAGGAAATCTCTTTCCTATTTCTTTATCATTCAGTGAGAAAGGGAGGAGACTCACACTTCTCAAGCTGCTTTATTCACTGAATGATGAAGAAACAGGAAGAGAGCAGCAGGGAATGGGGGCACTGGGGGTTGGAATCCTACCCCATGCCCTGCCCCATCAAACCGGCTTCGACACGGCTGGGCTGTCAGTCCAGTGTCCCATTGGATTGACATTGTATGGCCTCAATGTGACTCGGAATTGGTATTTTTCATTATGGTTCTGAGCCACATGATGTGCCTGTGTGGAAGGCCTCTGAGTTCTATCAGACCCCTTCAAATGACATTTGAACTGTCAAGGTTCATATGGAATTTTGGGGTTTATAGTTTTGTGTGGCTTAGCAATGTAAAGTACACTTCCACCTAAACTGCAAATCACAGTATTCCATAGAATGGGACTGTGGCAGTTGTGCTATAATTGTTTACTGGTGAACGGGCCAATAGTTGGACGACTGTTTCCTTTCTAGGAATGCCTGGCTTTCATTATCTATCTTTCCTTACTGAAAACCAAATTATCTCCCACACATGAGTGTCATCATTCTCAATATGTAATTTCTATTCAACCAAAAGGAAATGTCACATGGCAAATCGTAATTATTGGCTGCCAGTGATGGATGGTGGCAGCTGTGGGTGCAACCTAGCTTTTTGTCAGATATTTAAGGAGCTATCAAAGAAACAGAATGCTGCCTTTTGGTCTGATCCAACACGGTCCATTTCATGCTTTTATCTAAGAAGTTTATTCATATTGAGCTCCAGTAAAGAAAGTAAAGCACAATTGCTCCATTGGAAACTGCACTTAAATTATCATTTAACTTAGGAGTGCTTAATTTAGTTGAATTGTTTTTCAGGGATGTTTAACTGCTTTGAACAGCATTGATTTGCACTGTTAATTAGAAGTGGAGCTGGGAAATATTTCTTGTTGGAATGACAGCTCCCTATAGTTAAAAAAGTTACTTTCCTAAGCTGGACTCAAAAGATTCTTAAAAACGGTACCCCCATGAGCAGGTAACAATACTGGCTTAAGCAGATAGCAGTGCCATAAGAATCAGACCAGTATGTTCTCTGCTTTATTTTTAAAAACACCCATACAAATAAGAAGTCCTGTTAACCATGGAAACCTAATTTCTTGAATTGGATTGGCAATGTTAGTGTGTGGTTTTGGCTTATTCGAAGTAGTAATTATTCTTGTTATAAGAGTTGGTGTGGCACAGGATTCAACTTCCCCGATGGCCTCCTGTACTCTGGGTGGCCTTAAGCTGAAATTTCCCCAACCTCAGTTCTGCTACACCTGCAATATGACATGAGAAAAATAGCTAGTGGCTTTGCCTTAGAAAGTTTTATTGATGGGGCTAAAATTGCTAGTGGCATGTTTTGCTTCATTTCCAGACTGGATTTGATACAAAAATGAGATAACTCATGAAAGGAAAAAAGCTGTCCAATCATAATTCAGATTCATTAGTGTTCTAGGCACCATGCCCCATGGCTTAAATCAAGTCTGCACAACTTGAGGCTTCAACAGCCTTAAATGCACCTAATAAGGTCTCTTCCACCATCTTAAGCACGCAGCTGCCCTTTTTCGTAAAATGAGGGGAGGATGAGGGTAGAAAAATTGTATGTGTGACACAAGAAAGGGGGCATTGGTAAAATGAAGACAATAGTTCACTTAAGAACGTGGTACTTCAGGTGTCAGCATTCAAGATAGGAAATCTGTCATTGAACTAAAAACACATCTTGCAGTTTACAGTAATTTTGGAAACTACATGGCAAAAGCATACAACATATAGTAAATCATAGGAGTATACTGGGCATATATATTAGACAAACCTTAATCAGCAGTCAATAAACCATAATGGAAAATTATTTATTTATGTTTAGTATAGTAATAGGCAATTGTTTAAAGAAAAAGATGAACTGAGAACACCTTTACAATCTAGATCAGGGGAAGGAACCATTTGGTTCCCATCTACACTGCCATATAATGCAGTTTTATAATCCAGTTTAACTGCATTGAACTGCATTATATGGCCATGTCAATGGAGGCACAATCTAATAGCTCCTGGAGGTCTACATGGTTCCCACCCTGGTCTAGCGATCTTCAGTACATTTGTTAAATAAATTTAGCTTCAGTTTCTTCACTGTTGAAAAGAAGTTTGCAATGAATGGAATTGCCCCATCTTGGCCAGTGGCTTATCTGCAGCAGAGAAGCAAATCCCCACAGTTGGATTTTATAGAAGTCAGTTCTGAGCAAAGTTCTGTACTCAGGTTTTTGTCACACCTGCTTAAAGCTGCTGTTTTGCTCCAACTGACTATTCTCTAATGGCTGTGCAGTGAAATCTTGCTATCTCCCTTGACCTATTGATTCTATATTTGTAGAGGCCAGGCAAAGAGCAAATATTAAGCTGCTCTGTACTATTGAAAAGGAGGAAAACCAGATGGCGCTATAATGTTAATGTGGGACAGATGAAACTGAGTCACTAACAGACAAGTCTATCTCTGGTTTAGGCCGAAGACTCTTGACTTTCATTCCTTTTGTTAGTGGTGCGTGATATAGAGCATGAGCAGAGTGAAACTGAACTGAATTGATGTAAACTGACAATGAGCAAAATTATACTAATTCTGTATGTGTTTGCAACCTGTGTACTTAGGCGATCCCTCGTTGTCCAAGTATGATGGCCCTCCAAGTATAGTGTCTTGGTGCAAGCCACAAGACAAGACACTAATCTGTGTATACACAACGTGCCTCCAACAAATGGAAATGGAAGTTGTTGAATGAAAAGGAATGTATAATGGTGTCATCTTGCGTGGAATGGGATCACTCCTGATGACTTTATAAGAGTGAGCAAAGTTTTGTTAAAACAGCAAGTCTGGAGTAAATGCGAGAGAACAAGGACACAGAAGCCTACCAGTGGCATTCGCTAAAGGAAACTTTTATTTGGTGGGTCAGATGTTGTGCATAAGCTGTATCCTGATGTTAGTACTATATGTTAGTAACCTTTGCACGCTTATACTCATTGCATGCTAGTTTACACTTATTCTCTGCAGTGTATATTTATGGTAGTATCCTGTTTGTTAGTGTGTCAACTCCCCCCACCACACACACTTTTAATCTCTCTACATTATTCTAACCTGCATGCATTTTGCCTTCAGATTCTTTCTGCCATTATATTATTCATTTGATTATGGACAAGTAATTTGTAAGTAAAGCTACTACTATTATATGCTATTCAAAAAGGACTAAGTCATTTCTTTTCTCTGTTAGATTATTTATGTGTTTGGTATGAAAGTGGAGTTGGTAACTGTTCAGCTTCTGCCTTGCCAATTTGATTACTCCACTTTAGAGATTCACTACTGTTCTCACATATAAAACAGGGCTGTAATGGTGGAAAATAATTGGATGGTTTCCCCTGGAATCATCCACTAGTTATATTTAACTAAAAGTACAAGGACTGGAGCAGAGATAACTTCCTGGTCAAATCATTTCATTTACTTTAATGCTAAAGCCTAGGGAACATTGGAGATGATGTATTACAACCTCATCAGACAGGAGGAATTTAGCACCCTAGGATGCTTTCACTCCATCTTCTGGTCATCACATGCCATCATGTGACTTTCGGCAGCGGCCCTGCTCCCAACCAGGAAGAAAGTGTCACTAGAGGCTTTCCCCAATGGAGCCAGCACAGGTCCTCTCTGAAAGGGTGATGCTTTCTTCATGTGATGGGAAAAGCACTGCTGAGAGGGAGCTGCACACAAGGTGACAGATTTGCCCCACTGCCCCTCTCCTTTCACTGTGATGCCACTGTGATGCCAGCAGAGCGGGATGCTTCACCTGCCCTTTGTAATGAGACCCACAGAGGTGTAGTGCTTCATTCTTCTTCACTCAGACACAACATCTTACTCCTGTAGGTGTTAATGGCAATGAACTCTGGGAATATGTTATAATAACAAAGAGAAAAATGGGGAGGGGAAAGTTATGTGTAGTACATTCAGCATTGTTCATAGCTCAGTTGAGATGTTTTCCTCACACAATTCAAATACTGTGAGGATTTTATGTTTGAAATTCATAATGTATTTTAATAGTTTTAACTGTTTTGTGTGCTGTTTTATATTGGTTTGTATGGGCATCTAATTGTTGCCACTGTTGTAAGCCACCCTGAGTCCCTTCGGGTGAGAAGGGCGGGATATAAATGTGAGAAATAAATAAAAATAATAGTTAGCTCTACCCACCTCAGTAACAATCTGAGATACCTGCAGTGATTAGTCTCTATTCTTCATTTAAGGTCCATGTATGTTCCAGATTGTAATTTGCTAAGACATGTTGAATCCTCTGCTAAACAATACTAATGCACAGTGCCCAAGATATGTTGAAATAATAAACAGTTTCTCTTCTTGGTGCAGAACAGTAATTGATAGGTGGCTGCTGAAATTCTTTTGCAGAAAATTCAAAATGCCTAGTTATACTAGGAATCGGAAAAAATTTAGGATGGGACCGTGACAGTAAAAGAGGTATCAAATCGATATAACTGTATAATTAACATATAACTTTAGTCTCTCGGTGTAATTTACCACCCTGATTGTACAGAATTGTAAATAACATTTGGAGTCCTTTTAAAAACCAAATAGCTCCCACCATGGACATTAACTCTTCAGTAGGTGTAGTCACATAAGAGAGGAGGATATCAGGCATGTCTTCTGTTTCCCCCATGGAGTTCTAATCATCTGGCATGTAAAAGATTAAAAAGTCCAGCTATTTGAAACATATTACTGCAGTTTAACCTATTATTAAGTAAGAGAGCTTTCCATGTCGTTAAAAAAAAAGAGGTTTGTCTTCCTAAACTGGAGCAAGAACCCTTTACATTTCCATTGCCCAATCTGTTATATAAGATTTTGGGCTAAGATTTTGTAACCTTCGAATATCACTGCAGGACAGCTTTTATAAAGACACATGATTTCCTTTTGCCTTTGAAGGGGCCTCAGTTACTTTTTGTGCTATGAAGAGCAGGAGACTTGTCAGACCACAGGCTTTTAGATTTATGGACACATTTCATATCCTGTTGAAAATTATTACTATTTCAGCTGAGCTCTGGGTAAACAAAGCATGTTGCTTATGAGACAGAAAGCCTATAAAGATTAGCTGACAAAATGGGTGGTGGTTTGTGCAATGTCAACACTGGACACACACATAGTGGACATTTTATTAATATATTATCTTGACCAAAGTATATTAATATCCAATGTGTCAGGAGCTAGAAAACAAGCAGCTCTTTTGGATCTGGTTGGAAATGGGCAACATTATGCTGGAAGTCTATTTGAGCTGCAAGACCAGATTAAGTAATGCTGAAGACTCGAATCAGGTGGGAACCACCCCCCTCCGAACTGTTGTTCAATCACAACACCCAGCATTCCTCTTTAGTGGGCATGTTGGCAAGGGCTGTGGGGACCTAAACAACATCTGGGAACCTATATGATTCCCATACTTGTCCTAAACTATGTGAAATGTAATACCCCATACCATTACCCCTTCTTCAAGTGTATTAGTCTACATTTATGTAAAAATTGGTAGAATCTTTCTTTGTGCATTTAAAGGTCTCTCATAATCTAAGGCCTTAAAAATCCCCTGATGTTAAGTCCAGTCATGTCTGACTCTGGGGGTTGGTGCTCATCTCCATTTCTAAGCTGAAGAGCCGGAGTTGTCCGTAGACACCTCCAAGGTCATGTGGCCGGCATGACTGCATGGAGCACCTTACGTTATCCTATATCAAAAGCATGCAGAAATATCTCCAATGCAGAAATGCACAAGGAGATATAGCCACCCAATCTGCACAGGCATCCCAGAATTTTATACTACGCCAAATGTCTTCATTTTCCTCTGCAGTCCCTCTTAAAATGAAGACAGAAAGTGAGAGGAAGTCCCTTCCTGTTGCTAATATGGAAAGGACTTCCACATGGACCCAGAGAGGTGTTGGGGAAACCATTGTAGTTGATATGGAACCATAATGTTATAATTGTATAGTGTAAAAGGGTCCTAAGTAAGTGGGTACCATATTGTGGTCATATTTACTTATGGCAATAAATACTTTACTGTAAGAACAAAAACTGTAAACAGTTTCAGACATTAATATGTTAAATGAACATTCAGTGAAAAGAAGTGTACATTTTGGGGGATGAAAATTCCAACTCCTCATATAGGATGATGGCATCTGAGCTAGCAAGGACTGAGCAACGATTTTGGTAGTGACATCTTTATGAAAATATCAACCCAATGTCTTGCTCCTGTAAGGTGAAAAAAAGACCAATTCCAAATAGAAAAGGCATTAGAAATCAAGTTGATGATTCCACACTGCCCTTATACAAGTGTATGGAGTGAGCATTCTCAGCTGAATTCTATATATAATTCTGATAATCACACCTAAAACACATATTGTTAAGAAAAGGGCAGCAAAAATTACCAAGGTTTGGAACAACTCCCCTATATGCCTAGGTAGACTTTGCTGGTCTGCCTCCTCCCCATGATTAACCTGTGCCACACTATTGACTCATAAAACCCAACTCATAGCTGCCATCCTGGAACATCCCTGTCACCTACCTTGTACAATCAGGCTGTTTCACTTCTGTACTGACATGAAAGCATTGAAGTGATGGCAGGGGCTAGGTATCTCCTCCCCTCCCCTTCTACTCTTACCCCCTCTCTAGTACCAAGTTAGTAATTTTTTAAAATTTTCAGCAGTACAGTATTTGACTTTAAAAAAGTAACTGTAAAATTGCTTTGGAAAATTAATCAAATATCACAGAACAGAAGTGTGGGAAGCCAGGTTAAGAGACTATGCAGAAGTACAGGTCTGGGACCACGGACTGGTGATCTTGCACATTTGGACAAATAGAGAGACGTGTGATAATGAGGGTGCTCATACAGATATGGAGCTGCTATCAGTGCGTGTATAGTTGCCATGGTATGGCAGCTTTGTGCAATAAACTGCTTAGTCAATCACCAGTACAAGGGCAGTATGCCTCTTTGTATCAGTTCCTATAGAGTGTAAGATGAAGGAAGCAGTTAAAATCCCTCAGGTGGATTTCACTTACAGACAACTGGTTAGTCAAGTGCAAACAGAATGTTGGACTAGATATTTCTTTATCTTACCCAGCATGTTCTTATATTAGCCCAAAGCTTCTGAAATAAGTGTAGCAAAATCTCAAAATAAATGTGCATAGGATAGATAGCATGCAACCTTTGTTCATCCCTGAGGGCTCAGCTACAACAGATGACTTGCCTCCACAGTGGTACAGTTTTGCCTGATCCTTTGGAGTGAGGGGCTCAGCCTGTTGGGTCTAATCTTGTTGAGCCCTTCCCTATTCCAGCCCCCTCTTATCTGATAACTGTTACCAGCAACCACTGTTAAAAATACAGGTGTGTTGTTTCCCCCAATCATTAGAGCCTACCAAGCTCTGGGGGCTTTAGAAAATATGCAAGTTGCAAATGTAAATATACAGCACAGTATCGATTTGATTTGGGTTAACAGACTGAAGAAAGTGATTCCCTTTTCTCTTCCACCTCCCCTTTAAAAATGCTGACTACTATGGTTGTCAAATTTAGAGGCTTTGTGCAGAAACCCCTAGTGAAAGATCTTCAAACAAAAACATCATTATAAGGGAAAGTCAGTGAAAGGATTATATCTCAGACACTATACATTTTACAGGGAGAGAAGACAAACGGCTATTTCATCAGAGGTAAGGAAAATGCAAAGTATATGGTGTCCAAATACACTAACGTGAAAGCTTGAATGCCATCAGGAGTGACCCAGGGAGAGAGAACAACTTGTTGCTTAAGAACATATGGTACTGACTGACTTCAGGAAATATTTTAAGAGCACACACATATTTCTTCTAGTTTTTTTAACTTCCCAGGAGAGGAGGAATAAAAACATGACAGAAATTAATATGAAATGGCAGGTATTGCAATTTTCTCTTTCTTCAGTGGAAGCAGGATACTTGATATTGATGCAGGCCATTTTTCTCATTATTATTTACAGAAATTACTATAACCATCCAATTTACTACATGGCAAAGGTTGAAGCTGTTTTACAGTTCTCCTCAAGCTGTAATTGATCAGATAAGTTCATTCACCTAATTTCACTAAGTCCATGTTCTTATTTACCCTGGAAAGAGAAGGAAGAAATATTTCCCTGGTACTGAAAGTCAACAAACAAAAATGCTGACATGATACATTTTTCTTCATGGACTTTTGATAGGCTTCATTATTCTTTTAATTTTATATATATCAAGTAATATCTTCCCTTCATGCAATTCAGGCCAGCTCTCCAAACCATTAATCTTTCTTTTAATCCTGTCTTCTGGGGTATTAGCTACTTCATCTAATTTGCTGTCATTTACACATTTGATAAGCATGCCCACTTTCTTATGACACCCTTTCAAATATTTATACAAGAACAGGATGGCGACCATGTCTCCTTTCGACCTTCTCTTCTACAGGCTAAACACCCAGCTCTTTAAGTCGCTCCTCATAGGGCATGCTCTCCAGACCGTTGATCATTTTAGTCACCCTCCTCTGGAAATGTTCCACTTTGTCAATACTTTACTATTCTTGGAGACTGAGATTTCAATTCCTGCTCAGAGATTGAAGCCCAATGGACAAGTTATACTCTCTAAGCCTCAGAGAAGACAAAAACAAACCCCCATTGAAAAAATCTTGCCAAAATACCTCTATGAGAAGGTCACCAAAAGTTGGTAATGACCCTATCATAGGGTATAACTCCAAATAATTGCACTTAAGTTTGTCACTACAATACTTGCGACTTCATAGATTCTGTGGCTAGAAATAAGACGGAAAAGGGCATTGGATCCACCTGGTGGTGCAATGGTGGCAGATGGAAAATGATTCATACCTCACTTCAAGTGACATTACTTTTAGTTACAGGCCAATGCAGCTGCTAAACCCAAAGAGACCTAATAATGGCAGCCGAGTACATTCCATTGTCCTTATGGGACCATTTGCACACTTTGCCTAATTAGTATCCTGGGAATTATTGCCTGAAGCTGTTTCTGCTTAACATTGAAACAAAGCAAATTAGGTGGAAATATTGTTTCTTACTCAAGGATACATGTGGCTATCTCCACAAAATGCAGAACAAAATTTAAAAATATCTGTAAAAGAGAGTTTGAAAATAAAATACATTGTGACCTTGAGTACATGTATTATTTCAAAAAGAATAAACATTCCCCTCTATAAAATGCATACAAACATTGGAATATGCACCATACACTTTTGAAAAATCAGCAAAATAAAACAACTATAAACACACTAACTCTATTTGTTTTCCTTCTGATATGGAAATAATACAAGTTGAACTCTCACATTGTCTAAACCAGTGGTTCTCAACCTGTGGGTCCCCAGATGTTTCGGCCTTCAACCCCCAGAAACCCTAATAGCTGGTAAACTGGCTGGGATTGCTGGGAGTTGTAGGCCAAAACACCTGGGGACCCACAGGTTGAGAACCACTGGTCTAAACTCAGCTCTCAATATGCTGCTTTAAGCTCCTTTTGCACAAATAACACGAGAAGGCAAATAAGAGAATAGAAAAGACAGCAGGACTAAACAGGCTGTGGCTTCCATCCCCAACCTCTAACACAATACACACTTTATCTTGCTATCTGTATAAAGAAGCAATGGGTGACTTTCCGGGTAACTACTGTTGTTTATTAAATGCCAATGAAACAAGGTGGTAGCCCCCAATATGCCTTATAGCATCCCACGACAGTCACTACCAACCACATCTTTCTCTATGGTGTAGTAAGATGAATGAGAATATTCCTTTCAGGGACAAGTCATATTCACTATGTTACCCAAATCCTAATTTTTAATAATGTAACTGTGATTTGCTGAGAGCACTTGGCATGGGACAGGGGGGAGGTCGGGGGTGGCGTTGGGGGGGGGGGGGAGACCGAGGGGGAAGCTGGGGAAAACCTTCCAGTGCAGCCTCCCAGGGCATGGCAGGAGGGTGTGGAGAGCATAACATGTGGCTGCATAGGGCTCCTCCTGCTCTCCACCGCTGCATCTTCATGCTAAGAGAACGGGGGACAGGGGAGGGCCAGAGAAAAGAGCCCAAGGGGCTGCATCTGGCCTGTAGTTCTGAGTTTCCATACCTGCACTAAAATCAGTGAGGAGGTCCGGTGCTTCCTATTATTTATACAGGTGCATGGAAAGGGCTTAATTGCAGTTATGTTTTATAGCAACACTTTCTGAATTCTTTGTCAATTAACAGTGGCTGATTTTGCGTTATTTAGCAAAATTATTTATTTTGGTCTTATTGTGCTCTTAAGAGCATGTGTTAGTTCAATACATTAAAATGCTTGCTACAGTTACAGTATGTATTTGATTAAAAAAATCCCATAGACACAAACCAACATCACATATGTTGAAAATAGCAACAGAAACTTTGGAACCAAGTGTGAATTAATTAAGATGATGTAAAGTCATGTCTCAAAGCAGCAGGGCATGGTTGTCTCAGGAAACATGACTGTTTTGTGATGATGAACATAAACTGTGTGTAAAATGAATTGATCAGAAAGCTCAAGACCTCAAACTCAGTGTCTCAGATGTAGCCTATATGCTGGCAGTAAACAAACTTTAAAGCAAAAAATATTTGCAGCATGTGAATCTCATCATCCAATCTAGAAGAAAACATCATCACACTACTGTTTGCCCCAACTGTATAAGTAAATCAAAGATAAATCATTACAGCAGTGAAATTAGCCAAAAAATTCCAGCCTCTTTTCATTAAGAGAAGAGACTGAATTTTATAATATATTATTGTTTAACCAGACTATGGAAACTGCTGTGAATTTTTTTCAAATCATTAAAATAACAAGTTGTGAAGTATACTTGCTTTTAATGACATGCTACTGTTTCCTGCAGAATCTGCTCCAGTCCAATGGTTCTCTGTGCACATAGAAAAGCTGGTGTACATTTTCTTGATATGATTTCAGGTACAGTTTTCAGAAATAAGATTGAAAAGCTAGGGCTGAGTTTCTATTTGCCTTCCCACCCAAAAGAGGAGCAAGGCAACATGTTTCAGCATTTTTTATGTCAACAACAATATGAACATATGATATGAAACAACCAGGGTAGGTAGGCCTTTCATAAGCAACTACATTTATTTTGAACCTTCTAGAGACCACGTGAATACTTCTTTCAAAATGTATGCTACAATGTTTCTTTGTTTCTTTCATCAGCTTCCACTTTTCTTATTATTTCCAGTTTGGTGTCCAGATCTGTAGATCTTTTAAAAAATATATACTCAGAGTAACTGATGAATCACGCTTAATGCTTTCCCCTCTTCTCTCTGTTTTGCTGTTCACACACACTCAGTCAGGGATTCTGGAGGCAGCAGCTGTTTACCTTGCCTGTTATAAGCAGGCACACAGAGCCATAGGATTGGTTAGAGCAGAATCCCATCTTCCCTACCTCAAGTTTTATTGCACTGTCCTGCAGACATGCCACCACACTTCTTTGTTAGAATCTGCTAATGGAAGCATGGTTAAAATCCTGTACTCTGTGCCCACGGAAATATCTTTACTTTTTAGGATGTTGTTATCCTAAAAAATCCCCATAGGATTTGCCGCCCTGAGAAAGCAACTTGGAAGTTAACTTAGTTACAAAAAAGGCAAAAGTGATGTCAGAGCATTTTTAATAAAAGATGTTTTAAACAATGTAGGCAAAATTGCTGGGGAGAAGCTTTGATAAGAACTCTGGAATGACAGTAACATTCACAATTTGGGCCCAATTCAGTGCAAAATTACTATAACATTCCCGGCCAATGCAACATAATTTTTGGAGCCTCCAGTTGTGCTGCAGGTTAAACTGCTGAGCTGCTGAACTTGCTAACCGAAAGGTCTACAGTTTGTTTCCGGAGAGCGGGGTGAGCTCTTGCTGTTTAGGCCCAGGTTCTGCCAACCTAGCGGTTCGAAAGCATGCAAATGTGAGTAGGTCAATAGGTATCATTTCAGAGGAAGGTAACGGTACTCCATGTCGGCCACAAGACCTTGGACGCGTCAACAGACAATGCTGGCTCTTCGGCTTAGAAATGGAGATGAGCACCAACCCCCCAGAGTCTGACACGACTAGACTTAATGTCAAGAGGAAAACCTTTACCTTTACCTTTATAACATTAAGACAAGTAGATGTGTTAGTTGGAGAATGAAAACATGAAACATTTGACTCAGGACTTTAACACACGAGGCTAATAAAAGCCCTATTACAGCAGATTAAAAACTTCTTTGGATGGAGATTACTGCACAATATTGTATCTCTCTTGGAGTCACATTGTACTTGAAAATAAAGGATAGGGGAGATGGGGAAAACATATGCACTGGGCAGAGCAAATACAGATAGGAAGTGAAGCTATGTATTAGACAAATTGTGGATTTTGAATTGACAACTGCACAACTGCAGTGAGGTATGAAAGTTATTATTCCAATGTAAATGTATTTCTGTCTCCTTAAAGAACATGATTGTGATGAGACATCCCGTGATAAAAAATTTTGTGTAGTAAGCATTCTTGGGACCTTATAATGCCACACAATTATAACCACAATTGACAGCCATCCTATGGAATCAGGGAGCTTATGGTTTGTAGAGTCACTAGAAATCTCTGGCTAAAATTTTAAGTGTTCCTCCCTAAATTGCAAATTCCAGGATTCCTTAAGATAGAACCATGAAAATTAAGGTGGAATTGTAGTGCTACGATTGTGTAGTGTGAAAGCACCCTTGGTCTCAAGAATTTCATTGTCTAAACATAGAAAGAAATTGAGGCAGTGCCTATTTTATTTCAGAGCTTTTCTTCCATTTGGTTTTAATATGTTAGGCTCCCTCCCCAAAGTTCAACAAGGCTTGAATTCACCCAAACAAAAACAAAGGCTGTGATAAGGAACCATGTGTACGCGAGTGTATGTATTAAGTGAGCTTAAAGTAAAACATACATACCTTGAAAGCTTTTTCTGATAAGTCCAATTTAGGGGGGATGGGGGGAGTGTAACTGTGAAGCTAAAAGCATGATTGCCACAACAACTTAATCTCAAACACAATAAAACAATTCAAATATGCCATATTAAGGGGTGAGCAGGCAAATTCCATTTGAAGTATGTGGAAAAATCTATCAGCACTGTGGTATTAAGAATGTCTGGATATGTAAGCAAAGCTTCAAATTCTCCCCAAAGTCACCAATTTGATATAGATGAATGATAGCTATTTAAGGACTTGGAGGTGTTACTGAAGAAGCCAACATACTGGCAACTCTTTGTTGATTATTCCTATGTAATGCACTGCTATCTATTACTGTTAAACTGATTATATTAAAAGAAAGATCATCCTCAGTAACTCTTCCTGAAATAATATTTTGAAATCACTAGTAAATGATATATTGTTAAAAAATATTGTTTGTCTCATATTAAATAACTTATCAGTAACTAAAGTTATCTCTTGAAATTCAGAAAAAGCAATAACATTACTCTTAATAAGGCTTTTCCATGTCAAGGGTATTGTAGGTGATACTGACAGTTTAGGTTTTTAGCAAGCATAAATGTAGTAAAAATCACTAAATTACATTTGATGAAACTAAAACAGGCTTGCCAGCTCATCACACTTTTTTTTTTGCTTCTTACAACACTGGGATTCCTCTTTGGTGACAGATCAGATGACACAGGCTGAGGCCCCTCTCTATCTGTGAGTGAAGTGGTGAGGAAGTGTTGCATTCTAGCTTCCTACCCACCACAGTGAGTGAGTTTTCTTTTGGGTCGCTCCAATGGAGCTATCCGTGGTTTTCAGACATTCCTCCCATCTGATGGGGGAGACAGCAATGCACCAATGTGCCTTGCCACGCTTTCCCCTGTCTGGTGTGGGAAGCGACAGGGTGCCAATGTGGCTTGTCCTGATGTCCCCAAGTAATGGGGAAAGAGGGAGGGCGAGCAACTTGCCACAAGGCACCACATGTGCTTTCTGTTTCACCAGTAATTGCGGGCAAAATGGGACAATAGAGGGGAGGGGCTCATCAGTATGATGAGATCCTTAGGCAGCATTGCCAATAGGAAAAGATGATAGGAGTTGTAGCCCAATGATATCTAGATGACTATCCTGCTTTGCTCTATGGTTAATGTTTCCTTAGGTGGGGAATTGGTTGTGGTAATCTCTTTCTAATGGGACCTGGTCAAGAAAGTGAATATTCTCAGGGTGGTTCGTGAGAAGGCCTTACTGGTATTATTTAAACTGTTATGTTTATTCATATCATGATCTGATCACCATGCTCAATATATCCCATATGCATGGGGGTATTGGGATAACCATACAAACGGTTGGCTAGGGTAGATTCTCTCTCACTCAGACTCAGCCCCCCCCCCCCCCCCCGCTCCCGAATCAAAATCCTGACTACGGGCCTGAAGGTAGGTAACACTGCAGCAGTTTTGCTTTTGCTTCCCAGAAAGCGCAGAATCCCATCCCCTCCTCTCTTGTATCCCCTACTAAGTTAATTGAGTTTAAACTGAGGCCCCATCTGCACAAGCTTTAAAATCCAGAATGATTGGGGGCGGGACAGAAATGCACACCCTTGCAATGTTCATTCACATGGAAAAGATATGTTTAAAATAGTGAGGAGAAAATGAGAAATTGGCACTCAGTGTATGGATGCTGCAGAGCAGAAACTTTGGCAGAACATGTGCAGCACTCATGTAAACAGCACCACCTCTGGAAAATTCAGATAAAAGAACCTGATATGATGCTCTCAGGAAGGTAAATAAACACCTTTTCCTTCCCTCCCTGAGAAGAAATTGCTTTCCCCCTTTTGTTTTTATTAGAACATGAACTTCATTGTTGATTCTCATCTGATGTGCCTCTGAATTCTGTGCATTTCTCCAAATGGGGGAAGAAAAAAGTGTTCTGTTCAGCACGAGGGGAGCTTTATGGGCCAGAGGGAGTTTTTTCACTGTCCCTGGAGGATGTGTGGAGACTCTCCAGAGTGGAACTGGATTTCTTTAATCCACATTCTGAACTGGGACATTTTAAAAGCAGTTGAAAATGAGATAGCAGAACTTTTCAAAAGTAACTGAAAAGGCCGGATGAAATGGTTTGTCCAGAAACTATAGTCTAGAAAATTTACTTTTTTGGATCACAATGCCCAGAAACCCCTAACTAGCATGGCCGGCTATTACTAGAATCCTGGGAGCCATATTCTGAAAAAGTAACTTTCCCAAACTCTGCAAAAAAATCATACTAGAACACATGCATGAAAAAGAATTTTTCTTTTTGCTGCTGTTGCTGTTTGCCTTCAAATGAAAAGCTGCTTGAGTTGGTAAACATACAAGGTGGCAGCAAGGTCTTTTAAAAGATTTTGATAGAATATAATAACTTATATAAGGGAACTGAATTGCAGCATTTGTCGGTTATATACTTGGCTACTGTGCTGTGTGTCCCACATATGAATCTTTAACAATAATTCTAGTAGGTACAAAATACAAAAAATCCCACTTCAAAGTACATATATTTAGTTGTTAATTATACTAAATATCCAGTTCTGCAAATCCATCTCAAACCACATCACTTTTTTTGAGCCATGGTCTTTTTTCAGTAAGGTATGAAAGGAGCCTATTGTGTCAACATTTGACACTCTCATTTGAATCAGCCTTTTTTCTTTCAAAATGTTTTAAGTAGGCCAACTTGCACATCAGCATAGTATTTCAGTACTTACATTTCTGCATTTCCATATCTGGCCAATGGTATTGTTTTTCCATTCTTTGTCTAGCAGAATCTTAGCATTTAAGCACTAGCTGTCTGTGCTCCAATTTAACTAAGATTTTCATATTTTTCAATAAAATAAATATGAGTATCAATGGAATATCATTACCAATACTGTCTTTTGTACATCTTCTTCTAGCACTTTAGAAAATACACCCCTGATGTCCCACCAAAAAGTAAATAATCCCAACAGAGATGTGCATTGTCGGCTTTTTCATTCAGAAAAAAATACGACTATTAATAAACGGATTCCTTCAAAAACTGTTTCTTCTCTAATGGCATTGATGTTTTTTTACTTTCATGCCACTGTTTTTGTTGTTTTTGATGATGGAAGTTAGGGACCCAGAGAATATACACCCTAGTTTTCATTGCACCTGTGCATAGGATGGAACTGAATGAGAGAATCCCACAGAGATCCCTCCAGTACCAAGGCTGTCTCCAAATTCCATACTTAACTAAGTATTTTTTTTCTTGTGTGACCAATAGTGCTGTAGAATTTGAAAAGGCACAAATGAAGGGCAAAAGTGAGAAATGTATTAAGAGGAAGGCACATCAAGCCAACCCTGGTTGGGAACGCTTTCTACCTGGAAACCAATGTCCTCACTGTTAAAGAATGTGTGGATCAGGAATAGTCCTCTACAGTCACCAACAGACCCACCACCAACTTGGAAGGCAATCATACTTGGCCGCTAGTGATAGCCTATGATGAATCTTGTGTGACCACCTAAAGAAAAATAATTTAACTATGCACTGCTCATTGGCTAAATAGTCTTCCTTTTCCCCATGCAGCTGATGCCTGGTAATGTAGGTTAGAGGAGTTACAGTTGTGGCAAAATCATGACAAAGCAGTGGTAAATATGGCATGAAACAGTTACCTAACCATAATAATATTGCAATCAGGTTTTGTGGGGACAGGTCAGGAGATTTTACTTTGTCACGTATAAGCTGATATCCAATTCATGCCTTCATGGAGAGGGAGAAGAATTTGTATTGGGGGTCAATACTTTCATTTTACCTTGTCTAGCCATAGCTATATGTTGAAAACTTATACTTGGTCCATATTGAGTTAGAGTATTGTTGTTTAGCTTTTATTATCATTGCATACAGGTTTGTTTCTCATATACTTGGTTACTGAGAGGACATTACTATCATTGGCAGTGAGGCCACAGATGCTGTAGGAGAGACCGGTGGAACTTCTGTATTTTTGTGGTTCAGGTAGATGTGTATTTCCTCTTCTGTTTTTATGCTGGCAGAGTATGAAGATCCCAGCTAAGTTATATCAGTCAGCTGCCAGGAGTGCAGATCCATAGGAACACCTGGTTAAAGCTCCTTTCCATTTTAATTTAAAGTGGCTGCAAGTGATAGCTTATGATGAATCTTGTCTGTTTCTATGAAAGTTTTATATCCCTCTTCGTTCAAAACAACTCTCATCAAAATTTGAAAAGACATAAGATTTCTGGATATACCATATTAGCAAGAGACTCTTACATGGTTGTTGTTATTTTAAATGATAGCTATATAGACAGGGAATTAAAAGTGTTTGAAGTAAGCAAGCAACAAACCAATATGCGAGTCAGTTATATAAGGTGAAATATATCTGTACATTAGGTTGGCATTGATAAGGACAGATGATTGAAAAGTGTGTGAATCAATCGATCAATCAATTAGCAATATAAAGGGAAGAGATTTCCCTTGCACCAGCTGACTCTGAACTCTTACAAAACATACAATGCAGTATAGAGGCCTCCTTCAGTAATACTTCCAGAAGGGTGAGGCGCAGCATGAGAAGGGATAAAAATGCAGAAAAGGAGGGACTGGCTTGGATTCAGATACCTGATTCTGCCTGCGACATCAAGAGAAGACTGTTCTCCATTCCTCAAGAATTGGAGCTGCTTCCTCAAAAGGAAGCCATTAGCATCCAGTTGCCCTTCCTAATGAGTGAAGAGCAGGAGAATACTCATGTTCCAACTGGCCCTTATAAGGTACTAGCTGTGCCCGGCCACGCATTGCTGTGGCGAAGTATGGTGGTATGGGAAATAAAGTATTGAGGAATTGGTGGTAGTTAAGGTCAAGGGTAAAGATTTTCCCCAGACATTAAGTCCAGTCGTGTCTGACTCTGGGGGTTGGGGCTCATCTCCATTTCTAAGCCGAAGAGCCGGCGTTGTCCGTAGACTCCTCCAAGGTCATGTGGGATGACTACATGGAGCGGCGTTACCTTCCCGCCGGAGCAGTACCTATTGATGCACTCACATTTGCATGTTTTCGAACTTCTGGGTTGGCAGAAGCTGGAGCTAACAGTGGGGGCTCTCTCCGCTCCCCCAATTCAAACCTGCGGCCTTTCAGTCCAGAAGTTCAGTAGCTCAGCGCTTTAACACGCTGCGCCATCAGGGGATATTATTTCCTAAAGGCTGTGAATATACAATATTTCTGATTGGTTTTTTTTTGTTTGTTGGAGGCAAGTATGAATGCTGCAATTAGGAAAAATGATTAGGATGTAATGGCCTTGTAGCTTTAAAGCCTGGCTGTTTCCTCCCTGAGTGAATTTTTTGTTGGGAGGTGTTAGCTGGCCCTGATTGTTTCCTGTCTGGAATTCCCTTGTTTTCAGAGTGGTTTTGTTTGCGATATTTTATGTGCTTCTACTGTCTGTGGCCCTGAGAAAACAGAGGATTTGCCAGACTTTGAGGATGGGAATACTTTGTTGGGAGGTGTTAGCTGGCCCTGATTGTTTCCTGTGTGGAATTCCCCTGTTTATTTACTGTCCTGGTTTTAGAGATTATATTGTTCTGCATTATTCTATCCCAGTAATTATTTCATATTAAAGAAGAATCTCATTTATCCAACATTCGCTTATACAATGTTCTGGATTATCCAACGCAGTCTGCCTTTTCATAATCAATGTTTTTGTAGTCAGTGTTTTAAATTCATTGTGATATTTTAGCGGTAAATTTGTAAATACAGTACAGTAGAGTCTCACTTATTCAACATAAACGGGCCGGCAGAATGTTGGATAAGCGAATATGTTGGATAATAAGGAGGGATTAAGGATAAGCCTATTAAACATCAAATTAAGTTATGATTTCACAAATTAAGGACCAAAACATCATGTTAGACAACAAATTTGGAAGAAAAAGTAGTTCAATACACAGTAATTCTATGTAGAAATTACTGGATTTATGAATTTAGCACCAAAATATCATGATATATTGAAAGCAATGACTACAAAAATGCTTTGGATAATCCAGAACCTTGGATAAGCGAGTGTTGGATAAGTGAGACTCTACTGTAAATACTACATAGCATTACTGTGCATGGAAGTACTTTTTCTGTCAAATTTGTTGTATAATATGATGTTTTGGTGCTTAATTTGTATAACGATTACCTAATTTGATGTTTAATTGGCTTTTCCTGAATCCCTCCTTATTATCCAACATATTCACTTATCCTGCCGGCCTGTTTACGTTGGATAAGTGAGACTCTACTGTATATTTCTAATCTTATATTATCTGCTCAGAACTGGATTATCTGAGGCCCCTTCTTCACAGCTGGATAAAATGCACACTGAAGTGGATTATATGGTAGTGCGGAGTCAAGATAATCCAGTGCAAAGCAGATAATATAAGATTATAAATGGGTTATATAGCTGTGTGGAAGGGCCTTGAGTCTACACTGCCATATAATCCAGTGCAAATTAGATAATCTGTGGAAGAAGACTCAGTGAGGCCTAAATCTGCCTGTCCCCTAACTGAAACCTGGCTGTCCCTTGGCTGGTTGCTAGGCAACCAAGTGGGCAGAGATTAGCCCTCTAAACTGGCAGCAATTGGATAAAAAATATTATTGCTCTCACTCTAATTAGGACTTTATTTTTCTTTTCTTTTTGTTGTATCAACCTTGAGGCGTGGATGATGGGTTGTGTTGTCAAATTTTGAGGTTGGGGGGCCTGTAGTTTTGTTTTGTTGGTCGCCGTGATGCCATCACTCTTTTATATATATAGAAAGAAAAGGAAGAGCATTGTCATGCTCAGTGCTAAAGAAAACAACAATGTTGTCTTGAAGGCCCAGAGAAGCAGAAGAGCGAGTCTTGGATACAAAGGGATTACTGATATTGAAAGTAAAGAAGCACATTTTTTTTAAAAAAAAAAATAGCCTACAATGTAATTTAAGACTATCCCTATTTGAAAGGGGAAAATTAGCCAGTTTGCTTGAGATATGAAACCGGAATAATTTGGATTTTTGAAAAGGTTAAGAAATTATTATTGATGCTGAACAGAGAAAATTTTGACAAAAAGTGCATGCACTAAGAACAAAAATACAGAAGGGAAATAAAGGATACACATGATGGAAGTTTTAAATATATAGTCATATATATATATATATATATATATATATATATATATATATATATATACACACACACACACACACACACACACACACACACACACATACACACACACACACACACACATACATTATATATATGATATAAACTGTTTTGATGTATATGCTTATATTGTAAGCCACCCTGAGTCCCCTGATGGGTGAGAAGGGCGGGGTAGAAATGATGTAATAAATAAATAAATAAAAATGTAAGAGCCCAAAATGTGACTGTTGACAGCTTCATTGCTGCAGTTTCTTCCTCCATCTGGGAAGGAAGAGGAGTAAAGGCTGGAAACAAAAGCATACCTTCTGTTTGAAATCATGGACAACTAGTGGCCATTAAAAATATTTGGTTAAGTGGACAGTCTGATTCAGAATGAGGCAGCATTGCATTTTCATATGAGGAGATGTTGGTGGTGACCATAAACATAAAACTATGCATCTAGGTCAGCAGCTTGCAGTCTATTCTGATTCAGCACAGACTCTCTAGGGCCTCTCAGCCAGGAAACACTTTCCCCACTACCTTGATGGTGTCACAACTGTCTTTTCCTTTTCCTGGTGGGCACATGGCATGGCACTTAGGCCTGAGCCATCACAAACCACTAAATCAGCAGGCAGAAAGGAATTGTGGGGCTGCTGGAATGTTTGGATCTGCCAAGAGGAGCTGGTCCACTGGTGGCTCCAAAAGAAACATTTCTCAGTCCTCTTGCATAGATCTATTTTTCCCCTACATAAATATCCCATTCTTGTTATGATGGTCTCTGGGCCAAGCTTCACTTACTACGTTGGAGAACTATATCCCTCTTCTACTGCCTTTTTAATAATTGATTACCGTTGGCTTTAGCGTATATTACTACCTCTTTCCCTAGGGAAAAATTGCCTCCTGCTCAGCTGTAAACTATGTGGTGCAATTGTCCAGGTACTTCTGCTCAAAGAGTAGTGAAAATACTTAATATTAGGTCAAATGCAGTAGCAGTTGCAGCACGTGACCCTGCATTTTCAGTTAAAAGAGCTAGGGCAAGGAATTGTCTCAATAAACAAAGGCACATGCATCATTTTGGCAAGTTGCCTGCACCCAGCTTCTGCCCAAGAACAACACTGTTCATGATGAAGCGTCTGCCATCTAGAGCTGGGCTATTCATTGCTTAGCATCAGTGCTGCTCTTTATATAATTCCAAATCAGCTTTCTTCATCTAGTTGCAACAAAGACGTGGACTTTATTTTGATGCGCCAAGTGACCTACCATTATGACAATGCTTTCCTAATCTTCATCATAACTACGGCATATTCACAGTATAAGGTTAAGATAATGTAATGGTAACTGAATCTTGGTTTCTGCTAGTTTAGAAATTTAAAATCTGAGTGTAAATGTTTATGTTCAGATTTGTTTTGCTACCCCAACTTTCTAAAATAATGTCTGTTTTGCTTATTCAGCAAGAAAGTGGAATCAATTTAAAAAGCTGTAAAATGTAAGGGAGAAAAGAAAAAAAGAAAGAAAGAACTGATAATCGATTGGATCTAGATGCAGTCATGCTTACAGCAGATCCATAGAAATAAATGATACTTATGTTAGAAACACTATCTGCCCCGAGCATGACTAAGTCTGGACCTAGTCCAATTAAACTATCTCAGGGAAAAATGAAAATTGGTTGACTCATTAGGAATGTACAGGGCTCTTTGGGGCTTTTGAAAACGTTTAATATGAATTTAATCTGCTCTGCCTCACAAATACTTCCTGTTGACTGCATTAAACCTTTCAATTTGCTTCCACATCAATAGTACAGATTTGCAAAGGACTGGACTAGTTACCAATGCAAGCAGTTTACTCTGCATTGTGTCAGTTCATGATATTGTGGACCATCAATTTATTTCACCATATTCTGAGTGCCAAAAAGAAAAAAGAAGGAAGGAAGGAAGGAAGGAAGATATAGTGTTTTGATTATGAAGGATAAGATAAAGAATTTGAATCTGTGTAATCCATTCGCTAACCTTGGGCAAATCACACTCTCCTAGTTCCAGGGAAAGGCCATGGCACTCCCGGTCTCCAAATAAATCTTTCCACAAACCCCTATAGTTTAGCTGTGCATTTTAAGAAAAGACTGAGGAATGGACAACCTTTGTGTCAGAGTAAAGTGCCTGTCTTGTTTACTGAGTAATTCCTGATTACCTTCCCAGGAAATATGAGTATCCCGCAACACAGTTAATAAAACTCTTATCTGGCTATATATTTTGCCAGATATCTTTCCCTCTTTTGTTCTTGTCTCTCTTGTCTACTTTACAATTGTACCCCTTGCGGGAGTGTTTTTGGACCTTGTTGCATGTCCAATCATGTCCTGCTTGAAAGCATCCAAGGACAAAGAGATTAGCTTTTGACTTTGCTTTTAAAATTAGTCATTACTTCAGTATTAAAGTCATTGGAAAGTTTTGAGATTCACAGACGAGGTGTGAGGGTATCATTAACAAGGAAGCATGTGGCAACATGCAGGCCAGAGCAGGGAGTCATGAGGTTCAAAATGACTTGCTCATGATGCAATTTGGAAGCAATATGGTTGGCATCTTGATGCTGAAAAGGTTGGTGATGTGCACATGCTGCTTCCCTCAGCCATGGCTTCCTTCCCGAATGTTTGGTTTTAAATGTTGTATTCACAGTAGCACAAGGAGTTCTCTAGTACAGAATTTTTAAATACCTCATACTATAAATCCCACAATCCTATACAGCAAAGTAATGGCAGGTTAGGTTGTGTGCACAGTACACAGTTATAGAAATTTGGTACTCACAACAGGTTTTAATAAACTCTGCAGGACTGTTTCTGCATATGTAAAAAGAGGAGCATAGAAAAGTGAGCAGGAGTCTCAGTAATGTTGTACTTTTTCACACATCAAGGAGCTTGAGGGCAAAAACCTCTTTTGATGTAAGAAATCTTTTAACTTTCCTGGGACAGTGTATGCATATGACTTCAAACTGAGTTATGGTGACCCCGTGAATTTCATAGGGTTTTCTTAGGCAAAGAATACTCAGAGGTGGGTTTGCCAGTTCCTTCCCCTGAAATATAGCCTACAGCACCTGGTGTTACAGACAAATATTTTCTTTATCTGACCTCTCTCTGAGTCATAAATATGTTTGTCATCAAACATCTTAGATAGTGAATCTCAACTACTGAAACCTCAATTAACATTTGGTCTCTGCCCAAACTTTCTAGGAACTGCTGCTTTTAATCTTGTTCTGGAAATGGGCCAGACGGCATTGCAGAATTTCTGCAGGTGCGGCAATTCTGGCCCCGTGCCCACATGATATCCTCATTGTAAAGATATTAAAACATGCTAATTGCTTTGGCTGCACACTTCCAGATTGATAGGATTTGAATATGACTCTCAAGACAGAGTAAATTATCTCACATCTGTAGAGTTTGGAGAGCTTGGGTCCCTTAGCATAAGGAAATACATACAAATTTTGATGGCAGCCTTAATTTTTTTTTTCAGGAAAGAAGGAACAATGTATTTTCTAGTAAACTCATAAGTTGTAAACAGACACCATAAATGTACACTGGCATTTCAGATTCCTTCCATTTCATTAGTTTTAAAATTGATTGTATTTTTAAAAAAGAAATATGATTGTTTGCATATAGGGAATTGCGGTTGCCTTCAATCTGTGGTTTGTGCATCCTGGAAGTCTTAGTTTGAGTACAAATCTAGTCATTCCAAATTGATTACACAAACGCTATAGATATTTAATTTCTCTGGTGTTTATAATATGTGGTGTAGCTGATTAGATCCTTCGATTTTGTGGTTGACCCAGCAGTTTATAATTCAGCAGGTCATAAACTTTTAGATGCATCCATGTCTCATAAACAGAATGTTGGAGTTATTGTTGTAAGTCCAATTAAACCTTTCCAAAGTTGCTTTTACTCAAAAAAGTCTCTGAGACATGCTTTGTCTGGAATCAGCTGTTTTCCAGTTTTGCTTTTATAGAAAGTATTTATTTTGTAACTTTGCCATCATTTTTAAAGCAGAACATTAATAGTTGGAGGGCATTTCTGAAGGAAGGGAATTAAAAGTAGAAAACCTCCCAAGCAATGAGAAATTCATACTGAGTTATTTGACACACCGCAACTAGGCACAAGAAACTGAAGCTGAAAAGGTAATAAAACTTTGGCAGAAATTCTCCATTGAATATTAAGTCTTCCCTTTGGCAAATTAAAATCTGAAAGTGATGGAAATGTAGGCCAGAAATCCTTCTAAGAACTTGTGCATATTCCTTTCCCCAGTGGATCTAATGCATTGAATTATTCCTTGCACATAGCAGCTGTGTTAACCAGGTACCAACACTTTAGTTAGATCTATGATGTACCAAAGAGTTTGGAATAGAAACATATGTAACCATGTGTGATTGTTTATTTTACTTGTTTTCTTTACTTATGTGACAGATTTTGCTCAAAACTGGGGTCTCAAGGAAAGCCTGCAATAAAACTGAAAACAAGCACAAATTAAAAATACAAAGGCTCAATTTGCATTGACCAATTAATGCAGTTTCAAACTGGTATTTTAAAAAAGTGCAAATGATTACATAGGAAAACCTGTAACCAGTTTGAGAATTGGATGGTGATTACACAAGCCCCAAAGTACTGATATGTATTGGCTTGCTTTTGTGGGAGCTTGTCTGGCTACCACAGCTTGAAACTAGTTTTGAACTGCAATACATTGTCAGTGTAGATGGATCCAAAGAGTGATATGTTAAAATATGTAATGCAAAATAAAATCTGCACGTTGGGGTTAATGTAGACCAGAGATGTCAAACTTGTGGCCCTCCAGATGTTTGAGCTTCCAATTCCTAGAAGCTCTAACCAGCTTGTCCAATGACCAGGAATTCTGGAGACTGAAGTCCAAAACACCTGGAGGGTCACAAGTTTGACACCAATGGTGTAGACAGTTGGACTGGCTCTAATTCAATCTAGTCCACTGTTCATATGGGCAGACAACATCATCCCCTTTTCTCTGTGCCCTGCAGTATGGGGACATCACCATCATGTCACCCCTCTTCATTCTTCACTTCACAAAGCTGAACAAACACAGTTCCTTCAACTCTTTCAAATGTGTTTTTTTATCCGTACCTCTTATCATCCTTGTTGCCCTTCTCCAACTTCCCCATATCCTTCAAGTCATTGTTTTATTTTCTATACTGGTCGATTTTGTTAGAACTAGAATAGATTCTGTCTAACTTGAAATATATCTATTTGTGTACCATCTGTTTCTGATGATGTATTTCTTCCAAGAGCTCTGAGTGCAGCTTCCACTTCAGATTCTAAATTGGAGGCTCATCTTCAAATTGTTCTTCCTTGAATGAATCTGACATATTCTCTCTCTCTCTCTCTCTCTCTCTCTCTCTCTCTCTCTCTCTCTCTCTCTCTCTCTCTCTCTCTCTCTATATATATATATATATATATATATATATATATATAATTCTTCAGTGTACAGTCATCCCTACACATGTGTGCATTTCTTTTGTAAATTTGATTATTCACAGATTTGATTAAAATGTTCTCTCTAGGAATAGATCTTCCAATGTGATTCTATGTGTAGCTTTCCCAAGTCATGGCTAGAGGACAGAGGCTTGTAGAAAGACCAACTCACTACGAGTATTTATGTTCTCCAGGGTGATTCAACCACAGACTCATGCTGAAATACCCAGGAATTCAGCTGGGACCTCTCCTATTGTCCAGGAATTCCCAAAGGTGATTGACTGAATATTTAGTCTAGCTAGATATTCCTTGTTTATATATTTTGGACTTCAGTTCTCTTACTGCTTCATTTTTCAAGAGCAATGTGATTTTCTTTTCTTTCTTTTTTTTGGGAGGGGGGATGACAGACTGTTGGAAGGAAGGTGCTGAACAGTTGTCTTTTTCTGACCAGTTAGGATTTTACCATCTTCTCAATTCAGTGGCTCTACCCTTTCCTTATTCTTCCTCTTGCTATGAATAGAAACAAAAACATCTTTTAATCATTTTTAACTTCTCTAGCAAAACTGACCTCATTCTGAACTTTAGCTTTTCTTTCTTACTACAAAGGCTGGGTATTTCTTTGAATTCATATTTAGACACTCCTTCCTCCTCCTTCTATTTCTTATACATGCATTTTAAATCTCAGCTCATCTGAAAGTTTATTGTACATCAATTCTGGTTTCCTTAGACAACTCCAGTTTTCTTCCTCATTCGAATAGCTTCCATATCTCATCTTTGCATACTGAACTCTATTGCCTTGGAGCATTTCTGACCATGGGATCTCACCCAGTAGTTCCCTAAACCTATCAGCTTAGAAAACTGTTTTTTCAAAGTCCAGAGTGCGTATCTTATTAAAAAGCAGAACATTTTTATTGTGGCCAATGACCAGCATTAAAAGATCCAGTATAGCATGAGTAAAACATACATTTAGGCATTAAAATACAACTTAAAGGGTGAGTTTTAAAAAAGTGCTAAGTATGAGACTTAAAATAGCATTAATAGCTAGTATATTTAAATAGCAATGTCAGCAATGATAAAAGCTAATATAAAATAATAAAACCTTTAGAGACTGCACCAACAAGCTATTGCTGATGAACAAATGCTTGCAACAGGAGAAAAGAATCTGGGGGGGGGGGAGGTATGAGCATATAGGGAACACGTGGGGGGACAAGGACGGTGGGGCACAGTTAAACACAAGTCCAAATACTAGGGATTGGGAGCACTAACTATAACTGTTATTACAAGTTTCCAGTAAGTTAAAATGCTAGCTCATTGTACTGATAATCACTTGACAAATTTTAAGCACTGCTGCATAGAACTTACCAACTTTATATGTTGTAACAGCGTTGGCATCCAAGAGGACCATGGTGGTGTGAAATTGTCCTGAGTGCCCTGGGTGTTTGTAAAACAGTGGTGATATGAGAATATTATGAATGTCTCTGTAAAACAGACACTGCAGAAGTACATGTTCTATTGTTTCTATATGTCCAGAGTCATAGGGGCACAGTCTTTTTCAGTATGGGGTCTTCCGATATTGACCTTTGAATATGGCAGATGGGTGCTCATAACATTATGCCACGTATCTGACTATGTTTGACTTTTTTGTCCTCTGCATAACCATTTCAAGGAAAATTTGGTCATTGCCACTGTCGATCGGCTCTTTTCTGCTAATTAGGATCAAATCCAAAATAGATGATTTCCTTGTTGCCTCATTCACCCCCCATACAATGGAATTATCTGCAAGGCAAGTGAAGAATTTCTTGGACTTTAAATTTCAGGCAGAATTTGTCTTCAAGTAAATATTAGAGTGGTACAAGTCTCCCATTATTACTATATGTCTTCTATTTGAATATTTTGTCATTTGTTCAACAAAGACATCATCCAAATCTTCAATCTGGCCCTTAGGCTTAATCTTTCACTATAGGGAATTGAAGGGAAGAGCCGTCTCCTATTATGTGAGCCAGTGTGGTATAGCAGTTTGAACACTGGAGACCAGGATTCAAATATCCACTAAGGCATGGAAATCTACTGGATGACCTTGGCTAAGTCATACTCAGTCTTAGAGGAAAACAAGAGTGACCCTCCTAAACAAATTGTGCAATGAAAATGTGATAGGGTCATGGTAAAGTTGCCCTAAGTCAGAAATGATGAAGGTACACTACTATCACCATTGCCACCACAACAACCCGCAGTATGATGTCACTGTTAGTTTGCTCCCTTTTAATGAACTTCCTTATTTGGAAGATAAATGACCAGGTAATAGCAGGTGCTGTAGGAAAGCAATAGCAAATCTTTGAACTCATCTTGCCAAGAAAACCCTACAATCAAGTCACCTTGATTTGAAGGCACATGGCAATGACAGAGTATAGCTGACCAAAATTATTCTGTTTCCCAACTTTTTTTTTAAACCCACCCAAACCCTCACATAGCACACTAGCTTGAAAGTTTACATAAAATAAATTCAAGCAAATTTTGCACAGACAGGGCTATGCCAGTATTGTTTTCAACTCTAAATTTCCCTCTAAGAATCTGGTATGGTGCCAAATCCTTAAATTGCCTTTTAAACTCAAGTGACATTGAGAAGCAATTTGAGGGTTCTTTGGCAGAAGGGCCCAAGATGAAAACTATTGGAAAAATATAGTGCACAAATGGATGTTATGTATTCCCCTCTGGACCAAAGTCTGTCAATTTCCAGTACCGAATGAATAAATACATGAAAATCATGAAAGGCATTTTTGTTTGCTCTAAGCACTGAATATTTGGGGTAAGGAAGATCATTAATATTCCTTCATGCCTTTGGGGCCTTGATTAATGTCTTTCCACACTCTTCATGACTTTCTCCCCCCCTCCCTGGAAAACATACTTGGCATTTAGGCGTTTTAAAGCAATTTCCTTCTTTGCCCTCACCTGGGAGCTCGGCTGTCCCAAAACCTCCTCCTGACCCCAGTATTGTGTTTTCATTTAAAACAGGGGTATGTCTATAAATGTCAGCCATACAGGGCAATTAGAAGTTTGAAAGAGCTGTAACATAAACCAGCATTATAGTGAAATAGATACCACCTTAAAGCTGCCTGCAATTCACTTGCTCTTGGAAAGACAATATCCTGCCATTCTCCCATGGTGGCCTTGAATAGAACACATTTGACTGGGACTTGACCCATAATTCAGATAAGCCACTGCACGGCTTGAAACAAAAGAGAAACACAAGCAAGAAAGGAGCCCAGCAAATTGGGCTGGATGTTTGCCAGCGGGAGGCAGAAATGTGACACTAGGTTTAGGTCTTAATAGCTGCCTGGACTGCTGTTGGAGAAATCCAAAGTTATCCCTTGCTTCTCTGTGTTTGCAAGGCAGAAGAAGGCAACTGGGACTGAGATAATGTTCCCACAATGTTTTATATTAATAGACATTATGTCTATATTAATAGACATAATCGTTAGCAATGGTCTTGATAAAGACCTTTGGTGTTCATCCATTTGTAGAGAAAAAAAAGCACACTTCCAATTTAAAAGGATTAAAAGCAATGCTTTTGGGTTTGAAAAAGTTAGCCATTTACAAGAAATGCCCAGGGGACACCCGGCTGTATTTACTCAGTCTTCAAGGAGGCTCTTTCCATGTCCCCCTGTGATCAGATTAGAAACCTTGTTTTATGTCATGTTTTCAGGTGAGGTGAAGCTGATGGAGTTTAAGAGAGAGCAGTACCCTAACTGTGAACTGTTTGTCAAGGGAAACTGGACTAGCACTTTTCTCTGTTGTCTTTTAGACAATTAATTAAACCACCAGACATATCTGCAGGGCCGGTCCAACAATGGAGGCCGTTTAAGCGGCCGCTTCGGGCGCACGTCAAGGGGGGCGCTGTTGAGGCTCCCTCTCGCACTCCTCGGCCCACTCGCACATCTCTCGCACTCGGCCCACTCGCGGCCCTCTCGCACTCGGCTCAATCGCGCCCCTCTCGCACTCGGCCCACTCACGCCTCTCTCACACTCGGCCCACTCACGCATCTCTCTCACTCGGCCCACTCGCGCCCCTCTCGCACTCGGCCCACTCACGCATCTCTCTCACTCGGCCCACTCACGCCCCTCTCGCACTCGGCCCACTCACGCATCTCTCTCACTCGGCCCACTCGTGCCCCTCTCGCACTCGGCCCACTCACGCATCTCTCTCACTCGGCCCACTCACGCCCCTCTCGCACTCGGCCCACTCGCACCTCTCTCTCACTCGGCCCACTCGCACCTCTCTCTCACTCGGCCCACTCGTGCCTCTCTCTCACTCGGCCCACTCACACCCTTCTCGCACTCGGCCCACTCACGCCTCTCTCTCACTCGTCCCACTCACGCCCCTCTCGCACTCGGCCCACTCACGCCTCTCTCGCACTCGGCCCACTCGCGCCTCTCTCTCACTCGGCCTACTCGCGCCTCTCTCTCACTCGGCCCACTCACTCCCCTCTCGCACTCGGCCCACTCACGCATCTCTCTCACTCGGCCCACTCACGCCCCTCTCGCACTCGGCCCACTCACGCCTCTCTCGCACTCGGCCCACTCACGCCCCTCTCGCACTCGGCCCACTCACGCATCTCTCTCACTCGGCCCACTCACGCCCCTCTCGCACTCGGCCCACTTGCGCCTCTCTCTCACTCGTCCCACTCATGCCCCTCTCGCACTCGGCCCACTCACGCCTCTCTCGCACTCGGCCAACTCGCGCCTCTCTCTCACTCGGCCTACTCGCGCCTCTCTCTCACTCGGCCCACTCACTCCCCTCTCGCACTCGGCCCACTCACGCATCTCTCTCACTCGGCCCACTCACGCCCCTCTCGCACTCGGCCCACTCACGCCTCTCTCGCACTCGGCCCACTCACGCCCCTCTCGCACTCGGCCCACTCACGCATCTCTCTCACTCGGCCCACTCACGCCCCTCTCGCACTCGGCCCACTCACGCCTCTCTCTCACTCGGCCCACTCACTCCCCTCTCGCACTCGGCCCACTCACGCCTCTCTCTCACTCGGCCCACTCACTCCCCTCTCGCACTTGGCCCACTCACGCCTCTCTCGCACTCGGCCCTCTCGCCCTTGCAGCCCTCTTGCCCCTGAACAAGACCTGAGGCCAGGCCTCTGGGCCTGCTGCTCCACCTGCACCCTTCCTGGATTCCTCCCGCAACGCCCGGCAGCCCTCCGAGGCTGGAAGGAGCTCTGGCAGGTCGAGCAGGCCTGTGCCCCTGCCATGCACCTCCTTGGGGACCCTCTCAGCCATGAAGACGGGGCAGGTAGGAACCCGTCCCTGTTCCCAGCATTTCGCCAGGCATGTCTCCAGGGCAGGCCTGGGCCAACTTGGCAACTGAGGGGGGAAATGGAGGGGCCTGAGGCTGGGTTGCTGCAGGTTTTTCAGCTGCCTGGCCATGTTCCAGAAGCTGGAACATGTGGGCCTACTCCTAGGATTTATAGTTTCCTAAGGCCCCTTCTTCACAGCCATAGAAGACAGATTATCAAGGCAGATAATCCACATTTTCTGCTTTGAACCAGATTATATGCATCCACACAGCCATATAATCCAGTTCAGAGCAGATAGTCTGGATTTTATATGGCAAGGTATGGGTTCTTCTACATAACCATATAATTGAGATTATGAAGGCAGATAATCCAGGTCATATGCACTGAACCGGATTACATGCATCCACACAGCCATATAATCCAGTTCAGAGCAGATAGTCTGGATTTTATATGGCAGGGTATGGGTTCTTCTACATAACCATATAATTGAGATTATGAAGGCAGATAATCCAGGTCATATGCACTGAACCGGATTATATGCATCTACACAGCCATATAAAGCAGATAGTCTGGATCAGAGCAGATAGTCTGGATCTTATATGGCAGGGTATGGGTTCTTCTACATAACCATATAATTCAGATTATCAACGCAGATAATCCACATTATCTGCCTTGAACTGGGTTATCTGAGTCTACACTGCCATATAATCCAGTTCAAAGCAGATAACCTGCATTTTATATGGCAATACAGAAAGGGCCTAAGGGTATATTGTAGTGTATATTGTAGTGGTGTACTTCAGAGGGATGCATATATCTCACCAAAGGGCAGCTGCACTTTGGAATTAATGCAGTTTGACTCCAATTTCATTGCCATGGCTCAATGCTATGAAACCCTGGGAATTGTAGTTTTATAAGGTCTTTAAACCTTCTCTGCCAAATAGTTTAGATGCCTCACCGAACTATAACTCCCAGGATTCCATAGCATTGAGCCGTGGCAGTGAAAGTGGAGTCAAACTATGTTAATTCCACGGTGCCTCACTTCTTCCAATGGAGAAATAAAGATACAAGTGCCAGTTAAGTCCAGTGGATTTCTTTATTCATACCAGGGGTCCCCAAACTTTTTAAACAGGGGGCCAGTTCACGATCCTTCGGACCGTTGGAGGGCCAGACTATAGTTGGCCACCGAGCAATAATAAATATATATATAAATAAATAATAATAACAATAACAATAAAAAAGAGGGTTGGAAGACACCCTTTGGGCCATTGAGTCCAATCCCCTTCTGCTTTGTGCATCGAAAGCACAAGCAAAGCACCCCTGACAGATGACCACCCAGCGTCAATGTGAAGAAGAAGAAGAAGAAGAAGAAGAAGAAGAAGAAGAAAGAGGTTTGGAAGAGACCCCTTGGGCCATTTAGTCCAACCCCCTTCTGCCTGTGTGCACCAAAAGCACAAGCAAAGCATCCCTGATAGATGGCCACCCAGCCTCAATAATAATAATAATAATAATAATAATAATAATAATAATAATAATAGGATTGGAAGAGACCCCTTGGGCCATTTAGTTCAACCCCCTTCTGCCTGTGTGCACCAAAAGCACAAGCAAAGCATCCCTGATAGATGGCCACCCAGCCTCAATAATAACAATAATAATAATAATAATAATAATAATAATAATAATAATAATAATAATAATAATAATAGGATTGGAAGAGACCCCTTGGGCCATTTAGTCCAACTACCTTCTGCCTCTGTGCACCAAAAGCACAAGCAAAGCATCCCTGATAGATGGCCACCCAGCCTCAATGTTATTATTATTAATAATAATAATAATAATAATAATAATAATAATAATAATAATGGTTGTAAGAGAAGAAGAGACCCCTTGGGTTACTTAGCCCAACCCCCTTCTGCCCTTGTGCCGTGGGGCTGGATAAATGGCTTCGATGGGCCGCATCCGGCCCCCGGGCCTTAGTTTGGGGACCCCTGATTCATACCATATGGAGAGGGGCAGATTTCTCGCCCTTTTCATGATATTGTTTAAACTTCCACTCTATGTCTAATTTTTGTTTTGTGTAAGGTAAAGGTAAAGGTTTCCCCTGACGTTAAGTCCAGTCATGTCTGACTCTGGGGGTTGGTGCTCATCTCCATTTCTAAGCCAAAGAGCCAGTGTTGTCCGTAGACACCTCCAAGGTCATGTGGCCAGCATGACTGCATGGAGCACCGTTACCTTCCCGCCGGAAGTGGTACCTATTGATCTGCTCACATTGGCATGTTTTCGAACTACTAGGTTGGCAAAAGCTGGAGCTAACAGCGGGCGCTCATTTCGCTCCCGGGATTTGAACCTGGGACCTTTCGGTCTGCAAGTTCAGCAACTCAGTGCTTTAACACACTTCGCTACCGGGGCTCCTTTTTGTTTTGTGTATTTTATGGAAATATGTTTCCATATGTATATTTTACGGAGTGTTTTTAAATTATTATGTGTTCTAGCAATGTTGTCAACCGTCTTGAGCGGGTAAGAAATAAAATTATCATTATCATTATTGAGTTGCTGTGCATTTTCTGGGCTGTCTGGCCATGCTCCAGAAGCATTCTCTCCTGACATTTCACCCACATCTATGGCAGGCATCCTCAGAGGTTGTGAGGTTGAGGCAAGTGTGAATGTTGCAGTTGGCCACCTTGATTAGCATTGAATGTCCCTCACATATTCATAGCTGGCTGCTTCCTGCCTGAGGGAATCTTTGTTGGGTGGTGTTAGCTGGCCCTGATTGTTTCATGTCTGGAATTCCCCTGTTTTTGAGTGTTCTTTTTTTACTGTCCTGATTTTATTTATTTATTTATTTATTTCCCATACTTGTGTCCTGCCCTTCTCACCCTGAAGAGGACTCAGGGTAGCCTCACAACTGCCAACAATTCGATATCCGATTGTTTTGGGGGGGGGCGCCAAAATTCTGTTCGCTTACACTTGAAAATTACCTTGGGCCGGCCCTGCATATCTGCAATCCAGTTGTAAGGTTCCTGTAGAAGCATTGCTGGAAAAACTGAATTCCAGTCTCAGAGAAGTGGGATCCCCTTCCCCTTAACACCACTAAAAGATTCACATGCTGTAACCTTTCCAAACAACATATTTGGAGATAGCTGTGCTGCCTATATAGCAAAATATAATAAATTCCAAAATATATAAAACAGTGATCTATTTATTGGACAAAAAGCCATGAGTGGAAAATGTGATGGACTTCCAAACCTTGATCATAATTTTAACCAAGTTGAAAATTTAGTTTAGCTCTGAAGTTGGTTGAAATGCATCTAGTTTTCTTTGCTTTTTCAAACACCCCTTTGGATTTAACCTTGAAACATGAAGGCCCAATATATGGATCTTAACAGGAAAACATTACCAAAACAAATGCATTTAAGAACAAAAATGAACAAAAACATCCATTGAATGCAGTTTCAAGATGACTTGAAACTGTGGTAGCTACAAAATGCATGTTGCCAGTTCTCACTGCAGCAAGGATTGAAGGGGTAACAGTGCATTAAAAAATCACAGGAAAGTCTGAGATACTCCCTTCAATGCACTGCAGCAGATCCCAATAAGTCACAAGTCAAAATCAACTCCACAAAAATTGGAGCATATTGTAGACACCCGCCTTTCACTGAAGTGGTTTGTACAATTCAGAATACAGGAATAAAGGGCTACTGAAAAATGCCCCAAGGGCATGGCTGGCTAGCAGGAGGTCAGTTGAGCTCCTGGGATGGGTAATTGATTGCCTACACTTCTAACTGTCTATTTCCCCCTTTCTTTACTTATACCTACAGAGCACTGAAGAAAAAAAGCCCCACAGAACAGTTTGAGGTCAGCTTCCATGGTTAATGTACTGTAATCACCATCCTGGCCACAAACCCATTTCCAGATCTGTCAGTCTAATCACCCAACAGTAAAACCAGTTCCTCCTAAACCCATTCCAAGCTGTAGTAAATGCTCAGTGTAGAAGGGCCCTTAAGCACAACTGACAGAATGGCTGTATCAGTTTGCCTGCTTAAATTTTTTGTTTTAGTCATTTATGCTTCTTTGAATCTTTTTAATTCTACAGCCCAAGCAAATAAATATCTTATCCCCTTTTCTAATGTATGATATTTTGTCATGGTTGTGTTCTCGCCTTACAGTGGATCTTTTTGTTCATTTTTGTTCCTTATAAATGCATTTGTTTTGGTAATGTTTTCCTGTTAAGATCCATATTCTTGGAATGAGATAATATTTGAGACTTGGGGCACCTTTGTAATGTTTAGCAGTCTGTAAAACTGGAACGTCTAAGAAAACATGCTGTGAGTTGGCGGAAAGTAAATTTCAGCCACAAGATTTTGAGTAACAGTTCAAATATCATCTTAATCACAAATGCATTGGATTTAATTTACACATATTACTGTTTTTCAGTATCAACCCTATTTCTCTCCACAATTCAAAAAGGATATTGACAAACTAGAACATGTCCAGAGAAAGGTGACCATGATAGTACAAGCTCTGGAAACCAAGCTCTGTGAGGAACAATTTTGGGAGTTAATTATATTAGAGAAGAGAGATTGGGAGGTGATATGATAGTCATATTTAAATTTCTGAAAAGAAGTCACACAGAAGATGAAGCAAGCTTTCCCCCCTTCTTTCTTCAGAGATGGAGGGCACTTCCAGACATATATTAAACTCACTTCAGAGAAAGTTTAAGAAACACACTCTGAAGCGGGTTTAAGTCCCCACAACCCAGGAGAAACAATGGGCTTTCCTGTGGGTTTTCTCCATTGCAACGTTGTAACTATCATGCTGCAATGGGAAGACTCCAAACCCCCTCTAAAAGCCTTAAAATAAAGAAAACCTTAGCGAGATGCCATTAAACTTTTCTGGAGCTTCCTGGAATGTACCACTCATGTGCGAGGTGGCAGCAGGGATAGGAGCGATTTCCCTCCCTTCCTGGCACATCCTTGGTATGTTGCAGGATGCTCCAGAGAGGCCTAATGGCAGCCCAGTGAGGTTTATTTTTAAGACTTTGGAGAGGGGTTGGGAAGGGGGTGGGCTCCAGAAGCTCAAAAGGTACTAGATGGGTGTGGGGACTGACCCTTGGGTAGTCGCAAGAATATCCAGGGGTCAGTCCCCACAGGGCCCATAGTCCATTGGAACTGAGCTTTTCACAAAGGCCCAAATCTAATGGACTATCTAATTAATTCAGGATAAAGCAGGGTTTTCCTGCTTTGTCTCGAATTAATTCGCTTTTACCAGAAGTGTCGTAAAAGTGCGAGAGCTTGCGCAATTTGGGCCCTATCTGGATGGCCACTAAGGGTGCATCCACACTGTAGAATTAATGCAGTTTGACAGCATAGCTGGATGCTGGTAAATCTTGGGATTTGTAGACTGGTGGGGCACCAGCACTCGTGATTCCATAGCTTTGAGCCAGGGCTGTTACAGTAGTGTCAAACAACATTAAATCTATAGTATAGATGCACTTGAGGACACAAACCAATTGATGCAAATTACAGGGGAGAAAAATCCATCTAAATTTTAGGAAGAACTTTTTGACAATAATAGATGATCAATAGAAGAAAAGACTATTTTGAAAGATAGAAATCTTTAAGCTTAGGTTGGACTGCCATCTTTCAGGAGTGCTTTAGCTGTATATCTGAAATGGCAGGAGGTAGGACTAGATGCAGTCCCTTCCAGCTCTAGCATTCTATTGGGATGGTAGGAAACCTTTGGCCCTCCAGATGTCTACAATACCACAATCCCTGTTGATTGACCATAGTGCTTGGGGTTTGTAGGGATTAGAATTTCAAGTCAAAACATCTGGAGAATCAATGGTTCTCCATGAAGGGATCATGATACTGGTCCACTTACACTTCATGATATTGGCCAAAATGGTCAGGTGATCTATTTTCAACATGTAATTTGAGAACAGCAAAGCAACATTAATCTACTTTGATGGTTGAATAAACTTTAACTCTGCATGTGGTAGAGGGGAAAAACCTGGGGTGCACCTACACAGTAGAATTCATACAGTTACCCCACTTTAAACTGCCATGGTTCAATGCTATGGAATCATGGAGTTTTAGTTTGGTGAGGAAAATTGTGCACACAGCTTTTCTCTTTCAAACTTCGTTTTCACAATAACTTTGCCAAACAGGTCAAATTGAGAGAGAGTGCAACCAAAGTCACTCACTAAGGACCTCATCACATTAGGTGTTGGCTCCGAAACTATATCTTGTAGTTTGACCTTTGGACTTGTGGCCCAAGTGGGGAATGCTTCAATGTTGACATTATTATTATTATCTTCCCCATCAGAGTGTCACAGATGAGCTACTTTTTTTTGGCAATGAGAGTGTAACAGAATTACATTTCAAAAATAAAGTATCAGGTGGTGCCAGGTGGGTTTTGGGGTTTGGTAAATAACATTTTCTTGATATCTTTAGGTCAACTTGATGGCAAGATAATAAAAAGGACAATGTGTTTCATTACAAATATCTCTTTAAAGTACGTTTCCAAACTCAGAATATGTTACCAAGCTGTGCAACCATGTTACACAATGTTTTGCAGTTTATTATGCCTGTTCACAATCAAAACTGGTACTGCTCCACTAAAACGTCATAATCATTATTGTAAACATTAATCGCTCTGTCTTCTATGGAAAATAAGTAGAAAAATGCTGGGCAGACAAAGTGACTTCTATACAGGTCTGGAAAAACCTTGTCAGAGAAGGCAGGATGCTACCATTCCATTGGGCTCTTCTGTTTCTGCTTGATATTCAACCATGCAATTAGCTAACATTATGTGGGTGTTCTTGAGGTTTTCCAGCCATTTCCAAATGTATTGCACACTTTAAGTTAACCTGACCACAGTTTGCTTCATAAGCAGATTTCTTTGGTGGCCTGAAAGATCCAAAGCCCACTAGAAGTCAATGAAAAATTCCTATTGTCTTCAAAAGGGACCTACAGCAAATTTCATGTCTGGGAATTAACTATCTGGCAAAATGCTACTGTTTCTGGATATTTCAGGATCTCAGCAGTTAACTGGACTAGACTTCAGTCCTGGGAACAGAGGTGTGATACTGATGTCCATGGATGTATAGATATGATACAAGCTGCTGAGAAGCATGGCAGAAATTCTCTAGAAAGCTAATTTCTCACATCTTGTTTATACTTTAAATGCCTACTGCGAATAGAGAGTATTCACTTGTAGTATAAATAAACTCTGGAGCAGAATAGCCCCAATAGCAAATATTTACGTTTTTTATATTGTGTTTTAATATTGATGTTTCATGGAGCAAAGAAGAGAACAAGGCAATGAAACAAGGCAATGAAACAAGGCAATGATTCCAGAGCTCCCAGACAAAAACACAAGAAAAACCAGGTAAGATGGAATTCTGCTGAAGCCAGAAACTCTATTCCATGAATACAGAACCACAAACAGATACCAAAGGGTGTGTATTAGGATCCACAGGCAAAGACAGGGACACATTCTTTAAAAAGACCTTTCTGATTATCCTATTTTGTAAATAGCCCAGTGTTTTTTTTGCCTTGATATTGAACTGAATGACCTTATAAATGGGTTACATTAAAAACAAATGTACATAACAAGAATATCTGGGGGATCTGGCTGAAATTCTGAAGTAAATTTACAACAGGGTAATAATCAGGGGTAATAATTGAAAGTATCCACTGGAATAATAATAATAATAATCATCATAATATAACTTTATTTTTATAGTAAAGGTAAAGGTTTTCCCCTGACATAAAGTCTAGTCATGTCCAACTCTGAGGGTTGGTGCTCATCTTCATTTCTAAGCTGAAGAGCCAGTGTCGTCCGTAGACACCTCCAAGGTCATGTGGCCAGCATGACTGCATAGAGCACTGTTACCTTCCTGCCGGAGCGGTATCTATTGATCTACTCACATTTGCATGTTTTCGAACTGTTAGGTTGCAGAAGCTGGTGCTAACAGTGGGAGCTCACCCCACTCTCTGTATTCGAACCACCAACCTTTCAGTTAGCAAGTTCAGCAACTCAGTGGTTTAACTTATATCCCGCCCCCATCTCCCCAAGGGGACTTGGGGCAGCTTACATGGGGACAAGCCCGATTCAACAAAAATTAAAACCAAACATAGATTAAAACATATCCCAATAAAATCATGTGGTTGTTTAGCAGTCAGGATCTTCTTTGGATAGGACAATATGAAACTATTTATTAAAATAAAAGCTTGAAAATAGCAACTATAAAAAAGATTGCATTCCAAGGCCAGTTGGCCAAGATGTGATGTTTGATTGCATGTTCAATGTCTTGGAGAAAATGACATCCACTAACAAAGATAATACTAAATCTACTTGCCTTTATGCTACCACCAGAATGCCTTCTTTGTTTTTGCTTTTTGGCTGCTGTAGTTTCTCAACCATCTTTGAGGACATCATTCATACAACATATGGCACTAATTCAAACAGTATCACCAAATCATAGAGTTCGGTGGCTAAATTCCTTCTGTTGACGGAAAAGTTGCTAGCTGATATATGTCTTTGCTGATGAAAGTCAGTTTGTGACTCCAAGAGTGTGATAGTCCAAAGCAAATGGAGTGAAAAGGAATATGTTTCTTCTTTAGAAAAGAGTAAGATGTGAAATCAAATGTTATTCCATTAAAACAAATCCAATCAAGTGTGATATATTGATGAAGGATGTGCTGCTGGAACTCAATACATAGTTCTCAGGCTTTGAGATGGTATCTTTACCATTCCTACTGGGAAATACTAGCTGTTACACCCAGAAATGTTTCCATGAGCCCTTCCACCCATTGTTGTTGTGTACCTTCAAATATTTTCTGATTTATGATTTTTTTTGTAAGCTTTGTTCAGAGGCTAAAAGATCATGGTTTTCCCAAGGTGATCCAGTGGTTTTTCATGGCCAAGTGTGAATTCAAAGCCTGTTCTCCAGAGTTGTAGTTTACTGCCCAAACCACTGCATCACATTGGCTCTCCCTTTCCCTCATGGTTAGCTCTAATTGTCCCTCAGCTCCCCACCCTTGCCCTATAGCATGTGTTGTAGTTGTAATTTTAGCCGAATGCAGTGGTTCTCAACCTGTGAGTCCCCAGATATTTTGCCCTTCAACTCCCAGAAATCCCAACAGCTGGTAAACTGGCTGGGATGTCTGGGAGTTGTAGGCCAAAACACCTGGGGACCCACAGGTTGAGAACCACTGACCTAATGTATATTTCTCAGATGAAACGTTTTCAGTACGCATCAACTTGGGCAGATATGATTACTGATACTAAAATGCCCATTTCTTTTCTTGCTGTTCATCCATCTCGGTGCTATACAGTCATAAAAGTACTTCTGTGCAAGATTTATTTCTACTCCATCTGTATAACAAACCGTACATTCAGCCATCTATAAATTATGCAGATCTGATCTCTTCACTTCTTCCATGCTCCGTGACACTGCCCAGCAATACAAATCCTTGCTACATGAGACTTTTTACCATTTAGATGAAGGATGAATGATGCCAACCCTCCAAATATCTGTAAATTCAAGGAAGCCACAAGAGTATAGAGCCCAAGACCAGCATTTTCTATGCCAAAACCAAAACCAAATCCTTGAGTGACAAAGAACCTGCTTTGTTTATTTTTTTGGAAATGATGAATGTCAGAAGCCATTTTGTGCTATATGAGATGAAGTGTGTGCCAAATTTAGCCCAAGGACGCACTCAAGTTACCATGGCATTTTTGTCCATAGGAGGGAGAACTCCAAAATAGTTATACGTAGGCCAAATGTACTCCAAAGGTACACCTCAGCTTTAAGAAAAAAACAACTGAGGCGGCCTGCTTTTACAACAAATGTTTACAAGTGTACTCTTTTTCACAATAAAAAAAACATTAGAAATAAAACACATCGGTAAAGAAGGCAATGAAAACATGAAAATAGGAGAAACGTGGGAAGAAAATGCTCCCAGAACACAGCCATACAGCTTGGAAAACGCACAGCACCCAGTGATTCCAGCTTCAACAATAAATAAAAATAAAGAGATAAATAAATGTTTTTCAAAAAGTTGTTTGTTGTCACATGTTTAAGGGATAGGTTGTTGCCATTATTTGTCACAACATTGAAGCAGTATATTGTTACTTGAGTTACTGCACTGCTTATAACTTTTCTTGTTACCTTTTTGAAAAGCGAAACATCTGAATTCTTAAAACCTGAGCAATTGACCCCGAAAATACCTTAGAAAAGTTAAAATGTTGAAGTATAAAACTGGTCCTCCCACACAACATAGCAGTAGCACTTTGAATCCAGTTTTGCTGCCATGGCTCCATCATATGGATTACTGGGGTTTGTAGTTTGGAGAGGCACCAGAACTTTCCGAACACACATTCAAAGTACTCTTCCCTAAACTACAATTCTCGGGAATCCACATGATGAATCCATCATGACAATGAAAGTGGAATCTTAGTGCTAGACGTGTGTAGTGTTAGAGGAACCCAGAGGTGGAAAATATGTGGCCCTCCAGATGTTGGGCTGCACGTCTTGGAGGCTCTAGCCTGCCTAGTCAACAACAGGGTGGACCATAGGAATTAATCCACAATCTCTGATGACTGCATTGTACTAATAAAGCAACTAAACATTAGCTTATTATATTACTTCTGAAATATAATTTTGTTTCACAGGACTGCTTACTACATTTTGAAGTTATATATGATCCAGACATATAAAATTGACTAAGTTACTTTCTGTTCTAAGATTAGCAAGGCTAAAGGTGGTGATGGATTCTCAGGGTATGATTCACTGTAGGGCCTCAGCCTTCAGGGATCTGGTGCACTGAAAAACAGACAACCAATGGATTACAAAATAAATTTTACAACTCAACAAATCAGATAGTAGCTGCAAAGTCAAATACTGATGTGTTCCATGAGTGCCGAAATTTATTCATATGATCCAGACATGGCAAAGCACCAAAGAGTTAATAGGCTCTTAGTAGAGGGCCCTGAATAAGTCTAAACCCAAGTCACTGGAAAATCTATTTAAAGAAAAGAGTAACATTTGGTTTGGAGGATGAGAGGTCCAAATACAGTCTGTAACACGATTTTTGCTCCTAGGTTATAAATATTATTTCCTAATAGGTTCTATCATAAATACATGGAAAAGGTTTATTAAACCGCAAAAACCTTGTTTTTGCAGTCTACACATTGAAAGGATAAAAATGGCATATTTTCATTAAGGAAAATTATAAGCAAACTGCGTAGCCTGAAGGAAATACCTTCAGCCACAAAAATTAAGTTTCTGGAGTATAACTACTGTACTTTCAAAGTAAGTACTGCATAATTAAACAGGAAATAACGCTTTCAAGCCTGTAACAGATTTTTTTTTCCCAAATTTTGTTACATATGCATTTTTTCTCAGGGCCTATGGCCTGTCCAAAGCTCTAATGCTCCTTTTGGCTCCTGTGTGTATCTTTTGCCCTGTAAGAAATGCATGAAGGCCAATATGCAACTGTGTCTCAGACACAACAACAGTCCTAGCCTTGGCTTGCCTACATCTCTACCCCAAGCAGCACTCCATCCTGATTCTTAAACTATGCATTAAACTCAAGCTCCATTCCACTGGCAACTGGTGGGTCCCATGTTAACAGTGATATGAAGCCACTCCAGGCTTAAAGGAGCTCTCCAAGGTGCTGACCCCATTCCAATACATACTCCAGCATCTTAGATAGTTCATTTAAAGCTAGCCAAAATATGGAACAGACTCACTGACATGGAAGTCTCTAGCTGTGCTGCTGCGCTCAGGAACATTTGTTGTAATACTGCATTCTGCACTCTTCTGTTTATGTGAAAATAAAATAAATATTTAAACAAAACTTTGTTAACCTGAAAATTAAGTCAATATTTAAACAAATCATAGCACGCAGCCTAAGGGTGTTCAAACTTTAGCTGTAACCTGACCAAAGAAAATTTCAACTGGAATGAGCTCCATATGTCCCAGAAAAAAAAGAACGAAGAAAACTCTTAAGAGTCAGAGTGGTTATGTTTTAAATCTTCTACTTTTTCTGTATGAAGGTTCAAAAGTAGCTGAGTCTACATCCATGTGGTTCAGTTTCATTTACTCTGTTGGCTTTGCATTTCTATATTGGAAAGATTTTATTGACCAAATTGCATATAAAGTGAGTCTGGAGTAGGATTTTGTGGTGTTTTTTCTAAAAAAAAAAAAAAAAAAGTTGAGGAGGTGATTTACATGCTGGCCAGAATCTATACTCCCCAGACACAGAGCTCTTACACTCAAGTTTGCAAGGTAAAAATCAATAAGACAGGGTTTTTTTTTTTAAGGGAGGCAGGAACCTTAGGGAAATTTCTTGCACACTACTCTGGCACTTTATTGCAAAGCTCAATTTATTGCCAAGGCACTAAATCTTCATTATACATGACAACCTTTCTTTCCCCCCTGCAGTCCTGTCCTTTAGATTTTATTACAACTTTTTAAAACCCAGAAATCTTCCTAAGCCATTTTCAGTCACCTAGTTTTCCAAGGATTTTTCCAGGTGATGAAGAAAAGAACAATCTAGCAACTGAAAGATATCCACATATTCCACATTTCAGTCGAATAGGCATGGAGCAGATGGAAAAGGGGATGTCATCATGTAGGCTTTGTCTCATATAGATATAGTTAAATAGAAATTTAGGTAGAAGTAATTAACTAACATAATTGAATAACATAAGCAAAACATCTTGACTTCGGCCTTCTTTAGTTGCTAAAGATTCTCCTTTAGCAACTAAAAAGGCAGAAGCTAAAATGTTTTGCTCATGTTATATTTTTTAATTCTGTTAATCCTCCTCCACACACACACACATGGATAAATTTGGGAGAAGTGATGTTGGTTTGCTTTTTAATTACACACAATAAGGACAGAAGATAGCATTATAGAATACAAGACTATACAGGAACTCAGGAATAATTGAAACCTTCAGTGTTTTTTCCCATGGCAGTCTGTCTGCCTTAGATGTCTAAAATTTTGAATAAATCAGAATATAAAATATAAACATATTTAAAAGGTTAATACAATAGTGCAGAGTTTTCCTGGTTGGAGTCCTACATTGGCAGAGCACATACATCATAAATGAGAAACTCACCAAGAAGTAATAAAAACTTTGTCATTCATCTCTTATTACACATAATAGATGCTTGTTATACAATGTTCACAGTCAATGATCACAGTTGTGTGAATGTGCTATTGAGAAAGAAGTACTGGATTATTCCTTTCTTACAGATTACTCTATTTTCAAAATGCTCAAATAAAGGAACAATAACAATCGCAATCAAAATAATAATAACAATGCAGCTTGAGGCAGGATACATCATTAAAACAAGATATAAAACACTATTGAAAAACAGCAAGATGCACAGAATTAAAATATAAGTTAAAAACCACTGATAAAATGCAAATTTTTAAAAATTCACCACGTAAAATTGTCTGGTTAGGCCTGCTGGGTTTCAATTGTGCCTTAAATTCCGACAGTTGGCAGGTCATTCCATAGTCTTCTTGGGGTGGCCGATGAAAAGGTCCCTGGGGTGCATTGTACAGGAGAAGACGATCCTGTAGATGACCTGAACCCAAACCATGTAGGGCTTTAAATGTCAAAACGAACATGAAGGTAGCTGTGCCAAGAAATAGGAAATGTGCAAGTAAATGCTATAGGATGTACAGAAATGGCACACATTGCCCCACCAGCTCACGGTCTAATGCTGCATTTTGATTAAATATGCTGCGAGCACATTGGTTGCTTGGCATTCTTCTTTTTCCTCTCTTTGTGTGTATATGTGTATGTGCCTTCAAATTGCCTGTTAACTTACAGGAACCTCATGAATTTCATAGGGTTTTCTTAGGCAAGGAATACTCAGAGCTGAATTGCCAGTTCCTTCCTTTGAAATATTGCATACTTAATGATAACCACATTCTTTTGTAGCAAGTTACTTTACTTGAAAAACCAAAGCTTTTTTCTCTTCCCTTCTTCCACTGAAATATGTTGATGGGCTAGTGAGAGTGCCTGACTGACAAGTGTACATGCTAAGAACATGTCTCCAGAGAGCTACAATATCAGTGTAATATCTCTGAAGGGTCTACCATCAAAAGAATTAAACTTAATCTTCTTTGAAAATGGGCTTACTTACAAATTAATTGGGGATGGTCAAATACATGATCTAATGATGGAGAAGGAGGAGGAAGGGGAGGAGGAGGAGGCAGCACTATTATCAGTAATTTTTATTTTGCTCCTTCTCCTCTCCCCTTTCCTTTCCCTCTTCTTCCTCTCCCACTTCCCTTTCTTATTTTACAGAAAACCACTTCACAAATATACAGTATACAGAACATACAATCCTAGAAGCTGACATGCAAACTAGATAATTAGTAAGTATATACTAATTCTACCAGAAATGCAGTGGCACCTGGCATTTTTGCATCTTTTTACTTGAACTGGGCAAAGTTATCTTCTGGTTGAGAGCAGGGGCTGCTTCACGCATACTCATCATTTACATATGTAACCTAAGTACAGGAAAATATTTTATGAACCTTGGGTTTATAAAAAATTGTATGATGGGTAGTTTGCACTTGGTGACATACTCCAAGAAACTCATTTTTTTGATGACAGATGGGACCCCTCCCCCACGACTCATTTATTTCTCCATTTCCCTTCATATGGCATTTTTGTTATACTAAACATTTAAGGAAGGCGAAGAGCAGATGGCAATAAATGTGGAAGTAAGAAGGCATTTTTATCTTCCTGTCATTCAATGGAAAGATGAATTAATAGCGGATATCTTTTTTCATGGGAGAAGGGGTCATTCATCAGCATAAAACTACAGAAAAATACAGTACATTCATTGTTAATGAATCCTAGAATTATTAGAAAGATGGGTGAGAAAAGTAAGGTGAATCACTAATCAACCTTCTACAGGCTCTTGGTCATTTAAAACAATCAGGTACTTTTCAAAAAGTCATAGAGATTAGCCAGACGACTATTTTTTTCTTACGGAAAGTTTCATTAAACTCCCAAGGTAATACCTTGCTAGATTTTCACAACTTTCCCAGAAGATTGGTTGGGCATTCAAAGAGATGTATTAAGAAACCCCTTGGCATTTGGAGATAGCATCACTACATCTTGACAAGATGAGTTTTTGTTTTTGTCATGGTAGGTACTTTGAATTAAAGAAAAAATATTGCCTTGTGTATCTCCATCACTTTTTTGAAAACTGCCTGAACATATTTTTAATGGGGAGCAAGTCCTAACATATAAGAGATTCCTTATCAGGCTATTGCCAACTAGCTTACTCAGTGGGCTTCTGACAAAGGTGAAATTCAAACCAGAGACTTCCTCATTCATATCACATCTTCTCAGCCATTAGGCTATGCCAGCTGCCTGATTTCTTTTTCATCAATCTCTTCATTGTTTTCCTACATGCCTTTGGTGTACAGTTTGGAAAAAACAAGGCTAAATGGTTCTGCACCAGATGTGGAAGCAGACAGATCTGTTCTCACACACCTTTCTTGAAGGTAGTGAAAGTGGGGGCCTTGGCAATATTTGCCTCAGTATAGGTCAGCAATTGGAATCATGCAGTCCTCCAAAGGTTGTTGGATTGCAACCAGATCTAGCCTGCAGAGCCAAAAGAAAGGAATGCTAGGAGTTACAATCCAAAAACACTTGAAGGACTGCATAACCTCCAGCCTTGGGATAGTCATAAAATGGATGAAGGGAAACATGTTCAAGAAAAAACATTGATAATGTGTCCATTAGCAGGGTGATCATGATGATCAAAGTTCTGGAAATCAAGCCTTAGACGGAACAAGTCAGAAATAATTTAGCTTGTAGAAAAGAAAACTGAGAGGTGGCATGGTAGCTATCTTTAAATAGCTGAACAGATAAAGCAAGCTTGTCTTCTGCTACTCCAGAGACTAATACACAGTCAAATGGATTCAAATTAGAAGGAAAATGGTTTCATCTGAACTATTATTTTACTATAAGAACAGTTTAACGGTGGAATATACTGTCTTGGAAGGTGATGGATTCTCCATCTTTGGAAATATTGGATGGGCATTAACTGAGAATGCTTCAGCTGTCTATTTCTGCATGGCAAGGAGTTGGACTAGATGACCCTTATTGTCTCTTCCAACTCTAATAGTCTATTATTCTATATGCATTTCTCCCCACAAGTGAGGATATATACATATACAGTAGAGTCTCACTTATCGAAGCCTCGCTTCTCCAAGTTTCTGGATTATCCAAGCTATTTTTGCAGTCAATGTTTTCAATATATCCTGATATTTTGGTGCTAAATTCGTAAATACAGTAATTACAATATAACATTACTGCATAGTGAACTACTTTTTCTGTCAAATTTGTTGTGTAATATGATGTTTTGGTGTTTAATTTGTAAAATCATAACCTAATTTGATGTTTAATAGGCATTTCCTTAATCTCTCCTTATTATCCAAGATATTCGCTTATCCAAGGTTCTGCCACTTGGATAAGTGAGATTCTACTATTTATTGTATACACACACACACACACACACTCACACACCTATATCCCCCTATGTCTCCCTAGACAAAAGGGAGAGAGATATCTACTAAAGACAGGTGCCATAACATACTGATAAGGGCAGGGGTTGGCAAAGCACCGACAGTGAATTATATTCGGCCCTCTTCCTCAGCCATTTCTGTGACCCTCCAGACTCTCCTAGATCTTAAACTTCCCAAAGATGCAAAAGCCCCGTTAACTGCAATCTAGCATCTTAACACATTGTAGGCCCATTCAAAACCTACCAAATACTTTTGTTTTTTGAAGCATCTATTTTCTATTCTGTTCCATTTGTCGCTGTTTTCTTTTCATTTTTAAGGGTGTGTGTGTGTGTGTGTGTGTGTGTGTGTGTGTGTGTCTACATGGCCCCTCAAAGTCCTAATTATGGTCCTATGCCTCACCTAAACTGTTAGCTGCCTGGTTTACAGACAATGCAAAGATGCTGCCTATGTGCTGGTCTTTGTTCTGGAACACTAGGATTCCACCCAGCAACAGCATTAGCATTCTTTTTATAGCTAGCTGTTGTGAGTTGGCCTTTGTGTAATGAGCATTGCTGTGCAGAAGTTAAGAATCTATTCTGAGCACATTAAGAAAGCACTTTGGTGACAGGTATGCCATGGCAGACCTCAGGAAGCTCACATTACATTTCTTTTACCATATGCCTTTGTCTCCTTTTGTGTTTGTGTATGTTCCGGATGTGTCTCCTATTTCATTTTGATACTCCAATTGATACAGTTAGTTCTTTTGTAAAATGGTTCGACAGATAGTTGAGCATCCAAACACATTGTTTGCAGATGAACAGCCTTACCACCTGCTGCAGTTGCATAACAAAAGTGATGAGATATTGTCACTTTAGTTCTCCCCTGTCAGTAACCTCATTTTGTTACTAAGCTTTGGAGATCGAGCAGAAGAAATTGCATCAATGGCATGTGTTGGATAAATGTCATCCAATGTGTCACTATGCCAGAGGATGAAGGCTGCTGCCCTTTTAAAATGTGGACCTCAACTCTAGATCATCCAAACATTGGATTTTGAGCTGTGGATAAGATGACTGTTAGAACTGGATGGCAGGCCTTTCCACCAGTTGGATGCCTCTCAGGAGAGATCAACTGACAGTGATATCAATATTCCCAGCCCAATGTACATTGAGCTGATGCTATACTGCATACAATAGCATTTTTGACATCACTTAAATTGCTATGGCTCTGTCTTACAGAATCCTTGAATCTATAAAGCAATTAAAATCCTCTGCTTAGGAAGCTCTAGTCCAGTGGTTCTCAACTTGTGGGTCCCCAGATGTTTTGGCCTTCAACTCCCAGAAATTCTAACAGCTGGTAAACTGGCTAGGATTTCTGGGAGTTGTAGGCCAAAACACCTGGGGATTCACAGGTTGAGAACCACTGAACTAGTCAATCCCCTGAACTGCTGTACTAGAGCTCTCCAGCAGAGAATTCTAAGGTATGTCACCCAAATATAGATTCCAGAAGCACACAGGAATCTTGTTACAATTAACGTATTATCTGTAAGTATATTGCAGATGCACCCTCAGACCCTAATCCAATACCTGCTAAATGGCAATAAATTCCATTGAGCTTAACTGGATTTGCATTTGTGTAGATATATGTAGGATTGTGCTATTGATTTAATTATTCATCTTTCTTTTTGCTGCAGCAACTACAAATGATTAAGTAGGTTGGACTTGTTACATCTCGTATTCTGAAGCATTGCTAGGAGGATGAAAGGGATGATTAAAAAATCTCCCTTGCGCATTTATTTTTCATGGTTTTCAACTTCAGCACATTGAACCCAGAAAGATATTAGTCATTTTTTTCTCCAGGGTGACTGATGGAAACTAAGCTGGAGTGATAAGAAACACCATAATATTTATGGATTGGAACAAAGCGCAATATAATCTGACATGCTACTACAATAATGTGAATGTATATTATTGTTGTTTTAAACTGTTTAATTTATGATGTTTTATACTTATTATCAATTTATTTGGATTTTTGTTAACATGACTTTAATATCTTGTAGGATGCTTTGGGTCCCGTGAGGGAGAAAAGCGGGATATAAATAAAGAATTATTATTATTATTATTATTATTATTATTATTATTATTATTATTATTATTATTATTATTATTATTATTATCCTGAATCTAGGTCATTTGGACCTATCTCATCAGACTGTTGTAAATTTGGCAGCATATCCACTGGCTCCCATTACATGATGCACAACTACTTCTGGTGGGGCTCCATGCTTAAAGGGAGTGGAGCATGCCACCGCAGTGGCAACACAGGGGGCTTCGGTGTTCTGTCAGGAACAATAGGGGGTAGCCAGAAGATCGACGCTTCCCTCCATGGGGTGGTGAATTGGGTCAGTCGGGCAATGCAGGGCGAAGGGCAACGGATTCCCCATGTCCCCCAACTTGCTCTGCCAGAATTGCCACAATGCGTAGTGATTCCAGCAGCCTTTGTGACAAGGTCATTGGTTTTAAAGCTCCTCAGGCTATGCCCAAAACATGTTTGAGGCAGAACAGGTCTCTCAACTAAAATTTGTTGTATCCATAAAACAAATAGGAAATTGCATTCAAAATCAGTGTATTTCTTCACAGTTTAAGTAATCAAGGAAAACATCCCAAAGTTAAAGCCTAGAGGAGAAATCTACCCTGTTATTGTTATTCCATGTTGTACATTAATACCTTGATGGTAACATTAGTATAAGACTTTAAAAGGACACCAAAATTTGAGTTATGTCCAGTGTTAAACTGGTCGAAAAATCTAGTGGGGTTTTCATGCATTTTAATATTTTAAAGTTTAATGCTTTTAATAACACAAATGAATTAATTTTTTTATTTATTTTATATTTATTTTAATGTATTTACAGTGTTTTACCTTGCATTGTTTTGTATTTATTTAGCTGGCTTGAATCCCTATATTGGGAGAAAGGTGAGAGAAGGTGAGATAAAATAAATAAATGAATAAGTGTATAAAATTTCAAACATTAATATTGTTTAGCTAGTGGTTTGACTACCACCAGCAGAATAATTAGCACAACTAGTAAATGCAACACGTACCCTGAAGACATTGTGATGGGTTGTGCCCATCCTTGCAGACTGTAACTTGTAATGGTGGATACAATGTGTAAGTGGATCACAGAACTTGATTTCATACATGCCTGAGGATGAACAAGGTTTAAGACCTTAGTGCTACGACAGGGTAGAAAGTGTGGCCCTCCAGATGTTGTTGGACTACTCACTGGCATTAGGGCTGTTGGGACTGGCAGTCTAACATGTTGGACTGCATAATTAATAATACTAATACCTAATTAGTATTTTTGTTTTTCTGCACAATATATTATTCTGAGTCACTAAACTTTGCTTAGTGTTCACATTACTATTTACAATTAGGAAATGCTTGAAAAACTATTTTGCATCCTATGGTTTATTTTTGTACAAGCCATGCTAGAATTCAACCAAGAAATTCAGCAGAGAATAAATATATAGGAGCCACTAAAAAAATAAAAAATAAGAGCAGCTGTGTTACATTGATGCAACTGTGATAACTACTTCAATATGAATGCTGTTATTATTTGAAGGCCAACATATCAGTGTGGAGTCAATTGAAAACACAAGCAAGTATGTCAAAGCATGCGGAGATGCTTTGATTTATTACATACCAGACTGATATCCCACTAGAGCTATTACAGATTTCTAATTGATTTTAAAATATTACGATCAGAAAGAAAAATGGGACTCAGAAATGGCTTGAATCCAAGCATCAAGCTGGTGGGATTTATAGCAAAGATGTGTTCTACAGCATTCATCTTCCTCAAGCATACCATGAAAAGTAAAGAAGGATGCAGAGAAGCAGTGAGGTGTGGTAGTCTGAATGTAGAAATAGAACTTGTGGAGAACAAGATTTTAATAATTGCTCAGTCATTGACACTCACTGTGCAATCCTGTGTAGGTCACACTCTTTTGGCCTCAGAGGAAAGTGATGAACAACCCTTGGCAAGAGAACTCCAACATACGTAAACCTTAAGATCACCATAGGTCAGAACCAACTTGAAGTTTCCACATCAATGATTCGGGATGTGTATAGGCTAATGTAGAATCCTCTAGGCACAAGCAAACTAGAACTCAACTGGAGTTGAGTGGAGGAAAAGATACAAATATACAACAAATTAATACATATATGGTTCCTGCAAAAAATAATGAAGTTTGTAATAGAGCTGTTCACTGCCTACGTTCATAAAATAGGAAGCATTTCACTTTAGCCCAGTCCTGTCTTTCCCCATTAATCATTAAGTGCTGGGGAGTCACAAAGATTTTAGCCAAACCAGAGTGCAATGCTATATCATGAATAGGCCATTCAATACATGCATACACCCAACCAGCACTTGCCAATTCCGCTTCTACTATGGCTAATCCTTACAGAGCAGATTCTGGGAGACTGAAAGGTGAAAAAAGAAACAACATATTCTGTCCAGATATACCCTTGGATTTTACCTCTCTTCTGGTCTGGTGGCACTCACCGCTTTTAATCACATAAGAAAATAAGAAAAGGAAACTCTTGTTTCTTTTTTAGAACTTATCTTTTTTTCCAAATAGACATCATGCAGATCAAGGATCAAACCATACTAAGTTTCAAAATGAGAACAGTGACAAATAAGGATTTGCTGGGTTGCTGTGAGCTTTCTGGGCTGTATGACCATGCTCCAGAAGCATTCTCTCCGGATGTTTCGCCCACATCTATGGACCTCACAACTTCTGAAGATGCTTGCCATAGATGTGGGCAAAACTTCAGGACAGAATGCTTCTAGAACATGGCCATACAGCCCAGGAAACAGCAACCCAGCGATTCTGGCCATGAAACCTTCAACAACCCAATAAGGATTTTTCCTATGTGCTACAACCTAACTACCCAGAAGGTACCAGATCTGGTTCTTGCTGGGAAAGGAGACTGCCAATGAATACCAGGTATTGTAGGCTATATTTCCGAAGAAGGAACTGGCTAATCACCTCTGAGTTTTTCTTTCTTCCCTAAGAAAATCTTATGAAAATCATGGGGTCAGTATACATCAACAGATGACTTGAAAGTACATAAAACACACACTACCAGTTCTCCACTATAAAAATGCAGGAACAAACAGGGAAATAGATCTTCTGTGGGTGAGTGGGTTTCTAAAACAATGCTGCCGAGAGTTACAGCGGGGGGAAAAATTAGTCAGATACCAATTGTTTTCTTGTGTTGTCAATTGCAGGCTTCTCCCATCTTTTTAAGGGGGAGAACTTATACAATTGGTATCTTACTAAATACTTTCCTCCCCACTGTAAGTGATGGTATACCCTCAGACCAATAACGGCATCCAAGTTGAGCTCACCTGTTCAGTCACTGACTAACTTGGAGAGCATTGCTAGCCTTCATTTTGCTCAACTGTATCCTATTCCTATTGTCTTATGTTAAATGTTGTAGAAATGTGTATAGTACCATATATACATGTATGATGTGTTTTTTTAAATGACTTGTTTTAAAAGTTGGTTTTGCGCACATACTTTTACTGTGCACTCTAGGCTTAACTTTATCCATGCTGAAATTATGGGAGTTTTGCCATTAATGTTCCTTGGGGAACAGAGGACGCTTAACTATTCTGAATAAAACAAATTGCTGCTATGTTTCCTCTGCGGGCCCCTGTCATTGAGATCTGTGTTCACATCTGAGATTGACCACAGGTATTCCTGAATGTGTGTGCCTTGGCAAACTGGAACACATAGGAAACTATCAAGCATTTAGAGGAACTGTTGACAATTTCCAGTCACTGCTAATTGCTCAGTGCTTACTTGGGCCTCGGCCATATCTATACCTTTGTGTCCTTAATCATAAGGCACCCTTTGGATAATATGTCACACCTGGGACAGCGTATAATTTATGGCTTGCAGATGGATTACCATCACAGCTCACTTGGATAAATTTTACTTTAGCCCCAGTCCCATGGGGGCTCTCTTTTATAGCACAGTTATATCCATTAAAATTATGACTTCCAAAATTTTGTTGTATTTTATGGCTAACATGAGATATTTATGACTGTTTCTGCTTAAGTGGACATTTTCTAGAGATTTACTAGAGAAATAATTCAGGCAAGTAGCTTTATGGTCAGAGGTACTGCCAATTTGTACCCGATCTTAAATGCAGTGAAAGGGCAGGATGGATACACAAAAACACACAGCAAAAAGGGAAAGAACCCTATACTCATTAGTCTGCACAGATCTTAATAATTCATAATTATTTCATTCATATAAACTACAAGTGTATTCAGAAAACATTTTCCTGCAGCTTTAACAACGGCGACAAAACCCATGCATTTCAGTAGATTGGTCAACCAAAATACACAAATAAAAATAATACTTCGGCATTTTTCTTCTGCCAAGGTGGTTTAATGAAAGAAAATAAAAACAGGCTACAAATCACACAAAAATAATTTAAAATTATATAATAAGATAATAGCATAACATTGTAGTGATTTCCTACTGTAGTACATGTAATCAAGTATTTTGCTAGTTCATGTATCCTAGCAATTTGACTAATGAAAGAATGAACTGAATGAGGACAGGAACATATATCCAGTTCCTTGAAAACAATACATATTTTAAAAGCATCAATGTCATGAAAAATATGTTTTTTTAGTATCCATCTATACTAGGGCACATCCACAAGTGGGCATGTCAAAGATCAGTATATCCACACATTAACATTGAATAGTTTGTCACATTGACAAACAAAAGAAAATCACAGTCTGTTAGAAAATCCACCTGGCTTTTGATTTCATTAAGGAATGCTGTTATGATTTTTAAAATGCTGTTAGGGAAACAGAAGGTACATTAGGATGACATAAGTGTGAATCCTACTGGTTAGTTATGACTAGTTGTAAATCTATAGACCCAATTGCTGAATGGTAATTCAATACAAAATAATTCCCATTGATGTATCTACTTTAGTTAGGACTAAGGATTGTGAGATGGAAGTACGAGTTATACTAAACTGTTGAAGTTTTACAGAATTTCACTCCTTACATTACAAAAATCTTCAAGTTTCCTGCAGTATGACTACATGTGTTCTTAAAATGTGAATAAGGAAAGAAAAAAATCTTGAAATTTCTAAATAATACTCTAAGAGTGGTTTTCAGCCAGTGGTACACATATCACTTGTAAGCTACAGAGGTCTTAGTGGAACACAGATGTTTTAATCAAAGCAATAACAATATTTCCAACAATATTATAATATTTTTATACTCTGCGTGTGTTATAGTTACCATAGCAGTAGGGGTGTGTGAAATTCCATTGGTTGAGTCAGATTTCGGATACCATAATTTCGGAAATCCAGCAGCCCTTCAGGGCCTTCCTGGAATGAAAAATGGACCGCCTAATCTTTCAGTAAAAAATCAGGAATGATTAATTGATTTGGACTTATTTTTCACATTATATTCTGACCATTTGTTTTGCCAGCACAAATAGCAATCTCTCTGTGGTGGGGTGATGGGGCTGAGCAGCAAGCGCAGCCACACATGCTGCATCATGTTTCTCAGCCAATTAAAGGGATGGTTCTGTCCATTCTCCTCCGCTCTTGTGGCATGTGCCGGTTTGGACTTCAAATCACAAAAAACCCTATTGTGGTTTCGCACATCCCTATATAGCAGTAAAAATGAATTTTTTTCAGCTGATTTTTGAGGAAATAACTTGTAATAACTTTTAAACTGTAGATGCTGTATATTTCTGTTGATATGCTTTTAAATTGCTTTAAGTCCCATCATGTTTTAGTATTATACCTTGTTTAATACTTTTTACTCTTATGTGTTTTGTCTCTTCTGAAGTTATTGTTATGAGGTATGATGAATATCGGTTCTGGGAGAGAGATTACCCTAAAATCAAGTACATGTTCGGGTTTAAGACAATCATAAACTTGAGAATCATTTTATGAGAAGTAATTCTTCTAATTCCATAATTATGGTTAAATAACATTACAATTCAAATTGTTTAAATATCTTCAAAACTATCATAGTAAGACAACAATCTGCTTAAATAGGAGTTGGACCTGTAGTGTCTGTCAATTGAATTGGAGCCTGCATCTAGAATCTAGATTTTCATTATTCCATCTCTACAAGCTATGTGCAGAAGACACCATTACAATAATACTGTCATTTTCTTTCCCCAGTATCCTATTTTTTTAATCTTTGCCTGATGAAAAAGACTATCAATCTTCAAAAGTGAGCATTATAGATCTTGTGGTGGTTTTTTAGTTGCCCTAATGAATGTATCAGCACAAGATGGATTTGGGATTTTACTATTTTTTGTTTTATAGTCAACAACAGCTACCCTGATACACACTTCAGAATTTATTACATTTTGTATGCTTTTTCTATACATCCTATTGTGTTCTGACCAGACTAGTCAATGTGTATGTTAAAAAAGCATACATTTTGAGCATATCATTTAAAATTTTATTTTGGTACACTTTCATATTGCAAATTTACTTCTTTAAAAAGTATTTTAATGTTTAATAAAAGTCTAATCCAGTGGTTCCCAACCTTTGTTTGACCAGGGACCACTTGAGCAGGGACCACTTTGACCAGGGACCACCCTCCAATATTAGTACCAAAATGGTTACAAATCAGTTTTTGATCAGCTTTAGATTCAGTTTGGTTATTTAGGGTGCTAATTCAGAAAATTGCATTGGATAGACCACATCAGCTCTAGTTTGTGATACAGAACATATGTCATCCAGTAGTTGCCATCTACAAAAACTAAAACTAGCATGCTCAATCAATTGATTGTATGGTCCCTCTATCCACCTGTAATTTTATTTACTTCTTCTGACAAAATATGTAATCTCTAGGTATTTTCTATGTTCTCCAGCATGATTTCATGGTAACCTTCCTCCTGAAGTTGTTTTTTCAGTAGTGTTGCCCATTATCCATGGTTTCATGTATCCTTGTAAAGTCTTGGAACCCATCTCCCATTCATACAGGGGGTTGTACTGTGTGTATGTGTATTTGTAATCAAATGAGTACTTTCAATATTGTTCTCATTGGTCCTTGCTATTTTTTAAAAAGATTATGTTTAATCAAAATGGTCACCAGAGCTATCCAAAACTGAGTAGTACAATCTTCCCATATCTAGGGTTTGCCCATCACTACATAACTTTTTGCATTAGCATAGCTGTTTGCCATAAACAAGCCAATGCAGAAAGATACGAGTCACATGTAAAGGGCTTTTGCCATACTGTGTGAACAGCCCAATTCTGCAGTCATAGGATGCTATATGCATAACTGCCAGACTAGTGAGTTGCTGCATTGCAGGAATACACTGATGACATGAGAACGAAACATCTTGTATACTGTTGTGAATTGAATGCTTTAAAAGTGGAATTTGGGAAATGATATTTTATTCCCTGTGATCTTACTAGCTGAGCCTGGGTTTTTTACTAAGAGGTTTTTCACTCATCATGCATGACCTCAATTTGTACTGGAGAAGCAAAAAAGAATGCTAGAATCCACGTGCCTTGGTTAATGTAACATGGTAACCATTACCTCTGTAATTGCATGGTGAGGTCGTGCAGCATGATGTAATGACAGGTTAAATAAAGACAAGCCAATTCTCTCTTCAAAAACGAAAGATCTCTGTCCCATTAAAACATTACTCTGTCCAGGGCTAGCTTGTAGTTATTAAAGCAGATATTCCTCTGATATTTCAGAAGTAACAATGGCTTCCATTAGCTTGTGTTATGTACAAGCTTACATTTTAAAGGGATGCATAATTGATTTAATGCTTCAAAATGATTACTGATAAGAACTCTTCCCCCTCTCCCTCTAAGCACCATCCCAAAAAAGGCAGTCAGAGTCTATACTGGCTCAATACCTCACATTGGTTTACCCCAAGGCAGCGTTCTTGCACCGACCTTATTTAATATCTTCACGAACGATCAGCCACAACCACCACTCACAAAGAGCTTTATATATGCTGATGACCTTGGCCTTACAACACAAGCGAAAGATTTTGAATCAGTTGAAAAGCAACTCACTAATGCCTTGAAAGTTCTCTCCAGCTACTACAAAGAGAACCACCTGAAGCCTAACCCTTCCAAGACACAAGTGTGTGCTTTCCACCTACGTAACCGTGAAGCCAACAGGAAACTGAAAGTTACTTGGGAAGGCCAAGAGCTTGAACACTGTTTCCATCCTAAATACCTTGGTGTCACCTTAGATCAAACACTAACATATAGGAAACACTGCATGAACACCAAGCACAAAGTAGCTGTACGCAATAACATCCTGCGGAAACTGACTGGCAGCGCATGGGGTGCAGACCCACAAGTAATAAGAACATCAGCCCTGGCCTTGTCTTTCTCAACTGCAGAGTATGCCTGTCCTGTTTGGCACAAGTCTGCCCATGCAAAGCAGGTGGACATAGCACTGAATGAAACATGCAGAATCATCACGGGATGCCTTAAACCTACACCTGTTGATAAACTCTACAAGTTAGCTGGCATTGCCCCTCCTGACGTGCGACGGGAAGTTGCTGCTAACTGCAAGAGAAAAAAGGTCGAACATTGTGAAAGCCACCCACTACATGGCTATCAGCCTCCTCCCACCAGACTCAAATCAAGGAAGGGCTTCATGAGAACCACCACTTCTCTTGATGTTCCTCCAGCAGCAGCAAGGGTGTCCCTCTGGGCAATTCTAACTGGATGGCCCCCCAAGAGGGTCTTCCTCCAGGGACAAACCAAGAATGGGCAACTTGGAAGTCCCTAAACAGACTGAGAAGCGGAGTGGGCAGATCAAAAGACAATCTGGCGAGATGGCACTACCTGGAGGAATCCTCCACCTTGTGTGACTGTGGAGCAGAACAAACAACTCCGCATATGTATGCTTGCCCACAATGCCCTGCCTCATGTACGGAGGAGTTGTTGTTTAAAGCTATGGACAATGTGGTTGCTGTTGCCCGCTTTTGGTCCAAAACTATTTAGTTGCTTGTGATTTCCTTCCCCCCCCCCCCATCATTTTTGAAATGTATTTGTCATGCAATGCTTTTGACACGAAATAAATAAATAAATAAATTGGATCAGAAATCAAAACTGGAAGTCTGAACAACACTTAAGGACATCCAGTTCATCATGCATGGTAAAATAGGATAACCTGGTTTTATCCCACATTATGCAAAGTTCGGGAATCATCTTGGTTTTTTGATAGCACGCCAGAGAAACTCTGCACTTCAAGGTGAATTTAGACAGCAGACTGGATACAAAGGAAACTGGTCTGTTGTCCATATGGGCCAACCTCACTGGTTCAGGAGAAGTGGAATGGATCGGGGTGAGTTATTTTTCTTGCTGCAGCAGCCATCTGGAGAGCTTCAGAGAGCTTCTGGTCACCATCAGAAATCTCTGTCTATTGTATCCATTGTATTAAAACAGGGTGTACACTAGAAGCTCATTCACACTACACAGTTAAAACACCATGCTTCCCCTCTAATAATCATGGCTGTAGACTCCTGGGATTTTCAGATGAGCAAAGGGCATTTAGGATTCTCATCCCAAAGGCTCCTCCTGTATCTTTGCCCAAACTATAAACCCCACAATTCCATAAGATGTTATCATTGCAGTCACAGTGGAATCATAGCACTCCAATTGTGCAATGTGGATGGGTCCTAGTACAGAAGATCAGCATATAGCTAAATGTGGTACATTTCCCTGGAAGCAATAAGTTTAATATTTGCTGTATAGTAAATGATTCTGGGTTATTAAAGATATAGATGAGCACCATTTATGACTTCTGAAAATAGAATAAATCAGGAGGTCTGTTTTGGAGGTGATTGATGACATTGTTTTATGTTCTTGTTGTTTTAATAAAGATATCACTCAGAGATAGATTTAATTAGAAACTTAAGCACTTTCCTCAAAATTTAGAATAGTTTGTAATGTAGAAATCTGCTATGGAAGGTTGTTGGACCAAGATGCAGAACCTCTGGGGCAAATAAATTTAGTAACTTGGTGAAAGGGAGAGAAGATCAACAAATAAGAAGTTTAGCAATAATACACAGTTGTTTTTGTAGCATATAGCGATTGAAGTCCTTTTCACACTTACCTTCCTTCGTGCAAGGACTGCTTTTTATTTTCTGTTCACATGTTTGTGTAAGTTAACACTTCAATCAAAGAACTACATGGAGAAACACCACTTGGTCCTAATAAACCAACATGTTTTGTGCACATTTGCTATGACCTTATTTACCATCCTCCTATTTCACACTTATTTTGCAGAGAAAAGAGCACAGTCGAGAGCCCATGACATTCCATAAGCAAATTACAATTTGTTCATGATTTGTAAAAATAGCTGTGGTCATTATAAAACCCTCTCTGACCAGCTGAAGTCATGCTGGATGCAATATGAGATATAATACTGCCAACATGTTGTTTTGAGTTTCATGAGAAATCTTGTGCTTGGCATAAATTGTGTTTCAAATTGCAAGGGAATGTTCACAGATTTCTCTCCCTTTCAGGTATTTTGTTTGCAAGAGTTATGTTACTGGATAACATCAAGAGCCAGCTCCCAGATGCTACCAACAATGTACAGTTGCAAAAGAAGTGTACATAAAGTTAATGACAACAGATGTTTTTCACCTCTAATACCATTCCAACCTCCCATTGCTTAAGATTTTTCAGCTGTGGCAACACTTGGAGGGACATTGTACATAATGATTTTGCACTGAAAGTGGCACAAAGTGTTTGGGGAAATGTCAACCCACCTTTGTGTATTCTTAAGAAACCCCTATAACAAAAGAAAGGAAAGTAATCTTTGATAATAATGTATAAAACTGACAATATTTCTGCAAAAATCACTTCATAATTATCTTCTGGTTGTTCTGCCACTGTCACAAATCAACTCAACCCAGAAACTGCAGGCAAGAACTGTTGCTCTCTGACCTGCTTCAAATCTCTAATAATTAAGTTTTGTAATTGACTTTTCATTAGCCCCGTTTGGACCAAATAGTAATTATTTTTATTTTTAAAAAAACATGGTGAACAGATATGCACTTCTTGATACTTCTTTTAAAGCGCTAAAACCTATAAATTACTCTTTAGGCCCTTACACTTCCTGGCTCAAGAGATCTGCTAGAAGAGGTCTTACAGCTGTGATATCAGAAATGAATGGAATCCTATATCTATAAAACAAATATACATGGTGTGATGGAGAAACAGCTCTCTCTCTCTCTCTCTCTCTCTCTCTCTCTCTCTCTCTCTCTCTCTCTCTCTGTCTCTGCTATGCTATGCTATTTTTCTGTGTGCAAGAACACTTCTGCACAAAAATTCCAGATATGAGCCCTCAGCTGCTGTTTAATGTGTTATACGATCAATGCAATGTGTCTACTCAAAAATACATCTCATTGAGTTCAGTATGGCTTATTCCCATGTAAAAGTCTATAGTATTGCATCTTAAGAACTGCAGGCTTACTGACATCTTCTGAAAACTAAGCCACGGTTTAACCAGAAGTATGTTAGAACTACTATGGAAAAATTCACAAGAAGCCAAAAAGAAAATGGAATGTATGTAAAGGATAACCAATGCTAAATAAAATAATTTTATGAACAATAAGAAAAAGAAATGAATGGAGTCCTTTTCAGGATGTGATAGTTCTCATCCTGAAGGAGGAACAGCTACGGTGAGGTCCAGGAAAACCCATGGAAACCCTTTACTGAAGCACCTAGCTGTAGACCTCTTGGGGTCTATTAAGGAGTTTCAAATGTCCCATTTAAGTTCAAGATATTGAAGCAGGTTGTGGATAGCATAGCTAATAATGGAGGTATTGTTTTAAATGTTTTAATGTATTTTATAATTCTGTTGTAAAATGTTTATTTTAATTGCACATCATTTTAAGGCATCGAATAGTTGCTATGTGTAAAGCTGCCTTGAGTCCCCTCCAGGGTTGAGAAAGGCAGGGTATAAAGGCCATAAATAAATAAATAAAGTGGAGTGTTGAGAGGTAAGGAACAGATTAGGAGCTGTATACAATTGCTTTAAAATTATTTAAGCACAAAGAATAGTTGCTCCTTTCCATTGCTCCTTTCCAGATGCTTATTCATCAGTCCCAGAAAAAAGGTTCTGGTTTAAATTGAATATTAACACAACCCAACAACAACAAAAAATTATGGGCATCATATGACCTCATCACATAAGGTCCCTTTCGGCAGCATGCAGCGGTTCGCCTATACTTTTCCAACAGAGCCCACTGGCTCCCATCCCATGACATAGTGCAACTTCTGACAGGGCTCCATCATAAAAGTATAGATGAATTGGATCATGCCATCATGGCAACAACACAGGAAGCTTCCCGTGTTGAACAGAAGTCAATGGGGGGAAGCCAGGTGGCTGACGCTTCCCCCCATGGGATGGGGGCTTAGGTGAGTCAGGCAATGCAAAACATGAGGTGACAGGTTCCCCATGCCCCCCATGGATTTGCCATGATGCATGACAAATCTGGTGGACCATCTGATGAGGTTGTTGCTTTTTAGGCCTGGTCCTGGGGTTATTTGGGTGGCTGATTCAGAAAATTGCATTAGATAGATTGCATCAGCTCTAGTTTCTTAGATATGGTTATTATGGTTTTATATGGGCAAGCTGATGGCAAATGGTAGATCACAGATGTTATTTATCTGAAAAACTAGAGCTAATACAGAAAAACTGGTGCCATTTTTGGAATAAGCAAGTCAAAAATACACGGAAACAAGGCTAACATTTGAGGCACCAAAATGTGTGTGGGCCAGTGTACTCTTTAAAATAATCTGCATAAATGTGTGTTTGAATCCATTTATTTTTAGGCTTTTCAAATGTCAGCCATGGATAATAAAATATATCTTTGTTGTTATACATGGAGGGAAGAAGCAGCCATTGGTGGAAATTGGGACATTGAGATAATATTAGTCAGGGCCTTTAAAGAATCAAGGAACATGTTCTGCCAGACTGAATAGGCTTTTAAACTGCAGCTTCTTGAAACTACTTAGAAATATGCAGTACTTGTTGCAATGGTTATTTTTCCATCTCTTGTTTCTCGGATTAGCTCCACAGTAGACCAAAGGGCAGGTTCCCTCTTACCCTCTATCCCAGTCTAGGTCAGCCTGCTCCATTTTCCTTTAAGAGAAAGGCAAAACCATGTTTGAGTATTCCATGTCAAAAAAAACCCTATGAAATTCATCGAGTCGTCATAACTCAACCCAAAATATTGAGGAGGGGGAGGGAGGAAAGGAATTGGAAAGGGAAGGGAGGGATGGAGAAAATTGTATGTAATTTGGCCAGATATGGGGAGAAGAAAACAAGATGTAGTTTGACCATTTTTTGCCTGTATCTGCAAAATTAAAGCAGACTTCCTCAAGCCTTGTACCAAGGGGGGAATTAACCCAGGATGTGAGAATGATGAATATATTCACATCTAAATGTTTAAAATTCTCAGACCCAGAAAAAAGCTGTAGATCCCTTTAGATTTACTACATTAATTAGAACCACCTGGTTACAGCTTGTCCAGGTACATCAAAAGAATGCAGGCTAGATTAGATTATGGCCTAAATCCAGTTAACTGAAATAAATCCATTAAATCAATGGGAGCTTGGTAATTAATTTAATTTATTTCTCAAAATATGTCTAGCCTGCTCTTGACTGTGAAATGTCAGAACATATTCTTTATAAAGCCACACAAACAATTTAAAGCAATTCCAGATTAAAATAATAACCTTGTTTAACTGGGATAAAAGATTAAAAATTGAAAAGTTTAAATCATGTACACATACATGCAAAGGCAAATTAGCCACATTTTGACTTGGTTCTGGAAGGAAACCAACATTGGTGCCCATGGGATCCCCCCTCCCAAAGGGATGGCATTCTACACTTGGGATACTATAACTGAGAAAATCCTGTCCTGTGGTAAAACATAGAGGAAAGTCTCTCCTGAAAATTTCAGTTCTAGGGTATGCACACATGATAGGTCAATATTTAAGTCAATCACCCTCAAACACACTGAAACATTTTTCATTGTTTAAATAGAAAACTGCATGCGTGTCCATTTTGGTTCTGGTTGTATTCTTTTGCAGGATGCTGTCAACAACATACAGTGTAATTGTGTTTTCTACATGCCATTAGAATATGTAGAACAACTACTAACTGTGCTTTCTTCAATTTCTAATTCACATGCTGGTTGCACTACATGTTGGTTTCTTTTCTGCAGTTGCCACTCAGTTAACATCTGGTCCTTCGACTGTTCTCATGTCAGCCACCCACATCACTGGCTATTCATTCTTGATATTTCAAGTCTGATCTTTAGGTCAGAGCTCCATGTGCAGCTTTCCTGTGTGGTTTCTCAACCCAAGAGTCTACAAATTAGTCAGAAACCATCCTACCTCAAGCACTACAATTGTGGTCAGTCTTCATTTCCTAGGACTTCTTTAAATATTTTTCAAAGATGAAATGTGCAGATTCTGGGGATATTTTTCATTACAATGTGTATTAGTCTTACAATGGTTTACCTTTATTTAACAGATATCCACAATACAATACCATTAAAAAGCAACAGGTTTAACATATTGATTTAATTCAAAGCACCCACATTCTATCTTTCTTTCTGGCTTTTAGACTGTTTCGACTTTTAAAATTATGCATGAGAGCATTTAACTTATTTTCATTGTGATTTTATTGCAAGCCAAGCAGCAACTTCATGATATCTATTTATATATCATACCTTCAAAATGTGATGAATAAATAAATATTATTTCATTCTCAGAGAAAATAGGAGACTAATCTGGAATGCTTTTAATTAATTTTTACTCCTTAATGTTACAGAGTTGATTCTGTGAGGATATGCCCGGAAGTGGGTGTTCTTTTTAAAAGCAAGAGACCTATGTATTGTTATAAAAAAGGACTCTTTAGAATAAGATTGTTTTTTGGTCTGGTCCTTCTTCCTTAGCTGGTCTTTTGAACTTATTACATAACTCAACAAGGTTTTATAATCCAAGTTAAGTAAGGCAATAGATTCCCCAAGGGAAGGGATAAGAAGACAACAAATTAATTTAACTGATAGGTTTTCTGGGTGATCTGATGTAGTTCAGCAAGAACATCTAAATATTATTTTACAATAGCAGCAGCACAGTGCTTCCAATACACACACTTATGAAGTTATATAAGACTATCTGTGCCCGGCCACGCATTGCTGTGGCGAAGTCTGGTGGTATGGGAAATAAAGTATTGAGGAATTGGTGGTAGTTAAGGTCAAGGGTAAAGGTTTTCCCCTGACATTAAGTCCAGTCATGTCTAATTCTGGGGGTTGGTGCTCATCTCCATTTCTAAGCCGAAGAGCCGGCATTGTCCGTAGACTCCTCCAAGGTCATGTGGGATGACTGCATGGAGCGGCGTTACCTTCCTGCCGGAGCAGTACCTATTGATGCACTCACATTTGCATGTTTTTGAACTTCTGGGTTGGCAGAAGCTGGGGCTAACAGTGGGGGCTCTCTCCGCTCCCCCAATTCAAACCTGTGGCCTTTCGGTCCAGAAGTTCAGCAGCTCAGCGCTTTAACACGCTGCGCCATCAGGGGATATTATTTCCTAAAGGTTGCGAATATACAATATTTCTGATTGGTTTTTTTTGTTTGCTGGAGGCAAGTATAAATGCTGCAATTAGGAAAAATGATTAGGATGTAATGGCCTTGCAGCTTTGAAGCCTGGCTGTTTCCTCCCTGAGTGAATTTTTTGTTGGGAGGTGTTAGCTGGCCCTGATTGTTTCCTGTCTGGAATTCCCTTGTTTACAGAGTGGTGTTCTTTGCGATATTTTATATGCTTCTACTGTCTGTGGCCCTGAGAAAACAGAGGATTTTTCAGACTTTGATGATGGGAATACTTTGTTGGGAGGTGTTAGCTGGCCCTGATTGTTTCCTGTGTGGGATTCCCCTGTTTATTTACTGTCCTGGTTTTAGAGATTATATTGTTCTGCATTATTCTATCCCAGTAATTATTTCATATTAAAGAAGAATCTCACTTATCCAACATTCGCTTATACAATGTTCTGGATTATCCAACGCAGTCTGCCTTTTCATAATCAATGTTTTTGTAGTCAGTGTTTTAAATTCATTGTGATATTTTAGTGGTAAATTTGTAAATACAGTACAGTAGAGTCTCACTTATCCAACATAAACGGGCCGGCAGAACGTTGGATAAGCGAATATGTTGGATAATGAGGAATTAAGGATAACCCTATTAAACATCAAATTAAGTTATGATTTTACAAATTAAGCACCAAAACATCATGTTAGACAACAAATTTGTCAGAAAAAGTAGTTCAGTACACAGTAATGCTATATAGTAATTACTGTATTTATGAATTTAGCACCAAAATATCACGATATATTGAAAGCATTGACTACAAAAATGCGTTGGATAATCCAGAACGTTGGATAAGCGAGTGTTGGATAAGTGAGACTCTACTGTAATTACAACATAGCATTACTGCGCATGGAACTACTTTTTCTGTCAAATTTGTTGTATAATATGATGTTTTGGTGCTTAATTTGTATAACGATTACCTAATTTGATGTTTAATTGGCTTTTCCTGAATCCCTTCTTATTATCCAACATATTCACTTTTCCTGCCGGCCTGTTTACGTTGGATAAGTGAGACTCTACTGTATATTTCTAATCTTATATTATCTGCTCAGAACTGGATTATATGAGGCCTCTTTTGCACAGCTGGATAAAATGCACACTGAAGTGGATTATATGGCAGTGTGGAGTCAAGATAATCCAGTGCAAAGCAGATAATATAAGATTATAAATGGGTTATATAGCTGTGTGGAAGGGCCTTGAGTCTACACTGCCATATAATCCAGTGCAAATTAGATAATCTGTGGAAGAAGCCTAAGTGAGGCCTAAATCTGCCTGTCCCCTAACTGAAACCTGCCTGTCCCTTGGTTGCTAGGCAACCAAGTGGGCAGAGATTAGCCCTCTAAACTGGCAGCAAATGGATAAAAACAATTATTGCTCTCCCTCTAATTAGGACTTTATTTTTCTTTTCTTTTTGTTGTATCAACCTTGAGGCGTGGATGATGGGTTGTGTTGTCAAATTTTGAGGTTGGGGGGCCTGTACTTTTGTTGTTTTGTGAATTGCCGTGATGCCATCACTCTTTTATATATATAGATGGCAGTAAATAGCTGTACTGGCAGCAGGTTTGGCTAAGGGACCCTTGGCCTCTCTTCCAACTTTTCTGTGATTCTGTGAATTAGGAATGTGTTTTCATGTGGAAGGACTGTGAGATGACTTTTCGCATCAATATGGTTTCTAGACCTTGGAATTCTTTAATTCCAAATGTCATTCCCCTGCAGCAGGTAGATATTGGGGTTCCAGTAAAAGGCAAACTAGAACTCACAAACCTGAAGTATGCCTTTTACATAATAGGTGATATCCCATAGCAGAAGCATAGTCTTGGCAGTGTATCTATAAGTGACTGCGAAGACCTCTTCTGGATCCACATAGCCTTTCACATTGAGAACATAGATTTTCAGATGGAAGGCGGTCACAAAGACCTACTACATAGGAGAATAAGTCAAGACCTTCTTCGGATGAATGCCATGGACATAGTCAGAGGCTCATTTCGGAGAGGAGAACCATTTTGGAGGAGATGGCATGCATTTGCTCTTTTCACCTGTCTTCCTGCTGTGGCTGAAGATTATGTATACTGTCTGGGAGAAAGACAGACAGGTGGAACTGAAACTCCAGAAGTATCTTTAAAGTAAGACTGTTTTCTTAGAAACCTGTTAGTGAATTTGGGGATCTCTTTCAGGGTGTTTAATGATGTACCGTATTTTTCGCTTTATAAGACGCACTCCCCCCCCCCCCCCAAAATAGAGGTAAAAAGTCAGTGCGTCTTATAAACGCAATATGACCTCACCTGGGCTTTCTACCGCTGCCTGGAGGCAGCTGAGCCGGTTGAGTGGCTCTTTCCCTGTGCCTCCTTCGGGAACATGGGATGGGCGGCTGAGCTCCGCCTCTGCCCTTTGCAGCCTTCGGGAGCGAGGGCAGAAACATAATACCACCCTCTGCCCCTCTGTCTCCATCAGGAACAAGGGCAAAGCGGCTTGGCCCCCCCCCCCCGCCCCTCTGCATTCTTCGGGAGCAAGGGCAGAGCAGCTCGGTACCGTCCTCCTTCGCTCTGCCTCCATCGGGAGCAGAGGCAGAACGGCTGAACTCCACTCCTGCCCCTCTACATCCTTCGGGAGCAAGGGCAGAGAAGCCTGATACTGCTCTCTGCCTCCATCAGGAGCAAGGGCAGGGCGGCTTGGCCCCACCTCTTCCCCTCTGCTTCCCTCGGGAGCAAGGGCAGAGCGGCTCGGTACCATCATCTTTCCCTCTGCCTTCCTTGAAAGCAAGAGCAAAGCAAAACAATCGCTCCACGAATTGCTGATAAAAAGCGCTCAACTCTGCCCCTAGTGGCTGATGTTGCGGTAATGTCTACATATTACATGTTATTTTATTAAAATGTTCTAGGTCATCTTTTAGTTCAAATTATTTTTCCCCATTTTCCTCCTCTGAAAACTAGGTGCGTCTTATCATCAGGTGCGTCTTATAAAGCGAAAAATACGGTACTTCCTTCTACATATCTAGAAGGAAAATGATCTAATTCAGGAACCTCTAAAACTTCTAGCCACTTGAAGAACTGGGGCCCACTTTCACTGCCTTGAGGAATCCTGGGACATGATAGTTTGGGGGAGAAACATTTAGAACTGTCAACCAGAAGGAATGCTGGTGGAAGGAATATAATGGCTAGAACCCACTGGTTATATATGCATGTGTTTTCAGAGTTTAGGTTGAAGTGGGAGGAAAGGAGGCATTGGTTAACCAGCATCAATTCCAGATACATTTCTGCAGCTAGGGTTAAGACAGTTGAGGTTGCTCTTCCAGATGTCTAGCAAGATCTAAGAGGAGAACCTCAGTTGTTTTCCCTTGAATTGATCTGGTTTCTACCTGGTTACCTCCCCTCTCTTTCCGCCTCCAGCTAGTAAGCAGTTGAAGGGATACCATGAGGCTTGAGAAGGCAGCATTATGCAACTCTATATGTATACAGAATGAAGTTCTACACATTCTGATGATGGATCATGGCACAGCTATTTTAATCAAATTGTTAGTGTCAAGCAGAGTAGACCCACTGGATCATCCACATTTACAGAATGTATTTACCAATCAATAACTAATTAGAACTAGTGTTGGATGTAGGCCTCAGGCTACAGTTTGGCTGAATTATTTCTGGAATCCATGATATACTAGAAAAAGGAATGTAGCTGTAACCCAAAGATATTAAGCTAATGAACAAAGAATTCATTCTCTAACATAACAGGCCATTTTCTATTATTAATCAACCCCTTTTTTCTTTGACATTGATAAGTGGTACCCTTGCTTACAGAGATTAAAAGATATACAAAATAAAATATTCAGTAAGAGGAAGAAAATACAATAGAAGTGAGTAACAGTGCAACCCTTGTATATTTTTACTCAGCAGAAAGCTTATTGAAGTAGTGGTGCTTAGTCCCAAGTAATGTGTTTAGGCTGATTGAGAATTTTTAGATTTGAATAGACAGTGCAAGAGTTATTTAAACAAAATATTATTCATATTCACAAGTATATAAATGATGAATGTAGCACAAACAAATGAGGATGGTTATTCTTATTTTTACTGACTTGTTTTTGTTTTTATCCTTGTTATTGTCTGTAACATTTTTGTCTGTATCGTAATCATTACAATGACTTTAGTTTTAGGGCCAAAGGGAAATATAAATCTTGTGCATCATTGAGCCCCTGTGATGATCGCATTAGGTTAAAAAAGGTAAAGGTTTCCCCCTGACATTAAGTCCAGTCGTGACCGACTCTGGGGGTTGGTGCTCATCTCCATTTCTAAGCCGAAGAGCTGGCGTTGTCCGAAGACACCTCCACGGTCATGTGGCCGGCATGACTGCATGGAGCGCCGTTACCTTCCTGCGAGAGCAGTACCTGTTGATCTACTCACATTGGCATGTTTTCGAATTGCTAGGTTGGCAGGAGCTGGGGCTAATAGCGGGCGCTCATTCCGCTCCCGGGATTTGAACCTGGGACCTTTTGGTCCGTACGTTCAGCATAGAATCATAGAATAGTAGAGTTGGAAGAGACCTCATGGGCCATCCAGTCCAACCCCCTGCTAAGAAGCAGGAAATCGCATTCAAAGCACCCCCAACAGATGGCCATCCAGCCTCTGCTTAAAAGCCTCCAAAGAAGGAGCCTCCACCACAGTCCGGGGGAGAGAGTTCCACTGTTGAACAGCTCTCACAGTGAGGAAGTTCTTCCTGATGTTCAGGTGGAATCTCCTTTCCTGTAGTTTGAAGCCACTGTTCCGTGTCCTAGTCTGCAGGGCAGCAGAAAATAAGCTTGCTCCCTCCTCCCTGTGACTTCCCTTCACGTATTTGTACATGGCTATCATGTCTCCTCTCAGCCTTCTCTTCTGCAGGCTAAACATGCCCAGCTCTTTAAGCTGCTCCTCATAGGGCTTGTTCTCCAGACCCTTAATCATTTTAGTTGCCCTCCTCTGGACGCTTTCCAGCTTGTCAATATCTCTCTTCAACTGCGGTGCCAAAAATTGGACACAGTATTCCAGGTGTGGTCTGACCAAGGCAGAATAGAGGGGGAGCATGACTTCCCTGGATCTAGGCACTATACCCCTATTGATGCAGGCCATAATCCCGTTGGCTTTTTTAGCTGCCGCATCACATTGTTGGCTCATGTTTAACTTGTTGTCCACGACGACTCCAAGTCTTTTTTGCACACACTGCTGTCAAGCCAGGCGTCCCCCATTCTGTATCTCTGATTTCCACTTTTTCTGCCGAAGTGAAGTATCTTGCATTTGTCCCTGTTGAACTTCATTTTGTTAGTTTCGGCCCATCTCTCTAGTCTGTCAAGATCGTTTTGAATTCTACTCCTGTCTTCTGGAGTGTTAGCTATCCCTCCCAGTTTTGTGTCGTCTGCAAACTTGATGATCGTGCCTTCTAACCCTTCGTCTAAGTCAGGGGTCCTCAAACTTTTTAAGTGGAGGGCCGGTTCATGGTCCCTCAGATTGTTGAGGGGCCGAATTATCATTTGAAAAAAAAATACAAACAAATTCTTATACTCACTGCACATGTCTTATTTGCAGTGCAACCCCCCCCCCCCCCATCAACAATCATTTATGAAGGGGACTCAGAGCGGCTTACAAGTTTTATGTACATACAATATATTATATTATTAGCATAGCACATTATTAGCATTATATATTACTATATAGTACTATACCATTATACCATAATATTATTAGTAATATTACATTTAATATTTAATATATTATTATTATTATTATCTATATATATAAAAGAGTGATGGAATTCGAGCACCGAGCAAAACAACAAAAGTAAAGGGCCCCCAACCTCGAAATTTGACAATACAACCCATCATCCATGCCTTAAGGTTGAAACAACACAAACTCACTTCACGGAGCTCCACATGGAGAGAACCCACAAAGCCCCATTGGGAGCCATGCCCGGGAGGGAGGAAAAGAAAAAACATAATGGCCGCCGCCGCAAGAGGAAAGGCAGGCAAAGGGAAAAAGCTGTCCCCTGGGTCCTAGCGCCCGCCCATCATCCGAATTATTTCTCTCCATATACTTTCCCTTCTACACTATCCAACCCATTTTAACACTCAATATTTTAAATATATGCTATCAACCATGACAATCAACACTATCTGACTCCTAATATTTTAACAAGCTTAAAATCACAACACCAAATAAAAAACAACACTTTTAAAACACAGGAATGCCAGACACTAAACAATCACGGCCAGCTAACACCTCCCACCATCTGCCATGCAGGACACAATCCAAGCACTCCCAACAGATGGCCACCCAGCCTCTCAATAATAATAATAATAATAATAATAATAATAATAATAATAATAATAATAATAATAACAACAACAACAACAACAACATCATCATACAATCCTAACGTTTCTAATATACCCATGATAACGTACTCTATACCCATTCAAAACACCAACATCTCTTATACAACTCTAATATACCGATGATAACGTACTCTATCCCCATTCACAACACCTACAACATCTCTTATACAACTCTAATATACCGATGATAACGTACTCTATCCCCATTCACAACACCTACAACATCTCTTATACAACTCTAATATACCGATGATAACGTACTCTATACCCATTCACAACACCTACAACATCTCTTATACAACTCTAATATACCGATGATAACGTACTCTATACTCATTCAGAACACCTACAACATCTCTTATACAACTCTAATATACCGATGATAACATACTCTATCCCCATTCACAACACCTAAAACATCTTATACAACTCTAATATACCGATGATAACGTACTCTATCCCCATTCAGAACACCTACAACATCTCTTATACAACTCTAATATACCGATGATAACGTACTCTATCCCCATTCACAACACCTACAACATCTCTTATACAACTCTAATATACCGATGATAACGTACTCTATCCCCATTCACAACACCTACAACATCTCTTATACAACTCTATTATACCGATGATAACGTACTTTATACACATTCACAACACCTACAACATCTCTTATACAACTCTAATATACCGATGATAACGTACTCTATACCCATTCACAACACCTACAACATCTCTTATACAACTCTAATATATCGATGATAACGTACTCTATCCCCATTCACAACACCTACAACATCTCTTATACAACTCTAATATACCGATGATAACGTACTCTATACCCATTCACAACACCTACAACATCTCTTATACAACTCTAATATATCGATGATAACGTACTCTATCCCCATTCACAACACCTACATCTCTTAGACACCATTCATACTTACCTCCAATAGACAAAAACACCCAATAATCACAAATATTGTATATTCGCAACCTTTAGGAAATAATATCCCCTAATGACGCAGCGTCTTCAACCGCTAACCTACTCAACTTCTCCAATGAAACGTCGCACGTTTGAATTCGAAAAATGGAGTCAACCCCCACTATTACCCCACCTTCTCCCAACCCAACACTTCCAAAACATCCAAATATCACTACATCCAATATCATCCAAATAAACAACCAAATATCAGTAGTCCTCTGACACAAAACTAACAGCGCTCCATACAGTCATACCACCCACATGACCTCCAAGGACTCTACAAACAATGCCACCTCTTCGACTTACAAATACACATGATCACCAACCCACACACTCACACACGACTGGACTTAATATTAGGAAAAAACCTTTACCCTTTACCTTAACTACCTCCAATTCCTCAATACTTTATTTCCCATACCACCAGACTTTGCCACAGCAACGCGTGGCCGGGCACAGCTAGTTATATTATACAATATTATTATATTGTATTATTATTATTAGCCGCCCTGAGTCCCCTATTGGGTGAGAAGGGCGGGGTAGAAATACAGTACTATAATAAATAAATAAAATTATATTGTACAGTAGAGTCTCACTTATCCAACACTCGCTTATCCAACGTTCTGGATTATCCAACGCATTTTTGTAGTCAATGTTTTCAATACATCATGATATTTTGGTGCGTCTTGAACTACTTTTTCTGTCAAATTTGTTGTATAACATGATGTTTTGGTGCTTAATTTATAAAATCATAACCTAATTTAATGTTTAATAGGGTTTTCCTTAATCTCTCCTTATTATCCAACATATTCACTTATCCAACATTCTGCTGGCCCATTTACATTGGATAAGCGAGACTCTACTGTATTACATTATAATATTTATTATCAATATTATATATATACACAATATATTATATTATTACCATATCATTCATTTATAATATTTCATTTACAATATTGGTAAATGAAAAAACAATACATACAATATTTAAAAAGAAAAATAATTTTAACCAACATACTGTAAACTTATCAGGATTTCAGTGGGAAGTGTGGGCCTGCTTCTGGCCAATGAGATAATCAAATAGGATTGTTGTTGTGCCTTCAAGTCATTTCAGACTTTGGGAGAGCCTAAGTCTAAAACTGAGGGCGGGGGCCAGGTAAATGGCCTTGGAGGGCCGCATCCGGCCCCCAGGCCTTAGTTTGGGGACCCCTGGTCTAAGTAGTTAATAAAGATGTTGAACAGAACCGGGCCCAGGACGGAGCCCTGCGGCACTCCACTTGTCACTTCTTTCCATGATGAAGACGACGCATTGGTGAGCACCCTTTGGGTTCGTTCGCTTAGCCAATTACAGATCTACCTAACCGTAGTTTTGTCTAGCCCACATTTTACTAGTTTGTTTGCCAGAAGGTCGTGGGGGACTTTGTCGAAGGCCTTCCTGAAATCCAGGTACGCTACATCCACAGCATTCCCTGTATCGACCCAACTCGTAACTCTATCGAAAAAAGAGATCAGATTAGTCTGGCATGACTTGTTTTTGGTAAATCCGTGTTGACTATTAGCAATGACTGCATTTGTTTCTAAGTGTTCGCAGACCACTTCCTTAATGTTCTTTTCCAGAATCTTGCCTGGTATCGATGTGAGGCTGACCGGATGGTAAGTGTTTGGGTCGTTCTTTTTTCCCTTCTTGAAAATAGGGACCACATTCACCCTCCTCCAATCTGCTGGGACTTCTCCCGTTCTCCAAGAACTCTCGAAGATAATTGCCAGTGGTTCTGAAATAACTTCCGCTAGTTCCTTCAATACTCTTGGATGTAGGTGATCTGGCCCTGGGAACTTGAATTTGTTTAGAGTGGCCAGGTGTTCCTGGACTACTTGTCTCCCTATTTGGGGTTGGATTTCCCCCAATCCTTCGTCCATTCCATGTTGCTGAGGTTGAAGGTGGCTTTCTTTTTGTGAGAAGACCGAGGCAAAGAAGGCGTTGAGCACTTCTGCCTTTTCCCTGTCCCCTGTCGCCATCACCCCATCTTCTCCTTGCAGAGGCCCTATCGCCTCCTTTTTCTTCCTTTTTCTACCAACGTAAGCAAAAAAGCCTTTTTTGTTGTTCTTTATGTCCCTGGCAAGCCTGAGCTCATTTTACACTTTAGCCTTGCGAACCTTTTCCCTACAGATGTTGGCTATACGTTTGAATTCTTCTTTGGTGATTTCTCCCCTTTTCCACTTCTTGTGCATGTCACTTTTGAGCTTTAGCTCAGTTAGAAGTTCTTTGGACATCCATTCTGGCTTCTTTGCACTTGTCTTATTTTTCTTCTTTGTTGGCACTGTTTGCATTTGCGCCTTGAGTATTTCACTTTTGAAAAACTCCCATCCATCCTTAACTCCCTTGTTTTTTAATATTGGCGTCCATGGAATGCCGCTCAGTAATTCCTTCATTTTTTGGAAGTCAGCTCTCTTAAAGTCCAGAATGCGTGTTTGACTTGTCTTAGTTTCAGCATTCCTTTGTATTGCAAACTGCAAGAGCACATGGTCACTTGCCCCTAAGGATCCAACCACTTCAACTGTATTGATCAGGTCTTCCACATTTGTTAAGATTAGATCAAGAGTTGCTGATCCCCTTGTTGCCTCTTCTACCTTCTGGACCATAAAATTGTCTGCAAGGCAACTGAGGAATTTGTTGGACTTTGTACTCTTGGCTGAGTTTGTTTTCTCCAGCAGATATCGGGATAATTGAAATCGCCCATGACTACTATATCTCTTCTTTGTGCCTGTTTGGTCAGCTGTTGACAGAAGGCTTCATCAAGTCCTTCATCCTGACTCGGAGGTCTGTAGTAGACACCCACGACAAGATCTTTTTGAGTCCCGGTTCCCTTGATTCTTATCCAGATGCTTTCAAGCTGGTTTCCCGGATTGCAGTCTTGCATTTCTTCTGCTTTAACGCACTGTGCCACCAGTCTTGCTTTAACGCACTGTGCCACCAGGGGCCCGATGATCACACTATGGTGATATAAATCTTCATGTCAGAAAACAGCGTCATTTCAAGAAGCCTGGTGTCTGTTATCATGATAAAAAATATGTTCTTTTCTCAGAAAATAAATCATTGGTATGAGCAGAATAACATTCATTAAGCATTACAGACATGACATATGATCTACAGTGCCAAAGAAATTAGGTTCAGTAAAAGTTTGCAAATGTCTATTTTCAGCATAAAACAGGAAGTCAATTCCACACCATTTCCAACTAAAAGTGTTCGTCAGATGGTAATATAAATCACTTGATACATGCCTGTGTGTATATACATGTATAACTGTCCACCCTACACATTCACCGAAGTTAGGGGCATACAAAAGTCATGGAAATGGTAAAATCATGAATTAAAAGACACTATTTTTAATACCACAGAGAAGCCTACCTAGGAAACTTTTTGTCCTCCCGTGTGAATCTATGGTGCTCTTCCACTGAGGTTGCTGTGAGTTGGAGTCACATTAAAGGCACATAAGAACAATGTCATACAATTACATTGAAGAGAACTTTGGACCCAGAATTGCTTTTTTAGCTTGAAACAACTAGATTAGCTACATCTTTTCATGTCAGGAGCAACTTGAGAAACTGCAACCTCACTGAAGAGCGGACTGGTAAATGCTGGATATGGTTACTGTTCATATAAAACAGAAGAAGTTGATAGAACTTTGTGTGTCCACTGTGTTTTCTTAAATATGTTCTTAGCTTTCCTTATACTGTTCTGAAATGGAAAAGACATTTCTTCCTTACAAAAACAACCAGAAGAGTAAGAAACAAAAAATAAACATGAAAACATCAATGTATCAATAATGGAAGAGAACTAGTGTAGTGCAATAGTTTGAACATTGGGCTATCACTCTCAGGACCAGGATTTAGCCATGGAAATCCATTGGATGACCTTAGGGGAAGTCATTTCCTCTCAGCCTCATAGGAAAGCAAAAGCATAACCCTTTGAACAAATCTAGGTAATAAAACATCATGATCGATTTGCGTTAGGATTGCAATTACTCAAAAATAACATAGGCACACAGCAGCAGCACACAGCAGCAACAGTAATAAAGGAGCAAGGTCCATGAAGGAAAATCATCCCACTGTGGAAATGTTTTCTGTTAGAAATTTATTCTGTTTCACCAATATATTTATTATTAAGCAGAAAAGTTTGAAAGGGATTTGTTCTTATTTCTTGTAAGTGGATCAAATTTATTTTAGACTAAATCTAAACCTAGAGAAAATATTGTCATATTTATTCTTATTTTCATAGTCTTTTGGCCACTTTAGATAAGATCCATTAGATAAGAAAAAAATTCTTTTCTTTAAAAAAGACCATTAAGAAGAACTAATTCCAATATTAGCTCAATGGTGGCCAAAAACCATTTTGACTGCTTTGTAAATTTAGTGGTTTGAATGCTATAATAAGAAGGAAGGATGATTAAAAACAAAATGCTATTGCTTTATTCTCGCCCCCCAAAAATTATTAGTAAAGGCAGGAAATGTTTGGGATAAATGCAAACAGACTTATATCAAAGCATGCCAGAAAGGTTTCATTAGTTGGTGGTTGATAGCTAACTAGCAGGTTGCCATTGTAACCTTCTATAAAGATAGAGAGAACATGACTAGAAGGTGGCTTCTACATGGTATGGAAAATTTCATAGCTGTAAGGATTAGTCAGGGGGCTTGCATGATGAAAGCTTCTTTACGAGATGGGATTAGCAAATGCTGCTTAAAATAAGAGTTGTGGTATTTGTGTTTAATTAGACATACAAAATTTTAAAAAATGGAAAAGATAGGCCAAATTCTGCTAGTGAAATACATAGGTGCATTAATTTGCACCAGGAGTAAGCAACTCTGGAGGGTGACAATTTTCCCCCTGCCCAGACAGGCCACACTGTTGTATTTTGGCATACTGGAAGTGACATCATGTCACTACCGGCTGTCATTGTGGGCAATTTGGGTTTAGAGTGGGAAGTAAATCACCGTATTCATGTATAGGTTTTTTTTTGGGGGGGGGGGGTGGCAATCATCCAAATATTGATGTGAAAAAATAGTTTAAGGACTGGGGACTGGACCCGGAGGGGGGTCACCCAAAGGTGACAATTATGGTCCCAGGAAAAGCATGTGACCTATGAACTGCATTTAGCTTACCCCTAATGTATAGCCATTTCTGTTCTTTTATAGTTGTTGCAGGCAGAAGCATCTAGCACCTCCATCTGCAACATCTTCTTACTTTCACTCCAACACAACTCTATGATAGCTTCCAGAGGCAGCATACCAGAGAATTGTCTGGAAGACCTAGAAAACGACTAAAGAGACTATCTTCCCCAAGTGCAGGTAAGTGAAAATTCATATATGGGCTACATTGTTATGGGGGTCTTACTGCTTTGGACTAACACTTACCTTCAAGCTGGCTTGAAGCCATGGAAGCCATGCTTTTGGAAGCCATGGTGTAAAAAGTGACTTTTTTGAGCTCTGTACTAGTAATTGTGCACTTTCTCTACAGAAGAACATGTGGAGTATGCAAATGGCATCTGAGAGTGTCCCGGAGAAGATGGGGGACTCTTGCATCAGCAAAGAATACACAGTCTGCCTTTATACTTCTCCAAGTATAAAACAGGAATGTTGAAATTGGACCAAATTGACACTGGTGGCATAACTGGTAACAAGGGGATATGGATTGCAGGAATTCCAGATCCTCGAAGCATGGGAGGAATTTAGAAATTGCTTGTGCGGTCTGTCTTCAGAAGTGAGGCATGCATGTGCAATGTGCTTCTTGGTCTCCCCAGAGCTCAAGCCATTGCATTTAATTTAAGCAAGAACATTCTTTCAGCTGTATAGGGATAAAGGAAGGCAGAGGATGCGAGTGTGTGTGAACACATCCAGCCAACTACTGGTTTTGATATGCTTTAGATGAAGTTGTTTTTTTCTCTGTTCCTCAAATACTGGTATGTACTAGGCAGATGTGCAGTATCAGTAAAAATTCTCACACTATTGTCAAAGTTAAAGACTGGAATTCTAGTTTCAGAAAATAAAAATGGGGTTAAAATGGAAGTACAGTAGAGTCTCACTTATCCAACATAAACGGGCCGGCCGAATGTTGGATAAGCGAATATGTTGGATAATAAGGAGAGATTAAGGAAAACATCAAATTAGGTTATGATTTTACAAATTAAGCACCAAAACATCATGTTATACAACAAATTTGACAGAAAAAGTAGTTCAATACGCAGTAATGCTATGTAGTAATTACTGTATTTACGAATTTAGCACCAAAATATCACGATGTATTGAAAACATTGACTACAAAAATGCGTTGGATAATCCAGAATGTTGGATAAGTGAGACTCTACTGTACTAGCCTGAATAAAGGCAATAAATAAAACAGTTCATTTAATTTACCAGCACACTGTCATACACAAACATCAATAACACTATGTAACAAAATATGAAAAATCTTCTGTTCTTAATTTGAAAGTGTTATTTCCTGTTTAATCGTGCAGTGCTTACTTTGAAAGTGATTGTTATACTCGAGAAACCTCGCTCTTGTAGTGGCCACAAACTATGTTGATTTGGTTGAGGCTCTATGAGATATTCACTAAAAAATTATAGCAAAATGTGATGCAGGATGTCCCAGGAAAAAATGTTTTTGCAGTTTAATAAACTTTTTCCAGATTTTTATGATAGAACCAATTAGGAAATGACATTTATAACTCAGGAACAAAAATCATGTTACATAATGTAATTAATTGTAGTTCCCAGATCATTTAAAGGTGACTTGCAAGAATATATTCTATTGGTTATATTTCAGTAATATAGCCTGAGGGAGGAGGAGTGAAGTATTGTAGAGTGAATCACAATTGATTCCAATAGCAAGCAGTGATAGCTAGTGGCTTTCATGACAATTGGAGTGATCAATATATTCTTGATTTTATGCCAAATTTTATACAAACTATCCAAAGTGCTGAATCTGTTTTGGGAATAGGGTTCAGTAACTAGGATAGTTCCTTTAAAGTTTGGACTAAACTCCCGAACGGTTTTGTCGTTTCCCTGTTATGGAAAGCAAGATGTCAGCTAAGAGGCAAAATGGAAACTTCCCATGTAATTAAATAATAATAATAATAATAATAATAATAATAATAATAATAATAATAATAATAGAAGTTTATCTTTAACCCAACCTATCTCCCCGAAGGGACTCAGGATGGCTTCCAGATATAAAACATAAAAATTGGCAAATAATCCTGTGTTTTCTCAGAAAAGCCTTCCTCTGTCATTTAGTGGGATTTATTGTCTAGTTGATACATTTTGGCTAGCAAGCTAACCCTGTTAACATAGGGAAGCTCCTTAAGAAATATATCCCATAATTTTCAGTGATGTTTATTCCCAGGACACTGTGTATAGCAGGGGTTCTCAACCTGGGGCCGTATGATCTCCAAAGGGCCCCAGGATATTCCAAGGGGGCCACGGGTGAAAATCATGTAAAAGGAAGGCCACGGCACAAAATTAGGAAGCCACAGTGAAAACTAAGAAGTGGAGAAAATGATATGGAAGTTCATAATGATATAGACATTTGTTTCTGTGATCTGATAGACATGGATATTTCAGCATGGGTTGTTAATCCATTTGTTATGAATGCTGCAGGCATTGATGTTTCTTCGCAAGAAGTGATAATAGAGCTACAGGGCAGCCAAAATAATTTGCAGTCAACAAGAACACATTTTTGGATCATATCTAAAATGTTTCCACAACTTTGGGATAAAGCAAAATATATTTTTGAGGCATTCTGCCTCTGTTTCTCCATTTTTTCCCCTCACAATTCTGTAAATTAAGTGTGACTGAAAGAATGGACATTCCATGCAGTCATGCTGGCCACATGACCTTGGAGGTGTCTATGGACAACGCTGGCTCTTCGGCTTAGAAATGGAGATGAGCACCAACCCCCAGAGTCAGACATGACTGGACTTAACATCAGGAGAAACCTTTACCTTTACTAATACTATTCATTATATCATGTTGGATTTTTATAGTTCCTGTTGTGTTGAAATTATAGAAATAAAGCAAAATCACTTTATATCTGCTGAGGGGCAATTTCCTGGATTCTTATTTCACAGGTTCAGCTTGTGAACAGTAAAACAGATGCTATGGCTAATTATATCTTGAATTCTGTCATAAATTGGTTTTAATCTTTGTTGGATTGGTCTTGTCCCCATGTAAGCCGCCCTGAGTCCCTTCGGGGAGATGGAGGCGGACCATAAAAATAAAGTTGTTATTATTATTATTAATTATTATTATTTCCATATTTGGTAGAATCAGGTTTTAGTTGTGTGAATTACGTAGTCAACCTAACATGGGATTGCCTTAACATAATGGACAGAAGAAATCTTCAATAATCTCTCATGGCAATAGAGCTGGATAATAATAATAATAATAATAATAATAATAATAATAATAATAATAATAATAATAATAATACTTTATTTCTATCCCACCCTATCTCCTCAATGGGGACTTAGGGTGGATCATAAGAGACAGCGGCAAACATTCAGTGCTGTAAAGTGCGACCAAAAACAAATAAACAAACCATAAATAAACAAATAACACATTAGACATCAACATAAGACAATAGTGAAGCATTACAACAAATTAGGCATCACACAACTAAAATATATGTTTAAACAGATAGAAAGCTTAGAAATTAAAATGAATAGGATGTAAACATTAACATTTTAAAAGCTAGAAGAGCACAAGGGTCACATTGAAAAATACTTATAGTATGTTTTCTATTTAATTATTGTATTTTGTATAAATTAAAAGAATTATTTAACAATTATTAAACAATTAAATATCTTCCTTTCTACCAGTAGACATGGGGGGCACAAGAAGGAAAAAAGGTCTGGAGGGGAGGTTGAGAAACACTGATGTATAGGAGCTGGTGTTGCCAATTCTTTTTATCCTACACACTTATATCAAACCCAGTCTTGGCTAAATATGTCAAAGATTTTAACCATTGGAGGCATTTGTCACATTTCCATATCTGGTCTCAAACAGGCCTCTTCACTACTTGGCACAATCATAGGGATGATGGGTTTCCCAAATATACCATGCTGTGTTTCTTTTCAATGCTAGCCATATCATTAAGATCAGTGGAACAGCTGGCACCGGTAGCAGACAACAATGACCACTCCTCAAGCAGCTCTGACTCACCCACCTCAATCATTCATGTCTTTACAAGGACAGAGGTGTGCTTGTTGCATATCCCCTAAACTAATCTTTGAACCTCAGGTGTGATGGAGAGCCAATGCTTCCAGTGTTCCCATTGTCAATATTTAAGACAGATGCAACTGAGAACCTTCCTACACTGTCCTAATATCCCAGGATCTCATCCCAGATTATCTGCTCTGAACTGGATTATATGAGTCTCCACTGCCATAAATATGGAAGGAATTACACTTAAAAGTGTACCTGTTCCAACTTACATATAAATTCAACTTAAGAACAAATCTACAGAACCAATGTGTATTTAATATAATTATTATGTGTTTTAGCTGTGTTGTAACCCGCCTTGAGCCATGAGGAGAGATTTATTATTATTATTATTATTATTATTATTATTATTATTATTATTATTATCTTGTTCAGAACTTGGGGACTACTCAAACTGGCCAAGTTATTTTGGAACTGGAGTACAAAAAACCTATAAGCATCTTGCCCCATCTTTCCTCATAAATTTCAACAACAAATTATATTTTTAAATTATTTATATATAAAAAAAATAAGAATGACTGTGTGGTTTAGCCACACAGACCACTTGGCTATCAAAACCTACTGGATAACCTTGGAGAAGTTACACTCTTTCAGCGGTTGAAGAAGGCAATGGCAAACCTCTTTTGAACAAATTCTGCCAAGAAAATCCTTTTTTGTGCCTGGGTTTACAAAAATCAATGTATTTTTACTTTTGACAAAGGGCAATGCCTTATTTATGCAGGTGCAAAGGGGTATCAACATGTATGCTGACTTACATAAAGGCAGATCTAGTACTTGGAAATCATACAAAAACTCTGATGTTTTTTCTAACTAGCCTGCAAGGTCTGGTCATAAGGTCAACATATGGAATTGATTTGAGGCATTATTGAAATGAGAGTGCAGTGCCACTAGTTTCTTACTTTCCTCCAACTAAGCAATAAAATATTATTGGTACAATTTATTGGGAATCTCTCCACTTTCAAGCCAGATTGTAACAATTGGGATTGTACAAAAGAGATACACCAACTCCCATAGCATAATAAACCAGTAAATATTGCAAATCCTACAAGGGTACCAATTTGGCAGGGACAATCCCAATTATCCTCTGTCATCCTAATTTTTCAACTGTTTTTAAAATGCCTCTGCTTTTCCTCTTTTGCTCACACTTTCTTTCTTTGTCCTCAGATTACATCCTTTGGTGCAAACTGAATTCAAAGTGCAAAAGTGGTTTGTACTCAACTCAGCAAGGAGTGAGGAGAAAAAGAGTGGTGCTTGATTCCTGCTACTTCTGAGTAGGACATGAACCAATGGATTCAAATAAGAAACAGTATGATTTTTCTATTGTAAGAACTATTCATCAGTAAGATGAACTGCCTCAAAGGGTGGTTAGCTGTGCATTCCAGCATGGTAGGAGATTGGATTAGTTGGTCTTTTCCAACTCTAAAATGCCATGTTTCCATGGTTCTATACAAAGCAAAATGTTGCATCCTTTCATAATTTGTTTGCTCTTCCTGATTAATAGCTTTCTAATCAGACTCCAATATTGCTTGGACAATTTTCACCTGTAAATGCTGAAGTATTGCCTTTTTTTGATATATCTGGATACCAGAAATACATCTTTAAAATAATAGCAAATTCATTGTTCTGAAGAAGAAGTGTAGCCAATGGTGAAAAATGCTGGAATTAGCAATTCAACTACACCTGGAGGATAGCATATTTCCACCCTTAATCCAAGCTAGAGTAGACTCACTGAATTAATAGGATTTGCATGAGGTTGTTCACTTAGTATTCAATCATTTATTGAGTTCAAATATCAGCCTTGACCTATTGTAGAGAAACTGGAAAAATGGAAAAGGTTGTTTTAGCATATATAAAGAATTATTAACTAGTCTAGGGTTTTTTGTCTTCACAGCAACAGGCATTTTGAGTTTTTTTTTGTTTTTGTAGAAGCGGATCTAAATACTCTCCTAATTCTGTTTTTGTGTTAATTACTAATGCTTTTCATTTAAAAATGCAGTTAGTTCTAGCATTTAGAACAGTGGTTTCCAACCTGTGGGCAGTGGCCCACTGGTGGGCCACAAGACCTAAAATAAGATCTGTGAGACATGTGGGGAAAATCAACTCTAGATGATTAAATATGGTTTTATGTGGGCGAGCAGATGGCAACTACTGGATGGCATATGTTCTGTATCAGAAACTAGAGCTGATGTGGTCTATCCAATGCAGTCTTCTGAATTAGCACCCCAAATAACCAAACCAAATCTAAAGTTGACCAAAACCCGATTCGTAACCCTTTTAGTATTAATGTTAGAGCGTGGTCCCTGATCAAAGTGGTCCCTGGTCAACGTGGTCCCTGGTCAAAAAAAGGTTGGGAACCACTGATTTAGAAGATGTATTGTACAAACAGTTTTACAAGTTTGCTCTTTGAGTGGGTTTTACATACAACTTCTCCTCTAAAGTAATATTAGCACCGAGAGTCAAGGTTGCAAATAGTCAAGGAGTGTGGAAGGCTAACTGCCCAAGCTTTCTAATGTAACAAAGCTTTGCAAGTGTTGTTGAGAGTTTCCTGGTGCTGACAATTTAGAGACAGAACGGTGTAGAGGTTGCATCTTTATATTCCCACTATAATTAAAGCACATTTTCATGTGTGGAGTTGCACTTAATTGCCTTGGAAATACTCCAACTGCAGAAACTCAGAGCCAAAATCCCATTTCTGATCATAAATTACTGTGTAACTATATTCATTGTGGGTCTAAAAATTCAACTCAACAAGTCTATTTGGAGATTAATTCCAAAACTAAAATATAGTCTTATTAAAGATAGATCTCCAATTGTGCACAATCCCCGTGTAATAATAGGAGCTTGTAATGCAATCTCTTAATTTTCTAGTGAGGGAAATGTGCAGATGTCATGTGCTTTTTCCTGACTGCACAGTGCCTTTTAGACTACTTTGGTGAGGGGGAGAGAGTCTAGTATGTGGGAAGTAGTCTATAGAATATTTACATGATTGGAAATTAATGTTGGCATGGCAACAATTTAAGCCTGAAAGGAGATCAGGCACCTATAAAAACAAAGGCCACAGCAAATTTACAAAGTTCTAGACAATCTCATTTACTTAGACAATCTCATTACAAGCTCATTTACAAATTACATAGATAAGTTTTTTTAAGGACTAAAATGTTTGTTTGTTTATTTTTATTTATTTGCCTCGCTACTCAGTCAGAAAAACTCCCATGGCAGCTTAAAATGGTAAATTTGACATTCCTCTCCCCTCAGAATTACAATCTAAAAAGACACAAAACACTAGGAAAATGTAATGGCAGTGAGGAAGATGATTAACAACTTTATCATAAAGGCCAGGCAAAGCATCCCATTTCATCTGGCTCCCAGCGAGGAAAGAGGGAGCAGCAGGGCTAATCTGTTGCTCCATGTGCTAATCTGTTGCTCCTCCCACAACGCTTTCCCCATCACATGGGGAAAGCATTGCCCTCATGGAGAGGCCCTGTCCTGGCTCCACTGAACCAGCACAACACAAGATGTTTTTATTCTGGTTGGGGGTGGAGCCACAGATAATGTTGTCTGATGGCTGCTGTGGAGCACCAACCCCCAAGAAAGCTCTAAGTATCCTAGGACGCTTATTTTGAGCCATGTGATGAGGTCATTTGTCTAGCAGATACTGTCAGTCCTTCTCTCTCTTCACAGTAAGGGCAGTGGCAGTTGGAATGCAGGGAGGACATTTCATCTGCTTTTTGACCTAAACATGAAGGAACTGTGCCTGCCTCCTCTTCTTCACTCTCTCCAAAGCCACAGAAGTGACAGTTCAAATGGAACAAGGAATTTTCTATTGCTTTTGGGCCTAGGCTTGATAGAGATATGTGTTGTTTAGGATACAAAATACCAGAATGTTCCCAGATGTTAATATTGGGCAGAGCGAGGTTGTCACCTGAAAACACAGATGTTGAACATTAATAGTCACAGACACTGTTCCTCCCCACCCCCAATATTTTGCTCCAGGACAGAATACATATGCTCCCCCACAACCATCACATAAAACAATTTAAAAAACCAATCTGGAAACAAAAAAATGCTATGCACTGAGAGATGCAAAATCTGTTGCTTCAGAAAATAATTTTGGTGATTGTAATACTGATAATAATAAGTATTGCTGTTGTTACTGTTTTTCTCATTATAAAAGCAGACAAGTTTTATCTCTGGTGAAGCAGGTTTCCACCAGCATTTTGAAAACTAACATTTTGAACATGCATATTTTATACTTTCAATTTTGTAATTCTCTTTCTCTTCTCAAGGTAATTTTTCCCCTACTTAAATGTAAATTATACAGGGATTCTAACCCAGATCCCTAACAGCAAAACTATGCCTTGAGTTTTGCAATGTAACCATCTCTGTTTTCAATAATTGTAACAGTCATTATAGTTAATACCTTCTAGTGTTGTGTCACGCTTACTTCAAACGACCAGCATGAACACAGACCAAAGGTAGCTGTTATCAAAACCAATCTTTATTGAAGAACACACGACTTGGGAAAAGTCGAGAATGACATAATGTTTACACACAATCATTTTTATCACCTTTGCTACAACGTCACACCACACGTAAATATCATCACCAAACCCCACCCCACATATCACATTACTACCACTACAACACCAACTATTCATTAAAGCTGTTTTGATTCTCACTCCAAAAGTTCCCATGCTCCGGTGCCAGGTGTCTGCATGAGCTATCGGGGAGTGCTTGTTGTTATGGCTCCGATTCCAGAGCTTGCAGACTCAGCTCTGGGAATTGGCTCCATGACATGGCGCCCCCCCCTGTCGCCGACCTCTTCTTCTGTGCTTCGCCCGACACAACTCTGAAACAAACCAAACATGAATACTATATATCCATTTTATCCAAAGTCCCCATATACTTTTTTAACAAGCTGCGATGGAATACCGGATGTATTTTCCCCAGACTTTTTGGCAAGAGTAACTGGAAAGTCACTTCGTTTATGATCTCCTGTATCCTGAAGGGTCCAATGAATTTGGGGCTTAACTTTTTCGAGGGCAGACCTAGTTTTATGTTTTTTGTACTTAGCCATACTAAGTCCCCCTTCTCCAACTTATCGCCCTCCATTCTTTTTCGATCTGCGAAGGTTTTATACTTTTTGTGTGCTTCCTTTAAGGATGCAGTCACTTGGCTCCAACATTCTTGCATCTGAGTTTTCCATTTCCCCACCCCTGTTTCTTCATTCTCTGGCCACCTTGGCAATTGGGGTAACGGCTGGACCTCCTGCCCATAAATTATTTCAAATGGAGTTTTATTCGTTGCGGAATGAATTGTAGAATTAAATGCTAGTTCAGCAAAGGCTAGCCACCTAGACCAATCGTTTTGTCTCTTATTTGAGTAGATGCGAAGGAATTGCCCCAGTGTCTGTTGGATACGTTCTTCTGCACCGTTTGTCATAGGGTGGAAAGCGGAACTCATGCTCCTCTCTGCCCCTAATATTTCCAAGAATTTTCCCCAAAATTTCGCCGTGAATTGGACACCCCTGTCACTGACCACCCTGCTAGGACATCCGTGCAGCTTATAAATATGATTTATGTACAAGTCAGCCAGTTTCTCTGCTGATGGTAACTTTGCCAGCGCTATAAAGTGAGCTTGTTTGGAAAACAAATCTAATACAGTCCATATATAACGATGCCCCTTGCTGACAGGTAATTCCCCCACAAAATCCATAGCCACACATTCCCAAGGTCTGGTAGGTTCTGCCACAGGCTGCAATAGTCCCATAGGCCTCCCCCCCTTCGATTTATTCATGGCACAATCGTCACACTGGGTAATATAATTTTTTATGTCCTTTCTCATCCCTGGCCACCAACAATGTCTTGCTATGGCTTTCGTCGTTTTTGTAATTCCCATGTGGCCTGCGCTCTGGTTATCATGGAAACGATGCAAAATTTTAGCCCTCAAAATTGCAGGAACGTACAATTTCCTTTTTACAAACCATAGTCCCCCCTTTTGTTCCCCTTTTTCTGCGTTGGATAAAATCCATTGGTCCCCTTCGTATGATTGCGCCAGTTCCTTCTCCCAAATGCCCCCTTCGATAATTCTGACCCCTGCTGAGTTCTCTCTTTCTGTCTGTGCCCTCGTGCTGACTGCTAACCCCCATTGTTTTTCGGAAAATACAGTCCCTTCCTTTGCTGCGGCTATATCCTCGTGTTGAGGCATGCGTGAAAGGGCATCGGCCAGAATGTTCTGTTTCCCTTGGAAAAACTTCAATTGGAAATTGAACCTGCTGAAGTACTGTGCCCATCTAATTTGTTTGGGGGATAATTTTCGTGGGGACTTTAAGTACTGGAGATTTCTATGATCAGACCAGACTTCAAATGGGATTTTACTTCCTTCAAGGAAGTGCTGCCAGCATTCTAATGCCTTCAGTATAGCTAACGCTTCTTTTTCCCATATGGGCCAACATTTTTCAGTCTCGCTAAACTTCCTTGATAAATATCCACATGGTTTCAAATTTCCATTTTGATCCTTTTGCAATAGTACTGCCCCATATGCACAGTCCGAAGCATCACAATGTATTATGAAAGGACTCTGCATGTCTGGGTGCTTTAGGACGGGTTCTTCTGTAAAGCGTTCTTTTAAAGCCTCAAAAGCTTTTTGGCATTCTGGCGTCCAATTCAGCTTGGCTCCAGGGGCTTTCACTTTTGCCGTCTCTCCTTTCCCCTTCGTTTTCAAAAGTTCTGTAAGGGGTGCGGCCAGTTGAGCAAAGCCCTTTATGAATGATCGATAGAAGTTTGCGAATCCTAGGAACGATTGCAATTGTCTCCTTGTTTGAGGGACTCCCCATTCCCTTACGTCCGATACTTTAGATGGGTCCATGACTAATCCCTCCGGAGATATCCGATACCCCAAAAAGTCAATTTGGGTCTTGTTGAATTCACATTTGGAAAATTTTGCATACAGTTTTGCTTCCCTTAGCTTTTGCAAAACTTCCCGAACCAATTCAATGTGCTGCTTTCTGTCCTTGCTCACGATAAGGATATCATCTAAAAATATAAATACTCCTCGGTATAAAAGTGGGCGTAAGATTTCGTTTATGAGCTGCATGAAGCATGAGCCGCCGTTTTTTAACCCAAAAGGCAAAACTGAATATTCAAAAAGTCCGAACGCGCAGGAAAATGCAGTTTTCCAAGTGTCCTCAGGTTTGATTCTTAACTTATGATACGCTTCGATCAAATCAAGTTTGGTAAATATGCTCCCTTTCTTCAACACAGTAATCAGGTCCTTTACTAAGGGCATAGGGTATTTGTTATCCTTCGTAATCGCGTTCAGATTTCGATAGTCAATGCACAGTCTTAAAGAATTGTCTTTCTTTCTCCTAAATAACACTGGGGCTCCCAAAGGGGAGCTGGAGGGTTTAATGAAACCCCGCGCCAGATTTTTGTCAATATATTTCCTCAATTCCTCCTTTTCCTGAACAGACATGGGATAAACTTTCGGTTTTGGTAAGTTTGCCCCTGGGGTTATTTCGATTCCTACCTCTATATTCCTTTTGGGAGGTAATTTGCTTGCTTCCTTTTGATTGAATACATCCACAAAGTCCCTGTATTCCGGGGGCAACAGTTCTGGGCTTAATTCTTCCGACTCATCCCCCTCACTCTCTTCCTCTGCTATCTTGCCTATTTCCCCTTCTGTTTGTTGTTCTTTAAAAGACATGCTCTTTCCCCTCCAATCTACCTCGGGGTTTGCCTGCTCCAGCCATGGGATCCCTAGTATGACATTATACGTGGCAATAGGAGCTATTACAAAGGGTATTCTTCCTTCCCATTTGCCTATTTTACATGGAATTCCCTGTATTTCTTTCGTGGACACTTCCCCAGCAGCAACGGATCCGTCCAATTGCGAGAACGCAATTGGAACTTTAAGTGCAGTTTGCTGGCATTTTAGCGCCTCCGCTAATCCTGGAGTTATAATGTTCCTAGAGCAACCGCAATCCACGAATGCTCTACAAGTGGCTCGATTCTCCAGCCCCGATAAGCAGATTGGCACTACCATCATGCGTTTGTCTTGACTCACCAGCTGTTCTGGAGGTTCTGGGGCTTGCACCTCCTCCTCCGCTCGTCTCCCGGCTGCTGGCGTGGGTTTTGTAGCTTTGGGCGGTTCCCCCTTCCGGGCCCAACATTCCGCCGCCCGATGGCCCGTCTTCCCACACACAAAGCATCCTGGTTTGGATCTGTTGTCGTCTCCTTTGGAGGGGATCCCAGGTCGCCCTCCGGGGCGCTCCTGCTTCCGCGTTTCTCCCCGACCCCTCGCTGCCGGTCGCTGCTGGGCGCCGCCGCTCCGAAAGCGCCTTACTTGGGACAGGGTGGATTCGACGCGCCCTGCTAGCTGGATCCATCCCTGTAACGACTCCGGGTCATCTCTGTGCGCTGCCCAGCTGAATATCTCGGGGCGCAATCCCTCTTTGAATAATTCCACTTTGGTCACTTCGGACCACTCCGGTACCCTTTCTGCAAGATGGATACGCGTACTCGGGTACCGTCTTGTCCCTTTGCTTTATGCCTTTTAATTGGTCGCGAGCTCTTAATTGCTCCAGCGGGTCTCTAAATCGGTTCTCCAGTGCAGCTAGAAATTGGGGCACTGATCTCAAGCACGGGTCACGCCTGGCATGTAAGTGTACATACCAGCTGGCCGCCCCTCTTTTGAGGGTATTCCCAATGGCCCGAATCATGCTTCCTTCGGAGGGGAATGTGTGCGCATTGTCCTCCATGTATCCTCTGATGCCAATGAGGAAAAAGTTCAGCTCGGACGATTCCCCTCCATATTCCAGTTTAAGCTCCTCTCTCCTAGGCATCCATTCTGCGGCTCGTTGCCTCTGCATGGGCGGCCTGGGGAGGGGTTGCATCAGGTTCCCCTGAGCCGTCCCTTTGACCACGCTGCGCCCCAGCCCAGCGGTCGTCCCCCGCGCCCCCCGGACCTCCGCTGCTGCCATCGGCCCTTCCAGCCATCTAAATGTAGGCCCCGCGCTTCGTCTTCCCTCATCGGGCGGTGCATCCTCCCCATCTCCATGGGTCTCCGGCTCCTCTCCGCCTTCCTCCACCAACCCACTGGACCCGATCCCTGGTCCTATCGGTATTCCGACCCCGACACCAATTCGGGGGGTGGGGAGTCCTGCTGGAGTTGGCGGTCTCAGAGTCCCCAAGGCTCGCTGGCGATCCACCTCGCGCCCCATCCTTTCTCGGAACTCCAGTTCCTGCCAGTACTCCTCGTCTCCGTCTCCGCCTGCTGCCGCTGGGCTCTGCGTTGATGCACGCTGGCCCCTTTGGCCCCAAGCCTCTTCCTCGCACGGCTCACTTTCGGCCCCGTATTGGGTGGGCTCCCTCTGGAGATTCTCCTCCAACAACGGCACCAACCTTCCCACGGTTTCCGACAGCCGGGACAGGTTGGTCTCCAGGATGGATAACCGTAGAGCCACGGTCTCCGGCATGCTCCCTCCGGACCCCCAACTGGTCTCTGCAGCCGCTGAGACGCCTCTCCCTCCTCTGGGGATCCTCTGAGTCACTCCATTCGGTCTGGGGTAGCCGGTAGAGTAAGCGATGGCCTGTAGCGTTTCCTCTCCCAGCGGCCGAACATCTGGCAAGGGCCCCTCTGCCCCCTTCGGGCTCCGATCGCCCCCTCCACTCATTATCACTTCACTGCGACTCCGCAGGAGGGTGAGAATGGGATTCTCGACTTAATGTCATGCTTACTTCAAACGACCAGCATGAACACAGACCAGAGGTAGCTGTTATCAAAACCAATCTTTATTGAAGAACACACGACTTGGGAAAAGTCGAGAATGACATAATGTTTACACAGAATCATTTTTATCCCCTTTGCTACAACGTCACACCACACGTAAATATCATCACCAAACCCCACCCCACATATCACATTACTACCACTACAACACCAACTATTCATTAAAGCTGTTTTGATTCTCACTCCAAAAGTTCCCATGCTCCGGTGCCAGGTGTCTGCATGAGCTATCGGGGAGTGCTTGTTGTTATGGCTCCGATTCCAGAGCTTGCAGACTCAGCTCTGGGAATTGGCTCCATGACAGTGTTGTTGTTTTTTTCTTATGTCGGAAGTGAAGACAATATATATTTTGCCAGTTGTGCTATCTTTTGTCTGTTCCTCTGGTCTCATTTTTCTTTCTTATATTTTGTATTATTGTTATAAACCACCTTGATTAGTATGTAAATATCTTTGTAAATACGCAGTGTTACATCAATGGTTCTCAACATGGGGTCTCCAAATGTTTTTGGCCTTCAACTTCCAGAAATCCTAACAGCTGGTAAACTGGCTGGGATTTCTGGGAGTTGTAGGCCAAAAACATCTGGGGACCCCAGGTTGAGAACCACTGCCATACTTGTATCCTCCCGGGTTGTTGAGATGTCTATATCACCTAGGGAATGTTGGGATGTCAGACTATTATATCCACAAAATATTCTTACTATTGTACCACCACTTTGTTTTAATTTTAACATTTAAAAAATAAATTTAATTGCAGCATTCTCCCTTTGACTATATTTTATATAAAAAAGAGCTGTAATAGAGCAACTTGGACAAAGCTTCCTAGGATATGTATGGTAATGCAAAATATTTCTCTCCTGTTTCTCAAACTCTAGACTCTTCTAGCTGGATTCAAAACAATTGGAAAGGAGACAGTCCTATATGGTTTCACAAAAATTAGGCCTTAAAAAAAATATGAGAGCCAGCTGGTGTAGTCATTTGAACACTGGATTATGATTTTGGAGATCAGAGTGCAAATTCCCACTGGGAGATATTGACAAGGTGCCTTATCAGATTGGGCAATTTTAGCATCCTAGGATGCTTCCACCTTGTTTTGGGGATAGAACCCCATGACTGCTATAAAAATACGTCATGTGACTTCTAGAGGAGGCCCCAATCCCAACTGGGGTGTTAGCATCCTTGGATGCTTCTCTCTCAACACAAGAGCCCACCTGTTTTGTGCTGGCTTCAGTGGAGTTTCCATATTTTGGATTTCAAATTACTTGCACATACATAATAAGATATCATGGAGATGGGACACAAGCCTAAACTCAAAATTCATTTATGTTTCATATACAGTTTATACACATAGGCTGGTGGAAAATTTTATACACAATATGTTTAATAATAAACTAGGGAACTAGAGTGCATGTGGCGTTTAAAGCGTAGTGAGTTAGACTGAACACGTCTATGCGCCTATCTAAGCACATATGCCATGGCAATACAAGCCACAAATAAATCTTTCTTTGCAGCCAAGATTGCGTCCACAAAGAACTGTCCAGTGGAGCTGTTTTGAGTGGTCAGAGGGCTGTTAAATCATGCCTCACAAGACGGGATCCCTGACAACTCAGCAGCTCGCTGTGAAGCATTTGCTCAGTTCTTTGCGGACAAAGTCTTCTGATCTGTTCCGACTTTGACATCATGTTAACAGCAGTCTCTGAGGCTGTAACACAAAGACCTGCTTGTCCATTTTAATGGATTCATTACAATTGGTGTAGCCTGAGGATGTAGACAAGATCCTCGGAGAGGTGAGGCCATCCACATGCATCCTAGATCCCTGCCCATTCTGGCTGGTAAGGAGGCCAGAGGGGGTTTGGCAGAGTGGGTGAAGGTGGTGATTAATGCCTCTCTTCAGGAAGACAAGTTTCCAGCCATCTTAAAATAAGCTGTTATAAAACCACTGTTGAAGAACCATCACTGGATACCACTCAATTAGTCAACTATCAGCCAGTTTCCAATCTTCCCTATTTGAGCAAAGTCATGGAATGTGTGGTTGCCTTGCAACTCCAGGGATTCTTGGTAGACAATTTTCTAGATCCGGCACAGTCTGGCTTTAGGCTGGGACATGGAACCAAAACAGCCTTGGTCACCTTCATACATGATCTACGCTGGGAACTGGACAGGGGGGTTTGTGTTCCTGTTGGTTCTGCTGGACCTCTAGCAGCCTTCAATACTGTTGACCTTCTGGGATGACTGCAGGAATGGGGCTCGGCGGTACTGTTCTGCAGTGGCTCCAGTCCTTCCTGGAGGGTGTGTCCCAGAAGGTGTTGTTGGGGGACACTTGCTCAGTCCCACAACCATTGCTTTGTGGGGGCCCCCAGGGTTCAGTACTATCCCCCATGTTGTTTAACATTTACGTGAAGCCATTGGGAGAGATCATCAAGGGTTTTGGAGTACAGTATCATGTGTATGCAGATGATGTCTAACTCTGTCACTCCTTTCCACCTATCACTAAGGAGGCTGTACAGGTCCTGAATCAGTACTTGGCAGCTGTGTCGGATTAGATGAAGGTGAACAAATTGAAATTGAATCCAGACAAGACAGAGATCCTCCTGGTCATTCATAAGGCTGAGCAGGGCATAGGGTTACAGCCTGTGCTGGATGGAGTTACACTCCCCTTGAAGGCGCAGGTTTGCAGCTTGGGAGTGATCCTAGATTAATCTTTGAGCCTGGAACCCCAGGTCTCGGCGGTGGCTAATTGGTGCGTCAGTTGAGCCCATAGCTTGGGAAATCTGACTAGGCCATGGTGGTCCACACTCTTGTTACATCCCGAATAGATTACTGCAATGTGCTCTATGTGGGGTTGCCTTTGAAGACTGTTTGGAAGCTTCAGCTATTCCAACAGGCAGCATCCAGACTGCTCACTGGAGCGGCATACAGGGAGCACACCATGCCCCTGTTAAGTCAGCTCCACTGGCTGCCAATCTGCTACCGAGCACAATTTAAAGTGCTGGCTTTAGTCTATAAAGCTCTAAATGGTTCCACCCCAGTTTTCTTATTTGAACATATCTCCCTCTATGATCCACCTTGGAGGTTAAGATGATCAGGGGAGGCTCTGCTCTCGATGCTACCACCTTCCCAAGACCAATGGATGGGGACGAGAGACAGAGCCTTCTCAGTGGTGGACCCTCGTCTGTGGAACTCCCTCCCTAGTGAAATCAGATTGCCTCCCTCTCTTCTGACCTTTCGGAAAAAACTGAAAACATGGCTGTGGGATCAGACATTTCAGCAGCAATTGCAGCAATAATAATAAGAATGATTTATGTGTCTGATAATGGTCAGACCCTGGACTATGACCTAGACTTGTGTAATTTTTAAATGATGTTTTATAATTGATGTTTTATTTATCTGTTTTAATTGAACATTGTTTCTATAATTGTTGTTTTGGATTTTGGAACTCCACAACCTGTATACATATTTTTAGATTAGTACATGTGAAGCTATATTAGAATTCTCCATTTGCACCATATCCCATGGTGAGAGAATAGTAAAAGCTCATTTCCTCTTTTGCTCAGAAGTTTTGTTGAATTAGGTTGAAGACCCAGTCTTTGTAAAAACATTCTTTTACTTTGCAGTTTTTTTAAAAAAAATGTTTCCCTCAATTCTCAGTGTAATTATGATATGAAGTACAGAGTGTTTGAATTGTTCTTTTCCTGAAGAAAAACAGATCAAGGAAGTGGTCACAACCATATCCTTTCACAGTTGCTGCAACCATGTGAAAGGTTTCCAAACAAATTCCCTTTATATATCCAATGATCCCATTCACTAAAGTGATGTCTGAAGTCATGACAGACATTCCAGTTCACACTGCACAGAGCTCATTTATCAGGTGAAATGAGGCAAAGAAATCAGGTCTCTGAATGTCCACACTGCCCTGTGAACTGCTGAGCCATTCAACCTTGCCACCACTCAAGATGACTGTGGACATCTTTTGGATACAATTGCCTTCAATATCCCAACCTGGTGTATTACATCTGCTTTGGATCATTACATAAAAGTGGACAGCAGGAGAAAAATTTGAAAATAAAAACGAAAGTATTTTGATAAAAAGCAGGTAGAAAGCTTCCTCTCAGTAAAATGGCTCTTGTGAAAGCTAGTCTAATATTTGTTTGGCATGGATTAACACTTGGCAGTACAATGATAATTTTCAGATAATCTACAGTGTAATTTAGGACTCCTTTTGGCAAGTCTAGTTAGCATGCAAAAATATCACAGCTGCTAACACAAGCATAGCAAAGATGGAGCATTAATATTCAGAACATGGTGATCCACTTTTCTCCTCTCTTTCACAATGCCAAAATTAAACATGCTGGCTTTTTGAAAAAGAAAAAGGACCTGAGGTCCAAATTCAAATAATGAATTTACTAAGCACCAAATACTGACTGATCTTGGAAGCGAAGCCAGGTCGACTCTCATTACTACTTGGGTGGCAGACTGCCAGGTGCTGTGGGCTATATTTCAGAGGAAGGAATGGGCAAAACTGCCTCTGGGTATCCCTTGCCTAAGAAAACCCTATGAAATGCATGGGGTTGCCATAAATCAACTGGTAATTTGAAGGCACAAGTTGAAGAAGAAAAAGATGCTTGAAATTCACACCATCTTTGTCTAAACCTTAACATTGTTGCCATGAAAAAAAATATGGATCCCAGTATCTAGCTGGAATCATGGAAAGTTATTTTTGGGAAATAAAATATATAGACAAGACAAGAAGAACGACACACTTAGGATTCAAAATTGTTTAAAGGCTATGGTGAGGATTTATGGTTACCAAATGTCATGGATGTGGTGGATCTCCTGACAATGGTTGCAATCCAGTGAACCACAAGTACAAGCTGTGTGTTTTGTCACTGGGTTGTGGCTCCTAAAAGCTGAAGACTGGAAGACAGATAGCATTTTCAATGCCTCCTTCCCTTTCTCCTATCCTGTTTCCTTTTTAAACAAGCGTAACTATTAATAGTAGCAAAAAGGCTTGTGTGGGGAAAGAGGGCAAACCAATGTTCTGTTCTCTTTTGGTGTTCTGGAGAAGGTGAAGAAAAGTGCAATCAGAATGATGAAAAGCGTTGGAACATCTTCTATATGAAAAAAGTTTACATTGTTTGGGTTTTTTCCTTCTAAACGATACACACACACGCATGCATGCACACACACACACACACATACACACACACACACATGCTATGAAGAAAACAGATAAAGAAAGTTCCCTCTCCCATGATAAGTGGAATTACACAGTAAAGCTGAACAGTGGAAGATTCAGAACTAAAGTATTACTTTGGTTTCGCCTACCCATCCAACAATATGCTCTTTCTAATAATTTTCTAGGTCTTCCAAGATCACTCTATGGTAACTTCCCATTTCAACGGCATTCCATATTATCCAAATATTATCTTACCATCTCCATAGTACATCCAGGAACATATATCCTGTGGATATGATTTGCATTCTCCAAAGAATAGAGCATTCACGATACCACTCTGCTCAAAAATTTCAGTTTCTCACCCCAACCCCACACTGGGAAAAATATGTTTTTCCCCCATGGTTACAACATTTTCAAAAACTTTATATCTTTATATCTCCAACAGAAAATTAGTAAGTTGCTTGCTACACAAAACTAGGAAATAAAACATAGAAAATGCATAAGAAAATAAAAATGAATATTAAAAATTATAATAGAACAAGATCATACTGGAGTTACAATGTCACAACTACATCTAGGAATTTTACACACAGAAGCAATATACAACCCTACACATGGAAGTACTATCAGAGCACTTCATTTAGATATAAAAACCCTAAGGCTCTACACAAGTAGGCCTAAACCACAAAATACCATCACAAAAGCATCGACAAAATAAATATGTATACAATAAGGATTATAATTGAGAATAGCATTTATAACTATGCAAGAGAAATAATTAACAGGAATACAAAAATATGAAATATAAAACAAGGATGACCAAATAAAATACAATATGACCTGCTATCTGCTGGGAATACATTCCAATACCCCCATGGATACCTGAAACCAGAGATAATAGGGAATCCTGAACTTCGACTTTACTGGGTCCAGGAGCATACCCTAGCATAGCATCCCACTGAAGGACCTAGAGATGACCACAAACACTTACAGAAGGGATTTTTTTTGGAACATGAGTAAATAAAGCCATGGATACCAAATCCATGGATAAGGGGGCCATATTGTACGACAATTTAAAATCAAAATTAAAATGTGCATAAAGCTTTACCTTTATTGGTACTACAAACAAAGCAGAAAAATCAAAGGAAATAAGTGCAAAGTAAATAGTTTATAACAATATATTAACATACAACATCTAATGTGTCTCTTCTAAAACCAAACAAACTTCAGCTGTAGGCAAAACAAATAAGCTACTGTAAAGGAACATAGTTTAGAAACTAGCAAACATGAAACAGACTGCTGGTGGTAGGTGACCAAGCTATGACATCTTGTAAAAGGAGTCTTTAATCTTTTGTAGGAATGTACTATGCATATGTAGGAGTGAGGAGTATCTTTCTCTCCTTCTTGGAGATGGATGGGACTAAACTTGGCACATTTTCCAGGCAAAACATGTGTTCTACCACTAAGCTATATTCCTTCTCCAGTATTAGCAACAACAATCAGAATCCTATTGGGGAGTTATATGTAAGCAACATAGATATTAGACTCATGCATTTGTATTGAATCGCTATCCATTTCTGTTTGTTTCATTCATAAGGCCCCGTTTTTGTTTTTGAGCACCTTCTGTCACGACCCAGGCTGCAGAGCACCAATAACCATACACAGAGGCCAGAATCTAACTAATATCTTTATTGAAGGAATATATAAAGTTAATAAAAGCAAGTGTATGAAACAGTCCAGAAATAGACCTTTCAGGAAAGGTCAAAATTAGTCCAAAGAAACAATGTCCAATATGAAATATTAAGGTCCAAAGTTGTAATCCAATAACCGAAACACTCACTTTGCCAGGCAAAGTGAGGGGAGATGACAAGGTCTTTTAGTCCGTGAAACTTGAGCGAGGCTAGGAAGTAACTTGATTCTTGGGAAAACGAGGCTTGATTCAAGGCAACAAGGAAACAAGGAACAAGAACAAGATCCGTGGTAATTTCTTGGCAAAATCCGGGAAACAAGACGAGGCTGAGTCTTAGAAAGCAAGGCAGGATTCGTGGAGTAAACAAAGCTGGGAACGAAGGCTTGGCGACAGGAACGGAGGCTTGGAAGCGGAGTAGCTGTCCACACACGCTACTCCGGTTGCTGACGAATTGACTCCGCAAGATCCCTTTGTGGGTAAAACACCTAAATAGGGTCCCGTTTTCCCGCCCAAGAGCAGTTCTCTGGAGAACCAGAAACGAAAGCTATTTTCTGAGTCCAGATGCATGACTCCCTAAAGTTTCCCATGGGAAGCAGGCTTAATCAGCTGAATGCTTAGCAGCTATCCTAGCACTCCTGCGAGACGCCTGATCGACTCCTCTCTGTTGTTTACAAAAATCATGGCGAGAAAACGTAGGAGATTTAGGCTCAGGGCTTGTTTGACAGACTTCTGGAAGACAAATCTCTTGCAGGTGCAAGGTTTCCAAATCTGGCTGGGAAAGTTCCAATTCTGACTGAAACGGCGAAAAACCCAAGTTTTCCTCTTCATCTGGCACCACAGTGCCAGGAATGGGACTACATTGCCCATGGGTCATCACACCTTCCAAAAATGGGTGCTTTTCCAAATGAGTGTTTTTGTTCCGCATCCAAAAATACAAAAATTTTCGGTCCATTGGTGGCAATGGACGAGCTTCCCCAGGCTCCCCTTCCCCTCATTTTTAGGACTATAGGTGTGATAATCACCACACATGGAGTGCACATCTACCACTCTTAGCCCACCAAGTCTGGGAAGTCCCCCAATATTTAGGAATTTTATTTCTTTCTATAAATAAAATCTACTTAAAAACATTCCCTCCCCCCCCCCAGGCCTTGTTCTCTAATGATTTGTCCTTATATCCTTCATTACAAACTGGATTATAAGCATCAGAGTTACTTAAGATACCACTCCTCCTGTGATGCTTTCCCCTCTTTCTGCAGAAGAAAGAGAACTGGGTTAAAAGACAGGTCTTAAGATACCACTATTTCTGAGATGCTTTCCCCTCCATTTGCAGAGCGGTGGTGGGCGAGGCAAGGCAGGCGGCAGGTGAGGTGGACGGCGTTCTTCTCCTCCTCATGAGGAGGCCACGTGAGGAGCACCACGTGGTCTGAAAGGCAGGCAAAGAAATGGTACCCGCTCCCCCTTTTTCCGTACCAAGCTTATTTTCGTTCCAGGGGAGGGGTTCCTGTTTCGGGCTCCAGTTGGAAACAAAAAGAATGAAAGAACAAATGAAATGGGAGACATGGGTGCCACACACACTCCTAATAGTTATGGTGCTATATAGTGAAACTCATCTGGATTCCCCCCCCCCTCCACACACACACACACCAATTTCCACTTACAACTGCTGCAACCAATGAGAGTCGGTTCCCTGGTTGATCCAGAAACAGTCAACTGGTGTTGTCTTCTCCTTCCATGAGTGATCTTCAGTGTGACAGAGGTCCTTTAAGGAAGAACGAGATTGGGACTATAAGAGAGCTGCTTCCCAAAGTACAGAAAAAAGGACCCTGATCACTTCCAGCCACTTCAGGTAAACTGGAATTGGGATACTTTTACCATTCCTGTGTATCTCTTAGGGGTGAAGGGGAAAGGACTATGTAGTGTCTGTAAATATAAATGAGTCCTGAGCATGTAACTCTAGACTATTTAGTGATTATGGCTTTCCTTTCTAAGTGCTCACAGACTGCCATTTTATTTTAGTAGGTAGAAAATACAGTTGGTCCTTGATCTCCAGTGCGGTTTAGTTCCTGGCTCCCTGTGGTTACTACATTCTATGAAGTCCCATTATATACAGTGGCATAGGAAAATGATGTTTCTTGTATAAAATAGTAAAACAAGCATTTGGCTTTTGAAATTAAAAATACTGTATATATTTTCAAGTGGTGGAAGGTTGAATATGTGGATACAGAATCCATGGATATTGCAGGCTTTATGAATTTGTAGTGTTGTTGACTTCTCAGACTTCAACATATCTTTATTGAGCAGCTATCTGTTTGTTTAGCAATTTGCCACACAGCAGGCTCTGACATCACATGGGGTCGTTTACCGCACTCAGCAGTTCTTAACCAAAAATATTACAATCATTTCTTTTCAGACCTCATCTCTGTAGAATTAACTATCCTTGACATAAGATCCTTTTTTCTGCTGTCAATATGAACATTTTCAGTTCCTTGTTTGTTTTTATCCCTTATTTTGAAATGAAGCTCAATTCTTGTCCTTACTTACACTTCCCAAACCATATGTAACTCAATGGTGTTATATGGCTGTAACCAAGAATGGAATTTCAGCCACTGTGTTTATTTATTTTTATTGGAATATGCATGAGATAACACTGCCTTTTCATTTTTTTATAATCCCTCGGGGAAGTCTGGAAAATCAGATGTTGAATATTAAAAAGCTCTTCCCTTGTGAAATATTCTAAAAATGTAAAATTAGAATATTTTCTTTTTCAGTTCCAGTTAGTTGATCATTCAGTTCACTTGTACCGACTGACCTTTAGCGCTTATTATTGCTATTACTGAATTAAATATGCCTAATATCAAGCCATGGTGCGTCTACATTTGATAATACCTGATCTACTTGAGGCATTTACCTCTTCCTTCTTTCTTGAAACATCCAAGAATTAGTGTTGGAGTGGTACTGATTTTAGGTAGAATGGAAATATTTTGCTGCCTGAGGCAAAGGGAAAGGACAAAATGGAGCATTCACCTCCAGTCCACGTAGAAAAAAATAGATTAGTTGAATCTTACTTCAGCACTGGGCATGCAATAGCATCCTTCATGATATATTATTGACACAGCAGGCTAATTTATGGTCTCTTATCGTTTGACAAAGGGAAACTAGCAAAGTCCACGAAGAACAGTTTGGAAGCTTCCCCAATGGTTCTGTTGCTTTCGCTGCTTGAGGAAGTTACTTCACTTCAAGATGGGGAAGAAGAGGCCCTCCAAATGTTGCCGTGGTAGAGTTCCCATCTGCCCTAGTCAACATAGAAAACAAGGTGCCTCATTAAATGAAAGCTCCCATAATGTTATAGCATTGACTCATAGAAGTTAAAAGGGTCTCAAGCTGCATTAATTCTACAGTGTAGATTCATCCTCAGTCTAATAGTAGGATTAGCGCTACCATTAGACTGAAGATGCATCTACACTGTAGAATTACTGCAGCTTGATACCCTTTTAACTTCCATGAGTCAATGCTATGACACCAAGGAACTCATCGGATAGGAGTCCATAAGCCAGGGAACAGTTGGGGAATCTGTGTGGCAATGGGGAATCCATGGGGCAGGGCATTTCTTTGTCCTCTTACCTTCACATGATGTTTTCCAGATGTCACTGGCTTCCTCCCACTCTGTCCCTGGCTTAGTGAATGAGAACACTTATGTTCTTAGGGCTGCCTCTGACCACACTGTTGAAATGGAGCCGGAACGGAGCCCTGCTGAAAATAGCCCTGCCTTATGTGATGGGCTCCAGCAGGCTGCATCTCAGCAGTATCCTAGGATGGGGAAAATGCCTTCTGTGATAAAGTCACCAGTTCTATCTTTCCTTTTCCATCTGAGTTTGATGCAGAGGGATTATTGAAACCCTAATCCATTATCTGGGATCGCCAAAGAGATGGATATGGACTTTTAAAAGGTTGTGTTAGGCGGGAACTTTGAGGCTAGGATCAAGTGTTGCAAACTCCTCCAAAACAGATACAAAATATTAGTATTAGCAACCTTAGCATTCTTATACTCACAAATTTCAAGTCTGCATGTTACTCTCTAAAATTTAGACACAGCATATGTTTGGTAATTCCCTATTTCTTAGGGTTTTGTTCACACCCTCTTTTCTTTCATCACTCTAACCTGAAGCCATTTCTTCTCATCCCTCTCTCTCCTTCATGAAATCTTATGTTTGTGTATTATTTATGCAAAAATAACGTATAAGTATTCTTGTACATAACTTTTAGGCACTGTACAAAAGAATGCAAAGGTTGTTTCTCTTACTAATAAACCTAGGAGGTGGGATAGGGTGGGATTCTTTATCGTTTAGCTTCTGCTTTGCTAGTCTGATTACTCTGCTTGAGGGATCCACTACTGCTTCTCATATTCTCCAGGATAAAACTCACCACAACTGCTTGTGTTGGTGTCCTGGGGCAACTAGTAGCCTAACTAAAATGAGAACTGCTAAAGGTGTCAAAACTATCAGGGCTTTGTAAAGCTACTAGTTCAAGCAGGCTGCTTGTCAGCAAAACCCGTTCTTACTTCTTTTATATGAATAAAAGGGATATGAAGCAATTTTACTAAATTGCTTGTTATCTTTGAGGCCGGATATCTTGACATGTCAAGACATCCTGTTGAGAGTTCCTTAACCTCTGCAAAATTTCTGGCTGCCAGGGCAAACAGAAGACAATGAACACTTTTTTGTTGAAGTTTCCACAACTTGCACAAAATGTCTTGATACAAAATTAGTGTTGTCTCCCTTAGTGGCACAAAACATTTAATGTGGAAAGCATGGAAGGACTTACTGATAGATGAAAAAATGCGAACAACCCATCTGAGGTTTCTAATTTTAAAAAGCTTGTGCTATCATGAAGCAGCAATTGCAATTCAGCAACATGAAAGCTGTTGTGAGGAAATGGAGAACAAATACCAGGAATGAGCAACTAAAAGTATAAGCCTCCCAGAAACCTCTGGCTTGATACTATTGGAAGAAATATGGTAAATTATATGGACCTTGGTTCTGTTCCAAGCGGCAAGACTTTGGAAACCTGCCTATGAGATATGTATGTGTATGCTTCAGAGTGCACACAGAGCTCTAGTTCTGGATTTGAGAAAAAAAATACTTGCCCATGGCCACCCAGTATGTCCATGGCTGAGCTATTACTTGAATCAGTATCTCCCAGGAGTAAATCCAGTGTTCAGCCCAATAGACCACACCGGCTATCAAAACATCCTTGACCATATGAAAAAGCCCATTTGCTTCCTGTTCCAAACACTTCTAAAACATTAACTCAAAGTGTAAACTTCCCTGTCTTTCATTTCCTTAGGGATGACAAGGGAGAGGCAGACTAATTGCAAAATCTATAGAGCTTGTCTGAAGTTTGTAGCCTAATGCTGGTCAGGCCCCAGCTGTGCGGCTAATGAAAATAATTCAAATTGTACCCAAACAAGAGCAATTTATTATGTGGAAATTCTAGACAGACAGCTTTATAAAGCCTTGGGAATTAGCTTGGTGATAAATCTCCATGAGAGGGTGGAAAACACTTCCAAGAAGGCAAATTCTATATCTCAGCAATATTGTGATCTTTCACACACGCACAGACACAAACACACACATACCTGTTTTAGATTTAAAATGTTTAAGTGCTACTCTTTCACGCACAGCCCCCAGACAGATTTTATATGTTACATGTTGCAGTATTAACAGTGGGCTCCTAGTTTGAGCTTATCTGTTTTGTGATCTCATTTGATTGCCATTTAATCTAATGTTAGAAAGCAAAACATTGATTCATTTCAGGCTAACAAATTGGCAGTTGTGTATGCTACAACCCTCTGGCAGAGAGATTGATAGTCCAGACACGAAACTTAATCATGTTGACTCTGATATTGGAATGGGATTGAACTGTGATAAATTTACCTGAGACCTGACCACGTGGCCAAATCAGGCTTCTTAAGGTATGGTTGCAGCTGGTGTACTAGTTTTAACTGTACAAAGGCCCTCCCAGCCACCGCCAACACCTGAGAGTAAAGCTGCAGACCTGTGTTCTCAGGAGGAGTGTAACCCCATCGAGCACAGGTTGCCACCCAATACCCTGATCAACCCCACGACTGACCAGGAGGACCTCTGTCTTGTCTGGATTAAGTTTCAACCTGTTAACCCGCATCCAGTCCAACACACCTGCCAGACACTGGTTTAAGGTCCAGGAGGCTTCCTTGGAATTCAGTGGAAAGGAGTAGTAGAGTTGGGCGTCATCCACGTAGAGATGGCACCTAACTCCAAAACACCGGATGACCTCTCCCAGCGGTTTCATATAGATATTAAAAAGCATGGGGGACAGAATAGAACCTTAAGGGGACCCACAGGTCAAAGGCCAGGGGTCCGAGCAGGTGTCGCCCAGCTTCACCAACTGGGAACGGCCCTCCAGGAAGGAGCGGAGCCACCGCAAAGCAATGCCCCCAATATCCATTCCGAAGAGCTGTCCCAGAAGGATACCATTGTCGATAGTATCTGTACTGGATGATGTGGCAGAGAGGAATCCTTTTTAATCCCACCGCTGCCACCAATTTGTACAGATGTACAGATGTGTGAGGTGACAGGAATGGAATCCTTTCTGATCCCACCACACACAGTTACCACCAATTATAAAAATGTCTTGATGATGATTTTAACTATATTATTCTATGTTTTAACTATCTTCTTCGCTGCCACCAATGGAGGAGATGTCAGGCAGATGACACTTATTCTTTTTATGCTTTCTTTGTTTATTTTACTTCAGATGGTGATGTTGCTTAACTTAGTATATGATTGTGACAGAGACTTAGATGGAATAAAAATCAAAACAAGTTTATTGCATGTACAGAGCTTAATGGTTTCTATAACTTTTTAAAGGTACTTAGATTAACGGTTACAATTGGATTTGAGGTGTTAAAACTTTCAAAATATTTCCTTCTCTCAGGACTAAACTAAACACTGATCTCTGTGATGACTCATGGGCCTTGTAGTCCTGCTTATGACACTGTAATGCCTGATGATGAAGAAAACTTGGGTTTTTTACCTTCCCAGTCTGAACTGGAATCTTCCCAGCCAGATCTTTCCCAGGCAGATCTGGGAACCTTGCACCTGCAAGAGAGTTGTGACCCAGAAGTATGTCAAACAAATCCGGAGCCCACTTCCCCTGTGTTCTCCCGCCATGAGTTTTGTAAACAACAGAGAGGTTTGGAAGCTGCTTCGCGCAGGAGTGCGAGGATAGCAGCCAAGAATTCAGCCAATTAAGTCTGCTTTTTCGTGAGAATCCTTAAGGAGTCAAACATCTGGTCTCAAAGATTAGCTTTCGTTTCTGGTTCCCAGAGAACTGCTTCGGCGGGAAAGTTAGACTCTATATAGGTGATTTACCCGCGAAGTAACTTCGCGGAGTCAATTCGTCAACCTCCGGAGCGAGTTGTGTCTGGACAGCGCGCTCCGTTTCAAGCCTCGCTCCTGCTCAAGTCTTGCCCTGCTTTCCAGCCTTCGCTCCTGTTTCTGCCTTTGTTTACCTACGGACCTTGCTTGTTTCCCAGGACTAAACATTGCCTTGTATCACGGATTTTACCAAGTTTTTCCACGGACCTTGTTCTTGTTCCTTGTTACCTTGTTCCACGTTTTAAGCCTTGTTTCAAGTATCAAGTTATTTCCTAGCCTTGCTCAAGTTTATGGACTAAAGGACCTTGTCATCTCCCCTCACTTTGCCTGGCAAAGTGAGTGTTTCGGTTATTGGATTACAACTTTGAACCTTAATATTTCATATTGGACATCGCTTTTTTGGACTAATTTAGACCTTTCCTGAAAGGTCTGCTTTTGGACTATTTCATATACTTGCTTTTATTAACTTTATATATCCCTTCAATAAAGATATTAGATAGATTCTGGCCTCTGTGTTTGGTTATTGGTGCCTTTGCAGCCTGGGTCCTGACAGTTTGACTCCGCCACCCATAAGCACCAATTAACCAAGGCCAGAATGTCGACCGGAGCCGCGCCGGCTGGGCAGCCGCTCAGCTACACCATCAGCAAAGATGAAGTGGATCGCATCCGTGACAGACTCAACGCGCAGGATGGAGAAATAAAAGGATTGAGGGAGCGCGGAGTCCGCCTCCCGGCCATGGCGTTGCCAACTAAGTTTTCTGGAGAAGCTTCCAAGGTCCAAGTTTTCCGCCGCCAGTGCCAGGCTTACCTAGAGGCCCGTGCCGCCGAGTTTCCCCAAGAAGACATCAAGGTGGCGTGGGTTTACAGCCTTCTAGACGGACCAGCGGCCAGCTGGGCGACGGCCCTATTCGATCAAGCCTCTTCCCACCTAAGAACAGCGCAACGCTTCTTGGATCACCTTAAGGAGACCTGGGGAATCGAGGACAATTTGGAGGCAGCCGGCCATAAACTCCGGCGCCTCTTTCAAGGAGACAGACCCATGTCTCAGTACATAGCTGAGTTCCGAGTGCTGGCCCACAGCACCGGCTGGAACGATGTAGCCCTCAGGGGACAATTTCGGGAGGGTCTCAACATTGAAATGCTGGAAGAAATCTCCAAGGTGGACCCTCCCCAGTCCCTCGAAGCACTCATTGACCAATGTTTACGGGCTGAAGTCTTGATTGCCAACAGGAAACAATGGGTACGTGGTCAGAGCGGTAGAGCTGGGACAAAACCCCCCGCTCCCGCCAGCGTCCAGCCGCGTCCAGTGTGGAGACCCCCACCACCAACCCCATACCCCAGAGGGAGCGAGGAGGTGCCGATGCAGTTGGGCAACGTGCGTCCCAGATTAGATGCCGCCGAGAAGGCCCGTCGCCAACGCTTAAATCTCTGCTGGTATTGCGGAAATGGGGGCCACTTCGCCAGAGAGTGTCCAGCCAAAGGGAAGCCCGCCGCCCGTCTTGCGGCGGCGTCCTCCACGGAGACGAAGGCGTCTGAGCCGGCTGGCACACAGCCGGCGGGGGAAGCCAACGACCGGGCGTAGAGAGGCTCGCCAACCCGGTCAGAAAACCCATTCAAGAGCCGCCAACCGGGGTCCTGTTCCTTCTAGTGGTCACCTTATGGTCAGCAAAAAGGGGACCCGTCATGATCCACGCCATGATAGACTCCGGAGCCACCAACAACTTCATTGACAGAGAGTATGCCGACTCTCTGGGATTACAATATCATGACTTCAAGAATGCCCGTGTGGTGCAAGCCATAGACGGCCGCCCCCTCAAGACGGGGCCCGTAAGCCAGTGGTCAGAACCCACCAGGATGTGGATAAGGGAACATATGGAAGAGATTTCTTTCTTTGCTACCGAGGTTCCCCATTTCCCTGTGATTTTGGGAATCCCGTGGCTGACTCTCCACGACCCAAGCATCTCCTGGTCCAACAGAGAACTACAGTTTGCTTCAAAGTACTGCCAAAACCATTGCCTCGTAGCCAAGGTCTGCCATGCCACAGGGACCGAGCCCATCATCACCCTGCCCAAGAAGTACTCCGAGTATTGGGATGTATTCAATGAAAAAGAAGCCGAGAAATTACCCCCACATAGACCTTATGACTGTGCCATTGACTTGGTGGAGGGGGCCCCGATCCCGCGAGGGCACCTATACTCCCTGACTGAACCGGAGCAAGAAGCTCTCAGGGAATTCATAGAGACAAACCTTCGCAAGGGATTCATCAGACCCTCTCAATCCCCAGCCGCCTCCCCAGTGATGTTTGTGAAGAAGAAGTCAGGGGAATTACGCTTGGTGGTGGACTACAGAGCATTGAATAATATCACCAAGCGGAACAGTTATCCCCTGCCCTTAATCTCGGATCTACTGGACCGACTTCGAGGAGCCAAGGTCTACACCAAGCTGGATCTTCGAGGGGCTTATAATCTAGTTCGCATCAGAGAAGGGGACGAGTGGAAGACTGCCTTTCAGACTAAATTCGGATTATTCGAGTCCCGAGTTATGAATTATGGATTATGCGGAGCCCCCGCAACGTTCCAGCATTTTGTCAATGATATTTTTCAGGACTATCTAGATCGGTTCTTGATAATCTACCTGGACGATTTTTTGGTGTTTTCTAGATCACAATCAGAACATGAGAACCACGTCAAAATGGTGTTACAACGTTTGCGAGATCATGGACTTTATGCCAAGTTGGAAAAATGCGCTTTCGATCTACAAGAGGTAGATTTCCTTGGTTACCGTATCTCGCCTCTAGGGCTCTCCATGGATCCAGCCAAGGTTTCAGCAGTATTGGAATGGCGGGCGCCAACTAACAAGAAAGAGGTGCAGCGTTTCTTGGGGTTCGCGAACTATTACCGCAAGTTCATTCCAGATTTTGCCCGCTGGTCTGACCCAATCACTAGCTGCATCCGTGGAAAACAGCCCTTCCGCTGGACTGATCAAGCAGAGAAAGGGTTCCAGCAACTAAAGAAATTATTCACGTCCCAGCCAATTCTACAACACCCAGATCCTGGAACCCCTTTTGTTGTGCAAGCGGACGCCTCGGATGTGGCAATTGGGGCTGTACTCTTACAACCGGTGGGAGACCACCTTCATCCCTGTGCCTTTTACTCCCGTCAACTAACCACACCAGAGAGAAATTACACCATTTGGGAAAAGGAACTACTGGCCATAAAGGCAGCCTTTGAAACTTGGAGACATTGGCTAGAAGGGGCCAAATTTCCCATTGAAGTCCACACTGATCATCGAAATCTAGAACATCTAAGAACTGCCCGCAAACTAAATCAGAGGCAGCAACGTTGGGCTTTATTCTTTGAACGTTTCAACTTCCAGATCCATTATGTGACCCCAGCCCAAACCAAGCAAGCAGACGCCCTGTCACGTAAACCGGAATACGCTGCAGGACGCAAGGAGACCTTTGAATCCCAACTTCTACAACCCGAGAACTTTGCCACGCTCACAGTGGGGAACACCAAATCCACTCCCATTGGTTCAACTTCCTCTACTCCAGGACCCATCTGTGCTCAAGAAATCAGGGCTAGTCAGCAAGCAGATGCCTGGGCGCAGGACCAACTTCGTCAAGGTCTGCATTTTCCCTTTTCGCTTAAAGATGGACTGCTTTGCTATAGAAATCATGTTTATATCCCACCCGGACCGGGCAGGGAAAAAGCGCTTCGTCTGTGTCATGACTGCAAACCAGCAGGGCATTTCGGACTATTTAAAACCATGCATCTGATCCTAAGGGATTTTTGGTGGCCCAAGATCCGCAAAGATGTGGAAAAATATGTCAACACCTGCCCAGTATGCCAGCGCTCCAAGATAAGAAGGGAGAAACCCTCAGGGCTTCTACATCCCCTTCCTACCCCATCTCGCCCATGGGAAATAATTTCTGCAGATTTCATCACTGACCTACCACCTTCCTGTGGATTCACCACGATCCTAGTGGTGGTGGACCTTTTCACCAAGTTAGCCCATTTCATACCCTGTGAAGGTCTCCCCACGGCCAAAGAGACTGCAGATCTATTCCTTCAACATGTTTTCAGACTACATGGATTGCCCAAGAGTTTAGTCTCAGACCGTGGATCTCAATTCACCTCTCGTTTTTGGAAGGCACTACAAAAACTATTGGGCATAGACTCTCGCTTATCTTCAGCTCATCATCCTCAAACAGATGGGCAAACGGAGCGCACCAATGCCACCTTGGAGCAGTATCTTCGCTGTTATGTAAACTACCAACAGGACAATTGGGCTTCTCTGTTACCACTGTCAGAGTTTGCTTATAACAATGGAGTTCAAGCTTCTACAAAAGAAACGCCGTTCTTTGCAAACTACGGCTTCCACCCACGTTTCTTTCCCCCTGTCATTGAAACTTCAGAAGTTCCCGCAGCAGAGGATTGGCTGCAGGAACTCACAGCGGTACAACAACTTTTGCTCCAGCAACTGGACCAAGCCAAGGAGGACTATAAACGCCACGCTGACAAACATCGCCAGCCGGGCCCCGAAATCAAGGTAGGAGATCGGGTTTTCCTGTCCACTCGCTTTCTGCCCTCCCACCGCCCTTGCCGGAAGTTAGATGCCCGTTTCATTGGCCCTTATCCAGTGGTGGCGCAATTAAACCCCGTGACTTTCAAACTCCAACTTCCGCGTTCAATGCGCATCCACCCAGTGTTTCACCGTTCCCTGCTCCTTCCGGCGGATGGTGTGCGTCCTGATACAGACCAACCGGCTCCCCCTCCTGTTTTGATGAATGGGGAGGAGGAGTTCGAGGTTGAGGACATTTTAGATTCTCGCTTTCACCGCCGCCGCCTGCAATATCTCATTGACTGGGTGGGTTTTGGCCCTGAGGAGCGCTCTTGGGAAGACGCCTCCACAGTTCACGCTCCTGATCTAACCCGTCGCTTTCATCAGACCTATCCCACCAAACCGCGGCCTCGCGCTTCGGGGAGAGAGTCCCAGTTTGGGAGGGGCCCTGAGGAGGGGGATAGTGTGATGACTCATGGGCCTTGTAGTCCTGCTTATGACACTGTAATGCCTGATGATGAAGAAAACTTGGGTTTTTTACCTTCCCAGTCTGAACTGGAATCTTCCCAGCCAGATCTTTCCCAGGCAGATCTGGGAACCTTGCACCTGCAAGAGAGTTGTGACCCAGAAGTATGTCAAACAAATCCGGAGCCCACTTCCCCTGTGTTCTCCCGCCATGAGTTTTGTAAACAACAGAGAGGTTTGGAAGCTGCTTCGCGCAGGAGTGCGAGGATAGCAGCCAAGAATTCAGCCAATTAAGTCTGCTTTTTCGTGAGAATCCTTAAGGAGTCAAACATCTGGTCTCAAAGATTAGCTTTCGTTTCTGGTTCCCAGAGAACTGCTTCGGCGGGAAAGTTAGACTCTATATAGGTGATTTACCCGCGAAGTAACTTCGCGGAGTCAATTCGTCAACCTCCGGAGCGAGTTGTGTCTGGACAGCGCGCTCCGTTTCAAGCCTCGCTCCTGCTCAAGTCTTGCCCTGCTTTCCAGCCTTCGCTCCTGTTTCTGCCTTTGTTTACCTACGGACCTTGCTTGTTTCCCAGGACTAAACATTGCCTTGTATCACGGATTTTACCAAGTTTTTCCACGGACCTTGTTCTTGTTCCTTGTTACCTTGTTCCACGTTTTAAGCCTTGTTTCAAGTATCAAGTTATTTCCTAGCCTTGCTCAAGTTTATGGACTAAAGGACCTTGTCATCTCCCCTCACTTTGCCTGGCAAAGTGAGTGTTTCGGTTATTGGATTACAACTTTGAACCTTAATATTTCATATTGGACATCGCTTTTTTGGACTAATTTAGACCTTTCCTGAAAGGTCTGCTTTTGGACTATTTCATATACTTGCTTTTATTAACTTTATATATCCCTTCAATAAAGATATTAGATAGATTCTGGCCTCTGTGTTTGGTTATTGGTGCCTTTGCAGCCTGGGTCCTGACAATCTCTTAGATCCACTGGGATTAATTTCCCTTCTCCACAGCCTCCACAACTAGCCCTAAACAAGTAACCCAATTTGCTTAGTCTGGCTCTACTAGAGGTCTGCCTCCCTGGTTTCCTTAACCTTAGAACCAGTTTTTCTCCTGTGACTAAAAATCACAGATTCCCTAAAATAAGTCACCTTATTTTAGAATTGACTCAAATTTCCTCATTTGAGCCACCCTGATCCTCCACTTGAGAATCAGTCCTTTCCCTGTGACTGGAAATCACAGACTAAGCTGGGTTTTCAAACATTCCCTCTTCTCTTCTCCAAACGGCGGTTGGCTCCGCCCCCGTTGGCATGGTAACCTGTCTTCTAATGCTGAGCTGGTTACCTCCTGGTATTATCAGCTCTAATACTCATTTTAAACATAGCCAAACCTGACTGTTTAAACAAAATCAAATAAACATGTCATCCATAAATTAAAACATCACACTTCTTTACAGTATCAAAAGCTGCTGAGATATCCAGGAGAACCAACAGGGACACACTCCCCTTGTCTAGTTCTCTTCAAGGTCATCCACCAAGGCAACCAAAGCTGTCTCCATTCCGAGGCCAGGCCTAAAACCAGACTCTGCTGGGTCTGGATACGCGGTCTCATCCAGGAACTCCTGAAGCTGTGATGTCACCACCCGCTCTAGAACCTTGCTCAAGAAGAGAAGGTTAGAAATTGGCCGAAATTGGTAATGATTAACTCAGCCATTTTCACACCATCTCTCATCTCCCATAATCCCTGGTCATGCTCAAGAGGACAGCCTTGTAATTATCATAAAAAGATTAACTTTTCCCAACTCAATACTATCAGGATATTATGACTGGGTAAACCCCTGCATGCACAAAAAACCCTTAGGCTTTTTATATGAGATTTTCCTGATGTAAGAAAAACATAAAGTCTACTTTCAATCTCTCTCCTGAGGAAGGAAATCTGAAAACAGGATCTATGTGGAATAGGGAATGTATGCCTCACAAAGAACCTCATCACATTGAGGCTGAGAAGTGTCTTCTCCCTGCTTTTCTGTACTCCTGGCATGCTGCTGGCATGGAGTCCTCCAGAGCCCATCATATGATGCAGGACTACTTCTGGTGGGGCTCTGTGCCAGCAGTGTGCTGACAGTGCTGAGAAAGGGAGCCTAGGGGAGTTGAGTGTACACCCGAGTCCTCATACAAGAAAGCCAGAAGAGGCTAAGAGGAACAAGGGACAGCAGAGCTATGTCATGGGTACCCTTGTTGACCCCTGATGTGTAGGGAATGCAGCATGATAAAAAAGGTAAAGGTTTCCCCTGACGTTAAGTCCAGTCATGTCTGACTCTGGGGGTTGGTGTTCATCTCCATTTCTAAGCCGAAGAGCTGGCGTTGTCCGTAGACACCTCCATGGTCATGTGGCTGGCATGACTGCATGGAGTGCCGTTACCTTCCCGCCGGAGCGGTACCTATTGATCTACTCACATTTGCATGTTTTTGAACTGCTAGGTTGGCAGGAGCTGGAGCTAACAGCGGGCGCTCAAGCTGCTCCCGGGATTTGAACCTGGGACCTTTCGGCCTGCAAGTTCAGCAGCTCAGCGCTTTAACGCATTTCGCCACCAGAGCTCCCACAATTTCCTCTGCTTTATAATGGTCATCTGATGAGGACAGGAATGGAGGAATAGGATAAGGCTCCCCCTTTCAATTTTTGTATGACTTTGATCATATGGAAGAGAAAAGCTGAAGGTAACTCCACACAACCATCATCAACAAGAACATGAGTCAACAGCGTGATCTGAAAGCCAGTTTGGTTGTTGCCCATTCATGTCCTATTGGACCTTTTACTGGCATATGATGACTGTTAATTATTTTGTGTTTTTAATGATGTTTTTAAATCACAACCTGTTTAAATTGTTTTTATTTTGATGTTGCTGTATAATTGATGACTCTATGATGTTAAATGTATTGATTGGGTCTGGTCCCCATGTGAGCCTTTCCGAGTGGGGAGATGGAGGTGGCATACAAAGATAAAGTTATTATTATTATTGTATGACACAGCAAACAAGATAAATATGCTGGATTTCGTTTCACAAAATCACAAGTCAAACACTTCCCAAGTGTCTATGACAGTGTGATGTATTTTTGTATGATGCGCGCAGATCCCAATAGGGCGGCCTTTTGCAGTTGGCAGATCGTAATTTTGTCAATGTCTATTGTTTCCAAATGCCGGCTGAGATCATTTGGCATGGCACCCAATGTGCCGATCACCACCGGGACTACCTGTACTGGTTTCTGCCAGAGTCTTTGAAGTTCAATCTTGAGGTCCTGATAGTGGCTGATGTTTTCCTGTTGTTTTTCATCAATGCGACTGTCACCTGGGATGGCAACATCAATAATCCAAACCTTTTTCTTTTCCACAACTGTGATGTTTGGTGTGTTGTGTTCCAGAACTTTGTCAATCTGGATTCGGAAGTCTCACAGTATCTTTGTGTGCTCATTTTCCAATACTTTTGCAAATTTGTGATCCCACCAGTTCTTTACTGCTGGAAGGTGGTACTTGAGTTATTATTATTATTATTATTATTATTATTATTATTATTATTATTATGACAAATAACTTAGAGATCTGGGTATATTTAACTTGAAGAAGAGAACTCTGAGACCTGATATCATATTCATATCTAAATATCTGAAAAAATATCATATAGAAAATGGAGCAAGCTTATTTTATGCTTTTCCAGAGACCAGGACATAAAGCAATGATTTCAAATTGCAAGAAAAGAGATTCCACCTAAACATTAGTATGAACATTGTGAATGTAAGAATTGTTCAGCAATGGAATAGACTCCTTCAGAGACTGGCGAACTGTTCTTTGAGGATCTGCAATGGCCTCCTTTTAGGAGTGATTTTGTTGTGTATTCCTGAATTACAGGTGAGGTGGACTCTAAGATTTTATTATTTTATGAAAACATGAGCCATACAGACATGAAGTGAAAACTGAGACAAAGCACCTTCAGATGAACATTTTATTCTCTTTAGAAGAACTGTGCAGTATTCCTTAAGTATACAGGATGTTTGAAATCATTATATCTCTGCAACCATGAACTGCTCATGAATGAAACTCTTGCCACTTAACAGGGTGGGGCATACAGTTTCAAATTATTTCTGCTAGAAGCCATTCCCAGTACATTCTGTAGCCCAGTCATTCACAAGATGGTAATGTCATGACACAAGTCCTAATGAGACATTCTCTATTTGCAGAGTTATGTTTTAGATTTATTTCTGGCTCAAAATGGTTAGTAAAACTTGATACACTGATAACTCATTAAACCATTTGTAACCTTTTGTGTAACTGTAACATGTTGTCATCACAAAATAAACTGCTTCGCAATTAGGTCCATTATTTTGAATCATCCCGTATTCCATTTGATGAAAATTGATTTGACAAACCTGAGTTTCTCACAGTATTTCAGCTATATACACACAGACAATTGCTGAGTATTCATCTTTGAATTGTTTCCAACTGAAACACCACAAAAATGTCTTTTCTACAGGGTATTTAAACTATGAAAGACTAACAAATTACGTGTATCAACATACCTCAAACAGACCTTTACAAACACACACTCAAACACATTACTTGTGGTTTGTGGCATGTATTATTTTCTCAGTTTTAAGAGCACACCATCATATAGAAATTATTTCTGAAAACTAAAAAGGCATTGTTTTATAAATAAAGAAACAAATAAGTAAAGCCTGTGGGAAGTAAGAAATACTGAAATCACTTGCCAGTACATAAAAAATTACACATCATGTCATTCCTCCAATACGTTTAATGCAGCACACATCATTCTCTTTTCTTACAACAATATTGTGAGGCCAGTCAGATCGAAATGGGTGACCTGCCCAAGGTAATCACACTGAATTTATTGGCTCAGTGAATACTAGACTCTACATTGCTCAAATTTCAGTCCAGCACATTGACCACTACACCACACTGCATCTTTCTTATTGGCTAAAACATAAGGCTTCCTTAATTTCCTCTAGTATTCTATTTGTTATTATTTGGTAGAGTTTTCACATACATACTTTCAAGATAGAAAGGGCCAGTGTAGTTGTCTTTTTTGTACAGCTGCTCTTGCTTTCTGGAACCTCCTGGCAAGGGAAGTCAATAAGTTCCCAGTGGTGTCTTTGACAGCAATAGGCAGTGAGTCAGTTCCAGATTTTAGTACAAACTTTAAGAAATGAGAAGCAATATCTATGTATCATGGCCAATCTGGTGAGGCCCAATGTGGGGAACCCATCATCCCTCACCTGATTCCATGGGGGGGGGGGGGGGAGTGTCTGCTGTTCAGCTTTCCCACATTGTTGCCTATGCAACATGGGAAACCTCTCGTGTTGCCGTGTGATGGCTTAAGATGCCCCCTCTTTACTTGAGGTAGAGAGCCCCACTGGAAGTAGATCTACGCCATGGGGTGAGAGCCAGCAGGCTCTATGTCGCAAGTGAAGAGGCATCATCCTACGATGGACAGTTTTTCCCATCTAATGAAGTAGTAGCTGGCATCACTGCTGTCGTCCTTCTAATAATAGCTGACAAGGGTCTGGTTTTGAGTTTTGATTTTTAAAGTGATTTGTTTTGCAAAATAGTTTTGCTGTTGTTAATTACCATGAAGTTGCCTTTGACTTAGGATATCATCATATGCAGGGAGAGAAGCATCTTCTCCCCGCTTCTCTCCACTGCTGACACGGAGTCCCCAGAAGCGCATCACATGACACAGGGCTATTTCTGGTGGGACTCCCTGGGGCTCCATGCCAGCAGTGTTGTGACAGCAGAGCCCAGAGTAGTTAGGTGTACACCTAACTCCTCACTGAAAAAAGCAGAGGACTGGAAGAAGAAGCGAGGGACAACAAGGAAAAGTCATGGGAAGGGATACTACGGATCCTGATGGTAGGGAACACAGTGTAATGGTTCCCTCCATTTCCACTGCTTTACAAATGGCCATTTGATAAGGTACTTATTAGATAAGTGACCCCACGAAGGAGAACTCTCCAAGTCACCCTGCTATCACCGGCCTTGCTTAGATCTTGTAGACTCAGGGCCCTGGCTTCCTTGATTGAGCCCATACATACTAGTATATGATGTATATTCATCAATATGTATGCTTGCTTACATTCTGTTATATTCAGGATTACTTTTTTGAGGGGAGGTAGGGAAAAATTTCATTTAAAATATAAATGGAAATACTTAATAAATTACAGTTGATAAACAACAGGGAAATAAACAAAGAGAAGGAAATAACCATCAGCAGTGAATGAACATCAGAAGCTTTTAAAATGGGAGACCTTGATGCAAAGTGTTACCTTGCTTGAGTACTTTCAACTCTATTCAAATTCAAATGAACAAAACTAAAATTGATCTACATATTCCTAATGGCCATATGAGATTGCAAGGGGAAGGAGCAGCTTTTATGCAGGAATTAGCAGGTGATGTTTTTCACAGCATGAAGAGAAATGTTATCAGCAGCTAAATGCTGAAGATCAAACAGATCAGATGGCTAGTCGATAGGATGGCTTTTTTGAGCTGGTCACTTCAGAGTAAAAAGAAATTGCATATCTGAAAACACTTCCTCATTTCATAATATATTTTATAGCTCACACATTGCTGTGATTAGCACAGATACTTTCTCCCAAATGAAGTCCTCTTATAAACGTGTGTTGTATGTGAAGGGTGGGGGCTGTTTTGTTTGCAGTGTTGTATATGATGTTACATATATATAGTGGATATATGGACCAAAGATGAAGTGTGTGTGTGTGTGTGTGTTTCGATATATAGTTCCAGCCGATGTATTCTTTTCCATCATTAAAGCTATCATCCACTCTGTCTTTATTTGGAGTAAGTCCATCTGAAATCAGTGGGATTTACTTTTCACATGGAAAAAACAATACTACAACAGAAATATCAGTGCTGCTAGACCTGAGAGTAAAGTTAGCATTAGAGCACCTCAATAGGGGGGGGGGGGGGAACTAATAACAGAGTAAGCAGCAGTGGTACACAACCTGTGGCCCTCCAGGTGTTTGGGAGTCCAACTCCCAGAAGCCGCAGCCAGCTTGTCTAATGGTCAGGAATTCTGGGAGCTGAAGTACAAAACACCTGGAGGGACATAGGTTGGGCACCACAGGGACACAATGTTAAAGAACAGCTAGGTAAAGATGGGCGTGAAGATCACTGCAGATGCAGACTGCAGCCAGGAAATCAGAAGACATTTACTTCTTGGGAGGAGAGCAATGGCCAACCTCGACAAAATTGTAGTTTGATGAAGTAGTTGGTAATTTAATAAGAACTGTCAGTGGAGACTAGAATTACCTGTTTAAAAATGTCTACCATCCATCCACAATCCCAACATAGAATCACAATGTGAAGCTGCTGTCTTTGGTAGAAGGTGCCAATGGGAACCAGACACCTGTTTGAATCTTCTAAACTAACCTTGGGTGCAATGGAGAATGCGTTCCTGTGGCCAGTTAAAGATTCAGCTTATAGTCTCATCATCTTGTATATGTAAGTAATGCAATTGTAGAGGTGGAAGAGATCCCAAGGACCATCCTGTGCTGGAATCCACAGGTAAAGCCTCCATGGAGATCCAATATATCTTTAAAAACTTCCAGCAATGGAATCCAGCAATGTTTCAGTATGATATACACCATTCTATGCCAGCAATGCTCCTCTATACTATACTTTGGGCAAACAGAACAGTTTCTACAGAAGAGGATTAATGGACACCAATTTGACATTACAAATGGCAATATCTAAAAACTAGTTACAAATCATTTCAACCTTTCTGGATATAAAGGAAGAGATTTATAGGTTATGTTCTTGAACAAGGAAATTACAAAGGAATAGTAGAAAGAAAAATAGCTAATTTGAATAAATATGGTTTGAAACTGAGGCTGAATAGCACGGTACAATATCTGGAGTAGTGGGTGTATATCCACAAAAGCTCCTGCTAAAATAAAAATCAGTCATATGACCTCATTACACATAAAAAATAAGCATCCTAGGACATTACTGCTCCAGTTAACTCATGGAACTCCATGCTGCCTATTAGATGACATAGGTTGACTTCCTGCAGGGCTCTGTGGGTAAACTGGGGCAGCAGCGTGGTAAGACGCTGCACCACCAACATTGTAGTCTCCCCATGTTCCATTAGGAACAACAGGGCTACTGCAGGATTAAGCAGGGCAGCGACATTTCCGCATGTGTGATGGGAAAGTTTTGGCTGCTGACTGGGGCGCCAGGATTGCCCTACTGCTACCCCGATTTGTCACAGAGGCTGACAAATTGCAAGACTGGACCTCATCCATGTGATGAAATCCTTAAAGGTAATTCCGCAAATTTTTCTTCCCCTCTCTTTCTTCTTTTATGATACAAGAGACTAACATTGCTACTTTTTTGAAAACTTCCAGCAATTGAAAATTTTTCACTTTCTGAATTAGGTCATAGTGCTGTCAAATACTTCTCACTGTTGTGGGTACATCTACTTCTAATGTGCTGAATGAATGTAGTTCGACACCACTTTAACTATGGTGACTTAATGTTATGGATTCATGAGAGTTGTAATTTTACCAGGTCTTTAGCCTACTTTGTCAAAGTGTTCTAGTACCTCACCAAACTATAGTTCCCATGACACCATAGAATTGAGCAATGGCAGTTAAAGTGGTGTCAAAACGCATGACTTCTACAATGCATCCACTGTCTGGTAACTGGAATACATCTGTTTTGAGTGTGAAAAGCACCACCTTACTTCCCTGTGCCTCAGACACTTCCCCCAAATATTGGACTAGCCTTTTCTGTGAAGAGATTAAAAAAACCCACAACAAACTGGTTCATTATCATATTTAATATTATTTAATAAAGTAGATATACCTTCTGAGGGTGATTGGTACATTGTGAAGAGTTGACGAGATGCCAAAATATAGTTTGTGTAGTCATTAGAGAGATAGCTTGTAAAAGGAGATAATCATGTGGAATGATTATAGATGTGATTGAACTGGCAAACTACTCAAGTTTAAATTAGAAAATAAAACAAAAGAGAAAAACTTTTATCAGGAAGGCCTTCCTTATCCTGTTAACAGCTAACCTTCCAACATGCACATCTGCAGCATCCTAGTAAATTAATTGCAGGCAATACAAAATTTGCTCATTTCAAAGCTTCTTTCTAGGACAAACACAACTTTTATTAAGTACTAGCTGAATATCCATTTTAAAGCAAGAGTGCAATCCATCCGTCCATCCATCCATCCATCCATCCACAACTGCTTTTTGCAAAACCCTTAATTTTGTTCTGCAAGTGTGATTCTTTGGGATTTCCAGTCTTGTGTGCCTTCTGTGCCTTCGACACGGGCACTACAATACAGTCAGCTTGAGATCAGGGTATCCACAAAACGTACACTCCCAATGTAAGCTGCAATGTGCATCCAGCCAGAAATTCCACCAGATGAGCATATATCCCATGCAGAGCAAGAACCTGAGACCAAAATATGAAGCACATGTAAGGACAGGGTAGCACGAAAGTATTCAGAGAAAGAAACTGGGCATAGCTCAACTGGAAGGTAAACAAATACCTCTCCCAGAGATGAAACCACAGCATTCTCTGGAATGCATATGCCATTTCATAAAGTGTCATCTCAGAGTGGTATCAAAATAATTTAAGTGATATTGGTAATATGCAACTTGATTTGGATGGGAAAGTGACCATTTGTTTCAAAATATCTTGAGCTTTGGCTTTTGAAAGTTTTGTTTCTGACATAAGCTACAGCGTTTACTTGCTAACTTGATCCAAGAAGTTGTGTTGTTTCACAACAAGCTAACGTGGTGAAACACAATTACCATCAGCCTTCCACATTTGTGGGCTTAACCATTGTAAATAGGAGCCCATCGTGGCGCAGTGGATTAAACCCTTGTGCTGGCAGGACTGATGACTTGAAGGTTGGGTTGCTAACCTAAAGGTAGCCGATTAGAGTGTGGATAAGCACCCTCTATCACCTCCAGCTCCATGCAGGGACATGAAAAAGCCTCCCACAAGGATGGGGAAAACATCAAAAAACATCCAGGCATCCCCTGGGCAACATTCTTGCAGACAGCCAATTCTCTCACACCAGAAGCAACTTGTAGTTTCTCAAGTCACTCCTGACACGACAAAAAAACCCTTTGCAGATGTGATTATTCATGGATTTGATTAATATGTTTTCTCTAGTAATCTCTAGCTCCTCCAGAATGACACTATGGGCCTCATAACATTAAGACCGGGGATGGGGGAAACCTGTCACCCTGGGCCACACTTTGCCTGGCTTCCTCCTCACCCCATCCCACAGGGGGAAGCATCCACCACCGGCTTCCCCCTATTGTTGCCTAATGCCTATGCAACACAGGAAGCCTACGTTCCCTTATTATGTATTGGATTTCTGTGATTGCATGACTGCCATGAAATAGCAATCTCATATGATAAAGTCAGTCACAACATTCTATGGAATTCTTGGGTTTTCAGTTTATGGAAAGGCACAGTACAAATCACAGCATAAATCACAGGCCTCCATGGCAGTTTAAGTACAATTATATGGCAGTATGATTGTGTAGCATGAAAGGCCCTAGGCTTTCTCTGTTTACAAAAAAAAAAAAAGCCAAACAAGAACAACATTCTAGCAAATGGATGATGTGCAATGTATAGACAGAGTTAAGAACAACATTCTAAACAAACTTTTGATGCATTATTAGAAAGTATGGGGGCATCTCGGGTGAAAATATGCTTTCCTTTTAAAAAAAGAGTACATTCAATATTTATTTTAAAACTTTTAACACAACACAGTTGTTTTTAGAGAACTTAGCACGTACAAATGTCAAAGAAGAAATTATAATGCACTACTGGAAAGATAAACGGAAGCTCTAGGTCTGCATGCTGGAACACCACTTTTCCGGTTTTTCCAGATAACATGGGGAAGATATTTGTTATAATACCATGCCAAACTATTATGGGGTTTGTAGAAATGTCGCCTTTTTAAGAAGTGAAGTTTAATTAGCTAAAAAGGAAGTGTACAAAGGAGTGATAACTGAGAGTTGGTCACTGTGTCTCTCTGATGAGATTATCCTCTGTACCTTTGAACTTTATTATCCAAACAAAAAACCCATGGCGTGACTTCGAGTCTCCAACAATCATGGACTTATGTCTTTTTAAAACTTGTGAAATCTGTCAGGAGGCCCTCAGCCCTTAATTGAATGAGTCCTAGACAACCGGATGTGCCGTATGAGCAAAAATATTAGCATTTGAAAAAGAAAGAAAGAAAGAAAGAAAGAAAGAAAGAAAGAAGGCAAGCAGAAAAATTTTAAACATCTGGATAGCTGATCCAAACTCAGGGGTAACTTTCCCAAAGACTTTTCAATATTTACTTGGGAATGATTTAGCTAACTTTTATTGTACTAACAAACAGTTCGAACTCTATAACCTTTAGAACCCCCCTCATCATGGTGCTTTGTTTGATAACCAACCATGAAATAACTAGACCAGACACAGAATATTGTGTTAAATAAGGTCCACTTTATTTGACTTATAACCTATTTAAGTTCAGCTGAACCTAGAAAGAAGCAAGATGGGGGAGGAATCTGATGTGGGCCCAGTTGAGGCCAGGTGTCAATGCCTGACAAACTTCTCAGCCTTTCCTTGAGCAAAACACCTAAACCCTAATGCCAATTCAACAATTGAGTTGTTCTCCATCTTGTTATTTGCTGGAAGGTAAACACAGTGCATCCCTACCCAATTCCCAGGCCTCTAGGAGTGAAAGCAAACCCCAGGTCAGTCTCAAAGGTAGACTCCTTCTCCACCTAGCAGATGTCCCAGGACCTAAAGAGGTGGCTCTAGAGCCCTATCCTTCACTACAAGGGGTCAAAGACATATTTTCTCCACTAGCTACCTGCCACAAACAAGATAAAGTTGTCTTTATAGTCCACCCTCCCCTAGAGCAGTCAACACAGCCCTCAGTTCCTGTTGCAAGTCCCACAGGAACAACATATTACCCTTTTCCAGCAGATGAATGCCATTAACCCTGTAGAGCTGTGACCATTGGAAAGCTAGGTTGGGGTGTGGGAAAACTATGTTGTGTCATGGGGAAAGGTCACCCAACCTCTTATTGAGGGCATTCTGGCCTCCTCTTGGTCAAAGCATCAGAGCAGGGACAAAATATCAGGGATTCCCCCTCACCCCATCAAACATGACATGGCAAAATAAGTGACTATACGAGGGTTACATCTGGCCACCTACTCTGTGTTACCTAATCAATGAAACAATGAAAACATGAGGGGAAGGCCAAGTGCATTCTTCAAACAAAAGAGGCAACAAGCTATTCCAACAATGGCTTGATTTTCTGAACTACTCCACTGTAGCATATGCGTACAACCCCAGCTGAGCCCCAAAATGGCATCTCTGGGCCTGTTGGACTGCTCAATAAATCATACAATGGCCACAAATCAGGACCCCTCCCCCACCTCTCCAAAGAAAATCTATAATCTGGCAAAAATAACAACATTATTAAACAGTAAGATATAGGTCAATGCTGAAGAATTTCCAGTGCACTGAATAGATCTTTCACCCAAGTCCATAGAAAACCCTATAGAAGCTGTTCCCAATCTGGGACAGTTTGGTCCCGAATTTAATGCCAAATGTTATGAACCCTTGGAAGTAAATCCAAAATTGGTACTTTTTTAAGAGTAAAAATAATACTCTTTGGCAAAATAGAGGACGAGGACTAGGCACTTGTGCATTAAAGTAATTGTGCAAGGCACAAAGTGGGCATAGGTCCTGATTGTGACAAATCCCGGATGTTACCATACTTTCATTTGATCTGTCTTAGACGTATGAATCAGCAATATATCTTGTTGCCCAATAAGAGTTACCATCACTCTTGTGCCTTGCAAATTCTGAATTCACTCACTTTCGACCTCATCATACCTGGCAAATTTCAACAGCAACTCTAGTTATGTGGGCAATAGTTACTGCATTGTTCGTAGCTTTAAACAGTTCTTTCACTGTGCATGAGACAGGGCATTGTGGGCAAGCATACAGATGCTAAGTTGTTTGTTCAGCTCCACAGTCACACGAGGTGGAGGATTCTTTTAGGACAGGCATGGGCAAACTTTTTGTGGTGTGGGCTGCATGGCAGGCCGGGCTGAGGCAGGTGGACTGAGGGGGGGGGGGCAAGGGTACTTGGTGTGTGTGTGTGGGGGGGGGGAAGCCAGGGTTGTGGTTGGCACATGGGGGAGAGTTTTTGAATGCTCAAGCCTTCCTCTTAGCCTGGGGACACACATACCCAGCGTCCCCTGCCTGGATGGTGGTACACGCACACTCTCTTTCCCTCTCTTTCCACAGAGAGAGTGGCTGCTGTGCGGCAGCACACACACATACTCAATCTCTCCCTTCCTGTTTTCCTTCCTTTCTTCTTCCTGATGCTGCCCCTCCTCCTCCTCCTCCTCCTCCTCCTCTGAAGCTGGTAGCAGGAGGAGGAGGAAAGAAAAGAAAAAGAAGGGGAAGGATGTTGGCCTCTGCAGCCCTGTGGCCAGCCAGCAAGGGAGCTGCAGTAACACTGCCCTCCAGAATAGCATGATCCCTCTTGGAAAAATGGCTGCAGCCACCACCTTCCTCACCCGCTTCTTGCTTCCCTCTGTTCTCTAGGCTGAGTGAAGTTGAGACTCAGCCCCGGTGGCAGGAAACCATTGGCCGCTGTGGGAGGAAGGCAAGAAGTGAGTGAGGAGGTCGGTGGCAGTGGCTTCTCTGCCAGAAAGAGTGGGCTTATGCTACGTCAGTGGGTGAAGCCACTGCAGATCTATTGCTGGCTGGCCATGGGGCTGCAGGGACAGAGGGCCAGCATTACTCCCCTTCTTTTTCTTGTCTTTCCTCTTTCCCTCTCCTGCCAGCTCCCAAGGAGGAGGAGGAGGAGGAGGAGGAGGAGGAGGAGGAGGAGGAGGAGGAGGAGTCAGGGAGGGAATAAGGAAGGCAGGGAAGAAGATAGGGGGACACCATGCCACAGCCACTTCCTCTGCCAGAGAGCTCTCCAGAAAACTCTCAACTGCCTGCTGCATGTCTCTGCCTCAGTCCTCCTGTCAGCCTGGGGATGTAGCAGGCCGCCATGTCCACAGGCTTGGGGGGGGGGGAGGCAGACGGGGGTTGGACAAAAAAGCCCAGAGGGCCACATCAGGCCCACAGGCCTTGGTTTGCCCATGCCTGTTCTAGATAGTGCCTTTTAGGCAGGTTGTCGTTTGATCTTTCACTACCACTTCTGAGTCTGTTCAAGGACTTCCAAGTTGCCAAAAGCATTGCTTTACAACAGAAAGTGAGGTGAAATCTTCTGAACAGGGGCACAGGCAGCAAAACAAGCAACACAGGGGTTTTCAAAGCTTAAAAAACATTTGACTGGCATTACAATTTTAAAAGTATCTGTTGCGACTTACATACAAGTTGAACTTAAGAACAAATCTATCTTGTTCCTAAATTGTAGGTTGCCTATATTGCTGTAAATGCTTTAGAAAGCTTGGGGCCCTACAAAGCAAAGCAGTACATACAGGTGCTTTGAAGCCCTGTGAGGAAATGAATATCCAAATCTTCTTCAAGCTTCATCTCTGGTTGTTAGGGAATGTTAGGAAGTCTGTTGTCTGGGGATGAAAGATGATACTGTAGACTGCAAATGTATTTTAGTGAACTAAACTTAAAGATGCAACTAAAAAATACAGTAACACAAAGATGCACACACACCCTGGTAACCTTGGCATCCATGCCAACTTTCATGAATATGGGTTTCACATTCTTTCTAAGTTTTTAGATTTCATATTTTTGGTGCTTTGATTTGTTTATGTTGATTTTACTCTAAACTGCCTCAGAACTTTAGATACAGGACAGAATTAAAATATTTTAATATAAATATTATATAAGGCAGAAAAAAGGACAGATGGACAGACTTGCAGAAAGAGAGCCAGACACATATTCTCTTTTCTTATAACAGATGATTGGAAGGAAATTTTATTGTTCACAGACAGGAACATAGTCCTAGAAACGCTGACAAACAAGGCCACAAATTACATTCAGGCGTCTCTGCTGGTCTTGGTGACATACGGAAGTTATTACATCCCACAGAAAGGGAATATTCTTTGCTGTCTTGTGTGTTTAACAACTGGCTTTGCTTAAGTCACTTCCCTTTCATCTAATACATTAGCACATGTGACTGAAAAATATAACATAGGCCTCAAAGATATATCAGTTCCTGACCAATACTACTGCCATTTCCTTAGTTGTGGAAATCTCCTCTCTTAGGAATGATGTCTGTCAAGCACAAATGACAAATGAAAAAAAGAGAACCTTTTTATCACTCATGTATGGTATCTTTCATGGTCACGTTGTGGCCCTCCTTCTTAAAAGTACATACCAAACAGATAATAACTGCATGTATATCCTATTAAAAAGAAGATGGGATCCAACTTATAAACTATACAAAGTCCCAGAATACTTGTAAAGTATCTATACAAACAAACGGTAGTCTATGTACAAAGAAAATGTGTCCAAATGACATATATTGTTACAGTTCCCCATACAAAGCTCAATTTGGCCGTACCCAACAAAATGAAAAAGAGCAACAGCTCTAACACAAAAGTTATTCAAGTCTGGTATTGGTTCCAATGTATATAGGCTTCAGGGATACAGTCAATGAAAATATCTTCCAAACAGATGGTTGGTCATGTTGCTGTATACTGGAATGAAGAAAATAATGATGGAGCACCACTCTCAAAAAAGTCTTCAAAAGTAAAGTCCAAATAAAGTCCCAAGTCTACAGGGGTCCCAGGTATTTTTGACCCTGTTTCAGGGAGAAAATCCCCTTCTTCAGGAGTTGTTAAACTCAGCGACAATGAATTTCTATCTAAAACAAAACATAGAGTAACAAGTATTTTACCAGCAGTATTAACAGAAGTAAAGGTAACCCATGTAACAGTATTATACTTACATAGTGCCTAATGCTGTCACTGAGTGACTCTGCTTGTGGTGATTTCAATTGCGAGTGATTCTGGAGGTTCATTCAAAGGTTTTTAAAGAGTACTTGAAGGTTTAAAGGAAACAGCTAAAATTAAGTGATTCATTAAGTCCCTGAGGGGAAAAGGTTTTAAACTTAAAGATCCAGTACATTTCCCTTTGGGATAATAGTTTTTCCAAGTCCATGAAAGGTTTTTGAGAGATGCATTCCAGAGCACAAAATTTAAATGAGGTAGATGAATGCTTGTATTGGGTGAAGTGTGAATATAAAAGAGATTCTGTAGATAAATTTTTGATTCTGGATTTATGTTCAGAGATTCTGATTCTCAAGGGTCTGGTTGTTTTTCCGATATACCAGAGATCACAGTCACATGTCAAGAGGTAGATTACATTGCTGCTATTACAAGTGGAAAAATGTTTTAGTGTGGAACCCACTTTGTTCCTATGATTATATATCTCCTTGGTCTTCCAAGATTGAGGACAACACTTACAGTGACCACAAGGGTAATGGCCTCTCAGGGTGCTCTTCAGTGTACTAATGGGAGTGAATAAATCTGTATGGATTAAATATTCTCTAATATTTTTAGTACGCCTGTTTCCAAAAATAGGTAATTTATCACAACCTGAAATATCTTGAAGAAGATGCCAGTGCTTTTTTAATAATTTGGATTATGTGTTTGGAGTAATGTGATAATTCTTGTTTCCAGATAATTTGATTTTTAGTTGGTTTAGCAGATTTTTTCAGTAGGGTGGTTCTATCAGTTTTTTCAGCTTTAATTAATGCCTTTTTGATGACATGTTTAGGATAGCCTCTACTTCTAAACTCTTGGCTTAAGGTCAGGCTTTCATGAATGAAGTGTTCATTAGAGCTTGAGTTACGCTTTAATCTAAGTAGTTGTGAAAATGGAAGATTGGTCTTTAAACCAAAGTGGTGGAAGCTGTTATAATGAAGAAAAGAATTTTTATCTGATGGTTTTCTGAAGTTCTTGACCAAAAGTTTGTTATGATATTTATACACAGTAACAGCCAAAAAATTGATATGTGACAGGTTGAGATGACTGGTAAATTTAATAGACGTATGTATAGTGTTAATCCAATTAGAGAATCCTACTGTGGCCTCAGTTGTTTTAAATACTATGAATATATCATCAATAAATCGGCCATAGTATATTATATTAGCATAGTACATATTTAAAGATGGATTTAGCAATATAGTGTTTTCTAAATTTGCCATGAATAAATTGGCAATCGATGGGGCTAACGGACTTCCCATAGCGACACCGAAGGTCTGAAAGTAAAATTGGTTTTGAAAACGGAAATGATTTTTCTCCAGTACTATATCTAACAGGTTCATCAAGAAATGTGTAGGTGGTTGCAATTTTGTTCTCCTACGGAGGATATTCTCTATGATGGTACGATATATATAAACCTTCCTTGCTTAGTTTCTCCATACCTCACAACCTCTGAGGATGCCTACCATAGATGTGGACGAAACGTCAGGAAAGAATACTTCGGAACATGGCCATACAGCCCGGAAAACATACAACAACAACCCTATTTTCAGTGGCCTTCTCATATGCTACAGGAAGGCTGCTATTCAATGTCCTACACTTCCAGTTTGGAGTTCCTCCAGTACGTAAACTGCAGGTTTACTCCGCTCCTCCAATCTTGTCCAATATCCATATTCTTTCAAAGACAGAGTTTCCATCCCACAGATTTTCTACAAAGCTGCAAGTCTTATTGTTCCTGACACCACTTATGCTTTAAGTTACCAATCAAAACCTCAAAACAGGGTGCTTAAAGTGTACTTGTAAAAGCCCCTTCCTGGCAAGAAGCAGGAAACTGGCTGAGACTATTTAATGAGGGAGAAAGTTAGTGGGAAACTCCTTCACAAATCATTGTGACACACACACATGTTTTTGGGAAGGGCAGGAGACTACACATTTTTTATGATACCACAAGATGTCTCTATATGTATATATGGGCAGTGGTCCTTGTTTCTCATCACAGTAAGCCAAAGGTGGAACAGAAACTATATGGAAATTTGTTCAGTCTCTGTTGCTTTTAGCTGAAATATTAATATCGATTCAGCAAAGATGTGTTGCTTCAGAGGAACCATGACATCACCATATTACAAACCTCTACAGCTTACACTATGATGTGCTTTTTCCTGAAACATGCATTCACTATCTCCAAGTTGTGTGTATAGAAAGCAATCTGTGGGGGAAATTCCTTTGGCTACTAAAATTCATTCCTCTTTATTTATGTTTTTTTTCCAATAGGCTACCTAAACATGTTAAAATGTAACATTTAAACAGCCCTGCTATTACCCAGAATGAGGGAACCATCTATGTCATAGATGTGGGGAATTATGGAGACCTAAAACCACCAGTATAGAAATTTCCATTTCTTACCTCTACAGGGAAAGCCAGCTGGTTCCTAATCCATCTAAAATACAGACATGTGCTTTTCATTTTAAGAACAGACACACATCATGAGCTCCGAGGATTACTTGGGAAGGAATCCCACTGGAGCATTGACACACAGCAAAATATCTGGGAGTTACCCTGGACCGTGCTCCGAGTTAGTAGAAGCACTGCTTGACTATCTAACAAAAAGTGGGTGCTAGAAATATCATACAAAAGCTGGCTGGCACAACCTGGGGATCACAACCAGATACAATGAAGACATCTGCCCTAATGCTTTGCAGCTCTGCTGCTGAAGAAGCATGCCCAGTATGGAATATATCTTACCACGTTAAAACAGTGGATGTGGCTCTTAATTAGACATGCTGCATTATCATATGATGTCTACGCCCTACACAGCTGGAGAAGTTATACTGTTTAGCCGGTATTGCACCACCTGATATCTGTCAGGAAGTAGCAGCCAGGAATGACAGGACCAAGGCATTGACATCTTTGGCCCATCCTCTATTCAGTTATCAGCCAGCATGCCAATGTCTTAAATCAAGAAAAAGCCTCCTAGGATCTACAGAGATACTCACAGGAACACCTCAACAAGCAAGAATCCAAAAGTGGCAGGCTAAAACCTGAAATCTCAATCAGTGGCTAATGTCAGATGAGAAACTTCCCCCTGGGCACACAGAAGACTGGGCGAATTCAAAGGCACTGAACAGCCTGCACTCTGGTACCATGAGATGCAGAATCAATCTTAAGAAATGGAGCTACAAAGTGGAGTCTATGACATGTGAGCATGGAGAAGAGCAAACCACAGATCACTTACTACAATGCAGTGTGAGCCTTGCCACATGCACAATGGATGACTGTCTTACAGTGACACCTGAGGCACTTGAAGTGGCAATTTTCTGGTCAAAGGAAATTTAATACAGTGCCAAGTTTTTTTTTAACTTTGATGTGTTTTTTATACATTTTAACTGTATTCTCAATTCGCTTTTGACACAATAAATAAATACCTCCCTTCTAAAATAATCTGTGCTGCCTAAAAACCAATTTGAGATGGGGGGGGGGAGTGGGGTGTCAGTACTCAAGAGCTGGTTTTGGCATATACATATAATGAATCAAAATAGCATGGTTTACTGCTCTCTTCTGTTTTTGCTGTTCTGCCAGCAATGGTTACTGCCCAAAAAGTGGCAAATTGTTGGAGGATAGAACTTTGTGTGCTACAAATCTGTCTTCTATCTTATGTTATCCAAGCACCCCCAAGGACAGTGAAAGATACTGTCTTGTCACCAGTGTTGCCATAATATCAAATCCTAGTCACCTTTTATCCATGAGATGAATAGAAAAACAACTTTTATCTTTTGATTTACCAGGCATGAAGAATGTAATTTGAGACACTATTCTGGCTTTAATGGAACCCCAGTGCCAATCCCATTGAATGTAAACTGTTTAAATCAAAGCAATATTGATAAGCCTAGTTAAATGCATAGTCCTTGAGCCAATTGAGAACAGGTCTGATGACATTCAACTCTTCAGCATTTTGGACTCTTATCATTCTGTACAGTCTTCTCTGACTAAGTTTTAAGATGCTTCTACACATCCATTTAAACCAGGTCAGGAAGTGGATTAAAAAGACCTAGCTCCCTGTGGAGAACCTTACACAGGCAGTCCAGGAACTGGCTGGAAGCTGGGATGGTGGACACAAAAACTCGCTGGTTGTGGATTAATCCAATCAAGGGACATTTTTTTTCCTGTCTCATTGTGAGATGTGTTGAAAATAAGCAGCCTATTTGGTGAAAATCAGTGTTAGAACAATTCAGGGCAAAGTAAGAAAGGGACAGCAAGTCTTCCCATGGGAATGCTGTAGTTTCCTCTGTGTGGGGAGATATTTGTTTACCTTCCTGCCGAGCTGCATTTCCAGTTTTTCTCTCTCCAAATGTTTCAGTGCTAGCCCTGTCCTCACAAGCCTTTTGCATTTTGGACTCGACTTCCTGTTCTGCAGCAGGCGTATAGTGATTAGCTTCAGTGGATTTATTGGCTTATTCCAGAATTTCCACAGAGCTTTTTAACACACTATTTCCAGCTGAATGCCCATTGCAGTGTACTTTTTGTGGCTATTCCAACCATGAGTTGGCTTCAAATTGGATTTTAGCACCTGTGTAGAGGGCCTTTATTTTCTAATTGCTGTAAACATTTGCCAGGAATCTATTGGACCTCATAATCAGACATATGAATAGCAACATTGAAGCTACACAGCATGGCGTCAGAACTACCCATCTATGAAAAAGTGGTAATGTAATCTCTGCCAAGAGATAAATTAATATACTGGTTCCCAAGTTACTGACAAAGATAACTCCTAAGGGGAGACACTGACCCTGTGTCTTCCTGCTGCCAGTATGCCTCCTTAAAAAGTAACATGCATCCAGGTTTTTAGTTTGCAGGGACTAACTCCTCTTCATCAGTTTTCAGGGAAAGGGGCAGGTTTAATAGATGGCCATTTTTATAAGGGATGTCCCTTATTGGAGGGCCAAACAGCTTTTCCCTTACAGCCCTGCCCCCTGTCACGTATTATCGGTTATATCTGTTATTATATGTCCCCTATTTTGGAGTTGGAAATTGTTTCCTTTTCTGTAGGTAGAATGAGATACCAAAAAGAAGAAATCCTGCATTTTGCAGCATTTGCATTTCTTAAAGACAGAAATGTGTTCATCAAGTAACTTATGAATCTGATATTTAGATAGAACACATATTTATAAAGAGCTCCTTCCTTACTGACAATTTTGCATGTAATGAATTTCAGCTTTTCCTTGTTGTTGTTTTGAAAACCAGGTAATACTCACACACACACATGTACACTGTACTCTGAGCTTTAAGCATGGTGTGCATTATAAATAATATCATCAACATTTAGCTGTTTAGAGATTGTGCTGTTTGGCATGAAGCAAAGGAATAATATCAATTTAAGAAAAATCTATTTTATATGTGTGCTGTTTCAAGAGCCAAAAGATAAGAGGAGAACAGCTCATTTAGAAACCATTCTTCACTGTCATGGATCACAGGAAGAAAAATGGCACTAGAATTCAATGACAAATGTTAAGTGATGTGGACACATATTCAAGCAGTGGAAGGGGTCAGGAAAAACAGCAGCATGGGAGTATTCCTGATCGTTTCTCTTGTTCTTTTGCTCAGGAATCATGTAACAAACATGGCTGAGATTGCACTACATTGACTAAAATATGTTTCTTGTTTCCATGGATGGTATGAGCTGCTGTTCAACGTGCAAAGCAGCTAACATTGGTCACCTTCATGTTGACTTTATAATGTAAATTTCTGCCAAAGTGGGCTAAAAATACTGAGAGGAATTGAGGGAGAGTCACATTAATTTGTGTGTGGAGCAACATCATAGAACTTATTCCTTCTGCGTAATTTACAGTTCAGCCTGCTAGCCCACTGGTATTTAAAAACAGATAAATAACATATAAACCTTTCAAAACAAACAGAGCAACTCCACCCCTAAATAAAGCACACCAGCAAAGAGAAAGATGGGATTCATGTCTATAGTCTGATCTGCAGGGTTTGTCAATCACTCTACCCCCAAAGTAAGCACAAGACAGTGATTTCCCTCTTGTGAAGCAAAAGGCAGAACCATACTTTAGCAATGCAGCTGCACAAAAATCATGTCTTTCTGGCAGCATGTAAAGCAGCCATGAATGTCAAATGAGCTTAATTGATAATGGCAGCCATGTCTAATTCAATCATATGTGAAATTCTCTCTCCCTTCAGATGTCTTTGGATGAGTGTTGGCACAATTTTCTTCTCTTGCAAACACTTCAGATACTGTTCCTTGCTTTTGGTCAGGACGGTTCGCTAGTACTTGGACAGAGCCCAAGATATATCATGGATTTTCATTCATTCATATATATATATATATATATATATATATATATATATATATACTCACTTCTCCTAAACTATACACTATTTCCGTCATTTGAAAAACCTTTCAAAACCTCACACCTAGAACCATGTGATACAGAGGTTAGAGTATTGGACTAAGACTGTAGAAACTTTTTGTACTTCATAGTAGGTATGGAATAAATATTCAAGAATATTCAAATAAAATTTTTGACAAACCCTGATGAATCCTGGGATTCATCAACAAATACAAAATGGATGCAGTTTGGCACCACTTTAACTGAGGACCCTTTTAGACAGGTCTTAATCCTGGGAGGAACTGGGTTATGTAAACCCAATTCCACCCAGAATTATGGCTACATACCCACCCAAAATCCTGGAATTCCCCTAGTGGGATGGCTCCATGTCCTCACAGGTCAACCAGAGTTTCACCCGGGAGGATATGGAGCCAGCCACCAGCATCCCATTCCTCCCAAAAAACTTACCTGAAGGGCACCACCTCCTGATGTGTCATTTTTGAGCACCAGGAGAGCTCTCTTCAGGGACCTGTGCTGCTATCAGACTCCTCAGGTAAGTTTTGGGGGGGGGGGGGCTGGGGGGCTGGGAGGGGACAGTGGGGACACTGTGGGGATTGATCCCCAGGACCATGGAAGCATTCTCGGAAGTCAATCCCCACAGGGCCCTCACCTAAAAAGATTTGGACCTTAGCTTAAGGTCCAGATCTTTCCAGGTGCTTTGTTAATCTGAAGCAAACTGGGAAATCTCAGATTTCTCCAGATTAATTCAGTTTTACCTGGGGTGTCATTTGGACATTTCAGGTAATACAGATACAGGCCCCACATTTTGGCCCCATCTGAAATGGCCCTGGGATGCTCAAGGTTAAGGAATCCTCGGATTTCTAGTATGTTGAATCACCAACACTCTTTGACAGAGAAGGCTAAAGACCTTGTAAAGCTACAATTCCCATGATTTCATATAGCATTGAGATGTGATAGTTAAGGTGGTATCAATTTACATAAATTCTACAGTGTATGTGCATGCCTTAACTGACAAGGATCTTTGCCCTTCCAGACTTATTCTGAGCAAAATACACATGTAGCTGTTTTGTACATAAAACAGGGATTTTCGTGCAGGAAACAGAATTTCTGTGTACAAAATGACATTTCAGCATGGAAATAAATTTTCACGCAGTTGAAATGGAGTTTCTTACACAGAAAATGCTGAAATTGAGGATTTATTCTGCATAAAATTTGCAGTTGGTTGTTTTGCATAAAAATAGGTATTATCCTTACAAGAAAAAGTATTTTTTGCACAAATAATAATTTTCCTGTAGAAATATTTACAAAATGTTGGTGTCCTAATAAAACAAGCACATAAATGTTCAACACTGCAAATAGGCCTTGAAAATTGTCAATTTTGAAATTTTTCTTGGACTGCGAAGAAAATTACAAAAATGACTTCAAAAAGAAAATTGGTGAAGCATTATATCTCAATTTCATGGTAATTGTTCCCAAACTCACTGGGTGAACCTGTATAATATACAGATTCACCCAGTGAATAAAATACACCTCATAGAGTTGCTATGAAGATTTTTAAAAGGATATAGTTCACTTTCCAGGTTATAAAGTGGAATATAATTAGTAGTGTTAGAAAATGTCACATTGGAGTAGGTTCAGAATTATTTCAATTGCACTTCCATTAATGGACTTTTTATTGACTCTGCATAAACACTGCTTTTCCATTTTTTCCAGGATTTCTATAAAATATTACCTTGGGATACTATTTTACTATATGAGATATTTTCTTAACATACTGGTTTGCAAATGATAATAGGAATGACAATGGAAAAAATACAGTAGTTTAGAAAGGGTAATACACTATTGCTTATAAAAGTTACAAACATGTATAGGGGGAGCCAGTGCCTTCTGCATTTTAAAAGAAGATTGGATTAATTAATACAAGCCATCATTGATTATTAGACACAAAATCTGCATTTTATCCCCAACATTAGAAGTAGTATTCTTTTGTATATTCTTTTGACGGAGAACACCAATAAGAGCTGCTATTGCCTTTATGACTTTCTTGTGGGCTTCCCGTGGCATCTGTTGTCCACTGTATGAATAGAATGCTGGACTAGATAGGCCTTCTTTTGTTACTATCAGATACTACACTTTTTACCATAAGATATAAACAGAGGGCCCAATAACCATAAAGGAACCAGACCCTGTTTGATCTTGGAAGGTAAGCAGAATCAGTCAAGTTTGCACTTGGATGGGATACGATCAAGGAATACCAGGTGCTGTAAGCTATATTTTAGATAAATGAAACAGGAACCCCCCTCTAAGTATTCCCTGTCTAAGAAATTCATGGAGTCAGCTGATACATACAAGATGATAAATTGATGATTATTTCTCCTTTTCTTGTAATAAATAGGGATGATGCAAGAGGGATGACACAATAGGAGTAATGCAATAGGAGTGACGAAAGTTGCAATCCAACAATATCTGAAGGAGTCCATGTTCTCTCCCCTGAGATTCAAAGTGATACAAACCAAAGCACTCAAGCACAGGCTATTTTAGCAATAATAACTTGTAACATTTTTGCTAAGTTTGCTACATTTTGCTACTCTTTCTCTGCCTTCTGGAAATGCCTCTCCCTGTCCTAGAAAGCAGTTGTTCCATCACAATATTTATTAAGGTCTGAAAGTTTTTTTTGGTAATGCCAGGCAGAAAAAAACAGCACAAAGAAAAATCCGAATTACTAGAAACATGGGATTAATTCCCTCATTTAAAGCAACCATGTTCTTAATGGCTTTGTGAACAGAGGCCAGCTGCCTTTTCCCCTTTGCTGAAAGATCAAGCTAATCAACATCATGACAGACAGGCAGAGAGAGTGGAGGGTTCATCCCCACGTCCCTGCCCGAACTCCACAAGGTAGACAAAAGTTAGAGCAAGAGCCAGGAGACTCATGTGCTTAGACTCACATGTGAGAGGCAGTTCCCCAAAATTTTCTGTATCTGTCAATCAGCCAGGATGATTAAGTGCCACTACTTTGCTCGGAAGCCTATTCATTCCCATTTCCCATGTCTTCAACATTAGAGAAATATGGAATTTTCTCTTGATTAATGAAGGCTACACCAGAACTGACATAACAGCACATTTTATCGTACAACTAGGTAACTCAAGTCTGAATCCATTTTTTTCTGCATCTTTCCAACTTAAATTTACAAAGTCAACAAACAGAACTCTTGTAGAAATGCCCCCAAAATTAATCATGGAATCCATGTCCACAACATGTTACACAAGGATAGGTTTTCCTGAAGATAAAAATAAAGAGTTTAGAAAATCTAGAATGACTACCGTCAAAACTCTTTTGGAGAAATAAAAGGAACAGAAAGAAATTAAGGTCTTTACTTTTGGTGAACATTAAACTTAAGCAGAAGATTTTAAAAAAAATCAGGAATGAGAATTTTAATGCAGAGAAAAAACATACACCCCTATACCACCTATACCACCGTAGCTGATTCTGTTAATATGAACCACATTACTGACAAATCTATGTCAATGATGTTCTTGAAATGGCTTATTTATTAATATTAAAATATGTATAACCCACATTATATCTGAATATTTCAGAGCAGCCAGCAATGATACCAATTTATAATAATTAATAATTACAATATTAAATAAGTAAAAAGGTTAAATAATTTAGCCTGGCCTTCAGACTTGCAAAGGATTGTTGTGAGAATGAAAAACTGTGGATAAATAATACTTTGTTAAAAAAACAGAGAGAACATATTTTAGCGATATCTAGGTCTTCCAACATTTCCTGCTAAAGGCTGACTGTAGTGTCACAGTGGAGGATTTGTAGACTTTAAAGATTTCACCACAAAGGCCCATGGATTCACCACGCATCATGGTGAATCCATGGAGTCCTGGCAGGGGGTGTGGAGAACCCATCGATCTATGCTCCACATTGCCCACCTTATCTTGACCCCCATTACACAGGAGGAAGCATCACTCCCCGGCTTCCCCCCATTGCTCCTAAGGCAACATGGGAAGCTCCCTATGTTGCTGCCGCAGCAGCATATGTTGCCTGCTCTTCTCTTTCTCCACAGAGCCCGGCCAGAAGTCCCTGTGTGTCATATAATGGGCTCTGTATCAAAAGTGGAGAGAAAGTGGCGTACAACAGGCCAATCAGCCCATCTGAGGTCATTAGAGAGAACGGTGTAATCAAATCCATGAATAATCAAATCTGCAAAAGTCAAACTCACAAATATACAGAGCCAACTGTATTTCTGGCATTAAAATCAGACCTTTTAAAACCAGTTAAGACTATTTAAAATAATGCCAACTATAGAACATGTGAAAATGAGAAAATCAATTGAGTCTTAAAGTATCAATGATAAGACGTGTTAGCTCTTCGTGCTGTAATGACACCAGCCCTACCATCAATCAGACTTCCAAAGAAAAGAGATTCCATAACTGGGTGCCGCTATAGAGAAGGCCTTTTAGTGGCAATGTGAAACAGGACCTTCCCTGTCTCTGCTCCAGGCTTTGGAATTCCCTTCCTAGGAAGGCTGGCTGTTTCCCTCTTTGTTATCTTTTCTTTAGCCTGTGAAGGTGTTCATATTCCAGTGGCTTTTTGTGAATGATTTCAGAAGAAAAGGATTTTTAGTTCACAGTACTGCTTTTGTTCTTTGTTTTAAATTAACGTTGTAAGTTGTTGATAATTTAAAAATTTGTCTTATTTTTTGGTTTTGTATATCTTTTGTGTTACAATTTTTCATATGTTTATAAGCATTTAAAGATTATAGATCTATTTTATCATGAGCTCTAACTTAAGGAAAAGAGGACTATAACTACAAAGATAGGGAGATTGTGTGAAAAATACAGTGAATAGTAAAGAATTTCAAGAGCAACTTTAGCAATCCAATGGATTTTTTAAATTGCTGAGATTAGACCAAATTGCTAAATCAACTTGGGTTTTGAAGGATAAGCCAGTTGAAAGTTAAAAAAAAAAAGATTGCTTGGAGCAATAAGAAATCTAGCAATGTAGCGATCTGTGGTCATGGTTATTTGTAATTTTAGTAAGATTATTTATTTAATAGAATTATATTCTTTTTAAAGAATATATTTTCATTACAGTCAGGACTAGGGGGTCAGTTACCTATTATACTTTAGTTGTATGTGTTCTCTCCTTCCTCTTCTCTTCCTCCTCTTCTCTCATTCTTTCCTTTCGTCTGTTTAAAATGTATATGATTTTGATTGCATATTAGATTGTTAGTATTAAAATTAATTAATTGTTTATTAGATTGTGAAATAAAAAGATTGCTAGGAGCTGCTGGCTAACAATATTTGAAGAGTTTCACAGTTTCAATAGTTGCCAAGATGATGCATTTGGCTAGTTGCTGGCAGCTTCTATGTCATTGTGTGGTGAAGCTGCTCTGGAATTTGATCCAAACTTCAAAGACCTATTCATAATTACTTAATTCGTTTTTGAAAAGGTTCAGTACCTTGGATAGCTCTTTTAAAAGTTTACCCTAAATCCTAGAGAGGGACTCACCACTCCAGCACTTGGGCTAGTATCTCTCTTTGTGCCTCCTCTTACACTTCAGAGCTGATGACAATATATAGAAAAACAGAGTATTTGTTAAGGGAGTAGAGAGGAAGGAGGGAAACAAGATCTTTTTTGTTGGGGTCAGAGGGAGGAACCAATTGCTTCTATGTTAAGGAATGGAGTTCTTGTAAAAGAACTGGGTCAATGGCCACCTGGGTCTATTTCATGGTTAACTAAAAAAATATTTCTCTGGGAGGCCAGGGCTGGTTTGCTCTTATAACTACAGTTTATTAGTCCATTGGCTCAAGCAAGCCTAAACACAAGGGAATGTCAATCCTGTATCACAGTCCTCGACAACTAGCACCTGGAATATATTCTCTAGAGTGAAAACAGCAGGGAATTGACCAGAAATAACCTCGCTCATATTATTGCTTCAATTAGAGCAAAACAACTTTCTCTTTGAAAACTTAATAATAAACACTGCAGGTCATTCACTTGTTCAGAGTCCCATTGGGAGAGCAAAGCAGATGGAGCTCCTTAGCTGGACCTTTGTGCTGTCATATAGACAAGAGGCACAAATCAGGAGTGAAATTGATTTTAATTGGCACCAACAGCACCTACACACTGCCTTATTATTTATATCATCTTATTTTTAAAAAAATCTGAATCCTTCATCCCCACCCTGCCTGCCAGATGAAACATTGCCTTTTAGCCAGTAAGAAGTGTGTCTTTTTGGAGGTGGGGGGAATCAATTGCTCATTCCAGAAAAACCCTCCAAGGCATAGGTACATTTCACTGGTTTCCACAGTCTTTAATGAACTCAGTCTAAGTATTGTCTGAGATATTTCTTAACAGCCATGACATATGCATGGTGATTAAGTGAAACATTTAGAACTAACCATATATTTTGTTGTTGTTGTTGTTGTTGTTGTTGTTGTTTATACCCCAGTTTTTCTCTCCACAAGGAGACTCAAAGCAACTATAGAACCTTCATATGAAGAAAACTATTAGCAAAAATGAAATCTCTCTACTGAAAAAGAAATCAGCTGGCACATTTCCTTAGAGTAAACTGCTCACATTGGATTAAATCTCTTTTCCTTGATTAAGCATACCTGTGACACTTGCTCTTTTTATCATATGTTTTTCCCCTGGATGTCTCTGCTAAACCAACCTTTACCAGCAAAACAGAGTGAGGTAGATAGATACCTCAGGCAGCAGATGCAGAAGGGGCTCACTGCAAATGCCAAGTGTAGCAGGACAAAGCTACATGTCTCTTTTTGAAATTTAAGATCTTTGCGGGCCTGCTTGCTCTTGGTTCTACCACATTCAGAATTATGTGCCTTCTAACCCTTAGACGAAGGGTTAGAAGGCACGGTCATCAAGTTTGCAGACGACACAAAACTGGGAGGGATAGCTAACACTCCAGAAGACAGGAGCAGAATTCAAAACGATCTTGACAGACTAGAGAGATGGGCCAAAACTAACAAAATGAAGTTCAACAGGGACAAATGCAAGATACTTCACTTCGGCAGAAAAAATGGAAATCAAAGATACAGAATGGGGGACGCCTGGCTTGACAGCACTGTGTGCGAAAAAGACCTTGGAGTCCTTGTGGACAACAAGTTAAACATGAGCCAACAATGTGATGCGGCTGCTAAAAAAGCCAATGGGATTCTGGCCTGCATCAATAGGGGTATAGCGTCTAGATCCAGGGAAGTTATGCTCCCCCTCTATTCTGCCTTGGTCAGACCACACCTGGAATACTGTGTCCAATTTTGGGCACCGCAGATGAAGGGAGATGTTGACAAGCTGGAAAGCGTCCAGAGGAGGACGACTAAAATGATTAAGGGTCTGGAGAACAAGCCCTATGAGGAGCGGCTTAAAGAGCTGGGCATGTTTAGCCTGCAGAAGAGAAGGCTGAGAGGAGACATGATAGCCATGTACAAATACGTGAAGGGAAGTCATAGGGAGGAGGGAGCAAGCTTGTTTTCTGCTGCCCTGCAGACTAGGACGCGGAACAATGGCTTCAAACTACAGGAAAGGAGATTCCACCTGAACATCAGGAAGAACTTCCTCACTGTGAGAGCTGTTCGACAGTGGAACTCTCTCCCCGGGGCCGTGGTGGAGGCTCCTTCTTTGGAGGCTTTTAAGCAGAGGCTGGATGGCCATCTGTCGGGGGTGCTTTGAATGCGATTTCCTGCTTCTTAGCAGGGGGTTGGACTGGATGGCCCATGTGGTCTCTTCCAACTCTACTATTCTATGATTCTATGATTCTATGTTTGGTGAGTGAAGACACAAAATAGAGCATTTTCCCTGGCTGCTCTCTGTTTTATGAGAGACCAGGCCCTTCCTGCCATTTTTCTGTGCACAGGTAAATATATTTTTATGTGAAGGGGCATTTTATTATCAAGGGGCTTTGCTCTAGGATCTTTTATAAGGCAAACACTTCAGGGTTGTAGTACATCACTCAAATCACTACATCACACCACAAATTTTCTTCCCAGCTCTCACTTCACTGGTTATAAGAAACCCTGGAGACAAAGCGCATGGATTGTACTAATTGCCACAAAAATATGACTGTGCCTTGATCTTCTTTCACCTCTTCAGTTGGCTATGCTTTGCTCCTGTCTCCAGAGGTGTTAGATGTGATTGCCCAAGTAATTAACACAACAGATTGCATTTTAAAAGGCATATGACATTAATTGCATCACAAAGTGTTCTCATGGTCAATTAACAAGGAGTCAGTTTTATCACTTTGCAAGAAATGCAAATGAAGCCAATTATTGCAGCTATGCTGCTAAATATCCAGTTATAATGGCATTACAATATTTCACTAATCGAAACAGCAGATTTTAATTTAATAGTTATTGAAGCATCTATTGCTAGAGGTTGATGAAATAATGATTCACATTTAATTTTCTTGAAAGATAGGATTTACTAGAAATTGTGGACCTTACACATTTTAAAGTATTTCTCCTTATTTCAGAAAGCACAGCTGCCCAAATATCATGGCTACTCTCTGTTTAAGACAGTGGTTCTCAACCTGTGGGTCCCCAGGTGTTTTGGCCTACAACTCCCAGAAATCCCAGCCAGTTTACCACCTGTTAGGATTTCTGGGAGTTGAAGGCCAAAACATCTGGGGAACCACAGGTTGAGAACCACTGGTTTAAGACATGGTGCTCTGATTTGATTGATGTGCTGGTGATTTGTGTGTATGGTTGTGTATATGATTTATGTCTATATGTGTATATGATATCAAAGTCTCTGAGGAGAACCTTGCCTCTGTCCTACCACCCTCACAAGTATAATTGGTGGAAATGTGGGAGAAGGCCTCCTTTGTGGTTGTCCCCAAGCTCTGGAACTCCTTTCCAAAGAAGTCAGGCTAGCACCCTCCATACCTTCTTTTCACGTTGTTGTTTCATGTTGTTTTATGTCATTTTATACTATATTGTTTTATTATTTTAATTCATGGATTGTGTTTTAACTTATGTTGATGCTGGATTCGTTCCCATGTGAGCCGCCCCGAGTCTCTGAGGGGAGATGGAGGTGGGATTAAAAAATAAAGTTGTTGTTGTTGTTGTTGTTGTTGTTGTTATTCACGGACAGGCAAAGACTTCCATAAACTGAAGCCCTTTGAGGATTAAGTGTTCAAGGCCCATGCCGGCTAAACAAGGTACAGGACTTTCTATGTGTTGTTTCTTGTTATGCTGGTTTTTAAAAAATGGTTCATGTTTTTAACTGGTTTTAATTTTTGATAGTTTAACCATCTTTTAACTTCTATATTTTGTTAATTTTAACTATGCTTTTCAATCTTTTGCAAGCCACTTTGAATTTTGAACTGGGAGAAAATGGGATATTGATAATGATGATGTTGGTGGTAGTGATGAATGACAAATAGGAACCTAATAAAGGCAGTTGGCTCATATAATTATTAACAAGAATTCAATTGAGGTGGGGGATTTCTCTCTGTGTGTGTATGTACAGGCTCACTGACAAATCAAACAGTTGAAATTACAGAGTGGAACAATCATGTCTTAAAGAAGGCATAGCCCTAATATTCTATGGCAATTTTCAGCCCTCCATGGGTTAATGCAGAGCTTCTTGCATGATGAATGACTGCTGAGTCGGGCAATTCATCACCATCTGACTTGTTCACCACAATAATCAAAATGGACAAATCTTTCAACCATTTTGGTCTTCAGTGGTATCTTTGTGAGGCATGCATTTGACATGCCACAAAGGGTGGCTGGTTAATTTGAAGTTCACCCAGTTTAAACAAACAATTTGCAAACCTTTGCTGTCGATTGGAGATAAAATCCCCCTGGATAATCATCCTTTGCATAGTCAACAATTATTCAACTAACAGAAACTGATGCTATTAATCAACTCTCATTCATTCAAGCAGAATTGATGCTTGAGGGGGGTATAGTTTTGCTGTGGACTGTGCCAGGAATCTTCAGAAGGGAAATATAAACCATAATTTATAATAATAATAATAATAATAATAATAATAATAATAATAATAATAATAATAATATGGCTTCATGCTGAGAAAGAACATAGTGTTGATTTTGAGGGATATACAGTGCCAACTGTGGAATATGGGTATGGAACACTATTAAGAGTTTTCACCACAGCTGAAGTTTAGAAATAAAATAGAAGTTACCATAGAAATGTGGTCAATAACCTGAAGTTCCACATTTTCTCTCTTCTTCCCTTTCTAAAATGTAGGAACCCCAGCCAATGTCACATGCTCAGAGTGAGTTATGAGACTTTCCCCTTTCTCTCCTACCTCTGTCTCTGAAATCTGCCCCAAAAAGAACCTAATCATTCCAAATAAACTGAATGTCCACATAGGAGCTAGAGAGGAAATCCTATCTGTGGAAATTTTGACATTCTCCTGGCAGACAAGCATCAATAGATACAACCCCCATGGAAACAGGTATGGAGAAGATTTGCTTTGAATTTTCTGTTTTTGAAAATAGCGATCAATAACATGTTTTGGGGAAAAATAATATTTTCAAATATCTTAACTTCAATTCTTGTTGTGCTAAAAGTGATTATGTGCTCTATATGTGTATGATGGTACTCCCTCCCCTATTGTTATCTTACGGCTTTAAAGCCTCAGCCTTAACATTAAAAATACACACACACAGGGGAAAAATGGGGGATAACATTTTTTAAAATGACCATAACTCAAATATATTTGCAAAAGAACTGTGAAAATTCTCTAACTTTCAATGTTCTCCAGAATTCTGCATCAGGAGATGTGAATGCAACATTTAGCATGATGTACCTCCATAGTTCTATTTCCCAATGCTACCCCCTCAGAAGCTACACAGCTCCCAGAACACATACATCATTGGAGACCTGGAAGATCAGCAATGATATGCCCTATTAATCTGCTGTAATGGGACAGAATGCAACAGGCACCTACAGAAACCTCTGTTTTGGGGGGGGGGGGGGTTCCCGAAGGCAGACTCGGCAGTAAGATTATCTCCTTGCACCCGATCCATTAAAAAAAACCTTACATGGCTACTTTTTTGAAAACTATAAAAATGAAACACTTCTTTCAACACTGCGCATCCTGAGATTATCTGTCTGTCTGGAAATCCAATGATGTTTTGTAATTCCCTTAGGTTTCAGTTGGAACTCTTAAACCATGTATGGATTGGGCTGCTTCAGAATGATGTGCATTGTAGTTCCTCAACTTCTGGAATGCTATCAACTGCTCCTAGCGCATTATAGAATGCCAATAAGTAGATCACCTAAATTGTAGCTATAATCCAACAGAGAAGCCAAAGAACATATAATGCCTTTGATAAGAACGCCAAAAAAGGACAAATTTTAAATGTACAAAGAAAGTGGTAAAGAATATATGGTATTTCATTAAAAACACATCCTTCATTCTTCTGCTCCTGGAAATGCAAAAGGTTAGCCTCCCACAAATACCACCTGTGACATACTAAGATGACTAGCTCCTTCTTTCTCCTGGGAACCCAAAACATTCATTCTTGCTGTAATGAACAAGATGACTGATGGATGTCACCTTTTATCCTCCAGACATCTTTATCGCACTCTGTATTTCAGTCATAGCCCTGACCTCCCTCTTACCAATTGGTGTGTGAGTGATCCATCCATCATTTCCTTCTACAACCTTCCTCTTCTCCCCACATTCAGTACATAACACTCATTGGCAGCAACCAATATGTCTGTCTGTCAGTAGTTCTGTAATGAGGCCAGTTTACCAAATTACATTATCCTGTCTCTTTGGGAAGATGGAGAAGCATGAAGGGAGGGGAGGGTGGGATGGTAGGGTAGAAAAACTGCACAATGAATCCAGATTTTGTCAAATGACTGTGGGAGGTCATGCTATGCCCAAGAAATATAATAGTTTAAAAACTTATATCTGGAGAAAATAATCAACAGGAGAAACATTTAAGTTTACACTAAAAACTTACTTAATATAGGTTTTCTTTTAAAGGAAAAATAAAGAAGAAATCACTGATTTGTAAGGACTTTATCCTATCCTATATGTCGAGTTAGAATTTCCAATTCCAATTCCCACCCCACCTTCTATAGGTCTTTTATCTTTAGCAGATACATGGCTGTCTAGTATAATATGAAGCTCTTTGTACTGGCAATAGCTGTATGTTTGAAGCTGGCCAATGTAAATGCAGAGTAAAGGCGATTGTTCTGTGTTATTTTTTATAAGAACATACTGATATTCAGAAATTATCCTACTAACAGCTACTCCACTGGTAAGAAAGAAATTGTGCAATTTTGTTTTGCCCCAATCAAAGCAGATGCAGAAACATCAGGTCAATGGGATAAGGTGCATGTGTTCCCAATTTGAATAGGAATAAAAGTTGAAGCCATCCTCTTAACCTTAAGTCTATTACAGCCCCCTATCTGGTTCTAGAAGAATACAAAGACATTGCAGTAGGTTATGGCTGCACATTCAGAAGTGATGGATCTACAAGTAAATAGAGCATCATGAGAGGGAATGGACCAAAGAGAATAGCAATAGGAAATGTCAGCCTGATCTTAAATCTGACCAGATGCTGCAAGATGGTTTCTTCTGGTTCTTACCCAGGGAAGTATTAAGAGCTTCCTTCATTGACACTGTAAAACTATTACTTTCTGCGGAAGGCACACAATCTGTTTCAACTTTGCATGAAGACACAATTTTAAACTGCACTTTAAAAAACATAGATATATAACAGTGACATTTGTCACTTAACAAGGGAAATTGCCTGGTATGAGACTGGTTTCAGTTTATGAGCTTTAAAAACTTGGGATATAGTATAGCCACACCAAAGGAAAGAAGACAAGAATGAATGTAGATAGGTAGGAAGGAAAGAAGAGAGAGAGAGAGAGAGAAGCAACATATAGTTACTACACACTGATTTGCTATTGTTATAATTTAAATTGCATACAGATGAAAACATTTAAGTTCCAAAGAGCAATAAAGGCTGTAAGTGAGAGAAAAAAGACATCTGGTACTGGATGCCCCACTAGACATGACTAATACTATAGGTATTATGCAGGCTAATGAAATACTGAAATGCAAAGATTAGGAATCCAGAGTTTTTTAGAATATAGGGAGTTATAGACATAATCATGTAAAGTCTTCTATAATCTGTGAAACGAGTTGGTTTTGGATTAGTGGTGACTTTAATTTGTGTATGACATAATGAGAAGCATATATTATAACTTCACCCATATCTTTCTAATTTGGCATTCTAAACACCATCGAATTTGTGTTGCATGCAACTGCTATTTTATTACCCAGATTCAGATCTCTACTATGACTGCTGATCTCAGCCAACATCTTATGCTGTTGGCTGCAATCCAGCCAAAGCCGAGCCCCATTTGATTTCAGTGAGAAAGGTAAGTCCATAAATAATTCACTCCATTTGAAAAGGCTATTGCAGCACAGACCTATCTCTGAGTTAAGCCTGTTGGATATGGACTGGATCTTTCATAAACCCCCTTATTCCAGTAAAGAAAATGATAAGGTAGTTCTGCCAGTGGCATTGGGATAGCTGAGCACTAGTATAAACAAACAACAGCTGTCCGTTGAATGTTTTAGCAAAAAAGGGGGATGAGCTGGGATGTGGTAGAGGGGAAGTAAGGCTAAGTCAGAACCTATTGCACAGCCACAACTTAGCCACCACTTGGCAATACAGTGTTCCCTCACTTATCACTGGGGTTACATTCTAGGGCCACCCACAATAAGTGAAATTCCGCAAAGTAGGGACACTATATTTATTTCAGTATTTACACATTATATTAGTAGTTAGGTGGCCTTTCTCCCCTTTGCAAGCTTTCTTCCTGCGCTTCCCTTTTGTTTCCCTTTTGTGCATGCGCCTCCCTCTTGTCTGCATCCAGAGTGGTCCAGCTGGATGCTGACGAGAGGGAGGACGCATGCGCAAAAGGGAAACTGGTACCTTATGCGCATGCGCACATCTCAGAAAAAACTGCAAGCAGTGAGGGAGCGAAAAGTGAAGTGCAAATTAGGGAGGGAACACTGTATGTAATAATAACAACAACAACAACAACAACAACAACTTTATTTTTGTATCCCACCTCCATCTACCCAAAGGGACTCAGGGTGGCCGGGTGAATTGGGGCCGGAAAATGAATGGCAGCCAATTGAGTTCTTTAAACAAGTTGACCGCTCCCTGTAATTCACTCCAGATAGTAGTCTGGCTGCCATTCACTGGACCAATTGAAGTTTCCGCACCATCTTCAATGGCAGCCCAACGTAGAGTGCATTGCAATAGTCCAATCTAGAGGTAACTAAGAAATGGACCACTGTGGCCAAGTGAGACTTAACAAGGTACGGTTGCAGCTGGCACATGGGTTTAAGCTGTGCAAAGGCCTTCCTGGCCACCACCAACACCTGAGCATCAAGCGTCAGTGCTGAGTCTAGGAGGACCCCCAGACTGCGGACCTGTGTCTTCAAGGGGAGTGCAACCCTGTCGAGCACAGGTTGCCACCCTATACCCCGATCTGATGAATGACTGACCTGGAGGACCTCTGTCTTGGTAGGATTAAGCTTCAGCTTGTTCGCCCTCATCCAGCCCATCACAGCGGCCAGGCACTGGTCCAGTATCCGATGTAATGTAATATTATATCTGCAAAATAAATGGTGTTTATTAAGAAATTAATTATGATTTAATTTTTTTCAGGATTGATTGTGTAGAGTTCCATATCACAAAGAAAACTTATAGGGATACAGTGGGCAAATCTCACATCTGCCACAATGTGTAGAAAGACTATAGGGCAGGACTGAGCAAAGGCAGCCAGCGGGGGGGGTGGGGGGGTTGTCATGTCAGAAGTGACTTGAGAGCTTTGGGGTGACATCTGGCAGACCAGAGTATTTGTTTTCAAATTAAAATTTTGCTCTAAAATGCCCTCTAGTTGGTGGGCAGGACTTCACCGCCATTTATGAAGGCCCCGTGGCCTCCAGATCAAAAAATTGCAAAATCCCCTCTTCTTTTTTTAACGCAAAATTCTTTCTAGGGTGTGGGGGGCATTGCCACTATTTTGTGTTATGCTGGGCCAGTTTAGACTCATGACAAAACTTTGTTGGAATGGGAAGTGAAATAGGAAGAAAAATGTCCTCGGCAGCCACCAAAATATGATCAAAATATGATCAAAATGCAAAAAAGGATTGTTGCTGTTGGGAGTTCCTGCAATGGGAGGTGCAATCCTCCAATTTGTCTTGGGTAGTTAATGTGGCTTCCTAGCTTTCCAAGGTTGCTCACTCCAAATGTAGGGAGACGCTATCAAAAATGAAACAGAGAAAGCAGTGAGAAGAGCATCATCTCTGGTCTTATGATAAGCTACTAGTGTCAGGGCTTGAAACAGTTCCCTTTTTGGACTACAGTTCCCTGATCCCTGGTTTGAGGGTTCTGGAAGCTATAATTTTTTTAAAAAGTAAATCTTCTGTGTTTGCCATGAATGATATATCATTTCCAAGCACAAAACAATCATGTTGCTTAGCATGAAGCTAGATCACTCTCCCTCGTGCCTACAGAACTGAGAATACATATACAGGTGTTTTAGTGATTGCTGCTTTGATGAAAGAGAGCATTGTGCATAAAAATAAGCATTTGGCAAAACATCAAAAAACCTAGAGTAACAAATTTGGAAGGGAATCTAATTGGTTTGTTGTTTTATAGCAAAAGTATCACAACTTTAAAAGGGAAATTGCCTTTTATAGTATTTTCCATGTTCACTTACAGTTTATTAGGTGAACAAAATTATGGCCATTAACTGACTAAATTGATGTACATGATCATAAAAATTTAAATTAGGCGCTGCCAATCTTCCATTCCTGGCTTGCCTTCTGGAATACCCTGCTCTGTGTGTGTGTGTGCGTGCGCGCGCGTGTTATTTTCTTCCAAGGATTAACTGAAAATTGAGCAGAACTGGCAATTTTACTGCCATCTGCAACAGAAAAAAATGTGCACATTTTCCAGTATGTTTAAAGTGCTCAACTAATACAAAACAGGCTTACTATACAAATCATTAAACACTGTGGTCAGAATGCTGTTGGGGAGTTAGGTAGACACAAGCACCATAGAGATACAATGACTCCCATTCCAATACAGCCAATACCCACTTATAACTACTGCTATGATTCATGGGATCTGTTCTCATATTGATTGGAAAACAGGTGGCTGATGTTTCCACCCCTTTTTGTGAGTAATTTCTAGTGCAATCGGCAGAATCCCTGTTGCAATTCCCCTTGTGCCAGAAAATGCTCATGTGGATGGTGGGAGTGGGACTATCACGCAACTAGTTCCCTAAGAAGAAGGGAATAGATTTTTGTCAATTACTGTTGCTGCTGCCCAGCAACTGGAGACTGAAAATCCATAAACAATGAGTTACATAGGGATTGTGAATACAAAACAGTAACAAGCACATGACACATTCATAACTGCCCAACAGGATTCCAGGCTATGATAGCAGAAAATACAGCATATTTCAAAATGATGGACAGAGTTTCAAAGCAGTATATTTCATGATGTCAACATGTTACAATTAGAAGAAAATTGCAAATGGTTATCAGTTTATCAAGTTTTACTAAACATTTGGAGTCAGAAATAAATCTAAAAAAACAACTCTGCAAATAGAGAATATCTCATTAGGTCTTATGTTGCAGGGTTGCCATCTTGCATCTGGCGAGGTTGCTGGTGCACTAGGAGAGGCATTTAGTGGAAATCATTTGAAGCTCTATACCTCACCCTTTCAAGTGCTAAGGGTTTCATTCACGGGCAGTCCGTGGTTGCAAAGAAACAGTGGTTTTAAATAGGGTCCATCAATACAACCTGAATGTATTGTGTTGTTCAATATTCACTTACTAAGCACCTCCTTGCCTAAGACAACTGTATTAAATTCATTGACTCACCATAAGTTGAAAGGCAACTTGAAGACACATGTTTGCACACAATTTGCTTTGGTCTTTCTTATCAAAGACATCCAAATCATTAAGGCAACATAACAGCAGTTAACCTTCTGTTATATATATCCCATCAATACCACTACTGTTTGTGCTTAGGTGATGCTATTCAAAGCCTAAAATGGTAAGCTGTTTATGGTTTGAATGTCACCACCTAATCTCATATGGACCTTGATATCTGAGGGAATGCTTTTCCCTATATAGACTTGCCGAAGAACTGAGAGCTATTGGTGGGGCCTGCCTCCATGTCCCACTTTAGGGGATGACCTTCTCAGCTGTGGCACCCTGTTTATAGAACGTCTTCCCCTTGGAGATCTGGTTGGGTCCAATGTCGGTTTCTTCAAAACACCAAGTTAAAATAAGTCTGATACTTAATATCTCTGAGACTCAACGTTTGCAAAAATGGAGTCAAGAGTTTTAGCAATTGGTGAATGCAATGAGGATCCACATAGGAACACCTACCACTGCTGCTTCTTGGATTCCAGGGGCTGCGAAGGGGAGTACTGCTTAAATGTCTGTCTGTAAAGGCAATAAGCAGAAATACAAAGGCTTTCATTCAAGTGAAAGGAGGAAGCAATTTCTTAAGAGAAATGAAAATAGTTCTGGAAGACCTCAGTTTCAGCACTACCCTGACGAATTAAAAGCAACAGTAATTCTTCAAAATTTGTGCTATATTTTTCCTGTGTTGTAGAATTGATTGCTTCCTTTCTCTGGCCAAATAAGATTTTGTATATCACAGAACTTAGATGGATGGCAGAAGAGGGAGAAACAATCAAGAGATACACATTCCCAGAGATTCTGATTTTTAAACCACTAAGATATTTAGACAAGAGGTGAACAATGCAAACTTTCTCATTTTAAACACAAAATAAAATATGTGTGAAAGGAGCTGAAGTAGAAAGGTGGCTGGAGAAAGACAGAGAAATACCATGTCATGCCCCCAAAGCCTTTGTTTCCAATTGCTTGTGCTTGTGGGAGAATATTTACTTTTCTCCATCCTGATTAATACTAACATGATGCATGGGGCCTCTTTCAAATGACATAGTTATATCACTACAATTCCATTTTCATCCTGTGCTTGCATCCTGTAGAATACTAGGATTTATAGATTATAGACTGTTTTTTGAAATTTTCAGCCATTTTTTAAATTATGTCAGAAGCGACTTGAGTACATACTGCAAGTCGCTTCTGATGTGAGAGAATTGGCTGTTTACAGCCCTTGAACTCTACTATCTCCACAAACAAGTAATTCCATGATTCTCTAGGTGCAGTTGCAGCAGTTAAAGTGGAATCATAAAAGTTATAATGCAGCTATATAGTGTTGCCTAAAATGCTATAATTGTGTGGTGAGAAGCAGGGCCTGGTGATGACAGCAGGTACAGTTGTACTCTAGCAGACTTAAAGTGTATTCTTCCCACTTTAACAACCCACATGAAGATACCTGGCCACCATCCCAAAAAGAACTGAACCTGGGAGAAATGGATTATTCTCTTGTGGTTATAGGTAGGTCAGTTTCAAAGAAAGGGGAAATTCATTTTCCCAGAAGTTTCTGCTTGCAACTGTATATTGCATAGCTCATAAGCCACCCACGTCTTGCCAGGCCTGGACCTCTTGGAAGGAAGCATGAAATGCCATTGTATATCTGAGTCTGGATGAAGTTTGGACTAGGGGAGATGCTTCATAGCTTTCAATAACAATGGAAATGCAGCACAACATCCTTTTGAATGGTGAACAAAGATTTTAAAATCTTCAGCAACAACTATGGAAATCAGTTTAGAAAGAGTGCCATTCTGTGCACCATCCCAGACATGGAAACATTCCTGTCACATTTATTTATTTCGTGTCAAAAGCATTGCATAACAAATACATTTTTAAATGATGGAAAAAAAGGAAATCACAAGCAACTAAATAGTTTTAGACCAAAAACGGGCAACAGCAACCGCATTGTCCGTAGCTTTAAGCAACTCCTCCTCCGTGCATGAGGCAGGACATTGTGGGCAAGCATACATATGTGGAGTTGTTTGTTCTGCTCCACAGTCACACAAGGTGGAGGGTTCCTCCAGGTAGTGCCACCTTGCCAAGTTGTCTTTAGATCTGCCCACTCCACTTCTGAGTCTGTTCAGGGACTTCCAAGTTGCCCATTCTTGGTTTGCCCCTGGAGGAAGACCCTCATGGGGGGCCATCCAGTTAGAATTGCCAGGTTTAGCTGCCCAGAGGGACACCCTTGCTGCTGCTGGAGAAACATCAAGAGGAGTGGTGGTTCTCATGAAGCCCTTCCTTGATTTGAGTCTGGTGGGAGGAGGCTGATAGTCATGCAGTGGGTGGCTTTCACAGTGTTCGACCTTATTTCTCTCACTGTTAGCAGCAACTAACCCTGTCACACTAAGGGTGTATCTACACTGTAGGTTTAATGCAGTTTGACACTGCTTTAGCTCCCATGGCTCAATGTTATTGGATCTTGGGAGTTGTAGTTTGGTGAGATACTGCCACTCTTTGGCAGAGAAAACTCCCTTGATACATAGCAACTAGCCATGAAAGTTAAAGTTGCGTTAAAAAGCATTAATTCTACAGCTAGATACAGTTAGGTACTGTAAGGTAGGCCTGTTGTAGTTCAATCATCATCATCATTTCATCATTTAATAACTTATTAATCGCCCTCCATCCACGATGCTCTAGGCGATTTACAAGATAAAATTGTAAAGGATAAAAATACATACATAAAAATATTAATAAAATTAACATAGATTAAAAGCTCTAGTAAAGAGCCAGGTCTTGAGTGCGAGGGTAAAAGGCCCTAACTCACGCATGGCTCAAATGACTCAAATTATGGCAGGCTTCATTTTGAACAAGGAACCTCGGTGGCGAAGTGTGTTAAAGCACTGAGCTGCTGAACTTGCAGACTGAAAGGTCCCAGGTTCAAATCCCGGGAGCGGAGTGAGCGCCCACTGTTGCTCCAGCTTCTGCCAACCTAGCAGTTCGAAAACATGTCAATGTGACTAGATCAATAGGTACCGCTCCGGCAGGAAGGTAATGGCGCTCCATGCAGTCATGCCAGCCACATGGCCTTGGAGGTGTCTACGGACAACACCGGCTCTTTGGCTTAGAAATGGAGATGAGCACCAAGCCCCAGAGTCAGACATGACTGGACTTAACGTCAGGGGAAACCTTTACCTTTTCCTTCATTTTGAATATTAAGTAAAGTCTTTCCAAATGATACAAACCAAGCACATTAAGTTGAGTGTTACCTTCTGTTTAATTTGTCTTTGTTCCTGGCATGGACCACAAAAGTTCAGAGCAGTGAAAAGATGTGTAGATGATGGCTTGTGGGAGAGAGGAGTTTTGATGAATTTTGCCTGCACCTCCACTTGGACATAGAGACGGTAGCCAACATGAAGTTGGTGAATTAGATGTTTCCCTCGGACTTGCCTCCTACTAGATCAAGAACACAGGCTGTGCACCTGCTCCTCAGTTATGTGAAACATTCCAGGCATGAGGGGAGAACTCCTTGTTTTTGAAAGTAAAGGCTTTCCTTTGCAGTATTTTTTCTCTCAGGAATGATGTTAACTCTTCTGGAGATCTTTGAGAAGATGACTCAAGGTCCCTCAGAATAGACATTTGAAAAAATTGGCACACATGAAAATGAGATACTGCTAAATTCGTAGCTCATCAGAATATTATTTCAGAGCTTGGGAAAGTTATGTTTTATGCTGCAACTGCCAACATCTCCCAGCTAAACTGGATTCAATGCCTGCAGCCCTGGCAAAAGTATCCTTTTGGATTAGATATTCCTTTCATCTGAAATAGCCTGTCCTGGATCTCATTCGCATTACATGAGTGTAACACTTGGATCACACTTTACATGCTATGACTTCTAGGATTTGTAGTTCAAGAAGGGGCATTTAGAGTTCTCAATCAGAGAGCTCTAATACCTCACCAAACGAGAAATCCCAGGATTCTATAGTTGCAGCAATGGCAGTAAAAGTGATATAATTGTGCAGTGGAAAAAAGACCCTGTTTTCTTTCTTAAGCAAGATATACAAATGAATTTGCTTGGAATATGTTGCAGCGGTAAGATAAACCTTTCATAAATATTGTGTGTGTGAAAAACACTCTGTTTGGGTCTCTTTGAAGAAAAGCTATGGGCAGAAATCCAGCTGGTGCTCATAAACACCCTCACACTCTTTAGGATGTTGCACAAGGATAAAAATTAGGTATCCCAATCAGGATCACACAGAGTGACTTTACACTGAGATAGCTGGTAGTTGCATAGGGGATCACTCAATTAGGAAGCAGGAGGGCAGTCTTTTTATTGTACTCTGCAACTGCCAATTAAGCATTAAACTATCAGCAATCAACAGTAAAAAATGTAAGGAAGCTACTAGTGCTGGTGGGAAATTGTATCTTCCCTGAAAATAACCATATCTATACTGAAAACTTTTTCATGAGAATATTTGTCACAGCCTCAAAATGTATCATTTTTTTAAAAAAAAATAAACATGTATAACAGACAAGATTTAATCTTAGGGTGGTTTTGTTGATGTTCTGATGGAATAGTTTCAACTCAACATCTCCTGCAGCATTTACTAGCTGGATGGAGAGAAAGTGGAGTTGATTAAAAGTAAGCAGTATTTGATTTTTTTTGTCTATGATGCACATTTACATACATCAGTGCTATATACATCACAGTTCCCATCACCACCACACAGACTTCAGATGTTTAACTTCTAGTGGTGAAATGCAAAATCATGTGAGTGGAACTTTTTCTCCACCTCTTGCCACCTGCAGTCCTTCCTTCCATCTTATTTGGAGAATCATCCCCAAAAGACTTCATTGAAGATTTCAGGGCATGGGGATTGCATAAATTTTTCACTGCTAAAAAAGCTGTGCAGATTTCCACTAGAAAAAATTATCTGCATGCTGAGAGGGCCTCTGTCACTTACGAAATCTCTCCAAGGTGCTGGTGATTTTCTAAAGGCTGAGCTCAGAGGAATTCTTCAAACAGTAACCCTATATAAGGGCTAACTTGGACAACCTGACATCTATGTCTGACTCCAAGTAGTCTTCAAAACTTAGCATTTGGAAATTAACTTGCTTGGCAACAGTCATTTTCAGTCCCATACAGTAGCGGCACCACCAACTGCAACAAGGAGTCAAGGGGTAGTTTACTATAAATGTTTACCGTAAAAGTTTCATGCAAGAGGATTAATGATGAGAAAAGGAGAATTGAGGCACATTTCAAGACTACCCCAGGAATGCCCACACATTGACATCATTACAATGATCTAAAATGAGGGAATCTGACAGTTCCCATCCCTGACTCCAAAAACCTCAATTTCTACACACTTTAAAAATATTTTAACGTTAGAGTTCCACAGGGAATGGCAGGAAGTAGTTTGTGTTGTTTGGTGGACTCTGTGGGACTTAGTTTTTAAAATGTTTTAAAGTGTGTAGAAATGAGGGGAGCCCTGCATTTGATGAGGTCCTTTAACCACAATGGCTCAGTGCTAGGGAATTCTGGGATTTGTACGTTGGTGACTTTTTGCCCTTCAGCACCTTTTGGAAGAGAAGGCAAAAAATCTTGTTAAACTTCAACTCCATAGCATTGAGCCATAGTCACCAAAGTGGTGTTAAACTGGATTAATTCTACAATGTAAAGGCACCCCTAGAAAGCCCAGTATTGGAGAAAAATTAACAGAGAGGTGAAGTGATATCCATATCATACAGAACAGTGGTTCTTAACCTGTGGGTCCCCAGATGTTTTGGCCTTCAACTCCCAGAAATCCTAACAGCTGATAAATTGGCAAGGATTTCTAGGAGTTGTAGGCCAAAACGCCTGGGGACCCACAGGTTGAGAACTACTGATATAGAAGATGAAACAAGCATGTTTTCTGCTGCTCCAGAGTCCAGAACAGGGGTCCCCAAACTAAGGCCCGGGGGCCAGATGCGGCCCATCGAAGCTATTTATCCGGCCCCCACGGCACAAGGGCAGAAGGGGGTTGGGCTAAATGACCCAAGGGGTCTCTTCTCTTATTCTCTTACAACCCTTATTATTATTATATTGTATGACATAGCAAACAAGATAGATATGCTGGATTTCGTATCACAAAATCACATTATTATTATTATTATTATTATTATTATTATTATTATTATTAACATTGAGGCTGGGTGGCCATCTGTCAGGGGTGCTTTGCTTGTGCTTTTGGTGCACAAAGGCAGAAGGGGATTGAACTCAATGGCCCAATGGGTCTCTTCCAACCCTCTTTTTATTATTATCATTATTATTATTATTATTATTATTATTATTATTATTATTATTATTATTATTATTGCTTGGTGGCCAACTATAGTCTGGCCCTCCAATGGTCCGAAGGATCGTGAACTGGCCCCCTGTTTAAAAAGTTTGGGGACCCCTGGTCCAGAACATGAATTAATAGGTTTATATAAAAAGAAAATGATTACAACTAAATATTACAAAGGATAGATTGTTTTGGAGGGTGCTGGTCCCTCCATCTTAAGAAATCTTTAAACAGAGGTTGGATGTGTATCTTTCTGAAGTGGGTTAGTTGTGTATTTCTACATGGCAGATCATGCAGATGGTTGGATTTGATGGCCCTTGTGATCCCTTCCAAGTCTAAGATTCTATGATTTTGGGACTGATTTTTGGTTCTCATCCTGTTCATTTTCAATGTAAGACCCCAGAAAAATTTACGTCTGTCCATTCATTACCCTAGAAAATAGGACAAATGAACCATAAGGGGAAGGAGAGGAATTTTTCCTGTACCCATTTTCTTTTGCCAGCATAAGTTGGCTGGTGACTGGTGTGGGCTTGTTCTTTGTAGCACTAGTTGATTATATAATAAGGAACATATGAGGCAATTTTAGTTTATTAGCTCTCCAGTTGCCAATGTAGCTTTCTTTCAGCTAATAAAACTTTTAAAAAATCCTTCATATGTCCTTTATTGTGGAATAAAAATTTAAAATACCCTTGGTATCTTAAAAAAAATGAGTTCATGTCACTTCCCAGCCAAAACAGCATATACTGAGATATCATGCTGCTCCTGATTTTAATAGAAAAGGAAAGAAACACATTTGTTTCATGACAACTCAACAGCATTATAGGTTGAGATGGATAGCTCATGGTAAAATAGCAAAGCTTCAGATAAGGCCTCATCAGAAAGCGTCCCATTTTGCCTGGCCTCCACGACAAAAGAGAGGCAACTCCTTCTCGGCAATGCTTTTACCATCACATGGGAAAAGTATCACCCTCACAGAGAGGCCCTGTGCTGGCTCCATTCACAACATGAGAAAATGGCACTGATTTAGGTAAATATGATTAGGTCCTAAGTGTTTCAATGATGTTTTTGTACGTATGAATGTAATGTTTGTTTTCAGTGTTTTCATTCTTAAAGTCTTAAAAGTAATGTTTTAATAGCATTTATGGTTTAATGCTTTTAAAGCTTTTTTATTCCATATTATTTTAGCTGTTCTGTTTCAATTTATATTGTAAGTTACTTTGAATAGCATTAGAGAGAATCAATGAGAAGTAACTAACTTGCAAAGCTTGGGTCCTACCTATAGCAGTATTATACCAAGAGTTTTTGCAAATGAATTGAAGAAGAAAGGCTGCACCAAAAAGAGGGTTCATGAAATTTAAGGAATTCAAAAGCAAGTAAACTCTCAGTGGTTAATATTATCAAATTAACTTGATCTGATGTGCACACAAGAGAGGCAGATTTTATGACTTTATGACCTTTTCTAGGGAAGGGAATTTTTCAAAGTGCAAAAGAACTAGATGGTATGGCAATTTCTGGAATTTTCTAGCAAGCTTGAAAGAAAACATATTGGCCAAGGGATTTGGGGAGCTATAGACTAAGATACTTTGATGTTCTGTGTCTTCAATGAATTTCTGATATATGGTGACTCTAGGACAAACCTATCAGGTTTTTCATAGCAGGCTTTGTTCAGAGTGGGTTTGCTTTTCCTGAAGCTGAAAGAGCAAACGTGCCCAGAATTGTCCAGTGGGTTTCTGTGGCTGAGTGGAAACCCTGGATTCTCAATCCAGCCCCTAAACCAGTATACAATGGAGGTTCAGTTTAAGGTAGTGGTTTTTTCAAGCTCTAAGAAGAGGATCTCTGTGGAAGTGCAGGCAGAAGGGACTACAGATATCATTTGTGTTCTCTTTGGGCCTCATCATATTACCAATTTAAGCATCTAGTTCAGGGACATGCAGCCCATCATAACCCCCAACTTCTGATGGAGGCCCCATCCACAACAGCCGTGAAGGCATCTTATGCACAATTCTGCTCCTGTTGGGTAATGCTTTCCCTATGTGATGGGGAAAGTGTTGCCGTATCAGAACAGCATGCTAAGTGACAGAGTCACCCCATGCACCTGCCGCTTCACCATGTTTGCTGTCAAAATGGCACCCCCCCCCCTCCTCATATTATAAGGTTCTTAAAGATGAGATTAAAGATCTTCACTTCTCTCTTTTTAGTTCCAATATGCATTACCTTCATAAAATTCTGCCACCACCATAAGTGACATCTGCGGAAAAGATAAAACTATCATTTTAAAAAAGGAAGGCAGAGACTTTGTATTACAACTATGGCTTTAACTGATCCTTCTCCGATCTACAAAACAAAACATGCTCAATACCAAGTTGAGTTGAAAAGGTTTCCAAAAGAATGTTCAGCCCTTTCTTTCAGCCCAAGTGATTCACCATTTACCTCCCAACAGCTCCTTTAAGGTAGGGTACTTTAAATGATGGGGCAACTCCCTCTTTATCGAGCCAGTTTTACCATAGGGAGAATGAGGGGAATGCCTCAGTGGACAGATTTTTTGTGTATGGGAAGCAGTAGGTAGCACATGGAAATAATACTACTGTGTAAAGATAAGAGTCAACTGCTCTATTGCTTGGCTTCGACAAATGGAATGAAAGGAGATGAAATACATAATTTTATCCTTTCTCTCAAGCACTCTGGATTGTTTTGCCTCTTTAGAACCCTCTTTCCCCAATGTTCAGTGCAAATCTCTTGCTAAGAGCCATCTTAGCCCAAATACACATATTTTTCTAGCATTCGTTACCAGCAGATACATTGCTAATAGCACTTAGTAGCCTGAATCCTATTGGTTAGCCCCAATTAGAGTAAACCCATTTAACTCATTCATTTCTGACTTATGGTGACCTTAAAACAATCATGTTTTTTGGCAAGATTTGTTCAGAAAGGGTTTGCCTTTGCATTCTTCTGCGGCTAAGAGAGTATGATTTGCCCAAGGTCACATAATCAGTTTCCATGGCCAAGCAGTGATTCTAACCCTGGTCTCCAAAGTTGTAGTCCAGGCGTTCAAACAGCTATACCACACTACCTCACTAACACATTGGTAAATCCTGCATATCTAATGGGTTTTCTTTAGCTGGAAATGATACTGGGATTCAGAAACATTACTTCTGAGGCTAGAACCCCTAGTATCACCCAGTCAAAAGTAGCTTTCCAACCTCTTTCAAAAGGATTTTGCGGCCTCCCTGTTCAATAACAACAGACTGCTTGATCCCATCAGTTTGGATTTCTTGGCATTAACTATTCCATGTGCAAGTGCCAGCACTGAACACAGCCTTCAAAAGATTAATACTGAACAGACAAGTCATCAAAGTCGCACTTCAATGAAATCTTATAATTACAAATTTTTCCATTCCCCATAAACGCTTGACCCCCACAGGTGCCCGCCACAGCGGCTCCTTCCCCTTGGGAGAGGGATAATTTTTGTCTTCTCTGTTCTGGTTTCATGGCAATAGTCAAAGGATCAAATGGTAATATGCTTGGTGACACTGGTGAAGTCTAAAATGAAAGGCAATTCCATAGAGAATAAGAGTACATTTTCTACAGCTAGCAAGTACTTTGGGATTTTGAAAAAGCACTAGTTCAGAGAGAAAGCACATTATGTAACAAGCCGGATTCTTCTCACTACTACCGAATATTTTGATCAGCCCACCAGACTCAGTGCCTTACAGGTATGTTTAATAAAGCTTGGGAAATTTACCTTTTTAGATCACAGCTTGTAAAAACTCTTAACACCGTGGTCAGTGAGGTTATTAAAGTTGAAATCCAAAAAGTATATCAAACTCTGGTCACATCTTTCATCATACTAAGCCACTCTGACATAAAAACAAAGGAGCCTAGTGAGTGCTCTCTGTTGTAGTGGTTGCTTAAAGGAGTTGGATCTATTGACTTCATCCATTTACTACATTCTGCTCTAAGCTTTTGAAAATGTTGCTGACCAGGTGGCAAAACCTATTATGCAGCAAGCCAGAGACTGGACTGTGAAAATCAGAAGGAGTGGAACCAAGATCAAAAGCCACAAGTAGAGGTGGGGAATGAGCGGTTTAAATCTTCAAATGAATTTAACAGAAATGAAAAACCTCCAACTGTTTTAAGCAATGGGAATAGTTTGGACTTTTAGGCCACATCTACACTGTCATAAAATGCAGTTTGAAATGGCAGTACATGGTCAGTGTAGACTTGCATAATGCAGTTTAACCTCATTGAATTGCATTTATATGGCAGTGTAGATGGGGCCTTATGGAACATCCACAATGCAGAATTATAGCCACAGCTTCAACCTATGAGATCTTTGGATTTGTAGTTTCTTGTGATATGAGAGCTCTCTCACAGAAAAGGCTAAACAGAAAACCAAAAAATCCAGAATTCCATAGGCATGGTAGTTAGTGTAGGATCAAGCTGTTATAATTCTTCAGTGTGGATATTACTAAGTAGAGGTAATGTTTTTTTTCCTGACATTAAGTCTAGTCGTGTCTGACTCCGGGGATTGGTGCTCATCTCCATTTCTAAGCTGAAGAGCTGGCGTTGTTTGTGGACCCCTCCAGGGTCATGTGGCCAGCATGACTGCATGGAGTGCTGTTATCTTCCTGCTAGAGCAGTACCTATTGATCTACTCACCTTTACATGTTTTTGAACTGCTAGGTTGGTAGAAACTGGGGCTGACAGTGGGAGCTCACTCCGCTCCCCGGATTTGAACCACCGTCCTTTTGGTCAGTAAGTTCAGCAGCTCAGTGGTTTAACTTGCTGTGCCACCAGGGACTCACCAGATATTACTATTGCTACCAATTATTACCCCTGAAAGAAAGAAAAACTATACTATTGACATGATCACGTTTAGAATCATTACTGAATATTTTAACAAATTAGGGCAGCAAATTAATTTCTAACAATTATGCCCATATTCAGATGAATACATTCATTTCTCAATAACATAAATTTGTTATATACAGTCCTGTTTCAACCATTCTATCACACTTTAAAAGCTTGTTTCATTTGGGGTTTATTTCCCCTCCTGTCATCTAACTATTGAACTTTTTTAATTGTCAGAAGATTATGTTAGAGTATAATACATCACTCCAACTGAAATACAACCACTGTATTCTTTTCAACAAGGCTGTCTTGTGGTATTTGATTTTATGTGATTGATTTTAAATGGCTTCTGTGAAGCAGCAGCTAACTTGACAGAAATGTAAACAAGCAATCTGGAAGAAGGAAAGGTGAATATATTTAGTCTGTTGTTGTACTGGGCAACGTCTAGCACTGCCAATATGATTGCAATTAGAGCATGTAACTCAGGTTTCATTTGCCTACAGAGGCACTTGACTTGTCAGCAAGACGCATACTAGAAATTGGCTTGTAGAGGAGAAAAAATTTACTACATTATGATGGTTGCAAGTCTTATTGTGACAGATGAAATAATGGAAAACAATTCAGGCATATTGCTGCAAATGCTTTTCAGAACGTATCTAGGGACTTATGTTTTGTCTTGCGGAGTTGCCAGAGCATTTTTTTTTAAAAAAGAGGGAGCTATTTTTTCTTCTTGGGATCTAAAATGATCTGAATAATTTCTGGCATGTACCTACCTTTTGCAATTCTATGATTTGCTTTTTGTGATGAAGAAACTAGAACTATATGCCATATCCTAAAGGTAGACATAACATCACCCCCACCCTACACTCTGTAACAATTGATTTTTATTTTCAATACCTTCTTTGATGACCTATAATAGGAGTGGGCAAAGTGTAGCTTTGAGAGTGCATGTCCCCCCCCCCCCCAATATTTCAGTGGCCTGTGACTCCTTCAGGTTATATAATACTGAATTTGCCCTCATTTCTCTCATAAACTATTTTCTTTCTATCCTAGTAAATCTTTGATTGCTATGTTTTTACATACAAGGATGATTCATTTTCATGTTCATAGCATTCCCTCATAGAACTACTATGCATGTGAGGATTTTTCTAACACAAAAATTGTATTTTGCCATCAAAATGTGTGAGCCAAGATCCTAGATCATGTACTTAGTTAATTAGGTAGTATCTCTATTTCAGCCCCTCTCTCCAGGCTCCCATCGTCAGGCAGTAACTGCTGTGATTGATGGAGATCTGTTCTTTCACTTGGGGCACAGTATACTGTGCCCCAAGGAGAAGAAGCCCAGCCGCCATTTTATCCGCTCGGCCTGGGAGCCTCCAAGAGCCGAGAGCCTCCAAAGTCCAGATTCCGGCGGTGGTGCACTCTAGGCGAGTCAGGGGACTGTTTCCAGCCCCTGTTTGGAGAATCGAGGCCACACCGAGCAGGGCCTCTTTCGGTCTCTTTTCTGATCGTGGAGGCCGCGCCGAACCGGGCGGCCACCAGCGGATGTCCTTGCTGCTCCTCGAGACCCTCTCCAACTCCCGCCGAAGTCTTTGGGTGGCCGCGCCGAACCGGGCGACCACCCTTAGCGCCTGCCTCAGCTTCTCTCCGACGGCGGAGGCCGCGCCGAACCGGGCAGCCTCTCTCGACTCCCCGCCGGCTCTCCTGCAACCTCTGGTAGGCCCTCACAAAAAGAACTAGGCCACCCCGGACCAGGTGGCCTCCCCCCTCCCTTTTCTCTCCAACCTCCTCCCTGGGCCTTTAAAGTTAACCCAAGCCTCTGGAAGCTGTGCCGATCCAGGCAGCCTCCTTGAGCCTTACCATCAGCTTGGGCAAAGAGAAGACATCTGGGCCACGGTGGCCTATATCATCCTGGGTGGCCCTCTGAATTGTTCCCGCCGGCCTAAGTTCCCTCCTGCTTCTGCCTCGGCCTTCGCTGTACTGCCTTCCAGCTCCCCTCCCAGCTTTCCCATAGTGAGAATTAGGCCTGGGAGCCGCGCCGGACCGGGCGGTCCTCCCAAGCCTCTCCATCAGCTCACAAAGAGAAGACAGCTGGGCCTCTTCATCGGCTCTATTGATCTGGGTGGACTTTACGAGGCATTACCAGGAGCCCCAGTGCTGAAACCGCCATCTACTTTATTCTATTTTATTTTATTTTATTTTATTTTATTTTTATTATTATTATTATTATTATTATTTATTTATTTATTTATTTATTTATTTTTTCCTCCTTTTTCGTTCCCTTTGAGTGTGTATGTGTGTATTTAGATAGGAGTGAGTAAAATTTTAAATTGATGCAGGGAGACAGATTTGATTGTTGATAGGAAGTGGGCTTATGTATTTGGTACTTAGATATAGGAAGTGATCACATAGGATTCATGAGTTCCCTGAGGTTAATTGACTGGTATATTGATGGCATTAGAATGTGAATGATGGTGTGTGCATGTTGGCTGATATACATCTGAGTGGAAAGAGACAGTAGAAATGGTGTGTTAACGTTGGAAGATTAGAGTGGTTACTATAGGAAGGTTTTTGAGAAAGTATTAGGAATGAGTTGGCAGGAATCTCCGAGGAAAAATGAACTTCTTCAATTATGTGATTTGTTGGGGAAATCGTTCAGTACTGTTTTGTACCAACTGGAGACACTGAACAAGAAAATTGATCATCTTTTCAAGGGAATTTCCCTGATTGCGAAAAGTCCTTCTCCTATAGACACTATAACAACTGTACCAATCAGTTTAACTAACATTAATGAGGAATTAAACGCTCTGGAAGACCATGGAAGAATAAAGCTAGAGGAGCAGAAAGTAGTTAATAGGTCAGATTTGGAAGTGGCCAGGGATGGGGCTGGGTTATTATCTGGGAAAGAGGGTCAAGGGAGGGTTGCCTGGAAGGAAATTAATAGAGTCTCTCAGAGGACAAACAACACTCTGTCCCCAGAACTGTTTGGACAATTTCGGGATACTTCCTGCAGCCTGTTGCGAACCAACAAGGTGGCAGTGGAAGTCTCAGACTCTTTACTAAATAGAGGCAGATGGACTTCTAAGCGAGCTGTCCAGATATCTCTCTCGCAAATTTTTTCCTTGAGCCGGTCGGAAGTGAAGATCAAGACCATTGACTGGCTTCGCAGAGACTATCAATCCTGGAACCGCTCCATATGTCTTCTCATTGGGCTGGAGGATAGAATGTTGCTGGAAGAATTGTTTTTGTACGGGCCTAAACTCCAACAATGGGGTATCATTCTGAAGAGGGTACTAGTAGACCCATTGATTCGCCCTCTAGACATCGGACTGCCTCGCAAAATACAAGAGTCCCCAACATCAAGCTATGTTTGTTCTACCCCCCAGCCCTGCCATCAGTCATTAGTTGTGCCTAGTCCCCCTCCCACGTTAGATGATGTTATCATATTAAATGACTCCTCTTCTCTCATACCAGCAGAGATAAGCCTCTCTTTTAAACAATCAAGTACACTTGGAGGCCTTTCCTCCCAGGACAGCTGACTATCCCCCTCAAATGGCAATCTCAATCAACCTATCTCTCAGGAGGAAGAGGGTTCTCACGGGTGGGGCCCCATTGAGGTGGTGTGGGGGAGAAGGAAGAACGGTCACCAACGACCCAGGGAGAAGCGCAACAGAGTTATTGCGACCCTGGAGAGGAATAGGTGTGGTAGTCTTCAGGACAGACCCCTCAGCCTTAAGGTCCTGCTTCTGAATGCCAGATCCGTCAATGGTAAGACAGCTATCATCCAGGATTTAATCCTGGATGAGGGGGCGGATCTGGCATGTATTACCGAGACATGGTTGGATGAGCTGGGTGGGGTAAATCTCACCCAGCTGTGTCCACCGGGTTTCGGGGTTCATCAGCAGGCCAGAGTTGAGGGGCGGGGAGGAGGAGTCACAGTGATCTTCCGGCAGTCCATCGCCCTGATCAGGTGCGCCGTTCCGCAATCTACGAGGTTTGAATGTGTCCTGCTGAAGGTGGGAGCCCGAGACAGCTTGGGGATTCTGTTGGTGTACCGTCCACCCCGCGACCCAGCAGTCTCCCTGTCTGAGCTAGCAGAAGTGGTTTCTAATGGGGCCTTGGTCTCCCAACAACTTATTGTTTTGGGAGACTTTAACATCCATGCCGAGACCACATTAACAGGTGCAGCTCAGGATTTCATGGTTGCCATGACGACCATGGGGCTGACTCAAGTTATATCTGGGCCCACACATCAGGCAGGACACACGTTGGACCTTGTCTTCATTGTGGACGGTGGGACAGTCAGAGTGGAAGAACAAAATATCCTTCCATTGTCATGGTCTGACCATCATCTGATCTGTCTAAGTTTCGCCGTGTCTTCTAACCTCCGCAGGGGTGGTGGACCCACTAAGATGGTCCGCCCCAGGAGACTGATGGATCCAGATGGACTACTGAGGTCTCTTGGGGATCTTCCTGTTCTGGAGACTGGCGACCCTGTTGATGTCCTGGCTGATCGCTATAATAGTGAGCTGGCAAGGGCATTGAACACGATCGCTCCCGAACGTCCCCTCTCGCTGCGTAGAGTCACGTCTACTCCTTGGTTCACTGAGGAGCTGGCCGTGATGAAGCGTGCGAGGAGGGGACTAGAGTGCATCTGGAGGAAATCTCAGGATGTGTCCAACCAAGCACGGGCTAAAGCCGCTATTAAGGCTTACTCCGTGGCTCTGCGGGCAGCCAGGAAAGCTTTCACGACTGCCCGCATAGCGTCTGCGGCCAATAGGCCATCGGAGTTGTTCCGAGTTGTTGGGGAGCTCCTGTGGCCCCCTGAGACCCGGGAGCTTCCCGATGACTTGGCAACTCGGTGCAGCGAGTTCGCACACCATTTCACAGGCAAAGTTGCTCGGATACGTCGTGAGTTGGACTCCAGCTTAACTGTGGTTTCAGCGGAGGTAACCGAGGCACCTGTCGGTTCGATCTTATGGGATTCTTTCCGGCTTGTTCTTCCTGATGACGTGGAGGGGATTCTTGGGTCTGTGAGGGCGACCACTTGCGCTCTGGATCCTTGTCCTTCTTGGCTGGTTAAACTGGCCAAAGATGGGTTGTTGGAGTGGTTTGTGGCTATAATAAATGCCTCCTTGGGTCAGGGGTCATTTCCATCCTGTTTTAAACAAGCGGTGGTAAAACCGCTACTAAAAAAACCTCGTTAGACCCATTGGTTTGTGACAATTACAGACCAATCTCCAACCTCCCATTCTTGGGCAAGGTGCTGGAACGGGTGGTTGCCATGCAGCTCCAGGGGTTTCTCGATGACACCGATTTTCTGGACTGCTCGCAGTCTGGCTTCAGGCCTGGGCACAGCACCGAGACGGCTTTGGTCGCCTTGGTGGATGACCTCAGCAGGGAGCTGGACAGGGGGAGTGTGACCCTGCTGGTTCTCCTGGATATCTCAGCGGCTTTCGATACCATCGACCATGGTATCCTTCTGGGGCGGCTCTCCGGGATGGGGCTCGGGGGCACAGTTTTGCAGTGGCTCCAGTCCTTCCTGGAGGGCCGTTCCCAGATGGTGAAGCTGGGGGACACCTGCTCGGACCCCTGGCCATTGACCTGTGGGGTTCCGCAGGGGTCTATCTTATCCCCCATGCTATTTAACATCTATATGAAACCGCTGGGAGAGGTCATCCGGAGTTTTGGAGGGCGTTGCCATCTCTACGCAGATGACACGCAAATCCACTACTCATTTCCATCTGATTCCAAGGAAGCCCCTCGGATGCTGAACCAGTGCCTGGCCGCTGTGGCGGACTGGATAGAATCATAGAATCATAGAATAGTAGAGTTGGAAGAGACCACATGGGCCATCTAGTCCAACCCCCTGCTAAGAAGCAGGATATCGCATTCAAAGCACCCCCGACAGATGGCCATCCAGCCTCTGCTTAAAAGCCTCCAAGGAAGGAGCCTCCACCACAGCCCGGGGGAGAGAGTTCCACTGTCGAACAGCCCTCACAGTGAGGAAGTTCTTCCTGATGTTCAGGTGGAATCTCCTTTCCTGTAGTTTGAAGCCATTGTTCCGTGTCCTAGTCCGCAGGGCAGCAGAAAACAAGCTTGCTCCCTCTTCCCTATGACTTCCCTTCACATATTTGTACATGGCTATCATGTCTCCTCTCAGCCTTCTCTTCTGCAGGCTAAACATGCCCAGCTCTTTAAGCCGCTCCTCATAGGGCTTGTTCTCCAGACCCTTAATCATTTTAGTCGTCCTCCTCTGGATGCTTTCCAGCTTGTCAACATCTCCCTTCAACTGTGGTGCCCAAAATTGGACACAGTATTCCAGGTGTGGTCTGACCAAGGCAGAATAGAGGGGGAGCATAACTTCCCTGGATCTAGACGCTATTCCCCTATTGATGCAGGCCAGAATCCCATTGGCTTTTTTAGCAGCCGCATCACATTGTTGGCTCATGTTTAACTTGTTGTCCACGAGGACTCCACGAGGTCTTTTTCGCACACAGTGCTGTCAAGCCAGGCGTCCCCCATTCTGTATCTTTGATTTCCATTTTTTCTGCCGAAGTGAAGTATCTTGCATTTGTCCCTGTTGAACTTCATTTTGTTAGTTTTGGCCCATCTCTCTAGTCTGTCAAGGTCGTTTTGAATTCTGCTCCTGTCTTCTGGAGTGTTAGCTATCCCTCCCAGTTTTGTGTCGTCTGCAAACTTGATGATCGTGCCTTCTAACCCTTCGTCTAAGTCGTTAATAAAGATGTTGAACAGAACCGGGCCCAGGACGGAGCCCTGCGGCACTCCACTTGTCACTTCTTTCCATGATGAAGACGACGCATTGGTGAGCACCCTTTGGGTTCGTTCGCTTAGCCAATTACAGATCCACCTAACCGTAGTTTTGTCTAGCCCACATTTTACTAGTTTGTTTGCCAGAAGGTTGTGGGGGACTTTGTCGAAGGCCTTACTGAAATCCAGGTACGCTACATCCACAGCATTCCCTGTATCGACCCAACTCGTAACTCTATCGAAAAAAGAGATCAGATTAGTCTGGCATGACTTGTTTTTGGTAAATCCGTGTTGACTATTAGCAATGACCGCATTTGTTTCTAAGTGTTCGCAGACCACTTCCTTAATGATCTTTTCCAGAATTTTGCCTGGTATTGATGTGAGGCTGACCGGACGGTAATTGTTTGGGTCGTTCTTTTTTCCCTTCTTGAAGATAGGGACCACATTCGCCCTCCTCCAATCTGCTGGGACTTCTCTCGTTCTCCAAGAACTCTCGAAGATAATTGCCAGTGGTTCTGAAATAACTTCCGCTAGTTCCTTCAGTACTCTTGGGTGTAGCTGATCTGGCCCTGGGGACTTGAATTCGTTTAGAGAGGCCAAGTGTTCCTGGACAACTTGTTTCCCTATTTGGGGTTGGATTTCCCCCAATCCTTCGTCCATTCCGTGTTGCTGAGGTTGAAGATGGCTTTCTTTTTCTGAGAAGACCGAGGCAAAGAAGGCATTAAGTAGTTCTGCCTTTTCCCTGTCCCCTGTCGCCATCACCCCATCTTCTCCTTGCAATGGCCCTATCGCCTCCTTTTTCTTCCTTTTTCTACCAACGTAAGCAAAAAAGCCTTTTTTGTTGTTTTTTATGTCCCTGGCAAGCCTGAGCTCATTTTGCGCTTTAGCCTTGCGAACCTTTTCCCTACAGGTGTTGGCTATACGTTTGAATTCTTCATTGGTGATTTCTCCCCTTTTCCACTTCTTGTGCATGTCACTTTTGAGCTTTAGCTCAGTTAGAAGTTCTTTGGACATCCATTCTGGCTTCTTTGCACTTGTCTTATTTTTCTTCTTTGTTGGCACTGTTTGCATTTGCGCCTTGAGTATTTCACTTTTGAAAAACTCCCATCCATCCTTAACTCCCTTGTTTTTTAATATCGGCGTCCATGGAATGCCGCTCAGTAATTCCTTCATTTTTTGGAAGTCAGCTCTCTTAAAGTCCAGAATGCGTGTTTGACTTGTCTTAGTTTCAGCATTCCTTTGTATTGCAAACTGCAGGAGCACATGGTCACTTGCCCCTAAGGATCCAACCACTTCAACTGTATTGATCAGGTCTTCCACATTTGTTAAGATTAGATCAAGAGTTGCTGATCCCCTTGTTGCCTCTTCTACCTTCTGGACCATAAAATTATCTGCAAGGCAAGTGAGGAATTTGTTGGACTTTGTACTCTTGGCTGAGTTTGTTTTCCAGCAGATATCGGGATAATTGAAATCACCCATGACTACTATATCTCTTCTTTGTGCCTGTTTGGTCAGCTGTTGACAGAAGGCTTCATCAAGTCCTTCATCCTGACTCGGAGGTCTGTAGTAGACACCCACGACAAGATCTTTTTGAGTCCCGGTTCCCTTGATTCTTATCCAGATGCTTTCAAGCTGGTTTCCCGGATTACAGTCTTGCATTTCTTCTGCAACGTAACTGTTTTTGACATATAAAGCTACTCCCCCTCCTCTCCCCTTTGTTCTATTTCTGTGAAAGAGGTTATAGCCCTCAATGGTTAAATTCCAGTGATGGGAGTCATCCCACCAGGTTTCAGTGATGCCTATGACATCGTATGTGTGGTGCTGTGCTAGGAGTTGGAGTTCGTCTTGCTTATTTCCCATGCTCTGAGCATTAGTGTAAAGACATGTAAGCCCCTGTGACCTCCCCTCGAACTGTTTATTTGGGATTATTGTGCTCTCTGTACTTGGTCCTTGCTGTGTTTGTGCAGCCCTCTGTTTAGCCTTTCGGCGGTTCCCTGTGGTCGTGGGTAATATAGTGTTCGCCAGGCTGTTGTTCCCCTCCCCCAGTGGATCTAGTTTAAAGTGCGCCTGATGAGGTTTGTGAGTCTGTGTGCAAAAAGATGTTTTCCTACTTGTGTGAGATGCACCCCATCGCTTGCCAGTAGTCCATCCTCTTGGAAGAGTAGACCATGGTCAAGGAAGCCAAAATGCTCCTCTTGACACCATTTTCTGAGCCAGTTATTGACCTGTACTATTTTTCCGGCCCTTGTAGAGCCGTGTCCTACAACAGGGAGGAGGGATGAAAAGATCACATGTACATTATACAGTTTTAGCTTTGTTCCCAGAGCTCGAAAATCATTTGTGATCTTTTGAAAAGTATGCCTAGCGGTGTCATTGGTACCTACATGAATCAACATAAGGTGGGGAGGGTGATGAGGCTTTAGGAGCCTGCTGAGCCTCTGAGTGATATGGTGTATTTTTGCCCCCGGGAGGCAGCATGTTTCTCGAGCCATCCCATCCGGTCTGGAAATGATGGCTTCCGTTCCTCTAAGGAGGGAGTCACCTACTACCAAGACCTGTTTCCTTTGAGGATTGACAGGGTCCCTTTTGTGCAAGACAGTGTTTATGTCCCCTGAAGAGTGTTCCTGTTGAAGTGAATCATGTAGGTGTAGAGTGTTGTCCTCCTCCTCAACATCCCCAGTGCATTCATCAATGACAATCCATTGAGATACATCCGAGAGCCCATTACTCTCCCAAGGATGTTCCTGTTGCTCCTGGTCTATGATTGGGGATGGAGCATTTGCATGATTACATAAGTGTGACTGTGGTGATGCACTGTCCCCATCAGGGCTATCCCCTGCGCATTGATCCAGGGTGGTCCACTGAGTGGTATCTAAGAAACTGTGGTCCTCCACAAGATGTGTTTCCTGATTGTATGTTAATGATGTAAGAATTTCAAATCTGTTGTGTAAATGCAGCTGAGCAGAGGAGTTCTGCGGAGGCTGCCTGGTCCTGCGTCTCCTTCTATGGGTGACCTCCTTCCAAGCCTGAGGGTTGTCTACCTTTGAGTTGATCTCCCCATAAGGTTCCTGATCATGGTCTTGGTGGTGTTGGTGTGATGCAGGCTGCTGATCTACAGCAGCGTGTTGTGCAGTGTCCAAGAAGAGCTCGAGTGCCTGAATGTCCTTAAGGGTCTTAATACGGTGCTCGAGCTGTTGGATCCTCTGCTCCATCAGAGTCATCTGTTTGCATTTGGAGCAGATGTAGTTGTCTAATTTTTGTGTGAAAAAGCGGAACATGCCACAGCTGGTGCATGTGATGGGAATGTTTTGCTTTTGTTGCATCTCTTGGTGAGCGTGGTGGCCAAGTGGGATCTTTGTACAGTTAAGTAATATGCACGCACTTTATGTGCAAACTGCAACCAACCACCTCTTTGTGTATTTGTTTATGTTGCTTGTTTCCTGTATGTACTGCAAAGGATAGTTAGTAAAGGTGCCTTTTTCTGGCAAATAAAGCTTTCCCAGAAACTCAATTAACAGGGGACAATGCCTGCTGTCAATCAACTTAAGTACCTGGCTCTCTTTCAACACAACAGTCACACAACAGTTAGACTTTGACCACAGGAGCCAAGCCCACACTCAGTTTAAAATCTTAGCCAAATCTTAGCCAAATCCTACCTGAAGCCAGGGAGCAAAAATGTCCTCCTGCTGCCTCTGCTTCTGCGAGAACCAACTGCCCTTCTGGGATCAGGCTCTGGCAGAAACTCACACTGGCAAATAAAGCTTTCCCAGAAACTCAATTAACAGGGGACAATGCCTGCTGTCAATCAACTTAAGTACCTGGCTCTCTTTCAACACAACAGTCACACAACAGTTAGACTTTGACCACAGGAGCCAAGCCCACACTCAGTTTAAAATCTTAGCCAAATCTTAGCCAAATCCTACCTGAAGCCAGGGAGCAAAAATGTCCTCCTGCTGCCTCTGCTTCTGCGAGAACAATGAGGAGGAACAAGCTGAGGAGGAACAAGCTGAGAATCAATCCCGACAAGACAGAGGCCCTCCTGGTCAGTCGTGCGGCAGATCGGGGTATTGGGTGGCAACCTGTACTGGACGGGGTTGCACTCCCCCTGAAATCACAGGTCCGCAGTTTGGGGGTCCTCCTGGATTCAGCGCTGACGCTTGAAGCACAGGTGTCGGCGGTGGCCGGGAGGGCCTTTGCACAACTCAAACTTGTGCGCCAACTGCGACCATACCTCGTGAAGTCTGACTTGACCACGGTGGTCCATGCCTTAGTTACCTCTAGACTGGACTACTGTAATGCACTCTACGTGGGGCTTCCCTTGAAGACGGCCCGGAAATTACAATTGGTCCAACGCTCAGCTGCCAGATTAATAACAGGGGCAAATTACAGGGAGAGATCCACTCCCTTGTTTAAGGAGCTCCACTGGCTGCCGTTCATCTTCTGGTCCCAATTCAAGGTGCAGACCATCATCTATAAAGCCCTAAACGGTTTGGGACCCACCTACCTCCGTGACTGTATCTCCTTCCATAAACCTGCCCGTTCTTTGCGATCATCCGGGGAGGCCCTGTTATCACCATTGCCTATATCCCAGGCCCGCCTTTTAAGTACAAGGGAGAGGGCCTTTTCTGCTGTGGCCCCCCGACTGTGGAACTCACTACCTACTGAAATTAGGCAAGCTCCCACTCTGTTAGCTTTTAGGAAAGAATTGAAAACATGGCTCTTCCGCTGTGCTTTTGGTGAGTAATTTCTGTTATAGATCTCCGTATTACTCCCCTCCGAACATCTATCCTCTAGATTACCCCTTCCAAATGTCCCTGCCCATAGTGGAGTACTCCTCTGTCCCTCTCACTCCGGGTTTTATCTCTGTGTTCACGCGGCCTGCCCTTGCTTTATTGTTTTTTTGATTTCTTGATGTTCTGTTTATTATTATTTATTGTATTTTGAATGGTGCTATGATATGTTGTTTTTATATCTTATTATGTTGTATTGCTCTGGGCATGGCCCCATGTTAGCCGCCCCGAGTCCCCATTGGGGAGATGGTGGCGGGGTATAAATAAAGTTTTATTATTATTATTATTATTATTACTGACATTTCTACTAGCTCTCTTCCAGAAACTCAAATGAAAGGACTCCTTTCACAATTTCTCCTTGCAGCAAAAATCACTGACAGAAAAGAGTTTGAGTCAGCAGGCTGCATCCCAATCAACAGATGTACAGAGCTCTGTTGCTTGCACTGGCTGCAGTCTGGTAAAGCAAAATTGAAGGACTTTTATGATTGCAGTAATCATGCTACAACTGTGAATACACAAGGACTCCGAATATAAATTCGGATATATATGGATATGTAACTCTAGATCACTGTTTCTTAAACTGTGAGTCCCAAGTGGGATTCCCTAGCTCAATGTTGGGGTTGCGAAAAATTTGGCAAAACTAAAAGTTTTCATAACATAACCCCTAGTAATTGTTTAGACATTTACAAGAATCTGCTGTGCAGTGTTTACAATGAACTCTGCAGAAGATGCTTTAACTGTAAATAATAAAAAGGAAAATCAATCTATTTAGCAAGCCTTGCAAATACTATTTCTCCCCAAAAATGTTTGATTTCTATACCTGTTTTATATACCTATATACCTGGGGTCACGTAAAAAATTCCTGGGCCAAAAGGAGTCACAAATGGGAAATTTAAGAAGCCCTGCTCTAGGTTATGCATCCATAGCTGTGATAATAAATTCCTTTCATGTTTTAGGAAACCGTGAGTTGTTCTTGTTTTTAGCAAAACCCTACCCTTTTGCAAAAAAAACAAAAACAAAACCTAGAGAGCTACCTCACACGCTAAAATTGGAAGCATTGTATTCTTGTTGTTGTTGTTACTACTATTGCTGCTCTGCTACTACTATTAAACCACTGTTTTTGCAACACCCCCTCCCAACAATGCCTCATGTATTTCTATGTATATTAATTTCCCCAAACAGTTCAAAATATATGAATATTGGTCAAAAACTACAAATATTTCATCATTGTATTACTATTCCAAACCAGATTTTTCAGAGTTGAATGTCAGCTGGAAAATCCAACTGACATTCAGTATTGCATGTATATAATAATAATAATAATAATAATAATAATAATAATAATAATAACAACAACAACAACAACTTTATTCTTATACCCCGCCCCATCTCCCCGAAGGGACTCGGGGCGGCTTACATGGGGCCATGCCCGGACGCAACAGCAGAAAATCAAAGCAAGAACAATAAACAAATCAGCCAACAATCAAACATCAACATGGTTAAAACAATTATAAAAGGTCAATATACAAAATGATGTTAAAATGATGTTAAAATCATGAGTTGGATCAAAAGATCTGGGCCAAGATGCAGAAAAAATGTCAAGTCTAGATCTGCAACCTGGAGTGATGGATACATAACTGCCCTTTAATCTACAAAAATAATCAACATTCTCCCAGTCCATGTCTAGAACCAGCAGCCATATTGAGCAAAGGTGGTCCATTCAACTTTGGATCAGGACCCCACCACCATCAGTGAGTGATCCGCAAAAATTGGAAGCAGTACCCCATCTCATTTCCTTGTCACAGCTTCACTCACTGGTGGAAACAGGTGGAACTGTCATCCCCCTTCTGCCTTTATTGGCAGTTGAATGAATTTACTTTGCCCCCGTCAGCTTCCTGGATTTCAAGGAAAGCTGGTAGGATCAGGGCAGGAGACAATACATTAGCTGGTTAAGGGCACAAGACTGCCATGAAAGTGAAGAACCATGAACAAACAAATAACTATTTTTTTTTACCCGAATGAACACCTCTCCAGGAATTTCTATGTATTTCCAGCCCAACTCTATGGTAACCTTTCACCAGAAGCTGCATTAGAGGACCTAGAACATTTTCAGTCTTATCTATGAATAATCAAATCTGCAAAAATCAAAACCGCATATGTGGCGGGATAACTAAGAAGCCAGTGTCAGCCCGTCTTTTTTCAATATATTCAATATTAGTTAATATTCTTTCCATTCTTATTAGGATAAAAAGCAAATCAGGGAAAGTGGTGCTGTGGCCCTACCCCAACTCTTGTTTTGGAGTCAAAACAAATTTCACTAATTTCACAAATAATACCGATGTGATTATCGACTGGAAGTCACCAGTATGGCTGATGGTTTCTGCGGGAGTGGGTCAGTGCATCCACATTTTTTTTTTGAATGTACAATGAAACCTAAACCCATTTTGCCACATGGTGTGTGTGTGTGGGGGGGGGGGGGGTCTAGAAAAATCATATTTCAACCAGCAAGCAAACCTGATTTAAAGTCAGCTTGATGGAGAAGTCAATATGTTTTCTTTTCCAAAAAGGTTCTCTTAGACCCAAAATAACTCAGGAACAAAAATGGAGGGAATAGAGAACAATATATATTGGAGTTCTTTGTATCATAGAAACAGAAGACATGACTATGGTGGCCCTCTCCAATGGCAGAGCAGTGTACTGCTGAAAACAATATTGACTGATAGTGTATTTTTATTTTCTGTTGTTCAAACAATTGAAAGATTCATCTATCTGTGGGGACTGTTTTGTTTGCATATTCCTGCATGGCAAGGAGCTGTACCAGATGGTTCTTGTGGTCAATTCCAATTCTATGGTTCCACTTTTTCCACTGCAAGAAAGTTTTTGAGGATTATTTGCAGATAAAAATATTTTTCTGACTAAAATATGCAAAAAAACAGGCTTTTTTTGCACAGGAAACTTGATACATGCATTTTCTTAAGTGCAGAATATCGGCTCAAGATTGTTTTCATGAGCATTTCTGGAGACTACGGAAATATCATCCAGATATTTAAATATTATTTCCATTACTGCTTTCTGAACGTGTTAATGGCCAGTGAAGCAGTTCTGATTCTAAAATAATTGTCTTGCTTGAAACTAAATCTGCCTGGAGATCCGGGTCAGTGAAATGTCTGTCTTTGAGCACAGGATTCACCTTTTGAAGCTCAGGAACTTTCACTGACCATGACGCGGATGTGTGCTCTGGCTGCGATATGCTTAGACTGATCCGCCAATACTCTTGTTTGGGAAGGCTTCTGGTTTCCCTTTGTTTAAAGCATGGGTTGAAAGGCCTTTTCAGTTCTCAAAACCTCTGCCTGAGGAATATAATGTGAATTTCAAAGAACTATAGGTCAATCTCAAATTTCTCAGTGTTATCTTCCAGACCACTTTCCTTAATTATTTACTAAAAATATCAAAACAACACAGCCTTCTGCAAATGCTATTTCCATTTAAAACTGGGGTGAGCAGGGATGTGCACCTTGTTTAGAAGCCTCTCACCATTTCTGAGGGGCTTCCATGAACATGATTACTGTATTAGAGAAGACATGTCTGTAAAACATATTGTACTTACCATGTAATAGTCACACTTTTAATCTCTTTTTTCTTCAGAAAAAAGGAGGGAGTTTGTAACCATTGTATGAAGAAAAGCAATTATGTGGAGCTCACTGGGTCTGGAGCTTTCCTTCTCTTACTTCTGAAGAAGCAGGAAGGAGAAGACCCAGCTGGCTTTGTGTGTATTTCTTTTTTAAAGCTGTCTTACCTCCAAAGAGGAGGCTGGGTCTATGGCTCTCCCTTCTTCCTCCTCGGAGGAAAGACAGTTTTGAAAAAGAAATACAAACTAAGCCAGCTGTGTCTTCTCCCTCTGCCTCCTCAGACGTAAGAGAGGGAAAGTCCCAGATCCAGCTCCGTTTGTATTTCTTTGTAAAAAACCGACTTAAGAGGGAGAATGGGGAGCTCAGACTCAACCAGCTTTGATGCAACAATTAAGTGAGGAAAGGCAAGAAACCAATTTTGGGACCCCACAAAAGGGCTGTGACTGTTAAGCGGTGATGGCTATTTTGCAGTGAAATATGGTAGCTTGCTTTCATTTAGAAAAGAGGAAGATAGACTAGTTAATCTATTTGGTAGATTCCACTGAATTCTTGGGAAAGAATTTGGCCCCTGGACATGAAGACATTTCCCACCCCATTGTACAGTAATAGGATAGGTTCTCATGGATAAGCTTGGATGTTGAGTGTCACTATCAATGCTGTTGCATGAAGACCATTTAGCAATTACAATGTTGTAAGTCTGACTTACAACATCACAATTCACTTTTATAGACATTGCACCATCACAACAACGATGAGCCCCCAGTGGCGCAATGGGTTAAACCTTTGTGTAAGTAGGACTGCTGACCGAGAGGTCAGCAGTACGAATCCAGGGAGAGCGGATAAGTTACAGCTCCCCATGCAAGAACATGAGAGAAGCCTCCCATAAATAAGGATGGTAAAACATCAAACATCCGGGCACCCCCTGGGCAACTTCCTTGCAGATGGGCTATTCTCTCACACCAGAAGCGACTTGCAGTTTCTCAAGTCACTCCTGACATAAAAAAAAATCACAACAACCAAAAGTCCTCCCCAAACCCAGTGCTGTCAGCTGCACAGCCCTCCCACAACATAGCTATTT